>NC_069374.1:70705000-71335190 GCF_021730395.1 Mercenaria mercenaria
GGTGAGAATGTTCATCTTGATGATGTCTAGGTCAAATTTGAAACTGGGTCACGTGCGGTCAAAAACTTGGTCAGTAGGTCTAAAAAAAACAAACTTTGTGACCTTTCTAGAGGCCATATTTTTCATGAGATCGTCATGAAAATTGGTTAGAATGTTCACCTTGATGATATCTAAATCAAGTTTAAAACTGGGTCACGTGCCTTTAAAAACTAGGTCATTATGTCAAATAATAGAAAAACCTTGTGACCTCTCTAGAGGCCATATTTTTCAATGGATCTTCATGAAAATTGGTCAGAATTTTTATCTTGATGATATCTAGGTCAAGTTCAAAACTGGATCACATGAGCTCAAAAACTAGGTTACTATGTCAAATAATAGAAAAAACGACGTCATACTCAAAACTTGGTCATGTGGGGACAGGTGAGCGATTCAGGACCATCATGGTCCTCTTGTTATAATTATTATTATTATGTAAATGAAACTAGATAATCCGGTTGCACAACGTTAGTGCAGTGGATGGTTAGCGTTGTGGGTGGACGGATAGCTCAGTGGTTTGCACACTGGCCTTCCAATCCTGAGGTCGGGGTTCGATCCCTGGCAGCTCCTCGGGAATTTTCAGAAACGCTTTTCAGTGTTTCCCACCCAACTAGAGGTGTACTGGTCAGGAACCCAGGCAATCCTTGCGTGTATCAGTGCTATACACTGGGCACGTTAAAGAACCAGGCTGTCTATTCGAAACGAGCTAGGCTAAGTTAGCCGGATAAGCCTGTATCTGATTTCTGATCTCTCTGTCGTGGGGGCTTTGTCTCACTCTGTCCCTCTGGTCAGATCGCTCTGTGTCTGTACTAGTAGAGGATGAATTATGCGCCCTGTGTGGCTGCATTTGAACTATGTAAAGCGCCTTAGGCGCTATATAAATGTGGTATAATTTAATGTACAACGCCAGTGAATATACTATGTGTAAAATTAGGCGTTTAATCAAATAAAGCAGTTTCAGTTTCAGTTTCAGATTCGTATCTGCCAGGCAAAATGCCTTTATATGATTGAAACTGATCAATACGCGTCCTGTAACAAACCGGCCGGTGGCATGTCATCGCCATGGCCCGGGGCATGTTCTAATCTCTGGCCTGGTCTAGCCCGGCCTGGTCTTGCCTAGCCTGGCCTAACCCGATGAGCCCAATTCTCGACCGAGCAAGGACAGGTCAGGCCATATTTTTCAATGTTCAAACGTACTAAAGAAACTGACATCAGTGAGTGCAAGAGTATGACATTTGGACATGTTTTATTTTACTGCCAGATCTAAAGTAAGGCTGATCCAAAATATCTATACTAATATTGATCCCAGAGGGTCTTTTATCTATAGAATGGACAGATGCAATCTTGTCCCGTCTCCATGTCCATGCATTTACTACCTGTTAACTGATTTATAAAGTAGGAGCACATCACTACCAACTATGATGATATTCTTACATAAACTGGTACGTTAAAGTAGGATTAATTAAGATCAACCAGCAGTTAATGTGATTACAGAAAAAGCAAAAACTTAGGTTCTTTTCAACAGTATTTCATTTAATAACTTCTTCTGCCAGTAATAATTGGAATCACTGAAATCAGGTGAATGTTGATACACGTGTGTTTAATGATTCTACAGACGCACTGATGGCCAGGAATGCAGGGATTTGACTGTTTGACCTGTATTGATTTTTAAATACAAACAAACATGTTTCAGTTTTGTACTGAAATGTTTGGAGTTTAAAGTCATTAGACATGTCAGTGCAGAGTTTTTCCTCGAAAACATATGATGTAAATGATTCGAAAAATCTGGCCTGGCCTAACAACCTTGTCAGGATAGGACAGACCAGGCCAGAGATTATAACATGCCCTGGCACGGTAGTACAGTAAAAGCTCTGACAACCGGACCCTCTAAAAAACAGAATTCTCTAATAATCGGACAATTTTCAAAGTCCCAAGTTTTTCTCTTATAAATTCAATTAAAAAGCACTATGAATACCAGAAACGCCGGACAACTGTTCATGGCCAGAGTAATAAAATATATAAAATATATATATAATATAATAATATATATATAATATAAAACATCCTCTGAAAACCGGACAGTGAGTGTAAAACGTTTTTGTATTGTCACTTTGATTTCGTTTTAAAAATATTATCTGAAGTAGGTGACTATTTTCTGTTTACCAATTAAAATCAGGAATGTTTCCTAAGTAGGCGTAAAAACATTTATCTGTTTAATTGTATATCGTATATTAGCTATAAATTCATTTCAAGTAATATTTTGTGTTAAAAATGATTCACTTTTGATATATAGCAGAGAAATACAATGCAGATTTGAAAAAGGAAAAGCTCAAAGACATTAAACATAATACGGACAGACAAAATAAATGAGACTGGTCATATTATAATACCGCTTATAAATCTGTGCAAAGCCTCTGAAAACCGGACTTTTGACTTGGTACGGACAAGATCCGGTTTTGAAAGTTTTTACTGTTTATCAAATCTTCCTGGCATGTTGTGGATTTCTATACTTCCATCATCAGCATGTGCTATATTTTTGTATGCACCCAGTTTTTGTTTAAATATTGCATGCAGACTATATGCAGATACGACAACTCACACAGTAAGTACATATAAGTTGGCGGGCGAAGCGAGCGGAAAACACACGGAAATGGCATATTTAACAATGTTTATGCATCCCCAGCTTTCTTTTATAATATATTTGACTGGCATATCATAGTAGGTTCCCCCCCCCCCCCCCCCCGCCCCGCCCTTGAAAATTATTCCATAATCAATATTGGTTTCCCTGCTGGTATTACTTAGAGCAATATATTAAATAGGAAATTTATTTTCAATGATTAATTTCAAATATGCCTTTTGGTTTGTGAATAATTTAGCAGATATGACAGTATACATCAATTTCTCCTCTTCACTTTAATGTGAAAATATTTATTCTAATTGAACATCTTCTTGCTTCCAATTCTGTTTTAAAAGTATCACCATCGCTTATATTGAGCATTATAGAGAAAATCACTAAACTTTTCAATTTCTTTTACTTTAGAGGCAAATAAATTATATTTTCCAAAATGTGACAACTTATTAGCAAATATGTATGTGTTCTTGACTTTATAAACAATATAATAGTATATTTATAATTGTAATAGTGTAAAAGCTTCTTGCTTCCATTAAACGTCAAAGTGTATCAAGAAATTAAAACCTGTTGGATTTCTTAAAGCTCTGATGTAACTTAAACGGTGTTAACTTTCGGAACTGCATATAACAACAACTGACGTACGATTTTTTAAATAATAACGTTCATAATTGTCTCATTAGACAAAAACAGAAAAAAATGAACAGAACAGAAGGAACAGAGCTTTGAATTTCACCCAACTGTTTATGAGAACAATACTTATCAACGTAAATTACATTAGTTCCGACTGAAAACTAAATATCTTTTGAATATTGAAACATTCGACCACAGGAGAAAAACGACGTCAAAGAATAATTTTCTTAGGAAATAGTGTAATATGAAAGTTAGACAATCAGTGAAAAAGCGGGGAGAGAATGTGTACATTTATTTACATAAAAAATACAGCTTGATTTCAAAGCTGTACGAAGAAAGAGGGGAAATAACAGACGCGCAATATCGTGTCTATTTTAGAAATGAAATACAAGCTTGAAAACAAAACAAAAATAAAATATTTATAATAGCATGCTTTCCACGAGCTTGCACGGTAGGATTATCTCGACTTTAGTACGACCTACATTTTTGTCGCGGTTTTGTTCATGGAAAGCATGCAAAATAATCACCTTTATAGCTAAAGAAACTTTAGTTTACACGGATACATTTGATTTCATGATTGAATTGTAAAATAAGCACAAACAGATATCTGAATGGCATATTTGATTTATGTATATCATTGTTTATACAAGACTAAGTAACTTAGACACTATAAATAAGTAGACATGATGAATCAGAGCAATTTTTAAAAAAAAAGATGTGTTCGGATCTCAATGATATACATGTACCAGTGCTGATAAGAAAAATCAGAAACTTGATTCATAATTAAATAGATTCTTTCTTTCCTTGATTTCTATGGAAAAAACATGCAGTTTACAGTAAGAATAAGGCCAGTTAATAAAACATGTGAGTGCGTGATTGCGTGTTTTACTAACATGTATGTTATTTTAAGTTTGTTAAATTGCTCGTTTTTTTTGCCATTGCCTATGTCAAATACCGTATTGCTTAGTTTATTACTTTATCTTATCATGTTTTAAGGTTTAGGAGTATATCACCAAAACACAGAAATATTTTATAAACGAACAACATCGTTACCAATATTTTACCTGACCATTACATGTTCTGCCGTACTGTCCCGTACTGAAAATATTCTGAAAAAGTTGTCCCCCTTTGAAAATGAATGCCATTTGTAAAGAAATAAAAATAAACAATCGCTGAAAACTATGTTCCACCTAGGTATGTGAAATTTCAACACTCGCACGCTATTACAAATACAACAAAACAAACATGTGTAACAGTTCCTTGAAAATGGTGAGTTTTTAAAAGCGCTTGACTGTCTGGAAGTGGGGCCTGTTTAAACAATTCTTTTTTTCGGAATTCAATGCTTATATCAGTATACTGACACTTGTTTTGTAGAGTAATATAAGTAATATACACGCTATCATTACATAAACAACAAAACAAGTGTCAGTATACTAATATAAACATTGAATTCCGAAAAAAAAAAGACTGCCTAAATGGGACCCACTTCCGGGCAGTCAAACGCCTTCACAAACTCACCATTTTTAAAGAACTGTTACACATGTTAGTTTTGATTCATTTGCAATCGCATGCGAGTGTTGAAATTTCACATAATTAAGTGGAACACAGTTTTCAGCAATTGTTTATTTTTATTTCTTTACAAATGGCATTCATTTTCAAAGGGGGACAACTTTTTCAGAATATTTTCAGTACGGGACAGTACGGCAGAACATGTAATTGTTAAGTAAAATATTGGTAACGATGTTATTCGTTTATAAAATATTTCTGTGTTTTGGTGATATACTCCTAAACCTTAAAGAGCAAACGTCTAGGCATGTAAAGTTAAACAAAAGTACTGTTATGTGGACAAGAACATTCAAACCAAATGGGAATACATGATTATATCTTCACACAAGTCTCGTTTTTCTCGAGGAAAATTATTATACATGTTTTAGTGGGAAAGCTCGTTTATAAAATAATCCTCGGGTCATTTTCTAGCGGAATTCAAAGTTTCAAAAGAAAAGAAAAGAAACCTATTTAAATGTTTTCATTAACACGAATTCCGTAATATCATAAGCTAACATAGTGTTGTTTTTTTTACAGAAATGTTTTATACCTTTACAAGAATAATATTTCTATGAATCTATCAAACAACATGATTTATATAAAAAAAAACAACTGCCTATATGTTTTGTTGCTTTCTGTGGAGTAATATGCGAGTTTTATTTCCATGTTTTACCCAAAGCAATATATTAAGATCAATGCAAAATCTATTGATCTGGGTCATGAACGACACAACTTTAGCTAGTGTAAGGGAGACAATCCAGTTAGGAGGAATTGCTTTAACACAGTCAATAATTAACGGAGAGAATTCTCGAAAATTCTCGTTAAAAGCTGATCTTGTACTAAAATCTTCAAACTTTGCCGAAAAAGGGGTTGCACCATCGAGCCCCACCTTGCAACGCCGTTGTTATATTATTTTAAATAGAAAGATTATCACGAAAAAGAATATGAATTTTAATAAAACTAATACGAAATATATGTAAAGAAAAACGTACCTGCTTTTATGTAAGGATAACAGATATATGTTTTGATTAAAGAACGATATCACACTCATATTCTAGAAGAGTCTGATACATGCCATCCCACGACTAATGACGTAATTTCATGTTATTTAGCTCTCCAAATGCTGTACAGTAAAATGCTTTAAACTTCCTTAAGCTAAATAACCTTTAAAATGCATGCAATGAATAAAACAGATGTTCGTTTTTTGTAAAAGACCAAAACTTGTTTCTCCTCAAGCGTCTCTCGTGAAAACATCACATTGTCCCTTGCCTGGCGTTCAGCATTACAAAGGAAGCTGCCGTCTCTCATACCCCACGTCGAAGGATACCATCAGGAATGAAGTGTCGAGTGCAATTAATACTAGTTGTTAAATCAAAATTAGTATAAACTAAGTCAATTAAATGAAATGAATCTACCACTAAGCATTCATATTTTAGACAAATTATGATGAATAAGCTTTCATGCAAAGACAACTACAACAAGTAACGAGCAAAGAAATAATCCATAATAACTCCCCTTTACAAAATATAATAACAAATTACTGTCGGTCTGCCAATAAGAAACATTTCCATTGTCTTTCGTTAACGATATTGTTAGATAATATCATTTTATAACAGACTTTAGAATCATTAGCATTATGATAGGTTAATAGTAAGAAACTTGTACAAGACAGAATCCAGCAATCAATGCCAGTAACATGAAGTGTGCACAATAACCGGTTGTTTGGTACGCCGCGTGAGGTTCCAATAACAGAAAAAATTACGATTAGGTAAATAACAAATAATTTATCTAACGGCAATGACGTGCCTTCAGTTGTACCGATATTCATAGTATAGTCTATATTTCTGAAAACGGTTACAACAGAAGGTAAACTTTGTTAATGTTTGGCAAAATGGTGATCTTTCTCTGGCGCATCTCATGGTCACGGTGAGGTCAGAGGTCAAAAAGTCGTGCTTCGGAAATTTTCACTCCCAAACGCAAAATATTGTAATGGTGATAAAGTGGCATTGACGATGCAGTTATTTCAGGCAGTGGAATTTCATTGTGATCTTTTATATAAGCACGAACATTTTTTATAATTTTCATAATTTTAAATATGATTCAGATTCACTTCCGACAGTCCAGTTATATGAGAATATGGCATGTTTTACTGGACTCAAAACCAGAATAAATCAAAATAGAAATATCAGACCCTTGTTTGTTTAAACTTCCACAAATTTGGCTTGATGACAAGATTTCTAGGTTTTGGTGATGGAGGATGCCCAAAGGTGCATCTTTGGACATATTTTCAGGCATAGACAGGTACCTGGTTAGAATCACCGACCCTCCTTTAAGCCAGCTGGATGGCTTCCTTAACACCTCAGGCAAGGTTTTGAACCCACAGTGGTGACAGGAAAAACAATGACGCAAACAGAGGTTGGGGTTTCATACTTAAACGGGAACGAGTTTTTAGTATCTTTATTTCATTTCAACAAGCGTCTGAACTGTCATTATTCTGACATGTAGTAGAATTCTTGTTTTTGTTAAAATTGTTATTAAACATATTAAACAAATCATCCATACATAAAAAGTTAGTGTCTGAACACATTCACATCTGTAATTATAGACTATGAGGTACGGTGCGGACCATTTACAGGTTTAACCTCCATAGCGGTGTTGTATTCTGTTGACTGTACCAAGTCGGTACCCAGTGGAGTTTCTTAATTTGTTTGTACTGTCCTTATAGGCCTAATGTTTTACTATGCCTATGTATGCGTATACAAATGTCAGTTATTTACATATCCAAAACACACTGCATTGTAGAGTTACGTTTTGGTTAGCACCGTTAATGCCCTAAACGTTGCTTGTTGGGTCTTTGTCTTGGTTTATGAATATTAAAAACGAAAAGAAAACCGTAATGTAACATGACCATGCCACCAGCAAAACCAGGTGCGTAGCTTGTACATTTTTCATGGTACGCAGAGGTAATGTGGGGGTTGGGGTTTCATCCCCTTGATTATTTTTTAATGTGAGAACGGCAAATGGTGCATTTTAACGTATATTTGAAGCATAAATATTGCACGAATAACTTATTCTTTCTTATTTCTTTTATATAAAATGTACTGTTTTACTAGATATACGTGTAATATTGCACATCTAAACTGTGGTTCATGTAGGCCTACGTGTGTGCAAATATTTATTCAAAACAGATCGTTCGTGGTAACACACTTTCAAAATATCATTATGACTGGATATATCATTCAAGGGATATGTCTATAAGTATATACACGATAGTTGTTAAAAGGAATTTTGCCATAACTCAAGCTTTGCAATCGTGATTCCGCGCTTCACGTATCGCGCGTGACACGCGAAATGACGATGGCGAAGCGCGAGATCATGATGGCAAAGTGCGAAATTAAGCAATGTTCGGGAAGCGCAAAACTGCAATGGCGAAACGCGAAATTACGGAAAATTCACAATTTCGCGCTACGCCATTTTGATCTCGTACCTCGCCATTTTGATTTCACGCTATACAGTTAACTTCAAATATAACGAACAGAGTTATAATGAATTTTCGGTAAATTTTTGGTTATAAGGAACAATTTAAAATGTCCCTACAATGTAAAACAAAATGGTTACAGCAAACATGATTATAGAAATTATCGGATGTGAGGAGCATACTTCCATGTCCCAATGTTAAAATATACATTGAAATAACATATAATATTATTAGGCTATAGCGAACCAAAAGTCCTTTTAAGAGGTTTTATATAACGGTTGAAATAAGCATTGGGTAGACATTGTACTAACATATTGATTCATTAAGGTAGTTCTGCACGTTTGATAAACCGGAAGTGATGGCCTAACGTCATTTATCCGGAAAACGTAGAATAAAGCCTGGATTCGGCGTACGGAAATGAACACCATTTTATAAATTAATGACAACCTGTGAGTAAATTTATTAAAATGGCGCTGTTACTACATTTCTAAAGTCAAAACATGATATTAAAACATATGACACGTTAAATAATTCAAAATAATATCTCAAAATTGGCGTGAAATATTCGGTTCGCTTTAATCATGCTCAAACATCTTTAAAATAAGCACATGGACCTATACATTTTATATTATAGGCCATAGTTTTATTTACAACTCTGAGAAGTTTCATCAAAATCTACATTGTAGAAAAATTTCTATTCGCGAAAATGTTAGGAAAGTTATGATTTTCCCATAGACTCTCATTATGAAAAATTGCGTGAGGTCCAAATTTTTCAAATCAGCCTAGTAGCAAAAAATCAAGCACACGACCCTATCCTTTTTATTTCCTGAATTTTCTAGGTGTATTCTGAAGTTCGGAAAAATCGGAGTTTAATCAAATTCAACATTGTAGAACAAATTTCGATCTAAACGTGCATAACTACCTTAAAAACATAGCGTGGTTGTTGATATTATCTCAACGACATCTAAAACCAAGTATTACACTGAAATCTTGATCTGATAATTTTTAAGAATCTTGTTTAAGGTCTTCTGAAATATAATACATATAATTTAGTTACCTATTATGCCATTGAAAATTATGTAATCACCGATAATAAAGAAAGAAGATATTTATCTCACTGTGAACTGTAATGTCGTACGACTTGTACCGGTGTCATACCCGGGCAATAATTGGGTAAAAATATTTGATTTCTATTGATTTTTATTTTCTTCAATAATGTGACCATGGAATAATTGATATCTATCAGATATTCTGTGGCGTCTGAAAATAACTTAATAACCATTATCCGTGAAAATTACGTCTGCAGTATTATATAATATATCCTATTCAAAATTTCTTTTAGGCTTGAAAACCACCTTTTTTTCAATTTTTGATATTGTGCTATAGTTTAAGTTTGCGATCAGATTAGAATTGAGACGGCATTTTGAACCTCAATAGTCAATGTCATTCATAATATCATATTCTAATGTTGTGGCAAAAGCGTTTTTTTTTTAAAAGAAAGACAGAAAATGTTGTGGTTTTTTTTGACAAACGCATGACGAACAGAACTTACCAGTTGTACAAGATGATAAGTCGTATTACATTGTTTACGAAAACCGCTTTGAAAGTTTGTAATTAAGCTTTTTGAGATTCTAGAAACCAAACTAGTCTGGAATTAGTCTGACGTTCTAGCGTTTTACGTAAACAACTAGTAAGAGCAATCGGTCTAAATTAACTGGACCCTCATTCCCTGCTTACGCGTCACCTCCTATGGCAAACGGACGGCTCCATTAGAGAGGGAGTCGTACCCCCCTCTATACCCGCCGACAAGGGGCAGACTAGCATTTTACGATGATGTTAAAAAAATTCTTTGACCCGCAAGGTGTCATTTTCAGCAACAGAATTAATCAAAAGGCTGTCAAATTTAAGCAAGTTAATAGCAGACTCAGTTTGGTTTGGTCCAATGAACTACCCATGCTGCATCTTTTAGAGATTATTGAAGACTGCCGATAAAATCTGACAGGTACAGACTGATTAAGTATAAGGAAACATATTTGGAACATTAAGCTCTCGAATCTTGCTCCTACCAACATCTTAGACATGTTTAAATATTATCAGGTTTAAATGAATGTAAATGCATTTGAAAGGGTCGCGGAGCGAAAAAAACACACTAATTAGTGTTCTGTTTACGACGATTTTCCCCCGCTTCCGCGTAGTTTTAATACTACAATCTGCTCCCGCTGATTAGCATGTTTTCTCCCTGCTACCCCGCAATTCAAACTTCTTACATGCCATGGCTTTTCTTGATAGAATCGCGGGACGAAGAGGCGAAATGGGACAAATCAGTCACAATAATGTGAGCCCATGAAGGAGTTTATAACGAGCTATTTTATAGATTGAGAATTATTATCAATTTGAGAAAAAATGTCCAACCTCACATATGTAAACCCTTCACTTTGAACACAATTTCGCAGCTGGAACATGTGTCTCCTTAAAACAAATTACATATGGAATTTTCAGTCGTCCTTGTTAAATGCAGTGGTCCAAAGTAACGGGACGGACTGGAAGTAAGGTTACCGTATCATAATCATAAACTGATTTAAATAGTCATATTGCTGAAGTAAGGTGTTGCAGAGGTCTCACCTTTTAGTTAATTGTCTTCATATAACAATACATGAAACTCGCAATTATGAAAATGTATGCTATGCATACCTTGCTTATACTACGAAAAGGTTTGCAATGCATACCATGTTTCTACCACGAAAAGGTATGCTATGCATACCCTGCTTATACTACGAAAAGGTATGCAATGCATACCCTGCATATACTAAGAAAAGATATGCAATGCATACCATGTTTATACTACGAAATGTTACCTCGATCTACAGTGTATGCCGTGCATACCATGTACCTACTGTAACAGTGTATGCTGTGCATACTATGTATACACTACAACAGTGTCCCGTATCTACATAAATAGTGTTTGCCGTGTCTACATACTATAATCCCCCAAAAATAATATTTCGCCATTTTATTTGAACGCTAGGACTAAACATCTGTCAAGGACATCACTCACTGAGCTATCTTAAACATTCTCTAAATACATAAAAACTTGGTTCTGCTATTTATTATATCTTACACTCAAATTATAACAAAATACAATACCTCGGAATCTATACATTTTTATTAGTTTTGATTGATACATAGCATGTAAAACAATTTACAAGTCATAGCATCACAAAATAACTATTAATTTATCAGACATCAATTTCTAATGATAATATTACGAAAATGAGGGCAAGGGACAGTAAATTTGAAAATTCAACAAATCTGCGTGGATACCAATGCGGAAAAAATCATAGACAAGAGGGCTAAGATGACCCTAGGCCGCTCACCTGAGAAACACACCATAACAGTGTAAACATGTTTGACCTAGTGACCGGGTTTTTGAATCCACATGACCCAAATTCAAATCCGTCCGAGGTTTTGATGAGATAAATATTCTGACCACGTTTCATGAAGATTGGAGCAAAAATGTGGCATTTGGTGTGTAAACAAGATTTTTCTTCGATTTGGCCTGGGGACCTAGTTTTTGACCCACAAGACCTAGATTAAAGCTCGTAAATTTGAAAATTCCACAAATCTGCGTCGGTACCAGTGCGGAAAAATCATAAACAAGAGGGCTAAGATGACCCTAGGTCGCTCACCTGAGAAACACACCCATAACAGTGTAAACATGTTTGACCCAGTGACCCAGTTTTTGAATCCACATGACCCAAATTAACATCCGTTTGAGTTTTTGATGAGACATATAATATGTGACTGTAGTTGAAAGATTAAGCTAGGCTTATGGTGTTGATTCTGCTTATTTAAATGATATCAATGCAGATAATCTGACTGACCCATTTTTGAAATATGACCTTGGCTGGTGGCAGATGCGTATTCTCTTTGTGTGAGCCCTCAAGGAGTTTCGTCCAGGGTGAAATTACGATTAGACTTCGCCGCTAACTATCAAATTTGTCCAATATATATATAATATATATATTTGCCAAGTGATATTTTCTGAACTGAATAAAAAATGTAATTTCTTTTTGTGTAATCCAAGGGCCATTACTCTAGCATAACTAGAGACCATAATCTAACTTGACCGATACATTGTGGCAGTACAGTCTGTAAACATTGCTTGAGACATATTGACGGACGAACGGCTGGATGACGGACGGATGGACGGACAATGGGTGATATCAGTAGCTCACTTTTACGCTCTTTGTGCTTATGTGAAGTAAAATAGAAGGAAAGTATGGTTATGTTTAAAGTATTTCGTATTTCTGCTGAAAGGCTTTTTGTCTTGTTTTTCTTTGTTTTTTGTTTGTTTCTTTTTTTGTTGTTTGTTTTTGTTTTGCTGGAGTATTCGGTTCTAGATTATATTCAAAACCACTGATCAAAACACAAAATTTAAATATAACACCAAAATGTAAAAATATAACCCAGGAAAAATACATTTTATTACTGTATATTATACGAAACACATATCGAAATGTGATTTCTCATACTTTCCAGTCTTGACAATTCCACTAATCATAGTTGGTAACATAAATACTAGTAAAGCAGATACACATGGATACATTTTAGTGAAAGATAACTACTGACGGTATTGAAACAAATATTAAATCATCGCGTTTTGGTGGTGTAAGATAGATTTCGTACATATTATATTACAATTCTTCACCAATAAATACTCCCTTGTTTTTATTTAAAACTGCAATTTTGGATTCCAACCACAACCAGTGCACATTTTACAGTCCTTATGATTATACTTATTCTTGCACTTCACGGCTCGCTCACCGATCTCCTCCTTGGCCTTCACATGGCTACCGTCACAGAAAGGAGCGTTTTTTGTCTGCTTACAAGCGCAAAGGTAGTAGGCTTCTTGTGTCTTCTCTACTTTCCACGGCATTGGAGCTATCCCTGTACCTTTGTGAGAGCCTAGCGAGTAGTAATATGAGAATAGTAGTTATCATACATTCTTTTTAATTATTTCAGCACTGCCAATTAAAGGTATTAATGTTAACGATACAGAGACATCCCTTCCCTTTATAGTCTCAGAAATAAATAAATGAGCCGCGCCATGAGAAAACCAACATAGTGGATCTGCGACCAGCATGGATCCAGACCAGCCTGCGCATCCGCGCAGTCTGGTCATCCATGCTGTTCGCTGACAGTTTCTCCAATTCCAATAGACTTTAAAAGCGAACAGCATGGATCGCGGATGCGCAGGCTGGTCTGGATCCATGCTGGTCGCAAACCCACTATGTTGGTTTTCTGATGGCACGGCTCAAATTACTCTTCAAAACAGTTCAGATATTTCAAAATCTACAGTGCCCTCCAAAAGTCTGGTAACAAACAAATTGCTGAATCATAGAATATGATGTTTGTATAGGAAACAAAGAGCCAATGTCTCATTAAGAAAATGCAACAAGTTGTAAACATCACGAAGTAAAAGAAATAATTTCTTAGTGAAAAATTATCAAAAGATATTCCAAAGTTGGTAGTTTTATACACAAGTGCTAACACATGTAGCTTGAGTCAATGTCTGATTCCGGTCTGGTTGATTTTCAGAATGTCTGCAAGTTTTGCGACACCTGCGAAAAGCATACGCGAACTTCTTAATGGAATTCTTTAACAGATGGCCGATATTGCGCGAGATAGGAATATATTAGTTAATGAAGGCTACACCTACCGTCACACCAAGGTTGTGTCTTACTAAGACCACACCTACACCAGTACTTTGTGTCTCCCTCCTTCAGTCCCTCAATTTTGATCGGAACAAACTGAAGAAACAAATAATTCGTACAAAACATATTTCAGAAATAACTAAAGCTATCACTAAATATGATAAAACCACCTCCTCTCCATATTCACTCAAGAAAACTAAAACTGTAGAAATAGTCACACACAACTTCTAGGGAATGTGAGTAGTGGTGTCCTTTTCAAGCCCCACCCACCCATTCCTAAACACCCCAGGTCCATCCAAGACAAAAAAATGTTGCGCAGATATTCACTTCATGTAAAGCATGTGTACACAGCTTCAAAAGCGGAAAGACTAACCTTTTAGGGATTTGAGTAGGGGGAATTGGTATTAGTGCCCCAACCATTGTCCCCACCCCTCTAGCAGAAATCAATATGTCACGTACATCTAGACTTATGGTGATCATGTGTATGAATTCTTATTTGAATTTGTTCATACCTTTGGAAGTAGAACTTGGAGAGGTGATGGGTGCATGATAGGTGTCCCCACCTTTGTCTGTCCCAGAAAAGGATATGTAATTCACATCTACACTATGCCCCGAACCTCTGTATACCTTCGAAGTGTTACATTTCATGGTTATAAATTTTCATGGTGCTCGTATAGTGATCACATTAATAAAGTTTTATTGGAATCCCTTAGAAACTGTGAAAATTGTTCGTTCTGCAAACTTGAGAGGGGTTGGAAGCCTGAGCTCTCGTCTCCCCACCCCCGTTCCCATATTTGCCCAACCTATCGAAAAGTCACGTACATCTACACTTCATAGGGATCATAAAGTGTACGGACATATGATCCATTTAACCTTGATGAAGTAGTTGGTGCCACAATCTTGAAACGGGACGGATGCATTTGAGCCCCTCCTTCCCCCCCCCCCCCCCCCCCCCACACACACCTCCACCACTGACCGACCAGCCGACCGTACGACGACACCAATATACTCGTTGTGTCTAGAATGATAAACAACGATAATTTCCACTTCTGCTACCAATTTCGCTATGAAAAGGAAAAACAGAATTAAGTTGAAACACTTTTTTCTGCAAAACATTAAATTATAGTCTAGGATAAAGGCGGATCATAGCAGATTATCCTATTGAGGACACACGTACTGACAAATAAAATATAAGCTATCATAATTTAGTAGTGGAAATAATTAGGCCTTGGATCATTAGAGTTTAGTATATTGTTCTTCTCTTTCTTAAAAGAAAGAGATCAGAAGTGAAATTGGCTTTGCTAAGAAAATGGAACTTAGACAGTAAAACATCTAATAAAGAATGGTATTGAAATGAACATTCACCTCTGCTGCTGTATAATGAAGTGCTGCTTCTGTCGCCATTGTTATATAAGTTCTCTCTCTGAAATGATAAATTACAGTTTCTCGCTGAAATTGCATTTATTAAGGTAGTTCTGCACTTTTTATATGCCGGGAGTAATAGCGGAACGTCGTTTCCCCCCGGATAACGTAGAAAGCCTGGACTCGACATACGGAAACGAAAATCATGAGTTTTTTTTTTGTAAAAAGCAACTTTCTCAAGAGGAATTCTGATATTAAAAGTTTGATAAGTTAAGTATTTACGAAAAATGTCTTAAACTCAGCTTGAAACGCGTGGAAGAGCAAATATTTTAGAAGAAAGTAAACGGACCTATACATTTAATTTCACATGATTACAGTCTACGTATCGATTTATAACTGTGAGAAGTTTCATTAAAATCTACAGTGTTGTATTCGCAAAAATGACTTCAAAATTGTGATTTTTCTCGTAAACCCACATCACCAAGACTTATATGAGGTCCATTTTTCAGTCTAGAAAACATTAAAGCAAAGGACCACGTCGTTTATTTTTATTTGCTGCATTTTGAAAATATATTCTGAAATTTTGAAAAATCATGGTGTTATCAAATTCAACATTGCAGAAAAAAAATTGACTCGAACGTGCAGAATTACCTTAACCTTTTATTACTGTATACAACTGATAACATTTTTTGTAATGTTCAGGTGTATGTTGATCATTTCGGCATTGTTGTACGTTTTGTCATTGGATTTTAGACATACTGATAAAAAAGTATAATTAGAAAGTGCATACTGCATATTGATTACAAGATTAAGCGCGATAAACCTTGAACTACCTTATTAAAAGCTAGCTGAAAAGGCTTGCTTGAATGAGCCGACGTAATCAAGCTTTAATATGCATGTTTTTGGAATACCTGTGAAAAGTGGAACGTAACGTGGCAAATACTAGAACATAAAATATAACGACGAGAACTTGATATTATATAGACATATACTATGGCGAGCTGAAGGCATACTTAACCATTAATAATCTAGCCCGAACAGTGTTCTTGTTGAATAAAATCACTAATATGAATGATAAAATATCGAGGTATATATTTCATCAAATATTTACACGCAAAAATACGATGCAGTTTTGTAACCTATAACTTTTCTATGGAAGCCCTGGAGGGACAATTGATTTCAATACTTCCCACTTCTGACTTCTAACTTTTGCACTTCTCACTTCCAACTTCTTGACTTCCAACTTCCTACTTCTAACTTCCGCACTTCTGACTTCTAACTTCCGCACTTCTGACTTCCAACTTCCTGACTTTCGACTTCTGATTTCCAACTTCCACACTTCTTACTACCGACTTTTTGACTTCTTACTTCCCTCTTCTAACTTCCGCACTTCTGACTTCTAACTTCCGCACTTCTGACTTCTAACTTCCTGACTTTTGACTTCTGATTTCCAACTTCCACACTTCTTACTTCCGACTTCTTGACTTCTTACTTCCTTCTTCTAACTTCCGCACTTCTGACTTCTAACTTTCACACTACTGACTTCTAACTTCCTGACTTCCGACTTCCAACTTCCGCACTTCTGACTTCCAACTTTCCCTCTTTGGAAGTCGGAAGTAAGAAGTGTGGAAGTTGGAAGTCGAAAGTAAAAAGTCAGGAAGTTGGAAGTCAGAAATGCGGAAGTTAGAAGTCAAAAGTTCGAAAGTTAGAAGAAGGAAGTAAGAAGTCAAGAAGTCGGAAGTAAGAAGTGTGGAAGTTGGAAATCAGAAGTCGGAAGTCAGGAAGTCAGAAGTGCGGAAGTTAGAAGTCAGAAGTGTGGAAGTTAGAAGTAGGAAGTAGGAAGTCAAGAAGTTGGAAGTGAGAAGTGCAAAAGTTAGAAGTGGGAAGTACGGAAATCAATTGTCCCTCCAGGGCTTCCATACTTTTCAAATGATTTCAATATCTTTATATATATTCAATAGATGTTTTGTTTAGATTTTTGCTGTTTGTTACGGTTTTGTCAGAGAGAACATGGGCTGGATTGATCTAAGTCTCCGTCAAGTGTGACAACCTCCAAAAGCTATCCAAGGGCGGATCAAAAGGCGCGGACCAGAGGCGCATATCCCCTAAAATCTGGCAGAGAGTATATTTTTGATAGTTTTATCGTGAAATTTAGTTATATCCTAACACTGGTTTATAGTGATCATTCTTCCCATGCACGAGTTCTCAGACATTGTAAGTACCATGAAAAATTATCATTTTTATCTACACTTATACAAAATATATTCGTTATTTTCTGCACATTTTCTCTTGTCTTTTGCTCACTAAATTATACGTAGTAGCACTGCTTTCTTACCTATTTAGTTGTATATGATTCTCATGACAATTCTGTCACAACATATTTATTTATTTATTTATTTTACTCATTACGTCTTATCACTAAGTGTAGTTTTCTTGCAGTGTTCACATTTTACACGTATTTTTCTCATGTAAGAGTTTTTAGGGTTTTGGTGCGCGGATTACAAAAAAAACAAACTATTATTTAAGTACTTGTACATAATTTTATCTTCTGATAATGCTTAGATTTCGAAACTCTTTACATTGCACAAAATACTGTTAATGCCTATAAGAATTTATTTAACGGTTCATAATACCTTATTTTGATTCACTATGTTACATAATAACTGTGCTGTAAGGATTATAGAAGTTTTATATTATCATGTTTGAGGACCATATGTTAGACTGGCTACAGTCAAATATGTTATCATCTTCAAGTCATTTCATTATTATTATCATTATTATCATTATTATTACTATAATTACTATATTATTTTTATTATTATCATTATCATCATCATCATCATCATCAGTAGTAGTAGTAGTAGTAGCAGTAGCAGTAGCAGTAGCAGTAGCAGTAGTAGTAGTAGTAGTAGTTAGTAGTAGTAGTAGTAGTAGTAGTAGTAGTAGTAGTATAGTAGTAGTAGTAGTAGTAGTAGTAGTAGCAGTAGTAGTAGTAGTAGTAGTTAGTAGTAGCAGTAGTAGTAGAAGTAGTAGCAGTAGTAGTAGTAGTAGTAGTAGTAGTAGTATAGTAGTAGTAGTAGTAGTAGTAGCAGTAACAGTAGTAGTAGTATAGTAGTAGTAGTAGTAGTAGCTAGTAGTAGCAGTAGTAGTAGAAGTAGTAGTAGTAGTAGTAGTAGTAGTAGTAGTAGCAGTAGTAGTAGTAGTAGTTAGTAGTAGTAGTAGTAGTAGCTAGTAGTAGTAGCAGTAGTAGTAGTAGTAGTAGTAGTAGTAGCAGTAGTAGTAGTAGTAGCAGTAGTAGTAGTAGTAGTAGTAGTAGTAGCTAGTAGTAGCAGTAGTAGTAGAAGTAGTAGTAGTTGTAGCAGTAGTAGTAGTAGTAGTAGTAGTATAGTAGTAGTAGCTAGTAGTAGCAGTAGTAGTAGAAGTAGTAGTAGTTGTAGCAGTAGTAGCAGTAGTAGTAGTAGTAGTAGTAGTAGTAGCTAGTAGTAGCAGTAGTAGTAGAAGTAGTAGTAGTTGTAGCAGTAGTATTAGTAGTAGTAGTAGCAGTAGTAGTAGTAGTAGTAGTATAGTAGTAGTAGTAGTAGTAGTAGCAGTAACAGTAGTAGTTGTAGTATAGTAGTAGTAGTAGAAGTAGTAGTAGTAGTAGTTTAGTAGTAGTAGTAGTAGCAGCAGTAGTAGTAGTAGTAGTAGCAGCAGTAGTAGTAGTAGTAGTAGTAGTTTAGTAGTAGTAGTAGTAGTAGCAGTAGTAGTAGTAGTAGTAGTAGCAGTAGCAGTAGCAGTAGCAGTAGTAGTCGTAGTCGTAGTAGCAGCAGTAGTACTAGCAGTAGCAGTAGCAGTAGCAGTAGTAGTCGTAGTAGTAGTAGTAGTAGCAGTAGCAGTAGTAGTAGTATAGTACTAGTAGTAGTAGTAGAAGTAGTGGTAGTAGTATTAGTAGTAGTAGCAGTAACAGTAGTAGTAGTAGCAGTAGTAGTAGTATAGTACTAGTAGTAGTAGTAGAAGTAGTGGTAGTAGTATTAGTAGTAGTAGCAGTAACAGTAGTAGCAGTAGCAGTAGTAGTAGCAGTAGCAGTAGCAGTAGCAGTAGTAGTAGTAGTAGTAGTTAGTAGCAGTAGCAGTAGCAGTAGTAGTAGTAGTAGTAGTTAGTAGTAGTAGCAGTAGCAGTAGCAGTAGTAGTAGTAGTAGTAGTTAGTAGCAGTAGCAGTAGCAGTAGTAGTAGTAGTAGTAGTAGTAGTTAGTAGTAGTAGTAGTAGTAGCAGTAGCAGTAGCAGTAGCAGTAGTAGTAGTAGTAGTAGTAGTAGTTAGTAGCAGTAGTAGTAGTAGCAGTAGCAGTAGCAGTAGCAGTAGCAGTAGCAGTAGTAGTCGTAGTAGTAGTAGCAGTAGCAGTAGTAGTAGTATAGTACTAGTAGTAGTAGTAGTAGAAGTAGTGGTAGTAGTAGTAGTGGTAATGGTAGAAGTAGTATAATAAATTATAGCACAATATTTAACATGGTTTTGTGAGCTGCAGAGCTACCGGAACAATAGTTTTGGATAAGCTTTATCCCACTGTAAGACCTCTTGACTTTCTATACGGTATGAAAAGGCTTGATAGCATTACGTTTTCAGACTAATCGCTTTAACTTATACAGCTTGCGACATAGGTAGATAAAACGTTATGTCTAAATAAATAAGAGAACAACCTTTCTTGTTTGACGACCATTATGTCGGGAATGTTTGCGAAACATTTATGATAACTTTTAAAATATAGCTCACGACAGTAAATAAACAGCTGTATTTGTTTATTTGGCATCGGAAGTGTGTCAACATGGTAAATCGTTTTAGCTGTTTTCATTTTAAGGAACTTAGAAAGTGTCAGTGCACGTTCTCTCTGTTTCAAAACAAATCGGTTTTAGTATGGAACAACCCGTCACCTCCAAGTGGTTCCATGTTTCTAAACCAGATTCTAGTAAAACGTCATTTATCTTCTAGTATGACAACGAATCTCATATACATGTAGTCTTTCAACTTTAATTAGAATAGGTTGTAATTTCCATACAGGATTCCCGTGTTAAAGTAAAACACAGCATGAAAATTAAAGAAGGACATTTGAACGCTAGAACCAGACCAAAAAGAAACTGCCATTGTATATATTTCACCCTACCGCGAGATAAATTGGTACTACGGATAATGGTAATTTATCTGAAAGGAGCGATCTCAAAGTGTGGGTGGGTGCAGGTGGGGGTCATGGAATGCAGGGCATTTTCGGCTAACCATTAAAGGTTAGAGGAGGGATTTGGGGTGGGGGTGGGTTAAAGCATATGCTGGCCCCACTCTCAAATTGTGCCTCCCCCTGCTCCTACGCCAATGATCGTCCTCCAGTCTTATTTTCTCAATGTCTCTTCTCGCACAGACATTCCACATATTATTTGTTTTTCGTCATCTTGCATAACTTTACCCACTGAATAAGGGGTATGCTATAACGTGTACAATAGCATTTTCTTTCTGGTCTGGTGCCTAAATAAAGAGTCAATAAATATATAAATACACTGGTAATATATTTCGGGTTTTATGAACTAAACATAAAAATCGTCGTATAAGTCAGATACATGTATTCGTTTTGCTTCAAAAAGGATCTTCTTACAACCGCTTTACTGTTCGTCCACGCAAAACAGTTTTCTTAAGGTTGTAAGAGGACACTTAAAGAGCAAAACTCGTAATACATGTATCACCTGAAATTGAAAAACTGACCATAAAACACTCGTCAAGATATTTACGAGTTAAACATCCTGAATACTAGTATTGCCATATACGCTATATATTTTACTGTTTTTATGAAAGCAAACACCAATACCCAGATATTACTCGGATGGTTTCATTACTACTGGGTCAGTCACACTACACCGTATAGCGTTAACGGACGTCCAACGTATAACAAAATTTTCAATCCGTTCGTGTCCGTTCGTATGCGTTTCTTTTCCGTTTCTCATGCGGCGCCTGCGCTCCTTGTCCGGCGATGTTTGTTCCATCCGGTGGAAGGTTTTGAGCATGTTCAAAATTTGGAAGGTACACCACCGGACAAAGTTGTCCGTTAGACATGCGCTGGTATGCGTTTTGTTCGTTACTTGTGCGTTCCTTATTCTGTACTTGTCCGGTTCGCATCCGTTCTTGTCCGGTGGACCTGATTCACGGCCGGACTACTACCGGACATGCAACGGATGTAATGCATGTTCAACGGACGGTAACTGACAAGAACGTTTTACGCGGTACAAGTCCGTTACTAGTACGGTGATATCCGTTAATTGAACGTTGTTCGTCCCGTAAATGTGCGTTGATCTTGCGGCCATTGTGCGTTTTGTCCGTTTTATGCGCCCCGTACACCGATCGCGAGAGACCAGAGCAGCAGCAGGGGATGTCTTTCGTCACCGGATAACTTCCTGCCGCAATTTTTCTATACGTTGGACGTCCGTTAACACTATACGGTGTAGTGTGACTGACCCATACAGAGTAACACCCGCGTGTGACTTTTATAGGCAATTATATAAATTTACTTGTTACCACGTACCATATATCCTAAAAATGGACTAGCTTTCTGAAGATATCTATAGTCATTATAACATATGCAACAATGCATGCATGAATAACACACGATGTGAATATGAAATGTCATTCATGCTTTACCCCTACTAATTTGCGCAAAAGTCAGTTACCTGTTCAGTACTGGTTATATTAAATGCTCGCCGTATATAACTGCAATTCCGTTGAAAATGAATGATAAAAACAAAGCTACGTAACTGAAATAAAACGAAACAGGTATTCTTACCTCGCTGTACGTATCGTATCCGTGAACAAATGTACTACCGTATCAAAATTAACTCCTATTTAACATGCATTGTAAAAAGGTCCAATGAGCGTGTTAAAATAGTGTATCGGTATTTTGTTACAAGATAATACAGAACAGTGTGCTATTAAACTACAAAACGATATTTATGTGAGATTAAATGTTTTAGATAGGTCGCATCCGTTTTTTTATTAACTTTTTTTTTTCAAAATATAAAACGAAGATACGGGCAATGGTTGACAAAGCTTTTTCGGCGACGCCGTCTAAATTCGTTTTCGTTTCCTATGCCACGTGACTTCAGTTTGCAAATCAAACTACTTGATAACGCATTATAGATAATTTATCAAAATGGAACATTTATGCAACACTCTGCCTGATTGGACGAGAGTGTCAATTTCTTTCACTCTGTTGATTGTGCTACGCTGAGTGAAATGTAGACAAAGCGTTTATCCTAAACGACGCTGTTCACAGTTTTAAAGCTAACTTTGGCTCAGTATATTTAGCAAGAATATTGATATATCTCAAAATGATAAGTAAGTTTAATAAATATGATAAAAACCTGTTCAAATACCAACATATATCAAATTAAAGAAAGAGCTGAATACGGTCTGCGTATCACATGAATAAGGGTGTGATAAGAGTCTTTTGTGTAGAGAAGTGCTTTTTTAAGAGATTTCTTGTTACAATTGTCGTCTGTATATGAAAAGGTTTCTTGCTTTTGTGACTTATTAAGATTGCATATTAAAATGAGTACTTGTTTGCTTTGATATATTTGTTATAAATTATTTAACTGATTTATTATATACGAATATTTTCTTTAGTATGGTATGCAAATATTGAACTCAGTTGAAATCTGTTTTATTATATATATGCTATATAATGACTGAATCTAATTACACTAAAATGAAGGTACGCTGCATACAGTTTATCTATGTGATATGACTACGGTCAAACTTTGCTTACGAAACAGAAATATTGAAATAATTACAATTGTATGTTTTGCTTGACCTTCACTTTTTTATAGGTGTGACGTCATTGTCCAGAGATTCATGAATAGCGAATATGCTATTTGTTAAAGCGGGATCAGTTGGCCTATTCTAGAAATAAATAAAAATAATAATTAAAAAAATCCTTTGATTTTTTCTCATGTATTCTAATCAAACTTGATTTGTAGCATCTTTATTAGGCCCGCAGCCAACTTTGTTCAGCTGGGACATTTGACCCCTTTTAGGGGCTGCTAGAGCTAAAACTAGAAATGCCTTTATACAGCGTCTCATGAACAGCTTGGTGGATCTTTGTCATACTTGGTCTGGAGCATCATTATAAGGTCCTCTTCCAAATTTATTTATATAGGAACTTGGGCCCTATTAGGGACCACTATAGCTAAAGGTAGATATGCCTTTCTTCGCATTAACCACTAAAATGTAATGGATTTTTATCAAACTCGATGTGTAACAATATCGTAAGGTCTCCTGCTATTTTGTTACAAATGGGGATAGGGACCAATTTAGCTAAAAATATAAACACGTTTAATGACTTCTTCTCATCAACCGCTTCATGAATCTTCATCAAACTACTGCTGTAATTATTCGTCTAAGGATAAACGAAACAAAATTGCAACCCTACGAAACCTTTGCGAAAAATGAAAAGAGAACAATTTAAATTGTTAAAGTGCGGTGTTTAGTTTTGCAATTTGAAAAATGTTAAATGAAAGATGAATGTTAGATGAAAAATTCATAAACTTCTTTCCTTATTACAATTCGCCGACCATCATTTTTAAAGATATTTCTTGTTTACTCTAACGTTTTTGTACTGACATAGTCATAATAGTTTAATGTACTTGAAGATAGGGAACGTTGTTATATATACGATTGTTTTTATTTGTAGTTTTCAATAAATATGTAATAATGTAAAATACAATATAACATATAGTAACAGTACAAATAAAAACGTCGGTCTTAAGTCGTTTGAAATTAAACTGACCATGGATATCCTAAAAAAAACAAACAACGGCGGACTGAACATAGAAGTAGTATTTTTTCTATGACGTCCTAGCAAAGGCATGGATCAAATTACGTCATACACGTGTTTTAGCTCCAAGTCAAGGGAGCCGTGCCATGAGAAAACCAACATTGTGGGTTTGCGACCAACATGGATCCAGACCAGCCTGCGCATCCGCGAAGTCTGGTCAGGATCCATGCTGTTCGCTAACAGTTTCTCCAATTCCAAAAGGCTTTAAAAGCGAACAGCATGGATCCTGACCAGACTGCGCGGATGCGCAGGCTGGTCTGGATCCATGCTGGTCGCAAACCCACTATGTTGGTTTTCTCATGGCACGGCTCCAGGAAAGATTATGCTTTTTCTAATAACAATTTTGTCTGATATATTTTTTATTTCTTTCGGAAAACCGATCAGTCAAGCAGACTATTACCAACCCTTTATCAGCACCAGCACATTTTCACAAGGAATGTATAATGTCATATATGCTTGGGTTGTTCCAATCTGACTAAAGTACAGCTCCTATTACGCTACGTTTAGAAGATCAAGTACTTTAGTCAGATTGGGGTTGTTCCAGCACAGGGTAAACCGAAAGATAGTGTCAGTAGTGCTGGGACCTTATTTTACTTTATTTTCGTTTTCTATCATATATTAACACCTTAAAAGATATACAACTCGCTGTCTTAGGATAACTGCTGGCTTAAAAGCTGCTACCTTAAATAAAACAGCTACCTTAAAATAATTTTAAAATCTCCTAGTAAAAGGACATACAATTTTGTTTTAATGTTCCACCTTTAAAAACATTTTCAAGAATGTAAGTACACCTTTAAAAATCTTGAAGAATATACGAAAAACAGACTTGATAGAAATGTTAATTCTGAATGAAATTTTGCATGCAGAAATGTTGGATTGTGGTGATGCTTGGTGCATGAGTGTGGTTGTTCTCAACTTAAATAAAATTATCCATACTTCATTTGAACGTTCGGACATGGTGACTTTGTGTGGAATAATTGAATAGCACTTTTCTGCGTGCTAGTTCATTCATTTCATTATATACGGCTTGATGTTGTGTGATTCACGAATACAGTGGCAAAAACACTTGTCATAAGGGCTACCGAACCCTCTGAAGAATGAGGTCAAAACTTAGTTATATAAGTATAAAAGTATAAGATTACAGAACTGAACTACATGTAAATAAAAAACATGCACTCCCAAAATTGTCTCAAAAGTCTCAAAATTGAATATCCCCCATCTTGTAAAATACTAGCGCTTCCACAAAAAGTACAAGTCACGCGGTTCATGAGGCAATACGCTGAAGTATATACGAAAGACCCGTGGTGACATTTCAACTTCATTATCTCACGCTTTTTGCTTCATGATTTCACAATTTCCACTTCATGAATTCACGAATTCACGATTTCTGCTTCCTGATTTCACGATTTCCACTTAATGAATTCAAGATTTCACGAATTCACAATTTCACGACAAAACTTCACGATTTCGAGATTTCGCGATTTCCACTTCACGAATTCACGATTTCACAATTTCCACTTCCCGAATTCGCGATTTTACCATTAAACTTCACGATTTCACGATTTCTTGATTTCACGATTTCCACTTCATGAATTCACGATTTCACGAATTCACAATTTCACGACAAAACTTCACGATTTCCACTTCACGAATTCACAATTTCCACTTCACGAATTCACGATTTCACCATTAAACTTCACGATTTCTTGATTTCACGGTTTCACGAATTCACGATTTCACCATTAAATTTTACGATTTCACGAACCACTTCAAGAATTCACGATTTCTCGATTTCACGATTTCATAATTATAGTACAGTTTCAACTTTTCGCGACTTTATTAAGTCACATGACTAATGTATGACGTAGAAAACCGCGGGTAATAGGGGATGAAAATCCCCGAGACGGTAACGTCCGTATATAGTTATTCGTCTTTGTTGTTTGCATATACTGAGGCAATTTTTTCGATGTTTTCCGGTTCCGGTTTATGTACACACTGCAGACTGGTTGTCTGCATGAACATCCGAGCACCACGAATCAGTCACAGAAATTCGTAAACCGCGCCAACATGATTCTTTTACTTCTATTTCGTATTGAAAACTGAACATGCAACTGAAAAATACTTTTAAAACAGTAAGGAAGTGTAAAGGTTGTCAGGTTTCTGCGTAAAGTGCAAACAAACAAACAAAAAACCTACAGCCAGTGCGGGAACGCGGTGAATGACGTCATCGTCACGGCTTCCCGTATATTTTGCTAAGTATGATATTCGCTGTATGAGGTATGATGACACTAAATGTAAACTCCTAGAGGCATACAGACACTAAATAGAAAAATGGCGCGAAAAAAAATGGTAGTCGCATAATGGCGGATACAAATAGTTCTCAGTTTGTTTGCTCTGTAGAGCTATTTTCCTTATTTTCTTTGCAATTTTTTTGCTAAAATCACATGAAAGATCTATGCTTGACATGTAGGTAGCATTTTCATAATGGAATAACAACATGTCAAAATTGTTCATGGAAACTTAGATCATACACCACCATGTTATTTGGGGTCTCATTTTTTAGCTGATTTTGCAGTTTGTGTGTTTGACTGAAATTATTTTTCTTGCATCAAACATGACCCCCACTTTTCTCTTGATCTTTATTTAGCATTGACAAAACTCTTCAAGAAAATGTAGGTTACAGACATTTAAAATGGGTCCTGATGTGTGCTGCGGCCATTGGAAATAGGTCAGTTTTATATAGAATAAAGAACAATAACTATTTAGTGTGTTATAACCTAGAGCGAAGTTTCACTTTCTTTTGAGTGTTGAATATTTCTTTGTAAGTAGATATGTAAAAGATAAATCCCCATGCTAGGCGGTGCCTTAATTCATATTATTCGCTACATGTAAGATGGCGTGTTATATATTTGTACAACCAGGTTTAGGTACTGAAAGTGGAAACTGGCCAAAAAATGCCTCAACTGATGAGGAAATAGACTTACGAACAATACTTTTAGAATGCATTATTGCTTTAAATGTGAAATTGTTCCAGTCTCCTTTTTCGGTTTTAGAAAGCTCCCCATCTTTGTTCTATTAAATGAAAAGCGATACATCTTATTCACATGTAAGCTATTGCCACCTGCTGTGTAAATGGTATGCAAACTGAGTTGATCAAGAGTACGGCCTTACCATGAGGGCCGTTTAAAACGTAAAAAAGCGGCTTAGACGTTTTACTACGTTACAGGCGTGGAAAGGATTTACATACAAAATATAAATTCAATCCATGCAAGCATTCTCTTTTAAATGAACGGAAACCAATGTGTCTATGGACGGAAAGACGGATTCCAAAATAACGGAAAAACGGACGGACAACTGCAAGGCTTAATGCTCCGTCACCATAAATGACGGGAGCATAATAAACATACTTATATATTTTGGAATTGTCTAAAACAGTAAAGTTACTTTGGCATCTTATTTTGTTCATGCATGTTTTAGTGTTGAAAGTACCCAATAGTGTCTTGTTACAGGCACCAATATCCCTCCCCAACCTCCACACAGACGTATGCAGGAGTATAAACTCATCCTCTGTAACCCGTTTACACTTCATTAAGTGGAGAGTAACGGAATGAATTGGCCAAATGGAAATAGTGAAATCAAGAAATCATGAAATCGTGAAGTTTAATGTTGAAATCGTGAAATCGTAAAATCAAGAAATCGTGAAGTTTTTTTTTCGTGAAATCGTGAATTCGTGATTTCGTGAAGTGGAAATCGTAAAATCTGGAAGCAGAAATCGTGAATTCATGAAGTGGAAATCGTTAAATCATGAAGCAGAAATCGTGAAATAATGAAGTTGAAATGTCATCACGGGTCTTTCGTAAGTGTATAATATAAGCGTCTCTTGCCACTTAAGGTAAATATGCACGTTTGATAAAACGGAAGTGATGGCGTAACGTCATTTATCCGGAAAACGTAGAATAAAGCCTGGATTCGGCATACGGAAATGAAAATCATTTTATGAATTAATGGCAACCCGTGAGTAATTTTGTTACAATGACATTATTTCTATATTTCTAAAGTCAAAATATGGTATCGAAACATATGACACGTTAAATAATTCAAAATTGTGTCTAAAAATTAGCGTAAAATGTCCAGTTCACTTTAATCATGGTCAAATATCTCAAAAATAAGCACACGGACCTATAAATTTTATTTCACCATATTATAGGCCATGTGTTTATTTACAACTGTGAGAAGTTTCATCAAAATCTACATTGTAGAAACCATTCTATTCACAAAAGTGTTATGAAAGTTATGACTTTCCCATAGACTCCCATTATGAAATACATTTTTCAGATCAGTCTAGCAAAAAAGAAAAATCAAGCACACAACCCTATCTTTTTTATATGCTGAAGTTTCTAAGTATATTCTGAAGTTTTGAAAAATCAGAGTTTAATCAAATTCTACATTGTAGAAAAAAAATCGATCCAAACGTGCAGAACTACCTTAAAGAAATGTACCAAAATTTTGACTTCAATGTATAAAAAAAGAACAATATATACTTACATATTTAACGACAATAAATGTAAAATTTACCTCCCTTGTATATCAGTGAAAGTCTGTGTTAACAAAATAGGAAGTCACTACTCACTGTTATATGCGATATAGTCCGAATGTAGTTCCATGTTGTTGATGAAACCTGGTATAACGGGTGATACAATGATATGACAGTTATATTTTTGGCTAAGTATTATTGCTTATTTTATTGAGAAAAGATCTAGAACACTTTCAGTGTGAATTTCTAGGCTTTAGTTTTATTCATTAAAAAAATGTCTGCATACGCGTAATTGCTAAACAGCAAATTCATGGGAGCAAATGAATGTCAGAGGGCGATGTTTTTCAGAGCAGATTATTTTACTTATATGTAATATAACACCTCATTTTTTATACCAAGTCGCTATATGTGGTTTTTATATCATTGAAAAGCTCTAAAGAACTGAGACTGAGGTCTCAAGATTTAATGTTTTATATAAGATAAAGAAGGAATTGAATTTGTATAATGTTACCATCACTGAAAAGCTGATGATCTTTAAGTAAGATCGAAGACACCACTTAGACAACAAAACAACTGAGGTAAAGAGAACCAGGTCTTCTGCATTTAACAATGCTAAACTAAGAAAATCATAATTATGGTATTGTGAAGTGAAGTGAAGTGAAGTGAAGAGAAGTGAAATGAATCCAAAAAGTATATTTTTCTTGTTTTGATATTAGTTAATTTTGAAATGTAAAATATATGTGATCTTGTTCATCATGAAGTGCAATTACTGAAAAGTACGTCAAATAGTAATATGAAGTTACACCTGCGAAATACATAAAAGTATTTAACCATTTGCTCCCATGTACCTGAGTGTATGATGTGGTAGTAATGCACAGTATCAATGAGTATGTTATCATTCTGTGTTGATTTAGTGCAAATTTTATCAAAATTCAATTGACTAAAGCGTTCTTCACTTTACTTATATCTGAAATGATAATACATGTATATAAATTAATGAGTTATAATATATGTCACATATGAACACGTTTACAAGAATGTGCGATTAAGCTAGCGAAGGATCATAGCGGCAAAATAATAATATAGGTAAGGTAATTTAACTTACATTGCAAAAGGAGTTGACTAAATGAATCAGTACATATAAAAACATTTATTTAGATGAAGCCTAAAGAAAGTTTTCCGTTGGAACACTTGGCTACATTTTTCAGTCTACCTGTCATATTAAAATGTTGCTTGATATCATCATTTTTCAACAAACTTTAAAATATTAGGCACTTCTGTTATAATATCTTGATTTATCTACGGTATACAAATGACTTGTTGATCTGTCGAAATATTCTGCTGCATTTGTTATAATTGATAACAGGATCTGCAAGGCATCACTGTGATTTTGTCGGAAATTACATTTTACAAGCACGTACCCAACAAAAGTAAACAAAAATGTCCCCGGTATGAAATATAAACAGACAAGATTTCGTAACATGTTGATGCCACCCAAGATTTTCTAACTACACTCCCCAACACGTTAATAGATTTTGTATAAATGCCGGTTTGAAATCCGCTTTAGGAGGTCATCTTTGCAGAGGACGAGTAAGACTCGCCTCACTTGGAATAAAACTCGCCCAGCTGAAAACAGAGTTCGCCTTTCTTGAGAAGAATCTCACCTTACCGGGGAATAAGAATAAAATTCGCCTACCTGACAATAAAGCTCGTCTTTTTGGATGTAACTCGCTTTAGGCCTATACGAGATAAAAACTCGTCTTGTTTTGGATGTAACTCGCCTTGCACGAGAATAAACTCAGCATACATAGGAACTAAACTCGCGACTCTGCAGTCTCGTACCTTTTGTAATAATACAACATCTGTTCGGGATCATTAATGTAGAATAAAGTTGTTTTCCTATGGTGAGACTTTATTCTTTTTTTACTTAAATCGTATGAAAAGTAGTACTACAGACAGACGTAAACATCACGCTATCGATAACTGAAATGTCCTTATATTTACAAAAATGTTTCTCTTACTTCGTATAAAACTCGATAAAAAAGTTATTTCGTGCCTTTTCATCTTTCAGGTGTGACCTTGGTGTATATAAAATGGGAAAATCAAAGTCAGTCGATTTTGTCGACGTGCCTCTCTCCAATTCAACATTACCAGGAGAATCAGATGGGCAGCCAAACAAGTTCTACACCAGTACAAAGTTTCGATTGATAATAGTGATTGTCGCTATCTCTATACTTATTCTTGGCCTAATTATAGGCCTTGCCGTCGAATCTAAGAAGAACAACGCGTTAAAATCAAAAGTTCAAATGCTACAAAAACGCCAGCTACACAAGGCAAGTACCGTTCCGACACAAGTTCCACCACTGATTGCATGGCCGTTACAGCTAGGACAACTCACCGTTGACAAAACGTTATCATTTTCCCTTCGGAACGGCAGCTCGATAAAATCTTCATGGAAACATTCGTTTATTGACTTGTCTGCGTTAACACCGACTGATTGTTCAAGTAATGCCAGGTCTCATTTGTGTTTGGAGTGGGAAAATGAACGAAAATTAAACATAAGCCTGTCACCACAAGCACTAGATGATGGTTCAGTTCTCGAATGTTACAACGTTGAATGGGTCAGTCAAAGAGATTCGAGCCAAATCCTAACTGACTGTTTTAATGTTGCCACAGCGCACTGGTATGGCGGTTACGAGGATTACCATCAATACTGGCCGTTCGACAAAAACATCATGCCACTCTCACCTTACGTTAGCAATGACGCGTTTAAAGAGGGCATAGGCAACGTACTTGAGAGGTATTTCATATCTTCAAGAGGTATAGGAATTTTGCTCGACAATGATATTCCTTTATATTTTAGTTTAAACAACCCGGTGAATGGAAGTATGTGTTTTACTGCAAAATATGAGCGATACCCATTTTTCAATAAACACAACAGCTTTCCAAAATTAAGTTACAAAATCTGTCATGCGCAAAATGTTAAAGACGTTCACAAGAAGATGTCTGCATCTTTTATACAAAGACCAAAAGGAATTCCGCATGAGGATTTATTCAGATATCCAATATGGTCTACTTGGGCGCAATATCATTATGACATTAACCAGTCAACTGTCCTTGAATTTACAAACGACGTGCAAAACAAAGGGTTTTCTTGCTCGCAGATTGAAATAGACGATAACTGGACGCCACATTATGGCGATTTTTTCTTTGATGATAATAAGTTTCCTAATGCCACTAATATGATTGCTAGGATCAAAGAAAACGGATGTGCAGTCACTGCTTGGGTTCATCCCTTCTTTAATATCGATGGATCTTATTTCAAAGAAGCAAACGCAAAACAATATCTTCTACGACAGGTTGATTCAGACGTTCCTGTCCTGACGAAATGGTGGGATGGAAATATGACGGGAGTTTTGGATGTTTCCAACAAAAACGCCACCGACTGGTATTTAGACAAATTGAACAAACTTAAACATGAAACTCAATTAGACTCTTTTAAGTTTGACGCAGGCGAACTGTCATGGCTGCCAAATATATATGATGCATCTGATTTACCCAACAACCCTTGCGAAAATTACCCGAAAAGATATGTCGAGATGGCTGCAAGAGCAGATTTGCACCGACGGCAGGAAGTTAGAAGTGCTTATAAAACTCAGCAATACCCTATCTTTGTACGTCAAATCGACAAAGTATCAGCGTGGGGTCATAACAACGCATTGGCGTCAATTATACCCGGAGCGTTTACTTTCGGAATACTCGGCTATCCGTTTGTTCTACCAGATATGATTGGTGGAAATGCTTATGATAGCCGCTTCCCGGATTCGGAGCTTTTTGTTCGATGGATACAGCTGAATACTTTCCTTCCAAGTATGCAGTTGTCAGTAGTGCCATGGGACGAAAGGTTCAACAGTTCAGATATAGATGTAGTACAAATAGCACGCAAGTTCACCGGACTTCACACGAATATCTCAGACATTTTTATAAAATTTGCTAATCTTTCAGTACTCACGGGAGAACCAATTATCAGACCGCTGTGGTGGATTGACCCTGTTGATAAGATAGCACTGACCTGCGAAGACGAATTCTTAGTTGGTGACGAATTTCTAGTTGCTCCTATTTTAAACAAAGGGGCAAGGTTACGCGACATATATTTTCCGTATGGATCCTGGCTTGATATGTTGCAAGAAAATAGTACCGTTATGCACAGTGGACCTAGATGGGTCAGGAATTATTCTGTACAAATAGATGAAATTGCCTATTTTAAGAATATGAAATGAGCTTATATCTCAAACACGCAGAAATAATCAGTGTCAGAAAGTACTTAAACAAAGATTTACATTCAGGCTTATTCATAGCAAAGTTATCATGTATGTACATTTTAGGTTTAATGCACCACTCCCCATTTAGAAATTGATATTTTCCACATACATACAATTTCTTGTTTCCCTGTTGGCATCCATTCCTGACAACCACTAACGCCACTTTAACATCGACTCTAAAGGACGATTATGGTATTTTTTGCGACACATTCCTGTGAACTATACAACTACATGAGCCACAGTTTAACCCTACTATAGGCGAATAGGAGAAGGATTTTAATGTTTATTTATATCTCGCGGTCACGTGTACAAAAAAAAAATCGAGACTAACGTATGAATAGTTTCAAAGATATTCATATATACTTATATATATCCGACATTTAAATTATTTTCATTTTTATCACGGAAAACAAATCATTTGGCTTTTATTTCAGAAAGGCTTCTCCCAGTCACGCTTGTCAAGTTGCATGCTGAATCTAACTATATAAACCGTTTTGGATCGTTTTCACCTAGTTGATCATGAACTCCATATTACGATATTTTGTTTTATATATTTAGCCCAAATGCGAAATTTTGGGTTATATCTAGCTCAATTTCTAAAGTTTGGTCTATATTTAGCCCAAATACAACATTCGGCTTAAATTTAATCAAAATAAGTATGTAACCGGGGGTGGTGGGGTGGGGGATACTGTATAAATTTGATACGCTTTCTCTTATGAATTTTGATTTGAATATCAATTTTGTTTTGCGACTGAGAAACAAGTCTTTTTATGTGATACCCAATAACACTCAAAACTTTCAAGTTCAGTAGGATACAAAATTCAACCAGTAAATTCAAATTAGAAAAAAAGTTAGCAATTTCTTCAATTCCTAATAAAGTTTTTGTGTAAATGAAGCTCTTTGATATTTATAGATTAGATAACTGAAAAATAATTTTAATAGAGGTTTGTGAATTAAAGAATGAATTTGGGATAAAATTTGAATTTTGTAGCCGCAAACATCATTATACATAATGACTTGTTTAATGTTAGTATATTTCCAATGTACTTAGCAAAATATAACTAGCGAACAAATTTTGCGAAAAGGTCTGCGTGACATTCGTGCCACAAGTAGCGTGGGACTTCTCTTGTTTATGAGTAAAATATTATCAAATCGTGTCTTTGTAAAGCAATGCATTTACATTTAGTTTAGGAGACAGAATATTACAGCATATTGCGTTACCAGTCTTCCCGAACTCTATGTCACGCTGGTTTTCATCCCCTAGCTGCTCCCAAAATCCTACGTCCGTGGTTATATCACATCTCTTGCTTCGTAACCATGACATCTATAACACTGAACTGTTTAGATTCATGTCAGAACACTCATTTATTGGTCTGTCCGCAATTCCGAGGATATTATATGAATAGGTTTAACAAAACATAACCGATCCCGTTGCCCGTCGGTGCATTTTTTGTAGTCGCGATTTTTTTAACTTGCCAGCATATTGTGTTGTCTTTCGACATCTTATTTCTTTCTTAGCATTAATATCTTTCATGTCTTTATAAAAGTCTTATAGACTGATAGCTTTATATGCGACGGCGATATTTCTTATGTTACAACTTTAGAACCTAACTGTTTATTCAATTGTCCTTAGCTTTATGTAAAAAAAAAAGCTTTATGTAGAAATAGAAAAAACAACATGATTTAAGATTTACTGATAACTGTAATCAACCTGTAACTAGTACTGTACATTTAATATAACATGTCAGCTGAGCCTGTAAATGCCAAGGAGAATTTGCATAAATTTTCTATGAAAGCTCAGAAAAGCAGTTATAACTATATGTGGTTGTTTATATATTTCTATATTTACATGAATCCTGAAATAAATGATGTTTAAACCGGAGTTACAAACACTGTTATATAAATGTGGATGATTATGTGGGACATGTTTTTTTAAACAATTTAAAGATATGCAATGCTTAAATTTACTTCAAACGAAGAAACCTCCCCCACCCCATCAGCTATGTTTTAATAGCCTAGCTCCCTGGCTGTATGATTATTATTTTATGAATACTGCAAACATTTAATAAGTAAATTTTAAGCCTCTAAAAGGCACATTTTTCTCTGATGGCTAAACCATGCCTATGTTCGGAGCCGGGGCTATAAAAATGTTCATACAGAAACAACTTGCTGGAGCTACTTCCTCTATTAATGAAGAAAATTAAACGCATAAATAATATGACAGAAGAAACATAGGGATGGCAGCAGTCTAGTGTTTTAAGCTAAATTCATAATTACATTTCATGCAGTAATAGGTGTTGTTCAAAACTGTTTTGTTTTCTTTTATTTTATTGTTGGGTTTAGACCCACGAAGACAAATTAATTCCGGTCATTAGCGACTTTTCCAGCTTTTGATTGTGTAGGAAGAGCCCAGGTGCATTCCCATCTGAGCGTTATTTCGTACAGGGGCTACACTGCTCTACATGTTTTGTATAGTAGTTTAAACCTAATGCGTAGTATTAATAAAAATAAACTCGGTTAATTTATTTTTACACAAACTTGATAGCAATTGTTCATTTATTCAAATATGGAATTTAGTTCTAGTATACCTTTTAATCAAATGCTTTCATCGATAGCAGTAATAACAGAAATGGTGCGAAGAGTATCAACCCTTATGCACCAAACTAGAATGATAGACAATATAAGATAATGAGACTAAAATGTCACACAGAAATTTAGGTGATAACAGGAACAAAATTTGATTAGCTCGTGACATTATAACATTTGGTGACAATTTCGCGTATTTATTTTCGTTCTGAAAATGTCAAACAACATCTAAATCATGTAATTTAAAAATTCAAATTGGTTGTAACCATCATATTTGTATCCACCAATGTAACGATCATATCTCAGGTCAGTAGGAAATATATAAGATTAACTTCAGTTTCGGAGAAGCATTCTATAACAAACGTCTGTGCCATGATGGCTTTTGGCGATAGGAAAGGTCTGTTTAACATTTTGGGATGCTGTTTTGTGATCTCTTTATTTCTTGTAAATCGTTCAGCCGGATTATCTCTTAAGTCGGCAATACGGGGCGTTATAAGCGTCAATGACGTTGAAAAAGATGATAACGATATTAAAAGAAACGTCGGGGAACATTTAGAGAACAGTGTAAAGAATGTAGAAAAGAATTTGACATCAAATGCATTGAAAATGATCTGTCGAATGTTATCATGTTCTGACTGGTCAGCTTGGACGGCATGCGGTTCAGTTATTGGACGACATGGTACCAGAAGCCGGGCACGCACTTGCGGATATGACGTCACTGAAGCCTGTAAAGAAGATATGATTGGATATGATAAAGACACAAGCGAATGCATTATCCATATCCCATGGTGTCCACTAAGTTATAATTACACAAGGCACGGATATTGTGTCAAATTGTACAACAATGTATTCAAGTCGTGGTATGATGCACAAATACACTGCGAATCTAATGGTGGTCATTTGGTGAACATTGACTCTAAGACATTGTCTGACGACATTGATGAAACTTTTGAGGACATCGAAATCAATTCTATATATGCATGGATCGACGGCATTAGAAGAATGCGTGAAAATGATTGGGAATTCAAGTCCGGCCTAAGAACACCAAAATTCTCAAACTGGTATGGAGGGCATCCGAGAGAAGAGAGGTTTCCGACCTGCAAATGTATGATTCGCTCGGGAGTAGATGCAAGCTTTGAGTGGAGAAGTAGCTACGTTTGTGGAAACAGAGAGAATTTCATCTGCGAAATCAAGAAGAAATAGAAAAGTATCATACTGAAGATTTAATTGGAACACTACTTTTTATAACTGTTTGTGACTGTTCCTAGTGACTAATTTGTGACTGTCCCTTGTGACTTGAGAAAATCAAAGTGTCATTTCTTGCATAACAAGAAAACAGTTTTATGAATCTAAATTGTATGGAGGACATCTTTTTTCCCAATTAGGTTGAAAGTAATCAGAAATTTATCTTAACGGTTAGTAAAATAATGTTTAAATGGATATAGACACAAGGCTGAAAAGAAAGTCTAAATGGAAAAAGCTTAATTTTCTAATTAACCTGAATTGTCTGTATCTTTACCTTTATATATGTCTTATCTCTAGATTTTTTATAAAGAAATGATAAAATATGGATATCTTTTGTCTTTCCATTTGTTACTTATCATAGTTTACATATTGTTTCATGCTCAGCGTCAAGCGAAAAAGTAGTTTTTTATCTAAAAAGTTTAAATAATTTCATCAAAAAGTTTGAATAGTATTATCTATAAGATTTTTTTTGTACATTTTAACATTATACTTTGAATGTATATATATTTTCTTTTCAAAACATTATATTTATCTTTGCCTTCTTACAAGAATTCGCAAGTATTCATAGTTCATGTTCTGTCCCGAACAAGTGAAAAATACATTTAATAGTACAATGTTCAGATAGTTCCCTGTTATAAAAATCACTTATCCACTGACAAATATGTAATAAATGTCTTATTTCATTCAATACAGAGTTTAAAATATTCGCAATTACTTTCCTGGTATCATGTTCTCATATTCATGAGGATATCTTATTGCGATATGGCTAAAGTCACAATAAGTTTATTACTGTGTTACCTTTGACGTAAAAACAAATGTTTGTTTCCGGTATCCCGACCTACCTTAAATTTTTGGCCCGATCCTAAATGTTTTCATCGCCTTGGAGATTTTTTTTTCAACTTTTTAACACTTTGCACTTTTAATGCCTTAGGCATGGTCAGAGATGTTAGAAATCAACTTACTGATGCTCTAAAGGAAGAACCCCCTTATTTTTATTCATTTTGGACACAAAAATAATTTCCGAAAATTCCCACCAAATAAAATAAATCCCCCAAAGAAGTTTACCGACCTACCTAACCTAATTGTTTTGAGCATGTTACCGGAAACACATCATTTTTGACAAAACAGTGTTATTTGGCCTAAAATAAGTGGCCACCATTGAACAGATTATATAAATAGCAATGTACACATTTTTCTATTTGGTTTTCAGAGACAAATCTTTTTCATTTTATTAAGTAGGCAGTATCTGTACACCAGACTGTCAGTAACACTTGGTGATAAGTGTTTGTTTTTTTGTTTTTCAAAATTTAACAAGCAGACAGTATCTGATCACGTGACTGTTTTCGTTTTTGGGTGATAAACTTTTTATTTAGTGTTTATCCGATCACCAGACTGAGGTAATATGGTGTCTTTGGAGACTGCCCGTTGTATGTGAATTTGGCAATTCATTGTTGTTTGTTGTCAGTTGCTATTTACTATCTCAGCAGCCATAGACATAAAATTGCCACTCATAATATAATAAATCATAGATTAAGATTGATACTATGTTGAATTTTCTATTTTGGGTTCCTGGAACTACACCCCCCCCCCCCCCCCACCACCACCTCTTTAATTGTTGTGCTGATAGCTTTTATAGAACATTCACCAAAGACACACTACGTGCAGTAAGATGTGCATAATGCCACTTTAATGGAAATACTAAATGGATCTACTTAACCTTTACCTGCTGGTGGCATGTAAGTCTGCCATCGCGACCAGTGCAAACCAAGATCAGCCTGCACATCCTGATGCTGGTCTGCAGTCTTCGCTATTCAGTCTGTAAATATTTCACCCCTTTGCATAATAAGTGGTATTGCTAAACTAAATGAGGGACTAGTCCATTTTAAAAACCTAGAAGTGTAAAAGTAATGGTTACTGCGTAACCTGGCATCATGAACCAATAAGAGAATCTCCAGCTTATAATTCGCCGTTTTTCAACAGTATTTCAATCATGTAACGGCGGGCAGTTAATCTAACCGGTGTTCCTGGATTCTGTACCAGTACAAACCTGTTCTCCGCAAGTAACTGCCAACTTCCCCACATGAATCAGAGGTGGATGATGAATGATTTCAGACACAATGTTGTTTATCAAATCGTCACTGAATACAAACGCCCCGTCCGGGGATCGAACTCACGGCCCCGCTATCTGTAGACCAAGGTTCTACCTACTGAGCTAAGTTTTGACTACTTAAACCATAGGAGAGTATTTGCTTGTGTCCAAGGAACCGAATGCTCAAGTCCAGAAAATATTTACACTCTCCACCAGTGAAGTAAATGTTGTCATTGATACTGAGTTATCCCAGGTTTGACTGATGCATACCCATTGTCATTAATAACCCTAAGACAGTTTGATTTAGTACTTAAGGAACAAAAGCAGATTACATTTTGTACCTCAGACTTCTGTATTCACGTTTACCCGCTTGGCATTTGGTTTGGTCAACTTTGATCACCGTCACAGACATTTGGACGTTCCTGTACATGTTGAGGGATATTGATATTACTTGGAACAAATGGCATATCAAGAAGACGTACATGAAAGACCAAAACATGTACAGTACAACCTCTCCAGAACGGCCCTCTCTTATGCAAAAACCTTTCTATAACAGCATCATCCAAATTTACCTAAGTTGAAATTTACTATCAGATTTACCTCTCCAGAACATCAACCTCTACATAACAGTTAATATTTGTATCTCACAAAGGGTGTTGCTCTACAGAGGTTGTAGTTTAAATATGAATGTTACGTACGTATAAAGGTAAAATATTTAGGTAACTTTATGACCCCTAGTGTATAGTAGTTGTAATGTCTGTCAGTCCGTCCTTCCACCCGACTGCCCGAACCAGATTTTACCGCTCCGCCTACAGCCCACATAAATGACCCGATTTAGTTCATACTCACACTCAACAACCTACAAACTGGATGTTGACATTCATGTGATCGTCACCTATGTTTAATGTTATTATCATGTTGGATATTTGTGACTTATATTGCAAACATTTTTATTTCCGTCATACATTTCGTTATTCTTAGCTAGTAAAAAGTATTGTTACAAAGGGGAAATTCAACCATGGTTAAAATAGAACTACATCCAGCGTAATAAGAGTACCGAGAAATACAATTACATCAGTTACATACATTGCCGCTGCAGACGTTACCCATAAGAATGCTACATACATCTACAAACGTTACTCCTGCCCGTCCGTATTTACAGATTGTGGGGTTTTGACTTCGATCTCCATACGAGGTGTATGTTCCCGTGATTATATGATAGAAGACATTCATGTGGAGAGGTTGGCAGCTACTTGCAGAGAACAATACTGGAACAGAATCTGGGAACACTGGTTAGGATACTGTAAAAACGGTGCTTACCCACAAAACAAACAAACTAACAAACAAACGCTACGCGCAAAATTATGACAAAAGTTTCTCTAAGACTGCTACAAACGTAACACATAAGACTACTACTGACGATACGCACAATACTGTTACTGGTGTTACACACAAGACGGCTGCATATCTTAGATACAGGAGTGCTGTAGACGTTAGTCACAAGACTCCTACTGACGTTACAAACAAAGCTGTTACAGACGTAAGGTATAAGACTGCTACATATGTTATTGCTACAAGACTGTTATACACCTTACGCTTTAGACTGTTACATTAATTACACACAAAACTGTTACAGACGTTACGTGCAAGATTGTTATAGACGTTACGTGTAAGGCTGGTATAGACGTTACGTGCAAATCTGGTATAGAGGTTACGTGCAAATCTGGTATAGAGGTTAAGTGTAAGGCTGGTATAGACGTTACGAGCAAGACAGGTATAGACATTATGTGAAAGACTGGTATAGACGTAACGTGCAAAATTTGTGTAGACGTTTCATGCAAGACGTACAAGACTGGTATAGCCGTTATGTGCATAGTGGTATAGAGGTTAAGTGTAAGGCGTGTATAGACGTTACGAGCAAGACAGGTATAGACATTATGTGCAAGATTGGTATAGACATTACATGCAAGATTGGTATAGACATTATGTGTACGATTGGTTTAGAGGTTACGTACAAAACTGGTATAGTTGTTACGTGCAAGACTGGTACAGACGTTACTTGCAAGATTGGTATAAACGGAAATGTTACATGTAAGGCTGGTATAGACGTTATGTTTAAGGCTGGTAAAGAAGTTACGTGCAAGACTGGTATAAACATGTCGTGCAAGACTGGTATAAACGAAAACATTATATGCAAGACAGGTATAGCCGTTACGTGCAAGACTGATATAGACGTTACTTGCAAGACTGGTATAGACGTTACGTGCATGGTTGGTATAGACGTTACGTGTAAGGTTGGTATAGACGTTACGTACAAGACTGGTATAAACGTTACGTGTAGGACTTGTATAGACGTTACATGCAAGACTTGTATAAACGTTACGTGTAAGGCTGGTATAGACGTTACGTGCAAGACTGGTATAGACGTTACGTTCATGATTTGTATAGATGTTATGTGTAAGGCTGGTATAGACGTTACCTGCATGATTGGTATAGACGATACGTGTAAGGCTGGTATAGACGTTACGTGCAAGACAGGTATAGACGTTACGTGCAAGACAGGTATAGACGATACGTGTAAGGCTGGTATAGACGTTACGTGCAAGACTGGTATAGACGTTACGTGCATGATTGGTATAGCTGTAACATGCAATACTGGTATAGACGTTACGTGCAAGATTTGTATAGACGTTATGTGTAAGGCTGGTGTAGACGTTACGTGCAGGACTGGTATGGACAATACGTTTAAGGCTGGTATAGATGATACGTGCTAGACTGGTATAGACGTTACTTGCAAGACTGGTATAGAAGTTACGTGCAGGATTTGTATAGACGATACGTGCAAGACTGGTATAGACGTTACGTGCAAGACTAGTATAGACGTTACGTGCAAGACTGGTATAGATGTTACGTGCAAGACTGGTATAGAAGTGCAAGATTTGTATAGACGTTATGTGTAAGGCTGGTATAGACGTTACGTGTATGATTGGTATAGACGTTACGTGCAGGACTGGTATGGACGATACATTTAAGGCTGGTATAGATGATACATGCAAGACTGGTATAGACGTTACGTGCAAGATTTGTATAGACGTTATGTGTATGATTGGTATAGACGTTACGTGCAGGACTGGCATGGACGATACGTTTAAGGCTGGTATAGACGATACGTGCAAGACTGGTATAGACGTTACGTGCAGGACTGGTATGGACGATACGTTTAAGGCTGGTATAGACGATACGTGCAAGACTGGTAAAGACGTTACTTGCAAGATTGGTATAGACGTTACGTGCAAGATTTGTATAGATGATACGTGCAAGACTGGTATAGACGTTACTTGCAAGACTGGTATAGACATTACGTGCAAGATTTGTATAGACGTTACGTGTAAGACTGGTATAGACGATACGTGCAAGACTAGTATAGACGTTACTTGCAAGACTGCTATTGACATTACGTGCAAGATTTGTATAGACGTTACGCGTAAGGCTGGTATAGACATTACGTGCATGATTGGTATAAACGTTACGTGCAAGACTGGTATAGACGTTACGTGTAAGGCTGGTATATACCTGATAACGAAATTTGTGCACTTCTTTAAGTGACATTTACACTTCACGAGATGTTATATACAATGTCTGATTAGGAATGGTATGGTTCAGATAAGGCATGTTTTATGGTCCATGTAACAGTATATCAAACTTGTAAAAATTCCTTCTCTGCTAAGCATGAACGGGTATACCAGTCATTCATATATTTAAAGTTATTGTAGTTAAACTATTGTGAACAGTCTTTATTACAGAGGGATAATAATTTTTAAAAAATCAATCTTAAAGGTCAGGATTTTACGATTCTTCAACTGTATTAATATGTATTAAGTTCACTTAAAACAAAATTTGTTCTTTACGTTTTAAAAGCTGAATAATAACGCGAATTAGTAAAAAGTAAAAGTGGAAACAGTTAAAGAGCTCCTCGTATTGATTTGCCTTACGTCTGGAATGATACAAAAATAAGGAAGTAAAAAATACGTAATTCTTTTCAGTCTGCAATAATCGAACAAAATGTGCATTACAAATATCGTTTATTTCATTCGAACATGGAGCCATTTTTCCCCTAAATCTCATGAGAGCTAAATGATATGTCATTTATCGATGAAGGCGCTTACTTTGTTGATTTCTTGATATGGGTCTCGCCACAAGCATACGTGATTTCACGAGAAAACAGCCATTTTCGATTCTTTATATATGTTTTTATTTAAGACTAAGATCATTTCAGACTTGAAATCCGTGTGTAGGTTATTATATTCTTTTTAAATTTCGAGTAAGAAAGTACTGAATTGCTTTAGCTCTTCACATTTTCAACAAGTGACACCGAATCCGAACTGAAACCAAATAAAAACAAAATAGAATGTATCATGATCAATGTTTCGTTTCACGTATTAGTACACAACGTAACAAGACTGAATAACAGAATCCAAACCGAAAACATACACGAATTGAAATCCTATAGTTTGGTAACCGAATTCAGTTCGAAAATGTAAAAAGGTGTTTTTAAGCAAAATTGTCAATTTTCGCTTTGCAAATGCAAATAAAATCAGAAGAAAATTCTCCGGATTATCATGCGATTCTGTAACAAACTGGTATTCTCCAAAATTCTTTTACTAAATCGGATCAAAAATCGGCGTATACAGTATGTGAAAGCCCTAGCCGATTCCGAAAAGGAAAACGGCAACGGTTCGAATGTGAAACTGGCTTTTTATAGTTGCTTCAACCCAATACGTCTTGACTAGGTTAAAGCTTATATCGTATTGATTGTAAAATTTACTTAAATAATGTGGCGGATTTACAATGATATTTGTGACGTATATAATTGCTTTTGCGCGCTCACCACGGTTGCCTTGCCAGGACAGAGTTCTTGCCTCTTGCTTGGAAAACCATTTCATCTTGAACGCTTGTCGTTTGTACTACAATGGACCGTGAGACAAAGCGATGTAACTCATTGCAGACTTGGAGCGGTCTTCTGCGCATGCCCGAAAGTGATTATCAATTGTAGCGCACGGCAAAAATATGCATATTTTTGCATGTCCGCATGCATTTAGTGTACAATATGCATAAAATACTGACTAAAGGTTAGGGTTAGTATCACCATGGTTACAAAATATATACATTTAAGATATTTTCGTTCAAATTTAGTTAATTCGGTATGTACCGGAGTCTGTAATTTATACCGGCGCTCCAAGTCTGCATTGAGTCACAGTCGAGACAAAGTGTAACAATCTATATTTCTAAAATTTGAATGCTTCTGTTACAGTTGCAAAATGACAGACGACCACAAGACTGCTAATGTTGATGCAGCAGATGATGCCAACGGTAAAAAGCGGGAAATAATCTTGGTCACTGGGATGTTTATCATTCTCGCTGTAACCATAGGAATCGTTGTTTGGCAAACAGAGAAGATACAGTCTGCCGGGAACAAGCAAGAAACACCATCAAATTACATCAAACAAGTAACCTGGCCTAAATATTTGGACAACTTGTTGCTATATAAAGATATGACTTTTCATATTCAAAACGGAACCAAATCTATTCTGGATGGAAAACTGAATTGGCAGTCTGTAGAATCAAAATTGAGCGATTGTTCCGGACAAGGCGGAAATGACGTTTGTTTAGAATGGACGAGTGAAACCAAGCTTCAGATTAAGTCTTCGAAACAAACGATACCCAGCCTGAATACTGAAATTTTATGCCATGAATTTGAGAGACAGGCACTGAAATGCACCAATCAAGAACTCACAGACTGTTTTAACGTGTCGTCTGCTCATTGGTATGGCGGGTATGCGGATAAAATTCAAAACTGGCCTTTCCAGAAAAATTCAAGGAAATTGTCTGCTTACTTAGTCAATGATTCTTATGTCGGCGAAATTGGAGGTGTTGTTGAAAGATACTTCTTTTCATCGTCGGGTGTCGGTATTTTTATTGATCACAATGTCCCTTTGTACTTCAGCCTTAATCAGCCAGATGAAGGATTAATGTGTTTTACTGCAAAATATGAAAAATACCCGTATTTCAACAATGGTTCGACGTTTCCTGTACTGAAGTATAAGGTCTGCCAAGGAGAAAATATTCTAGACATTCATAAGAAAATGTCTGCCATGTTTATTGAAAAGCCATCAGGAATCCCAGACGAAAAACTCTTCAAGTATCCCATCTGGTCAACATGGGCACAGTATCACAAAGATGTGAACCAGTCCACCGTGCTTGAATTCGCTTCAAATATTTTAAAATACGATTTCACGCATGCGCAATTAGAGATTGATGATGACTGGACTCCGGCTTATGGTGACATGAATTTCAACACACAGAAGTTTCCAAATGCAACACAAATGGTAAGGGAATTAAATGACCTAGGGTTCAGAGTGACAGTATGGGTACACCCATTCTTCAACGTAGATTCTACTTCATTTACGTATGCAGGTGTACATTCCATGTTGGTACGCCAGTTCGAGAGCTTGGGTCCAGCAATGACACCCTGGTGGGATGGAAACCTTGCTGGAATACTTGACGTGTCGAACAGATCTGCTGTCGAGTGGTTCTTAAATAAACTTTATTATCTCAAACAAACTTACAATATCAGCTCCTTTAAGTTCGATGCTGGTGAGACATCTTGGTTGCCACACATATATAGTAATGCTGAAATGACTTTGAATCCTGTGGAAATGTATCCAATTAAATGGGTTGAGCTGGCAGCCGAGGCTGATAACACATTTCATCAAGAGGTTCGAGTTGGTTACAGAACACAAAAGTACCCAATCTTTGTACGCATGATGGATAAAATGTCTAACTGGGGCCATGACAATGCATTTAAAACCATAATTCCATGCGTTTTTACTTACGGGCTACTTGGATATCCGTTTGTACTTCCGGACATGATTGGCGGAAATGCATACAACAATCGACCTGATCCAGAACTTTATATTCGTTGGTTACAACTCAACACGTTTCTACCCAGCATGCAGTATTCCATTGTCCCGTGGATGTACAATGAAACTATAATAAATATCACGCAGAAATTCACTAAAATGCATGAACTGCATTCTGACACATTTATAAAGTATGCAAAAATTGCAAAAGAAACCGGAGCACCAATTATTCGCCCACTATGGTGGATAGCACCACAAGATGAAGTCGCTTTGACGTGTGAAGATGAATTTCTTGTCGGGGATGATTACTTGGTTGCACCGGTAATGGAAGCGGGTGCAAGATCACGTGACATTTACTTTCCAATTGGGCGTTGGCGCAATCAGTTTCATAATACAAGTGATATAATTGAAGGCCCTAAATGGATATTCAACATCTCTGTTGACCTAGACAAACTTGCCTTTTATAAAAGAGAAACTGTCTAAGCTGTGTAAACAACTTACTAAAGGATTTTTAACTTGTATCTGGTTCTTGCGAATTATACTCAAAACATTCATAAATACACTTGTTTTTCAAGTTCTTCGAGTTTTTACTCTATCCTAGTCAAGTATTATCGGTACACTGCTAAAATTAATGACAAAGGTGAGTAATTACATGTTTTAATTGACAATTTACCAGTCAATCACCAGATTTTCAAAAACTTGCCTTAACGTCTGTAACAAATGACGTAACATAAAGAGACGTCTACCATTTTCCAAAACAAGAATCGTAAACTTGTTTATATTTTTCAATGCCTATGCAAACCATAACCAAGTTATAATCAATATAAGCGTACATGTTGCATTGACAAACCGTATAGGAGCAATCCTTCTGCACGTGCGCGCATATCCAAAGGGTGAAAACACAATAACTATAACTAAAGACTAAAGATTGTCCTTGAATTGTCAACCTGTTATTTAGCGGTAGAGCTGCATTGTAACAGTATCATTAGAATGATATTCATGGAAAGCATGTGAAATTCTTTAAGTGTAAGAGAAATTTATGTTATTTGTTCATGATATTTTGGTACCGATGTCAAACATTCTTCTTCCGTAGAAAACATAAACTTGAGAATATTGTTTTATTAAAGTAGCGGTCCAAAAGTGTACGTTTAGAATAAATGACAAGTGTATAAGGTATAATGGCATTTGTATCCGTGGTCCATATTAGTATATGTTAGTATCATTATTTTAAATATATATAAAGAGATTCAATCAATACAATTCCAAGTTTGTATAGAAAATAATAGCGAAAACATTTACCGCTTCTACATCCTACTGTGCCAATTGACACTTTCTAAAGGAATATGTATTTGTCAGTCCATAAAAACAATATCAAATATTTGTTTAAGAAATAATAAGTTCCTAAACGTGGTTTATCGTAGAATAACCTGAGTTTTGAGTTCTTATGCGTAAGAATATATCAGAAAGGCCGTAGGCCTAAGTGATATATTATTTCGCATAAGAACGAAAAACTCGGGTTATTCTGCGATAAATCACACTTGGGAACTTGTTACTTCAATTCTAACACGACATACTAGTACAACAGTGTAAGAAAAAATGGTAACTACTTTTTACGACCGTGCTACGCACCTTGATCGGATGACGTGCACGCGAGTGGTTTATTGCAGAATAACCCGAGATAGATTTTGCTCTACGTGTATGTAGCTTATTTGCTGGTCGTGTTAGAATATAAAATATATATAGCTTTCTTTCGCGGGTCCAGACAATCCACAACGTTTAGGCGTAGTTAAATTCAACCGTGTTTCTGTCTGAGATAAAATCATAAAAACAACAGATAGGCTGAATGTAAAAGCACCATGCAGATGGAAAAAGACCCCACTTAGATATCATTAACCGACCTTCACCTCGACGGCACGTTGTACATACATAAATCAGAAAAGGTTCCTAACAAAATATATTTTATATAAACTACATTTGAGAAACTCACATCTCTTGATACAGGGAATATTACAACCAGGTTGTAAAATTGCTACATGTGTATGGTTTTCCTACCTTACCACTCAGATTTTCACTTATCAATTCCTCAAAGGTCAATGTTGTGAACGGTTCACAACCATTTTCTGAAAACCCACTGAAATTTTGCATTTTTCGTCTGAAAGGCAATTTTGACAAGCCTAAAATGGAGTTGAAGTAATCCAAGCGACCTTGGATGTAACATTAGAGGTACGTACTTGACTCCTACGCCCGACACACATCTCACAATTCTTAACATTTATGTAAACTCTTTGGAATCCATTTAATCGTTTAACTTTACATGGAGTCATGATAACACTTTTTATTCAGGTGTCCTACACTTAGGAGGTATGGACCGCACCTCGCCCTGTATAGCATTTGCGTAAACTTTTAAGTCCGCTGAAGCGTTTAACTTTTAATTAAGACACAGTAACACTAACCTCTGTCCAAGGTTCCTTGACCTCAGAGGTAAAGGTCTGTCTATAGAGTGCAACGCACCTTCCTTGCATTCTTATCATATAGGTTAACTTTCACTGGTAACCCACGAATCATTGACTGGAGACACAATAACCCTAACACTTGCCAAAATGGCTTTACCTGTGACCTTGACCTTTTGGGTATGAACATGATTTTAGTTTGCGCCACACCTTCTCAGATCCAGTGGAATCCGTGTAGTGTTTTGACCGACAGACAAATAAACTAATGGGCACACAAGGAATGGTTTGCTGGTACCGGTAAATAGTCAAAACTATTGACTCGAGGTCCGAAGCAGATCAAAAATAAATTTCAGTTCTTTCCTTTAAGAGTGGAAATTAGCATATCAACCCTGTGTTGAACTACTAACTGTTTAACAGCACAAACTATGGACGGGCCATTTAGGTTTCAAGTTATAATCAGCATTGCAATACACCTACTGGTTCAAGACATAGACTATATAACAAGAGTGCCAGAATGTCATCTGTATTTGCAAATGGAATTTTAATTTTGAGGTTGTTTAGTAATTATTGTAATTCTTTTGTTTTTTTAAGTCCACAAAAAAAAACTCCTTACAAGGTAGAGATACCTGAAAATACACCTAATATTTGAAAGTTACATCTGTGTTGTACCACAGAAAAGTGGTCCTGGTTTTCCCCTACGTTCAAAAAAGTTACAATATAAGTTATTTATAATAGTAACAACTAAGGGAAGTTAATCTTAATAAAAAAAAATCCCCCCACAAAAAAAATGCAAGTCCACACAGAAGTCCTAACCAGGTAGAGATAGGTCAAAATACACCTCAAAATTGGATGTAACATGCATGTTGTACTACAGAAAAGTGGTCTCGATTTTTCCCTACGACAAGTAATGAAAAAGTTACAATACAAGCTATTTATAGTAACAACGAAGGGAAGTAATTCTAAAGGAGCCTGTGCAAAACACTCTGTCTCATGATGGTGTACACTCGTGCCAAGTTTCATCAAAATCCCTCTATGCACGAAGAAAAAATGCTCCGGACAGTTTTCATTCTTGTATCCCTTGACCTGTAAGTGTGACCTTGATCTTAGACCTAGGGACCTGGTTCTTGTGCACGACACTCCGTCTCATGATGGTGAACAATTGTGCAAAGTGACATCAAAATCCCTCAATGCATGAAGAAGATATGCGCCTGACAGTCATTCTTGAATTTGACTTTTGACCTCTGTGACCTTGACCTTAGACCTAGGGACCTGGTTTTTTGCGCATGACACTCCATCTCGTGGAGGTGAACATTTATGCCAAGTTATATCAAAATCCCTCCTTGCATGAAGAAGATATGCTACGGACAGTCATTCTTGAATTTGACCTTTGACCTCAGTGTGACCTTGACCTAAGACCTAGGGACCTGGTTCTTGTGCATGACACTCCGTCTCATGATGGTGAACAATTGTGCAAATCAACATCAAAATCCCTCCAGGCATGAAGAAGATATGCTCCTGACAGTCATTCTTGAATTTGACCTTTGACCTCAATAAAAGGATAACAGTTCTGGGAATACGAAAGGTGTCGGCAAAAAATTTGCAACAGACTGAGGTAACAGCAATAAGCAGTGGTACATTATAACATTATCGAAAATTTCTTGAAAATATATTCAATACTTCTTTCTTCAGATTTTTCTTCAAAAAGGGCTTAAAATAAAAACCAAGACGTATAAATTGTCAACTTTTTTTCTTCAAACAATCCATAGAAAACATTTCATCAAATTATTAAAACATAATAAAGCATGTCGTTAATAAAATATTGCTTCTGAACTTTTATAAATCTAAAGCTATATTAAGTAAATTGCATTAAACACAAGATATTTCATTCACGCAGCTTCTCATAGCAACATAGCATTCATCTATATCATAATTAAAGGCATCTTTTCTGTTAAAATATAACACGGATAATAAGTTAAACTTCTAAAATCAACATACATGTAAGTTCATTTCAGTACAGCTAAAGCAATTTTTCAGTACAGCTGAAGGATTTTTTTCAGTACAGCTAATGCAATTTTTCAGTACAGTTGAAGGATTTTTTCAGTACAGCTGGAGGATTTGAAAAGGAATTTTTCAGTACAGCTGGAGGATTTGAAAAGGAATTTTTCAGTACAGCTGGAGGAATTTTTCAGTACAGCTGGAGGATTTTTTCAGTACAGCTGGAGGAATTACAATACAGAGGTATCTATAAAGTACTTTAACACAATTTTTTTAAACTGACTTAAAGTTAAATTGCTATTATTATCAAAATTCTATTATCAAAATAAACCTTATTTTCATCATCAAATTTTTAGAAGAGTAGGAAAAAATAAAACATCATGGAAATAAATTGTCTACCTGTTCTCTTTATCTACGGAATTTGGGACATTTATAGAAATTTTGGCAAGTTTTTTCAAATATCCAAAAATTCCAGCCTGGAATATCAGAATTTGCTGATTTGTTGACATTTTAGTGTACTCAATCCATGTGGATATCTTCTGTAAACTGTAAAAACAAGGGGGGTACTAAAGAGGACCATCTTCTGATGCTGCAATATCTCTTAGTTGTCTATGTAAAAATTTTCAAATTCTTTTTTGTGTTTTTTTATACTGAACAATGAAGAGAAGATAAATGTTCAAATCTAATCAAGTGAACTAGAGATTGTCTTTAGGTAAAACAACATGCCTCCCAACACCATTTCTTTTGAATGGAAGTGTATGGAAATGTATGCACAAAGTGATGTGTCAGAGGACAGACAACAATAAAACGCTTGTGATGCAAGTTTATGTTTTGGAAAAATAGCACAGAAAATACCAAAAATCACAAAATAAAAAATTACTCAAATGGCTTAATAATATAATAAACTAAACTCAAATCTGTTACTGAAACTTCATACTTATTGTGGCTAAAGTCCGATCTGCAGATTCAAAAATGTTTATCCAATGTGCCAAGATGTAAGACTGTAGTTGTGTGCAGCAAAATGACTAGTAATAGTTATTCAATTAGACTGTAAATGAAATCTAACATTTTATATATCGACGGTGTCGATCGAAAATCCCGAATAACGAAACTGCCTATTTTTTTCTTTGCCGAATAATGTTCAGCATTTTCCCATGCACATTCTCTCCAAATATTGGGGTCAATTAGCCGATGGGAAAGGGGTGAAACGTAACGAAATAAAATACCGAATAATGAGGTAGACAGAAAATGCCGAATGAATTCGCTGATTGGAAAAAAGCTGAATAGTGACTTTCAACATTTTCTTACATTACAAGGGTCTTTTCAATAGTCGAGCATGTAGCACATCCAAATACCAATCAGCATTGCAAGTATGGATGTTCTGTGCTGTTTAATTTTTTCAGAAATTGTTCTGAAAAAATTCAATATTCGTTATTTTATGTGGGAAACACTAAAAATTAGTTTTTTGCCTCTCCTGAAAACCACCTTTTTTTTCCGGGAATTTCGATCGACACCATGGATATGCAGCGTAACAAATGATACTGTATATTTGTTCATCCTATACATAGCATCAAACAAGTAAATGTACATCTGTTCAACATACATGTATACACAGAATAATGAATGTACAATACTTTATATACAAAGTTTAATGAATATAGCTGCACATCTTTCATAAAAAGCTGATTCCTAGATTTCAAAGCAGTATATTATATATATGGCATTTAATTCTGTGTAATTTAATTTTTTGAATACTTCATATATAAGCAAAAATCACAAATTTTCCCGCACTGCGAAGTTAACAACTAATACAGTATATTTCAAAATGAATATAAAAGAATACTAAAAACCATTACGGGTTTCGAGTTGTTTTCCTAACAGAGTCAAAGTTTTCTAAATCTATTTCCCAAATAAGGGAATGTCATGAAAATTTATCACAAATAATATATATAATTACATAATAATCTATTTCTACATGTCTCAGGTATTCAGCTTACCAAGGTATAAAAAGAACACATTTGTTAAAGCCTAATGGTAAAATAAAACAGAATCAAATAGATCTATATTAAATCAGATAATTGACTACATTTGTAATTGTTTCATTTCTTAACATTCAGTACATTAAGTATCGATGTATATCACTCTTTGTGTAATGTAAAAAAAACTGTAGTCAACTAAGGAATCTCACTGAAGGTGATGTCCACATTTACATATATTACCAAATATGTAATGTAACTAGAATTGTGTCCATTGGACACAGATGCCCCCACATACTGTGTCATCCTCTAAATAGCAAAGTTTTTAGTACAGACCATCTTCACATTAAGGATGTTTGACTTAAAGTTTGAAGCAAATAGTATTCAGATAAGGTTGTGCATCTGAGCAACTTCAAAAAGTGTATGAGGAACTGAACACACCAAATTTCTTCACTATGGCCTATTTTGTGAAATCAAGAAAGGACCGTATTTCTAGAAAACAATAGCCACAGAAAAAGTCCATTATTTATGGTAATCTTCACATAAAGGTGAAACTCTTCATCTGTGAAACTTTTAAGCATATCTTTTCAATAGTGTTTGAGGAGTTGGACACACAAGATTTTTCTCTATATTCTATATAGCAAAACTGTCAAAGGGCCATAACTGCAGTAAAATAGTCACAGCAAAACTTCCTTCCTATATGACCATCTGCACATCAAGCTTGTTCATCTGTCAAAGTTTGAAGCAAATCAGGCTAATAGTGTGGGAGGAGTTGGACACACAATATTTTTCTCTATATTCTATATAGCAAAACTATCAAAGGGCCAGAACTGTGGTAAAAATAGTCACAGAAAAAAATCCTTCCTTTATGGTCATTTGCACATCAAGCTTGTTCAACTGCAAAAGTTTGAAGCAAATTAGGCTAATAGTGTGGGAGGAGTTGGACACACAAGATTTTTCTCTATTTTCTATATAGCAAAACTATCAAAGGGCCATAACTGCAGTAAAAATAGTCACAGAAAAAAATCCTTCCTTTATGGTCATTTGCACATCAAGCTTGTTCAACTGCAAAAGTTTGAAGCAAATCAGGCAAATAGTGTGGGAGGAGTTGGACACACAAGATTTAGGGATGTACGTTTGTGCGTACATCCAGACGGACATATGGACAGCAGCAACGTTATAAGCCTGTGGGGGCATAAATATCTGCTGTCAACTAAAGCTATCACTGAAGATGATAAATACCCCTATATGCCAACATGTATATATACATTTATATCCCTGTTTGTAAAATATATAATGCCCCCAATGTCCCCCTGTGGAGGCTGACCTTGACTTTTCACCTAATAACCCCCTGACTATAGACAATCATAATATAAAGTTTGATGGCCAAAGGCCAAAGCATTCTTGAGTTGTAGATACTACACCACTTTTAGTTTCAACTTCAATGTGACCTTGACCTTCTCACCTGAAAACTACATGGGCCACCTGAACTATGACACTATGGCATTCTACAGCTATTTATCAAACATTTTTAGTCTTTAGGTGACTGTGAAATTGACCCTAAGGAAATAGGGGTTATTAAGTGACTACACACAGTCATCCTATGAAGTTTGACTGCTGTAGGCCTATAACTTCTCAAAATATTGATCGGAAAAAGTTTTCAGATTTAAGGCCACTGTAACCCTGACCCATGACCTACTGACCCAAAAAACAATACTGATCAAAGGCAATCAACCTACGAAATTTAGCAATCCTATGCCAAAGCATTCTCAATTTACTGATCAGAAAATGTTTTTCAGGGTCGAGGTCACAAGGAGCTTGACCTATACACTACTGCTCCCAATGATCATAGGCAATCACCGTCAAAAGTCACACTACTGTAAACCATACTGTAAACCAAAACTGCCCCCAGTTATAGATTGGAAACTGATTTCAGTCTCAAGGTCACTGTGACTTGACATTTGGCCTACTCGCCCCTAAAAACAATAGGGGACTGTAGGCAAAGTGTTCCCTTGTTACTGTTTGGAATCCAGTGTCTACCAACAGAGAGCCAGACAAACATAAGCAAAACAATGTATCCCCTCTTCTTTGAAGGGGGGGGGGTGTGGGCATAAAAAACACATGTACCACTGAAGGTGATTGATACTCCAAAATGCCAACATGTACATGTATCACCATTTGTGTAACATAGAGATAAATATATAGATAAATACTGATGTATTAAAAAAAAAAGAAATAAAACCAGTGAATATGTGATATAGCAATAAATTGCTGCTGTGAAATATTCAGCACCATTTTGAAAATCTTGCATTCTGTTGCTTTATCATGCTCAGGTTTCTAAATGATACTGCACTACTACAACTGAAACTATCTATATGCAGAGATATACATAGATAGAGGATAAAACTGTCATGGAAAACAAAAAAAATTCTATAGGACCAGATAGGAAAATAAACAATGATCATGAATAGTACTTGCCTTAGTGTACTTGACAGGCAAGGAGATCTTCTGATGTCCTTCACCTTGAAAGTTTTTACAATGCACAGTTTTTGTTTCTTTTATTTTTTAAACAATATTTCAGTTATATACAGTGATTAGTTAAGCTAACCAATTTCCAGGATAATGTACCGGGTGTTAACCTATTTTCTACCAGTAAGTGACAATTTACTGTCATGAACTAATGCCCGTTTGTTTTCGGTTAAGGGCCAGTTTTCAATAGCATTTTAGTTATGAAACTGTGGGTACTTACAATGTAACCTAACTAGTGTTCCTGGATTCTATACCAGTGCTTACCTGTTCTTCTGTAAGTACCGTAACTGCAAATTTCTCCACATGAATCAGAGGTGAGGACAACTAAAATCAGATAAAATGTCTACTATGAAATTGTCATGGAGAACATATACTTCACCCTCCCTATTAAGCTAACCGATCTGGCTTAGGACTAATGACCTTTTGACATACTGTCTTAAGTCAGTAACCACACCTAGAACATACAACATTCTGACAGGAAATGTTGTGCTCTATGTTTGCGAATACCTGGATGCCAAGGTTACCAGGCAACAAAAGTGCTTCTGGTGACCTTGACAATTTATCAAGTAGAGATAACATCATCACTAGAGAAAAAATCTTTTTTATGTCATTTTCAGAACAAGAGGGCCATGATGGCTCTACATCGCTCACCTGTTATCACTGCACTTGAGAACAAGAAGGTCTTCAGAAAAAATATCTAAGTCCAAAGGACAGGAACAACAAAGGAAAGAAATTTAACCAAAAAGAAAAACAAATTCTTACAAGGTACAGATATATCAAAATACAACTAAAAATAGGAGGTACCATCCATGTTGTACAACAGAAAAGTGGTCTTGGTTTTCCCTATGGCCAATAATAAAAATGTTACTAAAAATAAGCTATTTATAGTAACGTAAAAGGGAAGTAATTAAAAAGAAAACTGTTGAAAGTGAACAAAAGAAGGATCTGCCAAATATATCTGTTTACATAAATGAAATTTCAGATCAGTATCTTCATTAGTTACAGAGATATACCCATTATAATTTGAAATAAAGGGAGGTAATTTGACATAAAATCAGTCCATGGTTATCTACCCTGATTGGCTCAGTCCAACTAATGACAATAATGAAATTTCAAATAAGTCCTATAAGTACTTACTGATATAAATCCATTTTGACTACAATCAGGGGAGGTAATCAGATATAAAATAACCTACGATTTGATCTGATTTGTCATGGAATCCAAGATTTATTGTTGTTGAAGATATTTTGGAAGTTTGTATAAAAAGAAACCATAAATGAAGTCTCTATATGGCTGCAAAAGCCAAAATAGCCAATTTTGGACCTTTCTGGGGCCATAACTCTGGAACCCATGAAGGAATCTGGTCAGTTCAAGAAAGGAACCAAGATCTTGTGGTGATACAAGTTATGTGCAAGTTTGGTTAAAATCAAATCATAAACAAAGTTGCTATTGTGCAGACAAGGCCAAAATAGCTAATTCTGGCCCTTTCAGGGGCCATAACTCTGGAACCCATGATGGGATCTGGCCAGTTCAAGAAAGGAATCGAGATCTTATGGTGATACAAGTTGTGTGCAAGTTTGGTTAAATTCAAATCATAAATGAAGCTGCTATTGTGCAGACAAGGTCTAAAGAGCTAATTCTGGCCCTTTCAGGGGCCATAACTCTGGAACCCATAATGGAATCTAGCCAGTTCAAGAAAGGAACCAAGATCTTATAGTGATACAAGTTGTGTGCAAGTCTGGTTAAAATCAAATCATAAATGAAACTGCTGTTGTGCAGACAAGGTCAAAATGGCTAATTCTGGCCCTTTCAGGGGCCATAACTCTGGAACCCATTATGGAATCTGGCCAGTTCAGAAAGGAACCAAGATCTTATCGTGATACAAGTTGTGTGCCAGTTTGGTAAAAATCAAATCATAAATGAAGCTGCTATTGTGCAGACAAGGTCAAAATAGCTGATTTTGGCCCTTTCAGGGGCCATAACTCTGGAACCCATAATGGGATCTGGCCAGTTCAAGAAAGGAACCGAGATCTTATGGTGATAAAAGTTGTGTGCAAGTTTGGTTAAAATAAAATTATAAATGAAACCACTATCATGCAGACAAGAAATTGTTGACGCACTGACGAAGGGTGATCACAAAAGCTCACCTTGTCACTATGTGACAGGTGAGCTAAAAAGAGCAGTTGTATTTTCAAATGATTATGTTGTACTTATCAAGAGGCTTTTCCTGAAATATATTTTTGAAAACTTACATGGGCAATTTTCGTACCTATAATGTGTTTAATTCAAGCAAAGCTGGTCACCTTCATTAATTGAGTGCTTGAAAAAGAATGCTCTTTGTTTTTAAAAAATGGTATGTACATTCAGCAAACTTTCAAAAATACAAAACAGGCATAAAAACATGATTTCTGGTACAATGAAAATATGTAATAACAATTCATCACAAACTACATGCAGCTTTCTGACATGCGTTTATCAACAAAACATGTTAATAAATAAACTCTAAACAACACAAGAGGACCATGACGGTCCTGAATCGCTTACCTGCCCCACATGACCCAGTTTTAAACCGAGTATGACATCGTTTTTTCTATTATTTGACATTGTGACCTAGTTTTTGAGCTCATGTGACCCAGTGCTGAACTTGACCTAGATATCATCAAGATAAAAATTCTAACCAATTTTGATGAAGATCCATTGAAAAATATGGCCTCTAGAGAGGTTGCAACGTTTTTTATTATTTGAAGTACTGACCTAGTTATTGACCGCACGTGACCCAGTTTTGAACTTGACCTAGATATCATCAAGGTGAACATTCTGACCAATTTTCATGAAGATCCATTCAAAAGTATGGCCTCTAGAGAGGTCACAAGGTTTTTCTATTTTCAGACCTAATGACCTAGTTTTTGACTGCAGTTGATCCAGTTTCGAACTTGACCTAGATATCATCAAGATGTTCATTCAGACCAACTTTCATACAGATCACATGAAAAATATGGCCTCTAGAGTGGTCACAAGGTTTTTTTGTTATTTGACCTACTGTCCTAGTTACTGAGGCATGTGACCCAGTTTCGAACTTGACCTAGATATCATCAAGATGAACATTCTGACCAATTTTCATGAAGATCCATTCACAAGTATAGCCTCTAGAGAGGTCACAACGTTTTTCTATTTTTAAACCTAATGACCTAGTTTCTGACCGCAGTTGACCCAGTTTCTAACTTGACCTAGATATCATCAAGGTGAACATTCAGACCAACATTCATACATGAAAAATATGGCCTCTAGGGAGGTCACAAGGTTTTTTCATTATTTGACCTACTGACCTAGTTTTTGAAGGCATGTGACAAAGTTTCAAACCTGACCTAGCTATCATCAAGGTGAACATTCTGACCAACGTTCATGAAGATCCATTGAAAAGTATAGCCTCTAGAGAGGTCACAAGTTTTTTCTATTTTTAGACCTACTGACCTAGTTTTTGACCACAGTTGACCCAGTTTTGAACTTGACCTAGATATCATCAAGATAAACAATATTCTGGCCAACTTTCATAAAGATCCCATGAAAAATGTGACCTCTAGAGTGGTCACAAGCAAAAATTTACGCACGCACGCACGGACGGACGACAGACGCTTCGCGATCACAAAAGATCACCTTGTCACTATGTGACAGGTGAGCTCAAAATTACATTAATCTGTACAATCAATACTTTGCAAGGTGGCCAAAAATCTGTACTTAAAGGAATTTCAATGATTTGACATTAAATGTCTGTAGCAATTCAACAGTTTACAAGCAACATATATATCTACCAATTCACGGGTCATTCTTACTATATTCAGGAAAGCTTTAATTATAATTTTCAACTTTCAACTTAAACCAATTTTCACCGAGACTCTGGCCATCCTGAATTACTGTTTGACCCACGTTTTCCATAACAAAGTTTTTCCGGTATTTCTTGTTAAATGTATGAGCCGCGCCATGAGAACAACATAGTGGCTTTGTGACCAGCACAGATCAAGATCAGCCTGTGCATCCGCGCAGTCTGGTCAGGATCCATGCTGTTCGCTAATGGTTTCTTTAATTGCAATAGGGTTTGAAAGCGAACAGCATGGATCCTGACCAGACTGCACGGATGTGTAGGCTGGTCTGGATCCATGCTGGTCTCAAAGCCACTATGTTGGTTTTCTCATGGGGCGGCTCATATAACACCATTTAAGTTATACATCAGTTTAAAGAAAATTGAGTGTTGTTATAGAAACTATTCAAATTTTCAAAATATCTTGATTAGTTTTTAATTCTGATTCTTTTTTTCAGTTATTTTTTCTTATTGTCAAAAACTGATTTTGATGGGGTTATTCAATGATTGTAAATTTCAGCCATTTTGAAAATCAAAAAATTTCAGCTTCAATTGTTATTAGACTGATATAAAAACAATCCAGGATCTCTTAGTTAGCATACAAGCAACATTTCCATGTAAAAACTTTGTAAAATTTCGAAAAAAAAGTTTTTTCATTAGCCAGAATTTTTACAAAAGAAAAAATACATCTTTGGCCATAAAACTGACATTTACTAAGACATCTAGAAAATTTAAAAGATCCTACTGCACTATCAAGTTTTTTAAAATGATGTATAACTTATTTCTGAATTTTGCATAATAAGGTCACAATGAAAAATTTATTATAAATTTTGTGGATCAAACAGTTGGTATAATATCATGGACAAATGTGTAACAAGCATAATAGTTAAGTTTGCATATAATATAACAAGGGCTGTCATTGAGTAAAAATGTTTGACCATTGATTCCTGAGAATATATCAGGACTGAGGTACAAAATGTTTAATACATACATCCTGTTGCAGATTTATTTATAAAATAAACAGTACAGTTGTTTCATAGATTTTCATTTTATAATTACCTCCCTTTAAGGAGAACAATTGCAATCTGTCCTTATCAACATTACTTTTCCTATTCACTGTTCTATTGACAGTGCTTTGACCACTGCAATATCTGAAATACAGACATTTTTGTAAAGGTTTCTAGCTTTATAATTGATTTTTATAGTGAAACAAATAAAAAAGGGAGGTAATAGACCCATTAAAGACATTTGCAAATTTTCAATCTACTAAAATTGTAATATTGTCTTTTAATAAAAAATTCAATTTTCATGGTCAAATTATGTTTAAATTTAAAAATATTTAAACATGTCCTGCTGATATCTAACATTTCTCAAATAATGTAGAAAATTCAAATTTTATTGGTTCATTTCCAACAGTAAAACAAGAGCTCGTCGAACACGAAATGCCCCCCTTGATGCATTCAGTAATTGCACAAGGAACAGAAACTATATGCTCACTTTAAACAAAAGTTCTACCATTCTGGTTTAATCTGACCTTGACCTTTAACCTATTAACCTAACAAGAGATTACAGAGTGATCTTGGCGCCATTCACTGAGCCATTTTTGAATGTTCCGAATTTCAAGACTAGCTCAAGGTCAAAATCAATGTCAAATTTCATTTCGGTACAAAACAATGTGTATGTGGTCCAAATTTGAAAGTTGTGGCTTGAGAAATGTAAAAGTAGGTCAGTAGATCAATTTCAAGGCCAAAGTTCATTTCAGTAGACAGAACTATGCAAGTGCATCAAATCTGAAGGCTGTAAGCTTGATAAATGTGAAAATAGGTAATAGGTAAAAATCAATGTCAAATTTCAATTCAGAACACAAAAATATGCATGCGGTCCAAATTTGAAGCCTGTAGCTTGAGAAATGTGAAAGTAGGTCACTTGGTCAATCTCAAGATCAAAGTTCATTTCAGTACACAAAACTATGCTTGTGGTTCAAATTTGAATGCTGTAGCCTGAGAAATGTGAAAGTAGGTCACTAGGTCAAAAGCAAGGTCAAATTTTATTTTGGAACAAAAAACTATGCATATGGTCCAAATTTGAAGCCTGTGCCTTCAAAAATTTGAAAGTAGGTCACTAGGTCAATAACAAGGTCAAAGTTTTTTTCGGTACACAAACTTATGCATGTCGTCCAAATTTGAAGGCTGTAGCTACAGAAATGTGAAAGTAGGTCACTAGGTCAAGATCAAGGTCAACTCATGTCAAGGTTCATCTTGCCACTCAAAACTATACATGTGGTCCAAATATGAATAATGTAAGTTATGGACATGAAGGTTCCAAGTTTTTCCCTATATAAGTCTATATGAACCATATGACCCCTGGGGCGGGGCCATATTTGACCCTAGAGGGATAATTTGATCAAACTTGGTAGAGAACCACTAAATGATGCTATATTACAAAATATCAAAGCCATAGTCTTTGTGGTTTGGACAAGAAGATTTTCAAAGTTTTTCCCTATAAAAGTCTATGTAAACCATGTGACCCCCAGGGCGAAGCCATATTTGACCCTAGGGGAATAATTTGAACACTCTTAGTAGAGGCCCACTAGATGATGTCATATACAAAATATCAAAGCCCTAGGTCCTGTGGTTTTGGACCAGAGGTTTTTCAAAGTTTTTTCCTATACAAGTCTATATAAACCATGTGACCCCTGGGGTGGTGCCATATTTGACCCCAGGGAAATAATCTGAACAATCTTGGTATAGGACCACTAGATATTGCTACATACCAAATATCAAAGCCCTAGGCCCTATGGTTTTGGACAAGAAGATCAGAAACCGTTTTAACTGTTCCTGGCCAATGTGACCTTGACCTTTGACCTAAAGGCCTCAAAATCAATAGGGGTCATTTGCTGGTCATGGCCAACATAACTATCAATTTTCCTGACACTAGGCCCAAGCGTTCTAGAATTATTGCCTGGAAACCATTTTACTGTTCCTGGTCACTGTGACCTTGACCTTTGACATACTGACCTCAAAATCAATAGGGGTCATCTGCTGGTCATGACCAACCTCCCTATCAACTTTCGTGACCCTAGGTCTAAGCGTTCTTGAGTTATCATCCGGAAACAGTTTTACTGTTCAGGGTCACTGTGACCTTGACCTTTAACATACTGACTTCAAAATCAATAGGGGTCATCTGCTGGTCATTATCAACCTCCCTATCAACTTTCATGATCCTAGGCCCAAGTGTTCTTGAGTTATTATCCGGAAACCGTTTTACTATTCAGGGTCACTTGACCTTTGACATACAGACCTCAAAATCAATAGGGGTCATCTGATGGCGATGACCAACCTCCCTAACAACTTTCATGATCGTAGGCCCAAGCGTTCTTGAGTTATCATCCAGAAATGGATTGGTTTACATTCCGACCGACTGACCGACCTACCGACTGACATCTGCAAAACAATATACCCCTCCTTCTTCGAAGTGGGGCATAAAAATATTACATAATTACCAAAAATCAAGTTATTCACCTATAAAATATCTACCTGTTATAACACTATTTAATATCCTTATATACTGATGCAAGCTCAACCCTCAATGACAGCCCTATATAACAACATAATATATAACAGAGATCACAGCTGCCGAGGAATTCACATTTTTACTCTGTACCCTTGGATAAATGGAAGACCGGTTCCCACTCGCTTCTGGTACTCGACGTAATCTTCACCAAAGAAGTTGAGTAAATATATTTCTTCCTCAAAAATACGTTCTCTAAAGAATCGCCATGAAACTATTGTATACCCTACCAAACAAAGTGGGTTGCATAAAATGATCTGAAAGAAGAACAGTAAACATATTGCATTTAATTTAATGTCACTAACAAAGTTAGCATTTCAGTAACTTGAACATCAGTCAGCTGTTTACCTTTATCAAATTCATTATAATGAATTCTAATATGACTAGCAATGCATAAATCATGACAACGATATTATGTTGACATCATCTTGACGTGATATTTAGGGTCATGTACGCATCAAGAAATAGCACTTTCAAATTTGATAAAATATTTTACTTCAAACAAGTTTAAAACGAAATGTCACATAGCACAACTGTATTGATTAATTTACACACACACGATGTTGGTTATAATTAGCTGTGCAGAATAATTCTCCATCATTTGCGTCCTAATGGAACTACTCTGCAAGACATATGACCATTTTCGGTCCTGGCGTGTATAAACAAAAGTGACAACCTACCATTTGGCGCCATACATGCGTGAAGAGAAAGTTCTATCATATTTGATCTAAATTTTACAATATAAGACATATAAGAATCGTAATAATTTTAAACAAAACCATGTTTGAACACTATTTATACACTCTTGCATTTATATGTCGTACAAAATAACTGCACTCCGGCTGTGCCCTCCTGAAATTATTATGCCCGATGTATAACCGCCCATCATTTATAGTGTTAAAACACGGTTTTGCTATAAATTATTTCTTAAATGGAGTAAAGGTTGATTATGAATTGTTATATATTCTGGACTAAGTCTACAATACAACAGTTAATTTTGGACTTATTTCATGCCCACTATTATATAAATTTATGTTTTTGACAAAAAATTCATGACATTTAGAGCAGTTAACTGCATCAAGAGTTTTGTTTGTTTGTTTATTTGTTTGTTTTGGGTTAAACGCAGTTTTTTAACAGTATTTCAGTCATGTAAAGGTGGGTAGTTAATGTAACCAGTGTTCCTGGATTCTGTACCAGTACAAACCTGTTCTCCGCAAGTATCTGCCAACATCCCCACATGAATTATCAGAGGTGAAGGACGAATGATTTCAGACACAATGTCTTTTATCAAATCGTCACGGAGAACGTACGCCCTGCCCGGGGATCGAACTCACGACCCCGCGATCCGTAGACCAACGCTCTCCCTACTGAGCTAAGCAAGCAGGCTGCATCAAGAGTTTAACTGGAATGTTCACAATCAAATTATTTAACACTGGCCTTGTTATTTGTCATAGATTGGTCGTATTAGCCCATGGTCAACGTCCAATACAACTGCCAGAAGACAAATAACAAGACCAACATATGATCATTTGATTTATGATGATTTTATAGTTCAAGTCTGCGCTGGCACCCTTAATTCATCCAGTCAAAGACTCAAAATGCATGAACCCTTACTTGGCCCATTTTCTCGAATTGGCCGTTATTTTCATATTTGCCCTAGTTTACTCATATTTGCTTAATTAAGTTTGGTACTTGCCCAATCTGTTTCATATGATCTGAACAACTGATCTAATACTATATCCAATATAGCATAGTTAAATGATATTGGTTACGGTCATACACTTATTTCAACCATTCAGATTTCTTTGTGTTTACAGTCTACAATTCATATATAGAAAAGAGAAAACATATGTATTACATACATGTATGAATGTTATCTGTACTTCATAAAACTTTAAATACTAGTCACATATTGTCTTAAACTATAGAATTTTTGTGAAGTGGAGCTATGCATATACCTGAGTTCCTATACTCCATAAAAACCATCCAACGTAAGCGGGATGTCTACACAGAGAGTATATTCCATGTGTAACTAGCTGATGGTTTCGTTGTTTTCTATACTGGACATAATGATTAAAGTTTGTTGAAGCAGTTATCATACTGGCTTTTCGTATCACCTCGCCAAGAACTGTGAGCAATAATCCAAACACACTGATATATCTCAACTGTTTTAAACCTGCAATTGAAGATAAAGATATATATAACAGGTGAAGAAAAACATTGGAATACTGTTTACAAACGAATGCTAGTATAGTAATTTCCTGCAAAATGTAGATGGCCCGCACAGACTGGCCACCTGAATTCATCCATTTGATTTCGATTTCTATAGCCTTAGAAAGCTGCTGGACAAAAAGTTGCAAACTAATGTAAACTTGTACTTGATTATTAACATCCTGCAAGTAATGTGGCTTACCGACTCACAAGCCAACATCATGTCAGATTTGACACTGCATGAAAGTTTAGTCGTGTAATAACTTGACTACTGAGTCAACATCAAACAGCCTGTGAACAGTACTAAGCAATCATACATTTTGCTAAAATATACATATATATATACAGTAGAGTATCAGAGTTATCTTTAGCTTATACATATATTTAACAATGATGATTTTCACACATTCATTTCTATTTTCATTTAAAATACAATTTAAGTCTCTTTGGCTTGACCTGAAATGCCAAAACTGTTGTATTTCCTTTAATTTGCTGTTTTTTAGCAACCAGAAATATCTTCATATTTCCAAGTTACTGACAACTTTCTTACACCACATGTAACAGAAAGATGAATGACTCGAATTTACATTCTTACATTATTGCAGATAAGATCGTATTTGCAGGGTTTTTCAATTTTCACTAATAGGGAATCAATCTTACATGTTACTGTAGAGGGATCAATCCCTCTACAGTAACATGCGATACATACCAAATGAGATATATTACTATCGAATTAAAAAATGTGGTCTTCTGGCATGCGCACAGAGCGTCTGACTTTGGATTTTTTGGAAGAATACACGTTTCCTTGTGCATAATAAGCGTCCACATAATTTGTCCGAACCGCAACATCTTGCTCATCAGTACAAATATGTGCAGCATTGTTTTTTATTCAAAAATTTACCTTTAAATTGACTGTAACGATTCCTGATTGTGGCATAGCCTTATGTCATATTGATGATATTCTCAAATAATGTAACTTATGATTCAAAATATTTATTAGTATTAATTTGCATCATTTTCTAAAAACACAAACACTCACATTTCACAAATTCTTAAAACTGTTAATAAGGCTTCTAACAGGAAACAGATGAACCTTCCATGAAACTGCAAGCATTTATACCTTTTATTAGGGTTTCTGACCATGTTTATAGCAACTGTTATATTTAAATTCTATTTTGTTACTTTTGTAACCGCCTTTTTTTTATGAAGTACCTTAAATATTTAGAACTTAAAATTGAAAATATAGTATTTTCGTCAGTTTTCCCTTATGTCAAAAAATCCCAGGATGTAAACAATCAACAATGGCAACCACAAGCAATAGTTCCAAGATTTAGGTAAGATAATTTGACCATAACTTGTAGGTTTCTGTTATTATTTTTGTACCGGTTTCTTACGGCCCAACATGCCACAGGCTCATGCCACAAGGTTAACTGTGCTATTTTTATAACCGCTAATTGTCGTGGACGACAGTTAGTAGTTTCAAGGTATTTCCCGTCAAAATCTTTGAAAGTATGCCAATTTTAACAAATTTCACTGCTATAATATTGAAAACAAAATTATTTTACTGGTAGAACAACTTTTTCTGTTACGAAATTTAATGTTTCACTGCTATAATATTGAAAACAAAATTATTTCACCGGTAGAACAAGTTTTTTCTGTAACGAAATTTAATGGTTATGCTGAAAGTAGCTTTTACAGTTTACCTGCTATTACCTGAGACTATCAGAAAGTCAATACTAACCTGGGAATATAAACCATTCTACAGTGAATTCAATCCAACTAGCTGCAGCTGCTATCTTGTATTCCCTGCTATGATCCAGAAGATACGACTCTAGTGTCAGAGAGCGTGGATTTGTCACTGCCGTTGTGTAGAATTCTGACCAATGAAATACGCTGAGACATGTCAGGTACCAACCAAAATGTGTCCATGATGATGTTTGAAAGCTGAGGATCAAACCAAATCCAAACACTAGGCCGAGAAAACACCCTCTGACAGCTACCTGAAGTAGTGAATGGTTTTTGTTTATCATAACAAGAGCTGTCCGACAGCACACTTGACTTTTCTCAGTCCTTATCTCTGAATTAGAGCTTTGCCAGTAAAAACTTTATAAAACTTTAACCAAAATATCTAAATTAAAAAGGGACGTAACGCTGTCAAAATTCAATCAGAGTTATGGGGATTGTTTCTCCTGGTGTAGACTTTGATAGTAAATTATTATTTTAAGTTTCAAGTCAACAGCTTTGATAGTAACAGAGATATTTGACTTTATCAAAAAATTTAACCAATGGCGATGCCAGGGCAAGTGCAATAGCTCTACCTTTTCTTTGAAAGGCGAGCTAAAAACTATTTTCCCACACTCTTTGGCATGATAAACCACAGGAGTCTGGAATACTATCCATAAGTACAACCTTACCAAATAATTAACTGCTTACAAATGAGCAAAAAGTCCTGGACTAATTTTTCATGTTTACCCTTACCCAGCTAAATTTCAGAATGAACTTTTCCATCTTTCAATTTTAAGCACTTAATCTGTATTTTTAACTAAATCATCCGTTCTGCTGAGTGAAACTGCAAACAGCTTATCTGAGGTGCACAGCTTCATTTGCTTCATTACGATCCTCTAGCTAATAATTTATAAATAACTTTAGGTCAAATACTTTTCGAGAAACATGGGACACAAACTTTTGTGCCCAGGGCCCCTAAAGGCCTAAATGCATATTTTTCACTAAGTCAAGGACTACAACTCTGGTCAGGCTGAGTGAAATTCCAAAAGAACACCTGGTGCACCATAGACTGGGTTCCATCCCTATGTTTGTTCTGTCAAATTTTCCATATAGAAATTTATGTTTTCTTCATTAACAGTGAAAGTAACTCCAGCAGGTTGTTTCTATAACGACATTTTTTATTCCCTCTGGCTCCGAACATTATATGAGGTGTCTACTTGTAGCAGTGAGCACAATGCCCAACCTTATTGTGCTGCCCCACTGGAATATCACACTGTAGACACCTGACATGATATCCGACCCTGTCACATTATATTGACACAGGGTTTTCATTATTATTTGTATCAAGGGATAATTTCTGAGAAACAAGCGATCAGGTCCCGATGTAAACGGATCGTAACAATTAAAATGGTATTTTCAAAACACCTGTAAAAACAACTGATTCACAGCCGATTCTAATCGGTTAATAATGAAAACCCTGCTGACACCAGGCTGACCAGGCCTACCACTATCCTCTTAATGCTGAGCGCTAAGCCAGGAAGCTATTAGTGCCATTTAACATCTTTGGTATAATGCGGTCAGCGATCGAACCCACAACCAATTTTGTAGTAACAAGTATGTGCGTAAATATAATACCTTTGCGGTTCAGATATGTATGCTATTATGGAACATTTTCTTCGATTTCTAAGGGGAAAATATGACCTTCTTTAAAGGAAAATATGCCAATTTTAGGGGAAAATACAGGTTTTTTTTTCGGCCGTTGTTATAGCCGTTATTCGGCTATATTCCCAATGCCAAAAAGTATGTATTTTTCCCAAAATGAGTGCAAAAATTCCCAATCTAAATTCTGAATATATTAAAATTTCATCAAAATTGCACAATTATTGACCAATTTATGGACAATTTTGTAATGGAAGTATGTTAAAGAGGTTGTACAATGTGAAACATGTACGAGAAAGTGCTTATTAATAAACACATCCTTACTAATACTATATCCTATGGGACTAAATATTTCCCAGTTTGGAACATTTACACATCAAAATTCCCAATTTTGGGGGTATAGGCTATGTTCCCAAATTAGCTAGAAAAAAAACCTGAAATATAGCAGTGTTTTTTTTTCAGGCCAATTTGGGGCCGAAACTGGGCCCCAGTCCCAATGAGTGTGCGTGTTCCGGTTTAACGTCTTTTTCAGTCATATAAACGACTGTGTCTACTTGTAGCAGTGAGCACAATGCCCAACTTTATAGTGCTGCCTCACTGGAATATCACGCTCCAGACATGTGACATGATATCCCACACAGACACATTATACTGACACTGGGCAGACCAGTCCTAGCACTATCCTCTTAATGCTGAGCGCCAAGCGAGAAAGCTACTAGTACCATTTTTACATCTTTGGTATGACGTGGCCAGGGATCGAACCCACGACCTCTCGCACTCGAAGCGATGCTCTACCAATAGGCTACTGAGACGGTACCCAATCCCAATGAAAAATAGTATGTTTTTCCCCAATTTTACCTCTAAAATTCCAATTGAAAGTTGGAAAAAATGCCTGAAAATTTTCACAACATGACATGAAAATTGGGGTCCTAAATCCATAATGTTGATGTTGATATTATGGTATTACAGAACAAGAGCTGTCGGAGGACAGCAACGCTCGACTATTTAACAGCCTTGTCGCTTGAATGAATAAGAAAGTCGAAAAAGGGGCATAATTTAGTAAAAAAGTAAAATAGGGTTATGGAACCTGCATAGTGCTTATCAGCTCATGACAGTGAACTAGTGTGTGAAGTTTCAATCCTTTCCCATTAGTGGATACTGAGATACCAGCTTACATACAAAAACTTAACCAAAAAATTCTATGTTGAAAAAGGGGCATAATTTTGTAAAAAAGCAAAATAAAGTTATGGGACCTGCTTTGGGCATGTCAGATCATGACAGTGAACAAGTGTGTGAAGTTTCAATCCATTCCCATTAGTGGTTACTGAGATACCAGCTTACATACAAAACCTTAACCAAAAATTCTAAGTCGAAAAAGGGGCATAATTTTGTAAAAAAGCAAAATAGAGTTATGGAACCTGTGCAATGTAAGTCAGTTTATCACAGTAAATAAGTGTGTGAAGTTTCAATCCATTCCCACAAGTGGTTACTGAGATACCAGCTTACATACAAAACCTTAACCAAAAATTTCTAAGTCAAAAAAGGGGCATAATTTTATAAAAAAGCAAAACCGAGTTATGGAACCTGTGCAATGTAAGTCAGTTTATCACAGTGAATAAGTGTGTGAAGTTTCAATCCATTCCCACAAGTGGTTGCTGAGATACCAGCTTACATACAAAAACTTGACCAAATCGGGACGCGGACGCATGGACAAGTCCAATAGCTGTACTATTCTATGAATAGTCGAGCTAAAAATTGAGAAAATTGTTATTACTTCCTATTAAATTGCATCACTGAAAGGCATGGTAATGTAAACTTTGTGTCTGTTGATCAAAAACATGCCATCTTTAAAAGGAAGTATTATACTAAGAAAATAAATAAGAAAGATGCAAAAAGTATGCCAAAAGTTGATGTTTTGTTCGTCAGACAGACCTTAAAACAACAGATTTGTCTACCGCTCAAATCACCACACCTACAATGGCTACATCTAGTCAAAGAGAAACTGAAAGTAAAAAATATATAGAAAAACTAACACTAACGCCGGTGTAACGGCATCTGTGACTGGAATCTTCAAGACAAATTTTGACAATGATCTAAGTGATAATAAAACACACGGCACAGTCACGTCTATGAATCAGAATTGTAAACTCAATAAGAGATACATGTTTGCATATAGAGCTTTTTTTTTTCAATGAATAAATATTGACTTTACTATCTTTAACTGTGAGTACCATAAAAGTTTAAAACTCGCTTAAAAAGTATTGTTAGTTCATTAATCTAGTCCAACTAATTTGACGTGATCCTAGGAAATATTGAGATATTTTATTCATATGGGCAATATCCCCACTCGTGTCAAACACTCGAAAGACCAAAATAGTTGAAGCAACATCTGATTAGATTTTCATCGCTGCCGACGCTTTACATGCCATAGGTTTAAATGCCGATTATTTCATAAATTGGCCATAAATTAAAATAAAACTTACATGTATCAAAAGGGGATTCAATTCCTCATTAATCTATGTAAAAATTATTAAATAATATCCAAAATTACGAATTTTCTGGTTATTTAAACCTTTGTATGTCTATGTTATATATATATGTACTCTACACGATCAACGTTTACCGCGTGTTTACATGCCATATAAAACCAATAACATTACATGACTGTGTATTGTGATTTAACTTCCACTATTTTGGTCCTTCAAAGTTTTGACGTTTAGATTGCCCATCACAAAATTTAATATAAAACAATCTGAACGTCAAATTATTTTGACAATTCATTAATCACGACATAAAAAAATCCCAATTTGGGCATTTAACGAAGCATTTCTCCAAGTTGTAAAGTCCCCTGCCCCATTCCCAAAATAGTGGGAAAAAATACTGCGTCTGGTTACTGGAAGGCTAGATCTCATCCCTTCAAAATAAAACGAGGGAAATAAGTAGACATTTAAGTTTTAACTGGTTTATTGTCTAATTTATCAAATATTGTGAATCGTAAAATACATAATTTTAGCTATTCTTCCTGCAATGTGATATTAGTGATCAAACATCTCGCATCAACAGATTTAGTAAATATTTCCTCGTTCCCCACCCACTAGTTTACCTTGTAAGCGTCCTTAGAGTTGAAGACTACCCACACTACACAGTTAGTCAGCGCCACGTAAAATATGTATATTAGTATCCACCAATCGTCCCATAAATTAGATAAAGTTTGGCTTAAATAAAACAATGTTGAAAGAAGAAAGGAGGCCGCTCCAAGAAGAAATGCTGACAGAGAAATATTTTCTGGTGTGGACGGCGCCATCTTAATTTTCACCGAACCATCAGCTGCATATCGTTGTCGTCTACATTACACGGTCATTTACAAGTATGAGAATATCAATTTTTAACCGACGGTCCGCTGTTCATTTCATATAAACAACAATATAATACTCCTTTAAATAGCATTTCATTATTCTGATTGTGTTCTAATCATCAAGTTTTGAAATCATGTTGGCCCCATTTGTTTACATATACATTAAAATGTGCATATATAGGCCTAGTTTTCTTACTACAAGTCAAAGTTTCTTATTTTCCGAGAACAGTGTACCATTGGAACCAACTTTCCCCCAGTGTCGCCCACCTCCCTACCATAGAGCAGTTCAGTGTTGCAGTTTGCAGCCTCTTCATCTTCTTCCGTGTACAGGACAGAACTCCAGTAACCGGAATGTATACTTTGTCCACGGTTGGGTTGGGGCAAGACAGTCACATCTCTAAAGGCTGTACAGTTAAAAGTTGACTTAAGTATAGAGGCGGGGCTGCTACCGAGGCATGGAGAGCAGCCTTGAAGGCCTCGATGTCTGTGATGTCCGTGACCGTGGTTGGCAAACAGTTCCAGTCCTGTATCGTCCTGGAAAAGAAGGACTGCTTATACACAGTGACGTTCGTGTATGGGAGAAATAGCCTCCTGGAACCCCTGGTTCTGCTGTCGCTGCCTCTGACAATCTGTGCTGCTTCTGCAATGTCCACTAAAGCCTAGAACATGTCACGCCCTAGTTATCCTGCAAACTCAAATTTTAACCTTTTTATATCACCAAGTTTATTTTTAGTGTAGCGTGCACGGTCTAGCTCAGTATATTAAATATAATATAATTTCCCTATGGGCTTCCTTGCCGACTGATTGGAAAACAAATGATTCTTAATATGATTGGTGAAATATAAAATAATTAATGCTAATCAATCTATCTCAATTTAACTGATGATGAGCACTCAAAATTAGTGGATGGGATCTTGTAGTATGGAGATTCACAACAAACAATGCCTGAGGTGAATACCATACATTAAGATTTTACCAAAATACTACTAGATGTCAAATTCCTGTCGTCGTGGCCCTTAAACAAAACGCAATGTTTTGAGTATGAACTCAGACTATGACAGGAGGTCAAGAACCTAATAGTATATGGTAATTATTTCTTATTTATTATCGCTCGGCAGCTTGGCAGATTCATATAATATATTTACTTTGACGTTGTTGACTCCTCGGTAGCCAGGCAGGTTCTGATCTCTTCGTGGCGCTGTCCCGGTATTTATAAGCTTTTATCCAATTGTAATTAATGAGCGCTCAATGATTATGACAAAATCAAGCTCCTTAGTACATTGATAATGGAAGTGCGTAGTTTGTCCTTAATTTGTGTATTTTCCGTAATTAGAGCCTAAAACTATCGTAATTAACGTGTCAGTAGATAGAACTTTCTTTTCTAGGAATTCATGAAAGATTAGTGCTTATTTCATTCAGTCTATCATCTAAAATATTGAATTATGACGGATCATCGGCGGTTCGAATATGATTGGGTCTAACTATTCTAGGTACGAATCATAAGGTATGCGGTGACTAAATTATATCAAACATCCTGATAGAGGCATCTCGCCACATTACCCTCTCCTCCGAGTTCATGCGCCCCGCATGACATTTAGAAACATAACTTCGTATTCATAAATTACGACAAACTGAAAAATGCAGAGTAAATCGAGGCATTGTTTAAATGTTTCTCTCTGAAACAATGCATACATAAGACAATATCTTTCCTTTAATCTTAAGTTGTTATCAATCACATAGCATATTGAAAGTCAGTTTATCTAAATCTCAGACTGTCATCATATTTCAAAGATGATAATCAGAATCACATGTTCATCAGCACTTCCACTGAGATCTAGCCATTATCGTCAACGTAAAATTTCATACTTGATGAATAAGGTTCATAAATAGTTTAACTATGTTGCATTTTCATATGCTTTTTCAAGTATGCAAGTTTTAACATAACTTTATTACATATGTTACATGTCCTCTCTAAATCATTCTTCTTTGAACACTTGACAATATGGGTTTCAAACCTTATACCTTCTGGTATATGTGTCCTGCACACTGGGCATATTGGCAAAAGTTGACGTTTCTTCATCTTGTCCGCCATGCTAATATCTTTGCAAACATCTGTATTTTGTAAGGAGTCTACGTTTTGGACTTTACTGTTGCTGTCTGTATGAACCTTTCTTTTCCTACGGCGTGTCCGTCTTTTATTCGGTTCATCAACTTGTCCTGGCTGACCAACTTGGTAACAACCTATTCTTCCTGTACAGAACAAGTTAAAAGTTTGTCCACGGATTTGGATGGTATTTTGTACAATGTCTATGCTTACATCATACATCCGCATAAAATCAAGGCCCAGTACCACGTCCATGTCGATCTATGCAACTATGACAGTAGTACGCCAATATCTGTTGTTACCAAATAAAATTGACAGCTCTGTCTGTCCTTTGACTTTCAAATAATGCCCACTCGTTGATGAAACTTGGAAGTCAAATTCTTTCAAAGTGTGATTATGCTCAATTGAGCTCCACAATTTGTCGGATATGAGAGTCAAAGTTGCTCCCGTATCTATCAAACAATCTACTGACTTCCTGTCAATACTTGCTGTGACATATAAACCTGATTTTCGCATGCTTGGTTCATTGCATCTGCGGTCATTTCTATATTTGTCTGCCTCCGATTTTAGTTCTGAGCTGCCTGGTTTAAAGTTATAATGGAACTCTCGTTTTCTATAATTGGGAGGAGAGTTTGTAACACCCGAATTTGAATGATGGTATCGTCTTTTCGATCTATCTTCATTTGCTCGATGATAAGGTGTTTGTCTGTATTTATCTTGTTGTACTCGACGTCTATCATAACTGTATAGTCTATTCATGGATCTATCTTTAGTCTTATTGTATTGTCCTTGGCGTTTCAAACTATCTACGCTATGTTTAAGATTCAAAACTACGTGTTTAAGATCTTCAATTTCTTTTGACTGTCCCTCATTTACTGCGCTTCTAAAGATTCCCTCTTCTTTCTTTTCTGCTCGATAGAAGGCCTCCAACTCCACTGCATGTCTGACGGCATCGTTTAGATCCGTAGGCCTGGCCTGCTTAATTTTGAGACGCATTTCTGAACTCACAAGGGCGTCGATGAATTGTTCCTTAGCCAGGGTCTCCCGAACGTCGGCTGGGGCATTAGGATATGCCAAGTTAGCTAGACGTCGGATATCCTGTCCCAGTTCGGCCATTGACTCTGTAGCTTTCTGTTGTCTGTCTCTCAACTGAACCCTATATAACTCGGTTTGATTTCTCGGTGAAAACTATCTTCTAAAGCTCTTATTAATTCATGATAATCCGTAGTCTTTGAATTAAGGTTGCCAAAAACTCTCTGGGCTTGTCCTCGTAGTGATACGGATAGATACAAGCCTTTCTTGTTATCATCCCAGCCATTTAAAGTAGCACATGCATCAAAGTGTGCCTTATAATCTGTCCATGCACTTGTCCCGTCGTATGTGGCTGGCTTCACCAAAGTCGTCTTACTGGAGCTTGATATTTTTGTTCCATTACTTGAATCTGAAGTTTCCTTATCTTCGATTTTTGGTGGATGGGAAACTTTTTTTATGCGCTCAGTCACAAATATGTCTGGTTTTAATGACTCTTCTTTATCTTCTGATGTAGGTGTTTCTGGTAACAGACGTCTAGGTGTCAAGGGTCCTTTATGTATCGTAGATAACCCTTCATCAGGTCTACCTGGTGGTATCATTTCAAAGACATACTTTTTATCACTCTGTATTGGGGTCGAGGTGTCAATATCACTCAAGGTCTTATTTATTTCTTGTTGTAACTTTGAAATCTCTCGTTCAAGTATCAAAATCCTATTTTGTCTTCTCAACCTCTCAACCTCTTCAACCATGGTTTCGTCGTGATGAGGCAACCCAAAAATGTGCTCAGCCATCTTTTAACGTGGATAAGATAGCCTATATGAAGCTATGAATATGCCCCACGTTGGGCGCCCAATTTTGTAGCGTGCACGGTCTAGCTCAGTATATTAAATATAATATAATTTTCCTATGGGCTTCCTTGCCGACTGATTGGAAAACAAATGATTCTTAATATGATTGGTGAAATATAAAATAATTAATGCTAATCAATCTATCTCAATTTAACTGATGATGAGCACTCAAAATTAGTGGATGGGATCTTGTAGTATGGAGATTCACAACAAACAATGCCTGAGGTGAATACCATACATTAAGATTTTACCAAAATACTACTAGATGTCAAGTTCCTGTCGTCGTGGCCCTTAAACAAAACGCAATGTTTTGAGTATGAACTCAGACTATGACAGGAGGTCAAGAACCTAATAGTATATGGTAATTATTTCTTATTTATTATCGCTCGGCAGCTTGGCAGATTCATATAATATATTTACTTTGACGTTGTTGACTCCTCGGTAGCCAGGCAGGTTCTGATCTCTTCGTGGCGCTGTCCCGGTATTTATAAGCTTTTATCCAATTGTAATTAATGAGCGCTCAATGATTATGACAAAATCAAGCTCCTTAGTACATTGATAATGGAAGTGCGTAGTTTGTCCTTAATTTGTGTATTTTCCGTAATTAGAGCCTAAAACTATCGTAATTAACGTGTCAGTAGATAGAACTTTCTTTTCTAGGAATTCATGAAAGATTAGTGCTTATTTCATTCAGTCTATCATCTAAAGTATTGAATTATGACGGATCATCGGCGGTTCGAATATGATTGGGTCTAACTATTCTAGGTACGAATCATAAGGTATGCGGTGACTAAATTATATCAAACATCCTGATAGAGGCATCTCGCCACATTAGTTTCTTCCACTCTAAATTTTTTATCACTATTTTCTTTCTCTTTTTGATTTTGACGCGCAGAACGTCTACGTTCCGGCAAGGGGTTTGACGTTAACGGCAGATAGATAGATAGATAGTTGTAAAGTTGGGCACTTGACAAACAGACAGGAAATGTGGTATTGGTGATGGTGGCGTCTTTAAGGCCGACAAGGCAACATTTTATGACAGTTTTTAATTTTCGCATGTTCATTACACTTCAATCGAGTTAGATCTCTCTACGGTTTTATAAAGTTCTGAGTGTGCCATATTTTGACATACATTTTACATATATATTCTTAGACTGGTATTGTCAGCTAAATATTGGACACATTTACTCCGTTCTGTTTTGCCAAATGGAGGATGCAAACGTTAAGAAATCTGTAAACTGGCCTGTTACCAGATCAATAAAGAATAAAATCCCAGAATTTCACTTACTTCTTGACCAAGTGAAACCGGATATTGTTGCATATACAGAGACATGGTTAAAACCAGATGTAAATACTTATGAAGTATTCAGAGATGATAGAATAAACTCTAAAGTGTGTGTGTGTGGGGGGGGGGGGGAATACTGAGACAATCAAAGATTCATGCAAACATAAGACTCTCTATGAAAATTTCTTGGATAACATGACAAACTTTAATCTTTATCAAATCGTGAGAACACCAAGCAAGAAACACCATTAAATTTATAAAAAGAAATGTTCAGAGCAATGATCAGAATCTTAAAGAAACAGCCTACCAAACTTATGTCAGACCTCAATTAGACTACTGTAGTTTAATTTGGCATCCATGGCAGAAAACCTTAACATATGAAATTGAACGGGTGCAAAGGGCTGCGGCTAGATATGTTTTAAACGAAAACGATTATTCCAAATTTAGCAGTGTCACATCTATGCTTGAAGCTCTCAAATGGCAAACACTAGAACAAAGAACAAAACAAGCTTCATTAATTATGTTGTATAAAATCAGTATATAATAACCTAGTATTTGTAGACCACAACCATCTTATTCAGTCAAGAAATCACAACTACATTATTCCTTATTCGCAAACACAATACCATATGAACTCTTTCTTTCCCAGCACATTCGTTACTGGAACAACTTGCCTTACAACATCAAGGCAAGTGAAAGCCTAGCAAGCTTCACTGTCAGTCTAAATACTTTCATGCACTAATCCATCATGTTTTTTTTTATTTTTAACATCGTATGTAGCAGTTTTACATTTTATGTTTTCATCATGTAACATAAATTATTTTAACAGATTGTCCCCGACCTCCCAGTTATAATCAGTAAACGATTGTTGGGAGTAACCCCGAAGAAGTAGAAGTTATTATTTGGTACAGCGTGATATTAAAACTTTCTTGAATAATTGCAATTAAATTCAGTATTATTTCAAACAAAACTCAGCATCCCAAGTCAAAGCAGAGTGGAACAAATGGTAGAAAAAGCAACAATAGCTACCAAGATACCCGATCTCTTCATCACCAGTAACCCATATTTCGTAATTAAAAAGCAGGTCACCACACAACGTACTGACCCTAATATAGCACCCTCACATACACGAACAGAGAATGACTAAAAGGAAAATCATCTCTAGAACAAAGGTTAATTTCTTAGTTGATATAATAGAAAATGGAAGAACAACTTCAAACTGTTATTAAATTTATTCCCATAAATATGAAAAATATATCCAGCAAAAACACCGATACCCTCACAAATCTTACCAAACCCAGGATGAATACTATAAGTTGACTATCCCTATAGAAGGGCATAGTTTTCAAAAAGGCAATTAAGGTAATTCTGCACGTCAAAATAGTTTGAAATTTTAAAATGTAGAATTTGATTAAACCCCAATTTTTCAAAACATCAGAATACAATTAGAAAATTCGGCAAATAAAAAAGACAGGGTCGCATGCTCGATTTTTGCTAGACTTATTTCAAACATTTTAACCTCACACAAGTTTTCATAATGGGAGTCTATGGGAAAATCACAATTTTGACAACATTTTCGCGAAAATATTTTTTTCTACAATGTAGATTTTAATGAAACTTGTCATGATTACAATCGTAAATAAGCATACGGCCTTCAATATGGTGAAAGAATTAAATGCATAGGCCCGTGTACTTGTTTTTGAGATATTTGCCCACGATTAAAGAGTTCCGTGCATTTCAAGCTTTAGTTTTAAGACGTTTTACAGAATTATTTAACGTGTCAGATGTTTTAATATCATGATTTAACTTTAGAAAGATAGTAACATTGCCGGTGTAATGAATTCACCCGCATGTTACCATAAATTTTAAAATGATTTTCATTTCCGTTCGTCGAATCCAGGCTTTATTCTAAGTTTTCCGTATAAATGACGTTACGCCATCATTTCCGGTTTATCAAACGTGCAGATTAAGCAATACAAGCAGCTCAAATCTTCTCACCAAAGAATCATCCGCCAGTAACACAACAACTACAATTCTGTATATGCACAAAAGCAAAGTGGCGAAACATAACCCGAAAAAAATCCCGTCATTTGTCATAGTGAAAAAAAGCAAGACGTATCTGGTGTCTATACACTACAAAACAAGGATAGCCTTATTCTCAACGATGCTCGTACGAATGCAGACAATTTTGTAAGACATCACTAAAGAAGACCTGAATACTTTACATAAGTTCCCAAGTCCAAACGCACCTATGCAAAACAGCACAATAACATTACCTGTTTTGGAGAAACCCCAATTCGAGATAAACATAATTCGGTTAGGAGAAATGTTTAAGGAATCTTAAACTCGGGTCCAGATTCTATGCCTGCTCAACTCCTGAAGAAAATATCAAGAAAGATATGTATGGGATTCTCTCCAAAATCAGAGCTCCTTGAACTTAGGTGAAGACCGAAAGGATTGTTATATGGCCTGCGACGTTCCAGTACTCAAGAAGGGTGGCAAGAGTACAGCAGCCAACTGTAAACCTGTCTTCCTAACTTCCATATGCTCTAAACTGACCGAAATCATCTTTCATCCCAACATCATGACGCACTTCGATAGCAGAACTATCTGACTGATGTTTAACATAGGTTCCATAGTAGTTGGCCTGATAAGCACAGCTCCAAAACTTGATATAAGGACTGTCTGAATGCAAGCAAAAGACGTCCTTCAAAATCCCACACCGATCGTTTCTCCTTTACAAACTCAATTACTAACTGAATCAATGGCTCCCTACTGATCTGGACAGTGAGCTTCCCGGGAAACCAGAAACAACTAATACCCATGGAGGATTCCATATAAACCGAGGTATATGTCACCTCAGCGGTTCTGCAAAGAACAGTCTTTAGACCTCTCCCCTTCTTTGAGTTCATCAACAACCCCCTCCCAACTCCCATTTCCCTGACATTGTTACCTCACCATTGAAGCTCTTTGTCGATTGCTGCCTTCTTCACAGAACCATCTACACAGCAAAATCATGTAACTAAACTTCAGAAGGACTTTTCTGCATTTGAAAAGTGTGGAAAAAGGCTAGCATCTTGTAACATGAACTTCTGCACAGGATCTTAACACCATGGAATTACACGTACGCTAGTGTATCATTGAAGGTTCCATGTGCACCACCGTATGAATACATCTGCAGATGTCTCTTTGTACTTGTAGCATGTGTAAATGTTGAGTTCTGCTCAATACGGGGCTAGACTGGGCGTGGACGGTAGCATGCATTTACACTACCGTCCATGAACAGGCTGAATCAAACCGAGCCTGCAACATTTTCGTTTTTGTCGTGTTGAGTGACCTATGGAGTTTCCACTTTTTTCTGTTTTAGTAGTCTGAATCAATTTGTTTTAGATAGAACATTTGGGAAAAGTTCTACCATTCGCTGAAGTAAATTTTGCTCTTGAACTTAAGTCATCTTCATATGAAAAAAAAACACAAACATAAGACAGCATAGAGCAAATGTGATTTACATAAGTAAAAGCCTGCTTAAGCGGTCACCTCTAATTAGCAGCCAACCTGTCTTAAGCAGCCTGTGTCTCATTTCCCAAAATGGTCATTTATTCTATAAATTACCCGCACTAAGCAGCCACCTGCTGCAAACAGCCACTTTTCCCCACTCCCTTGGCTGGCTGCTTAAGACAGGTTTTACTGTAATACCTTTTTTTAGATGTTCGTAAGTCGGCGGCCATCTTGAAGAGTTATAAATAGAGAAGTTTATGAGAAATATTTCTTTATATTAACAGACGCAAAAGTGAGCTTTTGTCTGACTTGTCTTGATTGAACCTAAAATCCAGGTTGCTATTTTAATTGATTTTAATACTATACTAGACGTTTTCACGTGCACACATTTAGCTATTAAATGTAATATTTAGAAATATAGTTTTATAATTTTACTAGTTTTATCAGTTTAGAAAAGAAATGCCATCTTTTCGTGGAGTTATTTACGCTTCCGTTTGTTGGACCGAAGTTTTATTCCTTATAAATAACGCAAAGCTATGACTACTGCTGTAACGAAAGTGTCAATCAAGACAACTGAAGTTTGTATTTACTTCGTTCGTGTCTTTTCTACGTTCTAAAGTTGCACGTTTAGTAAATATACAATCACACCTGTTTATAAATATCACCGGCTAAAACCACCACATTTTCTACAAAAAGTATATGAAACTAGCAGCGGTCTCCGCACATAGATGTCTTTAGTATATTGATGATGTCTGTCTATAAGCGTCTATTCACTTTTAATGTTTGAATGAGATAATTGTATTACCTGTTAATCCTAATTTACTTAGAAGTGACACTTGGACTTTTGAACCATTTCTTACATAATGTTGTTACGGGCCAGGCGTGACAGCAACAAAACAAACTTTAAACATAACAAAATTTAAAGAAGATACAAAATGCAATATTTATATAATACATAAAACAAGGCCCTAAAATATATGATATTCAAGCATAGAATAAACAACTTCACTGATCCTAGTTTTGTAGCTTTAATTAAATTTCACGAAATTTAGTCAAAACAAAACAAATTCACACGAAATGTAGTCAAAACAAAACATTTATATGAACGTTATATAAGTCTTAAAGTAGTCCTTCACGTTTGGATCAAATTTTGTTCTATAATGTAGATTTCCATTAAATCCTTCAGATCATACGGTTAATCAAACGTGCAGAACTACCTTAAGCATGACTGTTTTTCCCATTAGGTTCTGTTTATGGAACAAATAGTAACTACTAGAACTTTTACTGTGTATAATATGATCTGTCATAATCTAATACATTTAGCCGATGAACACTACAATACCTATAACTTAATAAAGCGTTCTTGCATAAAAACTACTTTTTTCACTGGATCCGCCTATGTATAAACGGGAGAAAAATCGTGTGCAAACAAGGCAATTCACGTGCTGTTAATACATGATTTTTATTTTTGAAATGCTTTGCCAGGGACGTATGTATGTATTTCTGCGCAGACTGATATTTGGCATCTGCATCTTGTTTCTTCCATAATAACCTCTTCTTGTAGCATTATAGACACAATGTAATCCATAGTATGTTTAGCTGTATCAGTTTCCAACCCCAAACGTATTGCCCCCATCAATATACGCACTAGCTTCTCTTAGAGTTTACTCCCTTTACAAAGCGTCTGTTCAGTTGTTGTAAATAACTGTGAATAAATAAGTATCGCGTGTAACTTGTGCTATTGCCCGTTTTTAGGTATTATATTAATGACTTTTGTTAGTATCAGTCGGTTTGTTTTTACCTGATTGTTCGCAGAATTCATATAATAAACCTCGAAAGCTATATAGTCACTAGCTTCGTACTCATCCGTACTCTGTTTGTTCGTACTCAAAATAATTCGAATGTAAAGTTGTTATTCATAAAATAATTGTGTTCCTGTTTATCAAATTTTTAAGTTATATGCAAAATTATGTGTAATGTAACGTTTGTAATAACTAAAAATAAAAATAAGATGCTCAAAAACCTTCAAATCACGCTTTTAGTAATGTTGTTGTTATGTGTGCCCCGGTTATGGATATTTAAAACATGTTTAGAAGCCCTTGGGATATGTTTGTGACCTCGACCTTCGGTCTCGGTCACAAACAATCCCGCGGGCTTCTGCAGACGTTAATACACAAAAAACGTGTATTATCCCTACAACAACATCATCAAATCACTATCATTTTATAAAAATGAGATATATAAACACTGAAATGCAACAAGAATTTTTACAATAAAATCCAAATATGTAACAATGCACACGTGTAGTCTCTTTATTCCTATAAATATCAGTTTATGCAAACTTTTTAGTTACGGTTTGTCACTTAACAGGATACAAAAGCTGTCTATTTTAATTCAAAACACGACTTGACATTTTATCTATAATTTTATCTATCTAATTAATATTGTTACCAGTGAGTCGAACATGTATGTAGTGATAAAGTATATAGAGAAAACTAACATAATGATAAAACTGTTTTCCGTTTCCAATTCCATGGAGAAATCATAGACTCTATAGAGCAATGACTGAACTCGTACAGAAACATTTTCTGGACTCAGTGATCACAAAGATCAGAGCTGAAAGCTATACATTTGTGTTGTCTACTTTTGCATAAAAGAATTACTAAAATTGAAAGCTACTAGCATACAAACATTTGCAACATACGGTATACTATTGGATGTTAGTGAAACAGGTATATAGTGTCAGTGATACATAGAAGTGAACATGCACAAGTAACATATATTTTGCTGAACTATGAACGTCCACTCCGCTATGGATCTGCTATTCGTTGTTTAGTTCTGTAAAAGATTCTTCCTTTCTCTGAGACTGTACATGTAATCTTCAGCAAAGTATAAAATCTGTCGAAGAGCGAGCAAGGCAAGGATGCTGGTGTTCTCATCCAGTCTAAGCTCCTTCTCGTAGTTCTTCACGGGAAGTATGTTACATCTGGGTAGTCCAAGAAGTTGTGATGCTTTGTCAACATGTTCTTCGACTATCCAGCTCTTGTGAACAAAAGAAATGTCGCTCTGAACATCCTTGCAGAGCTTGTCAATCTTTGTCAGTAGAACAACTTGTGGTATATCTGAGGAATAAGAGTAATAATTGTTTCTTTTATTACGTTAATAGAACCGTTGGCCTTCACTGACTCAGCTGAGTGGCTTCGTCACGTGAAGGAATTACTAAATCATAACTGCCCCCGGGTTCAGTTATACATGTACTTACAAATAAAACAGAAAATAGGAAAATTAAATATCAAATAAAATTGTTTTGTTTCTCACAACTTACCACGCAGACATTCTGAAACGCCACCAATTAAGGGCCATAACTTCAGGGAAACTCACTGAACTATAACATTCCAATGATAGATACAACTGGATCTGGCACTGAATGTGGTCGAGTTCCACACAGTGGTATAGGAGAAGTAGCAGGCACCACAGTATTTGAAAAATCAAGTGAAATCATTTAACCTGAACAATATGCTAATGATTTGCACAACAACGCCCCCCCCCCCCCCCACTGACCACTCGTGAAGGTTGTGATATTCAACCCAGTAGTATATGTAAATTGTTGCAGTGTAAAATACAACAAATCAAGGACCATAACTCCGCTGCAAATGCAAATCAATGGACCGGAACATACCGACAATGTGCACAATTAGACTTGATACTGATCACTCCTGTAAAATTTGGTGGAAACATGTATTTAATGATACAAGAGAATTGGACGAAAAGTCATAGCATTTTACGAATCAAGGGAACCTCTGAAAATCAACGAACCGGAATATGCCAATAAAATGCACGCTTTAGGCATGGCAATGTTTACTTTTGTAACGTTTGGTGGAATCTGCCCCAAATGTAAGAGAATTGATCAAAATATTAAACTTGGCTGATGTTTCAACTACAATCACCAAACGTGCTGACGATGTACGCAACCAGGCTTGGCAATGATCTTAATTGTGAAGTTTGGTGTAAATCCACCTGGTGTTGTCGGAAGAGTTGCGTGCACAAACGTTTTGACAGACAGACCAACAGATTTGCAGACAGACGGACAACACTAAAACAAAATGTACACACCACTGCATATGGGAAACGTAATTATCTGTTTGAATGGTTTTGATACGCTCAGCATATCTTCATTTTGAACTTTATACATTTCATAGAACTGCAAAGATATACAGTTAAACAGAGTTATGGAGAAGAGGCTTTCTGCAGAATGCAAATGTATGCATTAACTAATCCCGGTATGTAATAAAGAACAGTGGGCTTCACACTTGAGGGGAAGTAATATATAATGTATCTTGAAAATACCTCTTTGATTCATTAAATTCTGAAATCCTTTCATCTTTTCCATGACTTTGGTAGACAGGACATCAAGTGTGGTCGCATCTATCACAAAAACTGCACAATGCACAGTGTCTTGTGTAGAAGGCTGTGTTTTGAAGCCCTGGGTCTTTGGTGTTATTGGTGACGTCGGGTTGAACTAAATAATTTATTAAAGCGTAATTATACATATTTTTATTACTTTCTAACAAATTTTGTTGTTTTTTGCCTCATTAATCTAAGTTAAGTTACCATGGTTAATTGTTTTAACTGCATTAATGGATGTCTCTTGGTTGTAATGTGTCTAATGTCTATCTGAAAATCGATCACCAAACAGTATATTTAAGTTCCATAATACTTTTAATGTTAAAAACATAAATGGGGCATAATTAAAACCAATGGATTCACTAACACGCCCCCTATAACAAATATTTGAGACGAAAACTACCAAACATATGAAAAACAAGAATATAATACTAGTATATTTTATATTCATATAAAAATGTGTCAGTCCGGCATATTATGAATTTAAGCCATTATGACCCTTTCATTGTAATGGTGATATAAAGTTCATTTTAATTTTTAACATTGAAATATAAGTTTAAAGAGATGTCAAAGATTTTGAAACTGTTACCTGGTAATAGTCTGGTACGTTGCCATCTAACAAATAACTGCACTCGTGGACATCAAGACCATGTGACTCTTCTAGCCCACGTGTGTCACACAACCGGAAATTCAGTGATCCTCCAGACGGGACATTTACCGAGTATGGGACGTACTGTAATACATAATGTTTCTCTGATTTAAACCTTTACACAGAGCTTTTGTTGCAGAATTTTATGTCTAAGCAGCATGGCCTACCTACATATAAGTAAATGTCTGGATATTCTGGTGCTATTTTGCCTGAACGTTACCACGCATAATAATTAGACGCTGGGCAAATGTACACTTGCTGAAAGATGCAGGGAAAATTTCTGTTCCATCTCATCAAATCAAATGTTCAAACACGTTAAGTTTCAAACTAACTAAATACTTTTTATCTTTACTATTGTCAAATATTATGACAAATGTCCAGTAGATGACCAACATATTTATACACTAAAGGTAAAATGTAAAGGTACTTTTGATTTACCGTCAATTTGTAAAACAATGAACATAAACTTTGCAGAGCTTTTGAACGAACAATAATTAAATCTATAAGAATATTACTAAGGAAGAGTAGAACGCAACTATGCAAACCAATAGTAGGTTATGTGCAGCTCCCTTAGCATCAGCTCAAGCAGAATTGTATAATACACTGAGCAACTGTTGACACAATCTTAAAAATTGTCAACTTGTGTTTTTAGTTCGTAATGATATTGTAGAATTACATAGCGCATTTTTGGATTTTGATATCAATAATTTAGTCTTTTATATGCCTATGTAACTAAAACGTTTTTAGACATCATTAAAGGTCCATTACTAAGGGAAAGTGAGTTGGCAATTTTTTTCATAGCCAGTGCATAGACTTCTGCAAGACACTAAATAATGAAGATTGGCAGGTCAAAATTTACAGAAGGTCTTTGGAACTCAAAGAAATGTATGTGTATTATGTTGAAATTTCAATGAATCGACAGAATGACCCCCCCAGGTCTTTTTAACTTTCTTCATACTTCACAGAAAAATAATTGTACATATACTGCGATTTATTTCGAATTTCTACATACCAACTTTCATTTTCCAATAAAATGAAATAGTTTCTGTGCTTTTTAAAAGAAATTAAAATGTTCACTTTCCTTAGTATTGGACCTTTAAAATGTTGAAATGATGAGTCTGATTACGACCATTTACTTAATGATGCAAGAACGTACACAAGTGGTCAGGCTTTGCTCTGCACTTCCGCTTCGAGCTCGCTGGGTAATTCGGCCACGAAATATTGATTCTATTGTGTTATAGAAGCTCGATTTTCCCGCCCCAACAGGTCCAATCATCAGGATCCGAGCAAAGCTTATATCTAAATCAGACACAGGCTTGAATGAAACCACCTCCTCCTTGAGTTCCTCAAAAAACTGAAAAAAATATGAGAATAATAGATTACTACATATAGTTTGACTAGTGCATGTAAGATTAAATATCTCATAAAGTAGCAGGCAAGAAAAAAGTCTAAAGATTGTAAACCTACGATGCGGAATATAAATTCAAACTTCAATTAATCAATGTTATTAATTCGTCTAAAGTAGTAACGATCTTTGGACACGAGTAAAATACTTTCTTTTTCGTGTTTTTTTTTTTAAATTAACAATTTCATTTTGATAACGTTTGTATATTCAGTTTTGTACACATTTAAGACTTAATTCCAACAAATGTAATCACACCTTCTCATTGTTACTATTAATTTGAAAAAGTAACATTAATAAACGTGAGTTAGGCTGTATTCGAAACAAGTCATTGTAACGGTACGTTAGATTAAAACGAGTATCAACTGAAAAGCCGTTTTAGGACGGATTACACCAAACCGGAAGTGACTACTCAGTGTTACATGTGAAGTAGTCCAAAATGTAGTTCCATGCTATGGATGAAATCTGGTATAATGAGTGACATGAGGAGGTGACAGTTAAATTTTTGGCTTATGTTTATTGCTTATAGTATTGAGAATAGATCTAGACCATTTTCATTGTAAATTTCTTTGAATAAGTTTTATTCTTTGCGAAAAATGTCTACCTACGCGTAACTGCTAAACGGCTGTTTTCATGGGGGCATTTTTAGAGGGTGATGTTTCTCAGAACAGATTATTTTTCTTATATTCAACATAACATGTCAATATTTTTCTATTTTTGATAAGAAGACATGTTATACTAAATGACCATATATGATTTTCATATCATTGAAATGCTCTAAAGTGCTGAAAATGAGGTCTGAATGTTTTGTTATTAATATGAAATAAATAAGGACTTGAATTGGTAGAGTGTAACCTATAATTTAATTCAAATCTTGATTCGTGTTTTGTTAGTGTTTATACCTGTTTAGGGTTCTTGTATCATATTGTTTGAGCAAAAGATCATCAAATACATTTATCTATGAGGCTATTTCGGAAAATTATTTTTGTATGACGGTTTAATTGTTACTGCACCTTTCCGTTCCATTGGCCGGCATCACGCCAAGGTGTTTTTATTTTTTCATCTGAAATATATCAGATATAGATTATGTACCTTTTTTACAAATGTTGTTGTCAATACTAATAGGTCAATTTAAATTATAGTTTGATTTTCAATTTAAAAACTCGTCTGTCGATTAGGGAAATCAGCATGATTTACTTTGCTTTATATTGGTAAAATCCACTATCATACTGAATAACACTACCTAAATGTTGAAACATTGACTTTATTTGTTTTACAACCTGACTGAATCATGTCAGAAAATACATAGAAACAAGGAACCAGTTATCATTATAAAAAGAACTGAAACTTTATCAAGCTTAAACATGAACGGTCAATCATTCAATACACAATTATTACAGAAGGTGATGCGAGGCAGTTAAAGAAAATTTAAAACAAGCCACTCATAACTATAATTGTCGAAGGCTGTAGAGAATCTTCAATCTTCTGGTTTCGGGATTGTTTATAGTCCGACATAAAGATTACTGCCCCCCTTCTGTAAAACACCAGTTTGTCAAAAAGAACTATTTGTTTAGCCAAACAACTGAAACTGATAAAAAAGCAACAAAACCAAGCATGCTAGCGCTGTGACGGCATTTCGTTTTGCAAGCCTAGAGCTCGGCAAATCACTTTCCTTTACACTGAAATAGAATGAGTTAGGATGACGGATATCGAGAGCGTTGATAATACTATCTGACAAAGGAACCATGTGTCGTGAGTTCGATACCCCTCTCACAAATAACTAACATTCAATTAAGAATCCCGTTTATGGATACTTTAAATTCGGTGTGCTAAAGAACAATCAGTCAGCAGAAATTTGAGCGCTTTCTATATCTTGCATTACCCTCTAAATAAAAGCTACTAAGAGAGTTGTGGAGGGTTCCCGATTGCGTCATAAATAAACTTAAACACATGACGTATCTTTATAGGTGTCCCGGTAGTCTAGTAGTAACACGCCTCACTGTCAATCCAAAGGTCTAGGGTTCGAATCCCGGTCAAGGCATCGAGAATTTCTGAGATACTCTTAAGTGTCACCCCATCTAAATAAGAGGTCAATACTGGTTTTTCCCAGGAAAGTTGGCTTTGCGTAAATCGGTCCTACATATAAAGTAGAAAATATATGACCTAGTTACTGAAAATTTACAATGCGAGTCAATAATTTGAAACAGTTTCACGTTTCCTCTTATGAAAATAAAACCCAAAGGGTTGACTCTGAAATACTGGAAATCCGATTAGTAATAAAAGATCCTGCTTAGACCGTGCATTTGGCATTGTGCCGGGTTTGGGTCAAATAAATGTAATCACATAAATGCATACTTACATGTTACTTTGTACACTTCTAGTTCAGTGACTTTCCAGTTATCATTGTAAACATCCTCTGCACTGAGTCCCTGCATATCATAATCCTCATTAAAGGTGGAAGTAACGTTAAGTGGGAAATAGGAACCAGATTTGGTAACTGTGCCAGTAAATGTACGGAGGTCGGTTTCTCCGAATGTCGGTCCGTAGTTTGAATTATTTCCAATGGCATATCCATACCGTGCCTTTTTTGAAGTAAACTTATTTGATTTTAGATTCCCGTTGAAATATAACTGGAACAAGAATGCGTCATGACAGCCAACACGGCCAGCTGTTTTCGAGTTCCAGGAAGTAGGATTGTAGCCTCCATACACAGATTCACTAGAATTATAAAGCACTGTTACAGTAGGTCCCTGGAGGTCACATTTCTCATGAAAAGCCTTGGGGTTGCATCCATCTCTGGTAATGGCATAAAGCAGTGTAAATGTTTTAGGACCTGTACCGATCCAGTTCTCCAGCTGGTCCATATCTTTATTTGTTAACTTGCCGCCCATTGTTCAAACTGGAATGAGTCTGTAAGAATTGACCGTACATAGAATATTAATTCAGATCACACATTTTAGTATCAATAAACAAAATAAAGCATAAATGTGTGATCATGACAGTTATGCTCACACATGTTAAATACAGAATAATTTTACCAAGAAATAATTTTCTGAAACACTAGATTATTCCTATTTATAGGCTAAATGGTGCATTTTCATTTTTCCCTTTCTATTTTTGTCATTATAGAATGGATTCATTTCAAAGATCATATTGTTTTCCCCTATCATATCTAAAGTCATATATGTTATGATACATATCTAATAAAAGCAGAAATATTTCATGCATTGTGTCCCCTCCTAAGCCTTAGATGCACTTTCATTCTAACTTTGTAATTTCTCAACATATTTTCTTCAAAATTTAAATAATTGTCTCTCACCATAAACCACGCAAAATTGATATATATGAAAAAGAATATACGTCTTGTACCAATAACTTCTGAATTATACTCTTGACTGTTTCAATCAAACTTTTAATTTTCAAAGGATTGGTTTCACATTTATGCCGGGCCGGTGTCGGTGTATGGGAGTGTCGCACTTTGCACGCCCCGCCCCCCGGACGCAATCAAAACGAGTCTGCTACGCTGCAAAAGCCTCGTTTTAAAGATTTGCTGATCTTATTTACAGCAGATACTTTAAACAATCGGTAAAATCTTAAGGTATAGTACCACGTTCTACAAAGATATAGGTCACTAAAGGGATACTTTACACATCATAATTTTTCAAAATGATAGATCGGACATTTTAATTCTCTTTAGTGACATATTTTCCTTTTGTTCTCTCTGTATTAGAAGACATTTCCAAAAATGTGTAAGTGTATGTAGGTCCCTACTTTCAAAATATAATGAGTTTGCTCAGTTGATCATCGAACTACTTTAAACTAAGATTTTCTTTATATTCATAATTACTATATGTTATTCCAGACAACCCAAGTGATGAAAGGGTTACAAAGCATGAACAAAATTGATATGTGGAAAAAAAATCAAACTGAAAGTGAAAGTAGGATTTCAAATTATAAAATGCTGGTATATAACTATATACTAGAATTTCACATAAGATAAAGTATCACAATCCCAAATAAACTAACCCTTTTAAAATGTCTATGCTATTTGTTGTGAACAATTTGGTACATTTATATATATATGAAGAACAACGAAATTCCAAAATGAGTTCGTTTTCTGAAAACGACCTTTGAAGGACGTACATTAAAATGCATTCAAAACGGCTACAGTGCATAATTCATGTAAACGCATGCTTACCTTAGTCAAAATAATGATGTACTATAGTATTTAATTTGAATTACATGAATTAGATAACCAATAATTGTTATGATATGCCTGTATAACTACATTTTATCATATCGAGGTAAATATGACAACCCGGAAGTAGTTTACAGAACGGAAATATAAATAAGAAACGGTGCAGTTTAAAGAGAATTCCTATTTTTTTCCGGAAATTCTAAAGAACATCTGGTAGGCGATGTAGGCGGGGCTAGGGCGGGGCTACGTCGCGGCCATTTTGAATACGTCACTAGTTTACTTCTACTTATTCCCCTTGAATCAACATGGCAGAAACTGCACATGCGTTACATCGAAATGGCAATCGTGGGTATTTTGAGGGCAATGATTGTATCAAGGAGGCAGAAGAAACAATCCGTCAGTTAGAAATGAGAACGCACTATAAATATTCAATTGTAAAATCTGACAACTTTAAATTATTATAGGTAGGAAACTGTTTCTCTCGATTTGAAATTAATTCACCAAGAAATATGCCTGTTTCTCGTCAATTCGAGCTTTCTCATCGATTCGAGCCCTTGTGTTTTAGTAAAATTCATGCTCATGTAGCATGTTCTTCCATCAGTAACTTTTGTCATTTACATTTTATAATGCCTTGGAAAAAATTAGTCATAAAACCACTGAAAAATTGATAAAATACCTATTTTAAATTTTTGATCTAAAATTTACTTTTTCAAAAGGAAATTCATAGTGGGTAATTATGACCCCAAATTTAAATTTAAAACACCCCGACATTTTTCGACTGTTGAACAGGAACAAAGCAAACTTGATAGAAATTTGCTTTATGGAAATAAAATGCAAAAAAAAAATTTTTTAAATGCCCTTCCAAACAGAGGCTCGAATTGATGAGAAAGTTTTAAAATATGGGGGTTTCCCCTCCTTCAGTCTAAATGAAAAAAAGTACATATAAAAATGAAAACATTGTAATTCTTTTTGCCCTTTTAAATGCAAATTTTTTTGCAACAAAAAAACAAAAATTTATTTATTAAAACGGGTTTTCCAAAAATTTGCCACCTCTAAAAGATTTAAGAGGCTCGAAAAAGGAGAAAGCACTACAAATGGGCCATATTTTTCCAGAAAATATGGATCCACCAGCCCATCCAATTTTGGAAGCAGTATTATTTATTCCCCAAAGGGAGGCTATTAGTTTAAACTGTCCCGGTTCGGTAGCCCAAAGTTAACTTTTTGTATAAAAGGCACTCCCCCCACCCCCCCCCCCCCCGCGTCACCAACATTCCTGGATTCATTTCCCACCCACACCCCTTACCTAAAATTGTGTACCCTATACGCAAATATTTTGTTTTGGGGTCTCGTGACATCATCGCACATGCTTGATTATGCTGAGACCCGAGGGATACTGAAGATGTTCGGCAAAGCCAAGATAAATGGGCACTTTATATTCCTCGGTTTTAATTTGATTTGGGGACAATATTTAAGGAATAAAATATCATCTTATTTTTTTTTTAAAAAGATATTTTAGGGGCTTTCTGGGTGTTGGTTTTATAAACTTTTGTTCGTTTTTTTATTTAAAAGGGTTGGAAAAGTCGAAAAAGGGCCCTTTTTTTTAATCGTTTGTTTGCCGGAAAATTCATTACTTTTTGACCTTTTATTTTTACTTTTTTAGTTTTTACAGTTTTTTTTCGTTTTCAAACTTCAAAGACTTCGGAAAGACATCTTTTTACGACTTGAAATTGGTTGAAAATTCAGATATTTCAAATAACTAAATCCATACTTCGTTATGCGCTGATGTTTTTACATGCTCGTTTCTACAAAGGAAATACAAAGTTTTTCTTTAAGGGCGTATAATCATTAAAAATCATGAAAAGGAAAAATTTGCCACATCTAAAAGCAAGATTTGATTTGCACTACTTTTTTTTCTAAAAAAGATGCTAAATTTGAATTTTTATGTAGAGTCCGAGCCCCATTTTCACAGTGCCCGTTGCACAAAAAAAAGAGAATATAAAAGAACTCTGATTTTTTCGGATTTTCCCCACATACTAATACAAAAAAGCATTTTTTCAGAAGAAGCAAAAAAATTTTTTGTAAAAAAAAGGTTGTCCGTAGCCTGTAGAGTCCGTAGCCCCCCCATATCCATCAACTAAATCAGAATTTTTTATGCAATAATCATACTATATAATAATTTTTCATTTTGATATAACAAAAGAGCTTAAATTCTTTCAAACATTAAATTTGATAGAAACAGAAAAATGGGAAAAAAGTATAATTGTAATAATTAAATATTTTTTCCCAATTTCCAACAAAATTTTTTTCGATTAATGAAATTTTGTGTTTTTTTTGTACAAAAAGAAATGGTTAAGGATACACTGATCGGACTTATAATAAAAATTGTATTAACAAAGATTTATTATTGATAATAAAAAGTTAAAATGTTATAAAAGGGGGCCAAAGGATTACACTTCCAAAACGGTCCGTTTCTGTTACATTTACCAATCTATTCCAGATAATGTAAAGAAACAACGTATCAAACATGAACCTGTAACAAGGAACCAATGTAAGAATTTTTTTTGCAAAATTTTATGTGCTGTTGACTGAAGCAGGGATGAACATTGTGGGTCCGACCCCCCTATATTAGTTGATTTTAAAACCGTATGAAACCATTCTATATTTAAATTTGGGAGCTTTTTTTCTAGGTTTTAAACAATTTTTTTTAAAGAAAAAATTTTATAGCAAAACATGCGTTATCACTATTTATACACAATGGGCGGTTATACGCGGACATATTAATTTCCGGGGGCACAGGCCGGTAAAATTTTTTCGGACGCGTATAACCCCGGTGTAAAAATAGTGGATTGAAAAAGCATTTTTTTTTGCTTAAAATTTTTTGATTCAAAATTTCTTGATTGTAAAAATTTATAATGGAACTGTTTCTTGCCAAGCAGGGCCACTAGGGGTTTTGTTTATACATGCCGGCCCAAAAAAATGGTAATACGTCTTGCGTAAGCTCGTTGGGATGAAAATTATTGTGAATTTTTCACAAAGCGAATAACTAAGTATGTTTTTAAATTAATCCACTTTTGTGCAATGAAACATTTTGTTTAAAAACATGTTTTAAAATTTAAAAATTTCTGACATTTAAAAAGTGCTATTCTTGTGGGTACGGGCGCAAAAATACACTTTGACGAACCCTTATCGTTGTGAGTTAAAAGCATTGTTATCTATTAAATGTGATTAATCTTCCTTTTAAAAACCAAAAGTGAGGTACCTGCACTTTCAATGATTTTTTCATTTTTCTTCATGTTCATTTTCATATGAAAAGTTTTTATTTTCTTTCAAAGTTTTAAAAAGAAAAAAAAAAAAAATAAAAAAAATTATTATTTATAATGCTCTTAAAAATGATCTAAGAATTATAAGATGTCAGAAAATATCACTAATTCTGGAAACGACAAATGAAATTTTAAGGCAGAAATTTTACTAGTAACCATACATGGATGTAAGTCCGAGGCCTTGATATAAATTTGTTTTGGGGTTCGGTATCAAAAATTTTTTAACGTTTTATCAAAACCTTACTTTCTTTTAATAAAAATTTTTTCTTAATATTTTCAAGGAAGTTTCCCAAACCTTTCTTATTTTCTTTCAAATGTAAATTGGGAAAGGGCAATGCATATTGTCTCATTTGAGGGTACTTTGATTCCCTCGGATATAATAAAATGCAAAAAAATAAATTTTAATTTTTCCATAAAGCAATATTAAAAACCTTTTTAAATGCAACATTTAACTTTTTTTCAACACCATGAAAAACTTTTCTGGATATTATGTATGTTATGCTTTGGCATGTAAGCCCGGGGCCCTTAAGAGGGTGGTTCCCAAAAGCTCCTAACTTTTTTATTTTGCAAAATTTTAAGAAAACCCTGATAGATTCTTGTCCCAAAAGGATGTACCTTAAAAACACTGATAAGATATAAAATTTTGATTGTTTTTAAAATTCCCCAATGTGAACATCAGGGGTCCCCTTTATCTTGGCTATCCGGTTATAACACGAAAGAACGTGCAAAAAATTATTTTAAAAAATAAACAGGGACTACTGCGTTTTCATTTAAAATTTTAAGGGTCAGTTCTTTTCCCTGGATTTTACATGTTTTGTGCTAAATAGCATATACAATACAAATTTATATTAACCGACTTAAAAATTTTGCATCTGTATCTGCATTTAGCATAAAATGCTAAAATCCGGCAAAGGAACTGACCTTTAAATTTCCATAAAATACGCAGTACCCATGTTGATTTTTACATTGACACTTTTCCTTAAAATTATGGGTTTTAGGGCAATAATACATTTAAACTTTGTTATGGAACGGAATATGTAAAAGGTGTTTATATCACACGTGAGTGCGGAATCTCTGAAATAACACCATTTCCTCCCTTTAAAAACCCCCAAAAATAACAGTAATTTTTGTTTTTATGCTAGAATGTGATAAACGTGAAGAAAAAATTTAACCTACGTCATACCGGTGTAAGAAGGAAAGGTGTTTTTTAAATCTCAGGCAAATATTCCCATAGGTAGTTTGAAAATTGATTGCAGTTTGTTAAAAAAAGGGAATGATTTTGACTGTGCATCAATTTTTTTCCCAAAGATTTTTTATAGTAGCATTCCCCTTGGCCCCTTCCCAAAATTGTTCAAAATGCCCCCGGGGGGTCTCTGTTCACAAGATTTAATAGAAAAAAAAAACCTTTAAAATCTTCTTGCCTGAAACTGCAAGGCCAAGGCTTTTGATATTACTTGATGGATTTGATTCAGACTTAAAATATTATTCCTTATCATCCCCACATCACTACATGGGGCCAAAACTTTTGCGAAATATTTTTTATTTATCCCCCCCCCCCCCCTTTACACTTAGATTTTCAGGTTTCGACTCTGTTATTACCAAATGGATTTGATTAAAACATAAAATAATTCTTAAACATCATCTCCCACATCATATGACACAAGATGCATAACTCTGGCCTAAAAATTTCATGAATTATTCCCCCTTTTTAATTAGAATTTCAGTTTAAAGTTTTGATGCACTTTCAATCTGTCTCATTTATAATAAAGGGATTTGATTCAAACAAAAAATAGTGTTCCAAAAAATCCCCCACTAAATTGAAAAAATGCATAACTTGGCACCATACTAAAAAAGCTTAACCTTTGATACATAAAAAATGAAAATCGTGCAGAAAATTGTATTCAATTTAAAAGAAAAAAGCTTGACCCACTTGTTTAAAAGTAACCTTGCATCCGGGGAGGGAAAACAGTTGCTTTTAAGCCCTTTACAAAAGGAAAAGATTTTTTAAAAAAAAATAAAAAAAAATTTCACAGAATGTTGTAAAAAATAAAATGGTCATTTAATCTGTAATTTTTTGGGAAAAATTTTTATGCATTAAAAATTTTATTTTCTGAAACATTATAAAATTCTTGTGAGTTTTTTCCGTCTAAAGGAAAGCAGTCGTACAAAACCTTTAAAATTTGAAACCCTTGCACAGTTTAAAAGAAATATTTTTAACCATTGTAAAAAGATGATGTATATCATTTTTCCCATAACAGAGATTTAACTAAGCTTCAGTGTTATTGGTCATTTTTAAGAAAAATGTTAACATCTTTTCAGTTAGTGTTTTTTTTTTTGTGGTAGGTGCATTTGTAGAGGAGGTCACGGGGATTGTGGTGAGTTTTCTCATAATTCAACTTCTTAGTGTGTTGTTAGTCATAAAATTTTTTTTTTTTTTCAGTAGCCCAATCTTTTATATAATTTTTTGGAAAAAAGCATAAAATGTTAGAAGGAAAAATTTTTCTGTTTGTGAAAATTTCCAGTTTGTCAGTACCACATCTGTGTCGGGATGGGGGTTTAATTCTTACTCTGACTTATGTAAATTTAAATGAAAATTCCAATTTTAGATGGGGTGCAAAGAAAGTTTTACTTTTACAACCCATACGGCTAATGAGGCGTGGAAAGTAACAATCAAGGGGGTTGGGTAAAAAAAATTCATCCAAAAAAAAAAATACCATTACATCAGAGTAAAAAGGGAAAAAAATAATGAAAAACTTTTACACTCTTCAATAACTACAGACTACACAAAATTAAACAAAGTTCAAATTTTAGATTTCTTGGTTTTTTCAATATTGTTTGGGCAATAATTTATTTCTTTGGAAACCATGTTTGTTTTTTTACCCCGCTGTCACATATGCGGTGGCTTTTTGTGACACCGTCGTCCGTCTGTCCGTCCACAACAATTTCTTGTTCACATAGTGGTTTCTTTATATTTTTTTAAGGTATTGGGCCCCCCTAATTAATTTTTAAAAAATGGCATTTGCTTGGTATAGTCTTAAAATTTATGTCTCCCCCGGGAACATATTTTTTTTTTCCCCCTGCCGTCCCCCGCCTAATCACACTTCTTTTCCCGAGAATAACTGGGAACCATTTGCCCCTAAAAACCTCAAACTTCATAGGGTTGTGGGGCTGCTGGTGGAGACCCCTATTTTTTTGGGGTCACTCCATCAAAGGTAAAGGTCACGGGGCCTGAACATTGAAAACCTTTTCCCGATCATAACTAAAACCACTTGCCCCAGAATGTTGAAACTTCATGTGATTGGAAATGAAGATTAGATGCCCCTTTGTTTTGGGGTCACTCCGTCAAAGGTCAAGGTCAGGGGGCGGAACAGGGAAAACTTTTCCGATCAATAACAAAGGAACCACTTGCCCCAGAATTTTGAAACTTCATAGTGATTGTACATGAAAAGTAGATGACCCCTATCGATTTTGGGTACTCCATTAAAGGTCAAGGTCACAGGGCCGAACTTTAAAAACCTTTTCCGGCAGTAACTTGAAACCCACTTGACCCAAATGGAAATTAATAGAGTTTGGGTCATGCAGAGAAATGACCCCAACGATTTTGGGGTCACCGTGAAAGGTCAAGGTCACGGGGGCCCCTAAACATTGAAAACCTTTTTTGGGTCAGAAACTTAGAACCACTTACCAGAATATGAACTTCATAGGATATTGGTCATGCAGAGTAGATGACCCCAAAAGTTTTAGGTCACTCTTAAAGGTAAAGGCCACAGGGGTAAACAGGGAAAACCATTTCCAATAATAATTGAAAACCCTCGACCCGAATTTTTGAAACTTCATAGGTATTGAACATCAGATAGATACCCGTTTTGATTTTGGGTTCAGTCTATTAAAGGTAAAGGTCACAGGGGCCTGTTTCTTTAAAAACAGGAAATAATTTAGAACCACTTGACCTCAATGTTAAAAATTTAAATGGAATTGGACATGGGGTGATGACCCCTATTTTTTTTGGGTCACTTATAAAGGGGCAAGGTAAAGGAGCCTGAACGTGATGGAAAAACCACTAGCCAAGGGGTTTTAAAATTTTAGGGGGATAAAGGACATGCCAGTAGATGACCCCTATTACAGCCAACCTCTGTCTCTTTGATTTTTGCCCTGACCCCTATTGACTTTTTTCCATAGGATTTGCTTTGGGGGACAGCGCTTTTTTTACAAAAAATTTTTTAGTTTTTCTTTTTAATCTTTCCCCCTTTTTTATTATATAAAAAGCTTATTTTGAACTTTTTTTATTATTGGATAGGGGGAAAAAGGGTTTTTTGTTGTAAACAGGATGGTACCTCCCATTTAGGTGTTTTAACATATTGCCTTTAAAAATTTTTTTTTCTTTTTTGGGTTAAATTTCTTTTTCCCTTTTTTGGGTTCTGTCCTTGGGACTTAATATTTTTTTTCGAGGACCTTTGCCTCAAGTGTAATAATAACAAGGGGGAGCGATATAGGGGCCCTCATGGCCCCCTTGTTGTAGCGTTTTGTAGCATTTAATTTAATTTAATTGACAGATATTAGACTTTGTTTGAATAATAACCCAAAATTATTCTTGGAGATATCCATCATTGCTCGTTTCACATGCAGTAATGTTTATTTCGTCGTTACATATCTTCAGCCCCGCAGACCCAAAAAAAGTCACAAAAAATGGGGGTTGTCTTCCTTTAGACTACGTCCCAAAAAAGACAGCTATAATTTTTGGCTCTTTTGCCCAATTGTAAATGTTTTTCAGCATTTTATTAAAATTTTCTGGGTTCAAAAAGTGGAAGGTTTTGGGCAAGTTTTTTGGTTTTTTTTGGGTAAATTTGAATATTCATTGGGGGTTTGGTTTTCTTTATTCTTGCGTTATTTGCTTTTTTTTAAAAAAACTGTCAGGCCTAAGTTGGGTTTAGGTTGCGTTCGCAAACAGCATACGCAAAATCCCCGATACTCCCTTCCCCTTGTCATTGTTCACTGCCAACACAAAGTTTTTTGTAAAATTTTGTAATGGACTTCTTTTAGTTATGTGATTATGGCACAGAATGTTTTGGTGGCAGTGCAATGAGCGAAGCGGGAAGGGAGATCACAGCATTGGAGTTTTGGGAGTTTTGCTGTAGAGCAATTTTGTCTGTAAAACCATATCTGTTTTTCTTGCGTGCTGAAAAAAGCAAATCATAGGGGTGCGGGTACGTGCAAGCAAGCGAGGGAATGAATGAAGGAACATGCAGTCAAACTTTTAATACCATTTTGAAAATAGAACAGGTTTTATGCAAAAAATTTCAATGGGCAATTCTAAACGTTTTACAAGGGAGCGGTGGGTTTTAGGGATTTGGGCGCCGCTCAAAACCCGGGGTCCTGGGTTCAGCCCCACTGGGCACGACCATGACTTCATATACACCAGTACTGGGGTTTTTCCAAGAAGCGGGGTCGAGAGTGGTTACAATAAGCTTTAAACTTTCATCCAATGAGCAAAAAAAATTGTATAAACTAAAGTGTTTTTTCGTGTTATAACTTTTGGGGGTTAAATCTTACCTGTCTGTTTTTAAAATGCAATAATTCAGTCTTCTCATTGATGGATTATATCATTTGCAGACTTTGAATATTTTTAGTTAAGGGCCCTTTCATAATTGTTTTGTAAAAATTGATATATTTCAGTTTCTGAAAACACCTTCAGGGGTGAACACAGCCTCACATGTATTATCAAGTGATTAGACCATATGAGGTGGGTGTGCAAAGAAAATTATGGGTTTGAAGGATGGATAATGTGCTCAAAGCCTTGGGTTTGTTAAAAAATCAGCTTTTGGTTGCTCATGCTTCAGAGTCAGAAATCATACATTTTTGTTTCAAGTTTTATTTCATGCACACTTATATGTAAGTAACTTTTCTTAGTTTAAAACAGTATTTTATTTTTCACATAAGCATAACATGATACAAACCCTTTTATAAATGAAATAGGATTAGGGTTTAAAAATTCAATGTAACTTTCGTATCCTTCTCCTAAACTCCTAAATTTCTTTATTGCTTGTCTTAAAATTTAACCCACTAATTTATTTTAGCAGGGAATTAAATTTTCCGTTTTTAGGCCTTACGGTTTCTGCCCAAAGGGGGGATGTCTTTTGACCAGTAAAAATACGGGAATCTTTTTTGGGGTCCCCCTTAGGGTTGGGGGGTATGTTTTTGGGGGGGGTTGTCTGGCGTCCATCCACCAAAAAAAAGTTTTTGACGTCCCTAGGGGAAAAAGTATTTGATATGAATTGATGAAAACCCTTTCTGATCTTGGCATAAAATGAACTTGAGCACCCCCTATTTTTTTTTTAGCTCCAACCCCCTATTTCCAAAGTTTCGGCCCCTGAAATAGTGAAAAAAACACATTTTCACATAATCACGTGCCTCCTAAAAAAATATTGGGTGTAAATTCTAAAACCTCGAGTCTTTATCATAACTGCCTTTCACAGTTTGATTCTTCTTTAGATTTTTGTTAAATTTCAGAATCAAGCCCTTGAAATAGCTAAAATAGCGGATTTTTTTTTTGTGATGCGTCTCAAAAAAATATGGCTAGAATAATATCCCTCATAATTAAAGTTTGTTGAGAAAATGTTTCCCCTTTGACGCAAACATTTTAACAGCCCCCCATTTGGACAAAAGTACCAGTTGGGGGACCCCCCGCCCACAGAACCCCGTTGGGTTTTTTAATCACTTTTTTTTGGACTTGGACAAAATTTTCCCAGTTTTGTGAAACATTTCAGGAATATTATTCACAAACCAAGCCCATGCAATCACACTGCACATACCCAAAAAACCCTTTGGCATTATGTTTCACATCCCAAGTGGCTCGAGTCCTGTATCTTGTATATTCACACTATTTTTTTAAAAACTTTTCATACAGGGCCGGCAAAAACTCAGAAAATTTTACTTGTCCACGGGCAAGTAACTTGAAAATTTACTTGTCCGTACTGCTAGTTTTTTGTCCTACATTTTGGGGTTTTTAAAAATTTTTGTTTTGGTATTGTCTAATAAAAAAAACAATGTACTTTTTTTTTACTTACTTTTATATTAACAGCCCCACCCATAAAAACCTTTTGCTATAAAAGTCAGACAGGATGAAAACGCTTTTAAGGTTTAACAAGAAATTTCTGCTGTTTAAAGTTTTAACACAGTCAGTAATTGTGTTATGGGGTGTCTCAGACTCACTCGGTCCTTTTTTCAAAAAATGTCAATACTATTATTCATTTTTTAGTAAAGTCTTTTCCAATCGGGGACTATTTTTTCAATAAAGTTACTTGTTTTTTAAAACGTCGTACTGCAATTTTGTAATATTTTTTTGCTATACCAAAGTAAGGAAAAGGGTTTTTTTTCTTTTAACACCCAAATCATTACAAAAAAAGCATCTCCCCGCGAATAGAAATGAAAAGTAAAAATTTTTTGTGTAAAAAGAGATGGGCCCCCTTTTCTATCATATCGACGAAAGACGTCTGCCACCCACGTCTTTATGTTTGAATATTTTCAAAAAAATCGTTAATTTTCCATGGGTTCTCATAATTAAAGTTTTACAACAATTATTTTCACATGTCGATAATTAAACTCATTAGTAATTAGACTAACAGCGTCGGATTTTCGAGTACAATTTTTATAGGTCAAAAAACAAAAAGGTCAAAGAGAAAGCCTAAACACCATGTCCGTCCCCAAATGAGTATTTCTGACCCATCTGGCACCCCCGGCAAAAATCCCTCATACAAAATCGAAAGGTGCAAAGATACTGCCGGTTTATCTTTAACAAACTATAAAATTTTACAAGCGGTTTTTTTTGTAAATTCCTGTTTTTTTAAAAAAATTTCTTTACTTGTGCCCTTTAAACTTTATCTCTTGTTTATCATAACAGTCTTTATGTGTACCAAAAGTACAAGTATTTTTGGCGAATGTAGCCCCTTTTGGACTTGAATATTTGGTCTCTATACAAGTCCCCCATTTGGTCAAAACTATTATTTACATGTGCTTTGAAACTAGAAAACCTTTTTATTTTCATAATCTGGATCTGAAGTTATACAGTGAGTTTTAAAATTTCAGAAAGATATTTTACTGAAAATTTTTTCCTCAAATTTTTGAATTAGATATCAGTTAATTTTCTACCAGCCTATTTTGCGAACTGTTTTTCTGAATGTTTTTCCCTCATAGTCTCCATAGTAGTTCTAAACATTTCCATTCTATATTTTGGGTAGATGTTTTCCCTTGAACCCTTTCTTTCCTCATGGCCCGTTTGGCAAGAGAAAAACTTTTTTACTTGCACCTTTTTTCTAGACCTTCAAAATAACAAAGGGAAACCCCTATTTACATTAGTTCCTAATAGCGGGCCTACTGTCAAAATACAATACAAATTTTATTTAAAATCGTGATTAAAAATACAGACAAAATTGCAAAATAGTTTTTACCAAAATGAAATAACAAAAGTAATTTAAAAACATTTAAAAGAAAAAGCCAACAAACGCCCTTTTTACATGGGGAACAATTTTCTATATACCAACACAGGAAAGGTTAGTTAAGCATGTATAGGTTTCGGGGGATAGCCCGGTCTGTAGCACCCCCTAATAGACCTTTGTTTAAGTCAATTAAAAAACTAAATAATTTTATAAGGTATGCAAACCAAAGTTTTGTGCCTCCGTTTTTTTTTATTTTTCTAAATTAAGTTTTCCCCTTTAAATTTTCACATTTATATATGTCCCATACATTTTTTAATCCATGACAAAATTTCTTAAAGTAGACAAAAGTAATTGTAGTAACAAGGGCTATAAAAAAAAGTTTATGGCATTATTTTCCTATATAAGGGACTCCATCTAAAAAGGTAAATTTTTAAATTCAGGGTCAAATTTTTCACATATAATCTTAAAAAAAATGTTCCTGAAAAAAAAGAAATAAGTTTGTTATCTTTTTTTCTGGCATATTTTAAGAAGTAGAGATTTTTTAATAATATAACCGGTTGTTTTCATTGAAATTCAATTAAATGTTTTGAAAATATAATAAAATAAAAGACTTAAAACTAGGGATGCTATATCTTTTTTTGAATTTTAAAGAAGAAAATTTTTGCTGATAGCCTTAAGTTTTGACAAAGGTTTTGGTTTTAATTCTGATATTTGTTTTTTTTTAGTCCCGAGAAATTTACGAGCCAAACATAATTGTTGGGAGGTGTCAGGTGAACGGGGAAAGGCTAACTTATTTTATGGAAAAAAATTTGGGGGAGAAATGCTTTTTAAAGTAAAAAAAAATGTTGAAAATTTTCATTATAGACTACAAAACTTTATAAAAAAGCTGTACTTTTCTTTTAAGGGGTTTTATTTAAAGTAATGTTGCACTATACTTTCTTGCAGGTTGGCCGAGTGTTACTTTCAAAAGTGTTAGAAAAGGAAGTAGATTGCCATTTTGGAGGGGGGAAGATAAATTAATGCTTTTAGCCCTCTTTTTTATGTACATTTGGGTTTTGTCGGGAAGTAACTGTCATTTATTGGGGGATTTAAAAAAAAAAAAAAAAAAAAACTTTTTCAGAAAATGCTCAGCCTGGCGAATGATGGTCATGTGCAAGAATGAAACCCTCTCACTTTTACCCTTTTTGATTAGCTTTATTGTTTTTTTGCCTGGCATAACTTTAAAAATCTGAAGGGGTGTATGCAAATTACACCATGATGAGGATATTTTGTGAAATTCATGTACGGGGCAAATCAAAAGATTTATTTTTTCTATTTCCACCCTTTATTTATTTATTTTCACAAGGGTGTAGTGAGGGGCATATACAAGAATCTTTCCTCTGTAAATACTTTTTTAAAAAAATTAATGTATTTTGAGCTCAGGGGAGTTTTGTGATCCCCCTCATGTCCGGTGTCCCCGTCGTCGTCAACATTTTGCTTTTGGGATGCGAAAGAGGCTGTATTTTTTCAAATGATTTCTGAAATTTATTTTTATTGATTAACTTTATGAAAACTAGGCAAAATTTAAAATTTGGGGCATTGGGGCCAAAAAATAGTCATAAAAACAAAGAAAAACCTTTGTATAGTAGTTTTTTTTTTTTAGTTGACTTCATGAATTTTTGGCAAAGATTACCTGATGAGTTTAGGCCGCTTGAAAATGGGTTTTATGTTGGGTGAAAAACTAGGTCACTAGGTCAAAACAAGAAAAACCTTGTGTATGCGATAGAGGGGTTTTTTTTTATGCTTCATGAAATTTGGGCAAAAGAAATTTGATGAAATTAGGCCAAATTTTAAAAAAGATCCTGGGTCAAAAAAAAGGTCATAGGTCAAACAAGAAAAAAACCCTTTTGTATGCAATAGAGCTTATTTTTCAAATTTAAATATTAAATTTTCCAAATTTTGTCAAAAAGCATATTTTGGGCAGTACTTTTTCAGATGTAGTCGTTTTCTAAGAAAAACTTCAAAAAAGCATTTTATTTGAGCATTATAATACATTTCTTGTTTGTATAACATGCACTCAGAAAGTTTTTTTTACTACAAGTGTGGGAAATTGTCCAATTTTGCTGTAATACAAAACCTATTTTTATACACCCTTTATCAGGCATTATGGTAATTTAATTTTTATGCATTTATTTCAGCACTGCACTGTAACCTATAAAGAGGCGGAAGCAAGGTTTATGGAAAAAAAGAGAGTAAAAGCAAAAAAAGCATGCCCCAAAATTTCACAAAACATTCAAAAAAACTTGAGCCTTTTTATTTTAATGGGGTTGGCAATCCTTTACTTTTCAATATTGCATGTTAAGTAATAAATATTTTATTTTTGCTTTATTATATTTTTTATTAAGAATACGCTTCTCACTGAGATAAGCCAAAGCAAAAAAGAAGGAAAAAAATTTAGAAAATTAGTTCATGTCTCTAGGAGTTTTTTAGATTGAAAGCGGGAATTGGCTTTTTTGGATCCAAGTGCTTTTATAAAATGATAACAGAGGATACAAAGGAAAATTTTAATTGTTGTTTTTTCTCGATTGTTCCCGGGGGGTTTTCACATCTTTTTTAAAACTCTGACTTTACTGCATTCGGAAACTAACCCGTTCTCACCCGGAGGGAAAGGAAAAATTCCCCTTTCAGGATTTGAACTTTGTGACCTACGGGGAAAAGTCGACATCTACTCTTGCACCCCTGTGCCTCCTTACCCAAAAATTTTTGGGGCCCCATTGCACAATGAAATGGCACAAACTTATTAATTTTAAAGTTTATTAGCTGGGAAATTATGTCGTGTTTCAAGCCCATATGGGATTATCTTATAAAATTTGTTGTCAAAACAATTTTTTTGCTCACCTGAACCAAAGGCTCATGGTGAGCTTTTGTACCGCTCAATGTTGTCGTGCATGTGTCGTCAACATTTTCTAAAAAAAATCTTGAAAACAACTCCGCAGAATTACACCAAACTTCACAGAAATGATCCTTGGATGGTCCCCTTTCAAAATTGTTCAAAGAAATCAATTCTATGCTGAACCCTGGTTGCCATGGCAACCAAGAAGGTCCAAAGTTTAACATAGACTTAAATGTATATAGGGAAAAAAGTTTAAAAATCTTCTTGTCTGAAACCACAACCTTTAGACCTTTGATATTTGGTTTGTAACATTGTCTTATGATCCTCAACCAAAATGTTCAAATTGTACCCCTTGGGTGAAAAGAGGCCCTACCCTGAGGGTCCCAAGTTTTATATAGACTTAAATAAGAAAAAACTTTATAAAAAGCATTATATTACTAATTACTGACTCTTGAGCCATTGGATATGACCTCGGCTATCTTGCTCTCTTCCGGTGAATATCACATCATATCCAATGGCTCAAGAGTCAATAACTGTTTTACTATATGGGTTCAGGTTTATGAATAAGTAACAAGTATTTGATGCAACATATTTTATGTTTGAAAGTAACATTAACTCTGTGAAAACTTAATAACGATTAATTAAATGAAGACACTTAAATTTCCCGGAATCATTCAGTGTGTATACAGCTTCTTAAGTTATCATTGAAATTTATTGTAGTTGATTGTAGAAAGTTATCATTGGCTGGAGTAACATCTGTAGCTGGATTTCTCACTGTTCATGTTGTAACTAGAGCTACATGTCAGTTCAACTTTCATTCTATTTATAGAAAGTAATGATTAATGGGAAAAACCCTCTAACCAGTCAACATGAAATATATTTTGAAAGATGATGAGCGTTTTTGGCCAATGAAATTCAGGTTATTTTTAGAACATATAATAAAATATTATGTACTGTGTATGGTATGTACATTTGTATTTATATAGCTAATGTGGCATTGTGTTGTTGTCTTTTTTATCCCCCCGCCAAAGGCGAAGGGGATATTAGAAATGCTCTCCGTCATTGCATGCGTGCGTCCGTCCGCATCAATCTTTGTCCAGAGCATAACTCCAAAAGTAATGGAGGGATTTTCTTCAAACTTCATACACTGATGGAACACATTGGGAGGAAGTGCATTGTGCAAGAACAATAACTCTACCTTGCCTATTTTTTGGGTTATTCCTCTTGATCATATTTTCTTAAAAAATTTTGTCCGGAGCATAACTCCAAAAGTACTGGAGGGATTTTCTTCAAACTTCATACACTGATAGAACACATTGGGAGGAAGTGCATTGTGCAAGAACAATAACTCTACTTTACCTATTTTTTTAGTTATTCCCCTTTATCATATTTTCTTAAAACATTTTGTCAGGAGCATAACCCCAAAAGTACTAGAGGGATTTTCTTCAAACTTCATACACTGATAGAACACATTAGGAGGAAGTGCAGTGTGCAAGAACAATAACTCTACATAACCTTGCCTATTTTTTGAGTTATTCCCCTTTATCATATTTTCTTTAAAAAAAATTGTCCGGAGCATATCTTCTTCATGCATGGAGGGATTTTGATATATCTTGGCACAAATGTTTACCACTACGAGGCGGAGTGTCTTGCGCAAGAACCAGGTCCCTAGGTCTAAGGTCAAGGTCACACTTAGACGCCAAAGGTCAGATACAAGAATGACTGTCCGAAGCATTTCTTCTTCATGCATGGAGGGATTTTGATGTATCTTGGTACAATAATACACCATCATGAGACGAAGTGTCATGCGCAGTTCCCTTCTTTAGAATTACTTCCCTCTGTTGTTACTTTAAATAGCTTTTATTGTAACTTTTTCATTACTAGTCGTAGGGAAAAATCGTGACCACTTTTCTGTAGTACAACATGCATGCTATATCCAATTTTGAGGTGTATTTTGACCAATCTCTACCTGATAAAGATTTTTGTGTGGACTTGCAATTTTTTTATTTTTTTTTAAGATTAACTTCCCTTAGTTGTTACTATAAATAACTTATATTGTAACATTTTTATAATTGACCGTAGGGAAAAAAACTAGACCACTTTTCTGTGGTACAACATAGATATTATTCTCCATTTTTAGGTGTATTTTATTATATATAAGGTATCTCTACCTGATAAGGAGTTTTTTTGTTGATTTAAAAAAACAAAAGACTTGCAATGATTACTAAACAACCACAAAATCAACATTCCATTTGCAAATACAGCTGCTAGAGTAAAGAAATTTGTCGCTGTTAGCTTTCCATTCTTTCTTTTTACATTAGCCATATAGAAAAACATCATAGCTATACTGTTCATGAAAATTAATAAAATTTATCAGTAAACCACCTCACTACTGACTTATTCTTTTTTCCACATCTATAAAACCCCTGATGCAAACCACAACTAAACGGTTCTTCAAAGCTTTCCCCAAAATTAATACACTATACCCTATAACTTGCCAGGAACTTTAGCCTTCAATTATAATATGCCCGTCGGGGGGATTAGCTATGTGTAACATGGCTCTTGTTGTAGTTGTTTCTGTTCAAATGTAGTTTCATATGTGTTACATAATAATGAGTTAAACTGATTATGAAACTACTTTTTGTAATCGGCTTACCAGCCTCATTGTTATCCTGCTTTCTGGTAAATATTAAATGAAAAGGTGATATGTCGCTGTAATGTTAATATATTTGAATGTATTCTTCTAAGACAATATTTTGGTAACTTCTTTCTATTTTCTACCAGCCTTCTTCGGGTGAATACATGTACTTACCTCATCTAATAGGGTTTCATTTAAATGCAATGTTAGTTTTGCTAGTTGTATATATTATATATGTCATTGTTTATATATTTCTTTTGTACACTGTCCGCTGTTGTATTTGTGACTATGTATGTCGTCGTGGGCTTTTTAGCCTATTTGATTTGAAATAAAATGTCTGTCTGTCATTTCAAAGCCGCTAGCTATTTCATAATTTCACTAGCATTTAGCTTGTATGATAATGCTTGTCTCAATTTAAACCCTGTAGCAAATGAAATCGTAGACACATTAAAGTTGAAACTAAATCTATTTTTTGTTTGTTTGTTACTGACAACAAACTTTAGTAGTACATTTGGTTGAAGGACATCCGTGATTCTGTAACAAGTCTGTGTACACTGCATTCATATTTTGAGTTTTGTGTATAGCCTTAAGTCAGTGCCCTAAGTATAACACTGATTAAGAAGAACATGCGAATCTTTTTGACTGTAAAATGAAATGATGGAAAGTCCTTGGCACTGGTTAATCGGAACAACAGGTAGAAGGCGATTCCTATTAGCTTTGAATATGGAAAGAAAGGTCCCAAGCCGTCATTTAAGGGAACATCCGGTGAAAGGTGATTCTAATGTTCTAGAATATGGACTGATAAGCCCCCGAAGGGAGGCATATTAGTTTTCAACTGTTTGTATGTTAGTTCGTTCGTTCGATCGTTAGTCATGTTAACTTTTTGCATGAAGGCACTTTACTCGCAAACCACTGCACCCAGGACCTTCAAACTTCACATGCTGATAGTACTTATTGTACCCCCCGACAACAAAGTTGTAAGGGTGGGGTATACTGGTTTCAGGTTGTCCGTCCGGCCGTCTGTCCGTAGACGCAATCTTGTGCGCACCATCTCTCCTTATCCCCTTGACAGAATCTAATGAAACTTCACACAAATGATCAGTACCAACAGTAGTTGTGCATGGGGCATGTTAGGTTCTTTTAGAAAAAAAAATTTGCAGAGTTATGGGACTTTGTTTTTTTTGTTACTATACTAAATACATAGACACAATCTTGTGCGCACCATCTCTCCTCATCCCCTTGACACAATTTAATGAAACTTCACACAAGTGATCAGTAACAACAGTAGTTGTGCATGGGGCATGTTAGGTTCTTTCAGAAAAAAAATTTGCAGAGTTATGGGACTTTGTTTTTTTGTTGCTATACTGTATACATAGACACAATCTTGTGCGCACCATCTCTCCTCATCCCCTTGACACAATTTAATGAAACTTCACACAAGTGATCAGTAACAACAGTAGTTGTGCATGGGGCATGTTAGGTTCTTTCAGCGACAAAAATTGCAGAGTTATGGGACTTTGTTTCTTGTTAATATACTATGTACATACAGTCTGCATATGCAATCTTGTGCGTGCCTAATCTACCAAACCCTTACACACAATTTAATGAAACTTCACACAAGTGATCAGTACCAACCCTAGTTGTGCATGGTGCATGTTACATTCTTTTAGATAAATATTCTGCATAGTTATGGGACTTTGTTTTTTGTTACTATTCTGTATACATACAGTCTATATACATACAGTCCACATAATTATGCAATCTTGTGTGCGTCAAATTGCAATGTACTGTGTTAGTGCATGCAGGGGGTACATTCATCACCTTTAGTGATAGCTCTAGTTGAGTTTACCACCCCTACTGACTTTGGGGTCAAAGGTCAAGGTCACAGGGGCCAACGTTAACTTATTGCATGAAGGCACTTTACTCGCAAACCACTACACCAAGGACCTTCAAACTTCACATGCTGATAGTACTTATTGAATATCCGGTAGAGGGCGTTTCTTATGACCCTGTTATATGGAATATTATAAGGGACATACACACAACTGGTAGAAGGCGATTACTTTAAGGATTTAACATTGAGTGATAAACGGTCCCTGGCTATTCATATTAAAATTTGATATGGAGTGATCGATGGAGGGTCTTGAACTGTGATTTAAACGAACACCAGATAGAAGCAATTCTACGAGACTTAATATTGAATGAAAAGAGATCCAATATGCACTGGTTAAATAGAACATCTGGTAGAAGGCGATTCTTATGAGACTGCTCTATGGGATGACAGATAATACTAGACACTGGTTAAATGGGGAAAAAAACTATCCTCAGGCTATTCCTTCTAGACCTTTGAGATTGAATGAGAGAGAGAGAGCCCGGGTCCTTTTTAAGTGAACTGGTTATATGGTAGAAGGCGATTCTTATGTGACTGTAATATGAAACTATGGAGGGGTCCATGTACTCATTAGACTGTTATTAGACTGTTATATGGAAAAAGTACTTTTTTGATTGGCGCTGGTGATACAGAATAACTAGAAGAACCGATATTTATTCCATTTTGATATGGAACAATGCAGAGCCACTACACATGATTTAAGGGAACATCCGGTAGGAGGCTATTCTTATGAGACGAGGTTGTACTTATCAGACTGCAATATGGAAAAAAACATGGAATAAAAGTTAGTCCTGGGCGTTGGTTATTCAGAAGAATTAATAGAAGGGATCCCTATTAGATTTAATATGGACTGATACAGAATCTCGGTTGAACGATTTAGGGGAACATCTGGTAGGAGACGACTCTTACAAGACTTTAATATTTTTAATTGATCCAAATAACACCAAAGAGAAAGACGACTATTTTGAGACTGTTATTTGGTAAAATAGAGGTTTCTAGACACTGGTAAAAAGAAATATCCGGTAGAAGGCGTTTCTTATGAGCCTGTAAATGGAATATTATACAGGGACCTACACACAACTGGTAGAAGGCGATTACTTTAAGGATTTAACATTGAGTGATAAAGGGTCCCTGGCTATTCATATTAAAATTTGATATGGAGTGATCGATGGAGGGTCTTGAACCGTTATTTAAACGAACACCAGATAGAAGGCGAGTCTATGACACTGTGATATTGAATGAAAGAGGTCCCATATGCGCTGGTTAAATAAAACATCTGGTAGAAGGCGATCCTTATGAGACTGCTCTATGGGATGAAAGATAAAACTAGACACTGGTTAAATAGAAAAAAAATCCTGTCCTAAGGCTATTCCTTCTAGACTTTGAGATTGAATGAGGGAGAGCCCGGGTCCTTTTTTAAGCGAACAAATGGTAGAAGGGGATTCTTATGAGACTGTACTATGAAACTATTGAGGGTTCCATGTACTTATTAGACTGTTATATGGAAAAAGTATTTTCTTGATACAGAATAACTAGTAGAACCGATACTTATTCGATTTAATATGGAACGATGCAGAGTTACTACACATGATTTAAGGGAACATCCGGTAGGAGGCTATTCTTATGAGACTGAAATATCTACTTTGTACTTATCAGACTGCAATATGGAATAAAACATGGAATAAAAGTTAGTTCTTGGCGTTGGTTATTCAAAAGAACTAGTAGAGGCGATCCCTATTAGATTTAGTACGGACTGTTACAGAATCTCGTGTGAACGTTTTATGGGAACATCTGGTAGGAGACGAATCTTAAGAGACTTTAATATTTAATTCATTAAAAAATCAAATAAAGATGCTACATGATTGTCAGAAGTACACTTAACGTTGGTAGCAGGATAAACCCGCAACCAAAAAAAACGAGAGAAAGACGACTATTTTAGACTGTTTTTTGGTAAAATAGTGGTTTATACACGCTGGTAAAACGAAACATCTGGTAGAAAGCGTTTCTTATGACTCTGTTATATGGAATATTATACAGGGTCCTAGACAACTTGTAGACGGCAAATTCTATGAGAATTAACTTGGATGATAAATGGTCCCGCGCGATTCTTATTAAAACATGGCATTCCCTTGTATATTCGTCCTTGTTCAATTTTCCCCTTCGGATTCCTCTCCCATCCCCGACCCCATTTCGCCCATTGCCGTTTCCTCCCCCTACATCAATATTTAGCATAATTTAATATGTACTTGTTGGATGTTTGAAGCAACCCGTCTGAAATATTTTCCTATTACCAGCTTCTTTTTGTTGTGGGCCTACTATGTAAATGCGTGGGCATGGGGCTGAGTTTTGGTGCTCTGTGCTTCCGAGAAATCTCCCCTTACCTATATTCTTTTGATACGAAGAGATCGGTTGAGGGTCTTGAACCGTGATTTAAGCGAACACCAGATAGAAGCAATTCTACAAGACTTAATACTGAATGAAAGAGGTCCCATATGCGCTGGTTAAATAAATCATCTGGTAGAAGGCGATTCTTATGAGACTTAGCGGCTCTATGGGATGAAAGATAATAAGAGACACTGGTTTAATGGAAAAAACTCCCAAGGCTATTCCTTAAATTAGACTTTGAGATTGAATGAGGGAGAGCCCGGGTCCTTTTTTAAGCGAACATATGGTAGAAGGCGATTCTTATGAGACTGTAATATGTAACTATGGAGGGTTCCATGTACTTATTAGACTGTTATATGGAAAAAAAAGTACTTTCTTGATTGGCGCTGGTTACACAGAATAACTGGAAGAATCGATTCTTAATCGATTTAATATGGAACAATGCAGAGCCACTACATATGATTAAGGGGAACATCCGGTAGGAGGCTATTCTTATGTGACTGAAATATCGACGTTGTACTTATCAGACTGCAATATAGAATAAAACATAGAATAAAAGTTAGTTCTGGGCGTTGGTTATTCAGAAGAACTAGTAGAAGCGATCCCTATTAGATTTAATATGGACTAATACAGAATCTCGGATGAACGATTTAGAGGAACATCTGGTAGGAGACGAATCTTACAAGACTTTAATATTTAACTGGTCCAAATAACACCAAGGAGAAAGACGACTATTTTGGGACTGTTATTTGGTAAAATAGAGGTTTCTAGACATTGGTAAAACGAAATATCCGGTAGAAGGCGTTTCTTATGACCCTGTTATATGGAATAGTATACAGGGACCTACACACAACTGGTTGAAGGCGATTACTTTAAAGATTTGATATTGAGTGGTAAAACAGTCCCTGGCTATTCATATCAAAAAATTTTATGGAGTAATAGATTGAGGGTCTTGAACTGTGATTTAAACAAACACCAGATATAAGGTGAGTCTATGAGACTGTAATATTGAATGAAAGAGGTCCGATATGCGCTAGTTAAATAAAACATCTGGTAGAAGGCGATCCTTATGAGACTGCTATATTGGATGACAGATAATACTAGACACTGGTTAAATGGTGAAAAAACCTGTCCTAAGGCTATTCCTTCTAGACTTTGAGATTGAATGAGGGAGAGCCCTGGTCCTTTTCTAAGCGAACATATGGTAGAAGCTAGGCGATTCTTATGAGACTGTACTATGAAACTATTGAGGGTTCCATGTACTTTTTAGACTGTTATATGGAAAAAGTAGTTTCTTGATTGGCGCTGGTTATACAGAATAACTAGTAGAGCCGATACTTATTCGATTTAATATTGAACGATGCAGAGTTACTAAACATGATTTGAGGGAACATCCGGTAGGAGGCTATTATGAGACTGAAATATCGACGTTGTACTTATTAGACTGTAATATGGAATAAAACACTGGATAAAAGTTAGTTCTTGGCGTTGGCTATTCAATAGAACTAGTAGAAGCGATCCTTATTAGATTTAGTATGGACTGATACAGAATCCTGGGTGAACGATTATGGGGAACATCTGGTAGGAGACGAATCTTAAGGACTTTAATATTTAATTCATTAAAAAAAACAAGAGAAATACGACTATTTTGAGACTGTTATTTGGTATAATATAGTTTTATAGACACTGGTAAAACGAAATATCCGGTAGAAGGCGATTCTTATGACCCTTTAATATGGAATATTAAACAGGGTCCTAGACACAACTGGTAGAAGGCGATTACTTTGAGAATTTAATATTGAATGATAAAGGGTCACGGGCGATTGTTATTAAAATTTGATATGAAGTGATCGATGGAGGGTCTTGAACCGTGATTTAAGCGAACACCAGATAGAAGCAATTCTACGAGACTTAATATTGAATGAAAGAGGTCCCATATGCGCTGGTTAAATAAATCATCTGGTAGAAGGCGATTCTTATGAGACTTAGCGGCTCTATGGGATGAAAGATAATAAGAGACACTGGTTAAATGGGGAAAAAAACTCCCAAGGCTATTCCTTTTAGACTTTGAGATTGAACGAGGGAGAGCCCGGGTCCTTTTTTTAAGCGAACATATGGTAGAAGGCGATTCTTATGTGACTATACTATGAAACTATGGAGGGTTCCATGTACTTATTAGACTGTTATATGGAAAAAGTATTTTCTTGATTGGCGCTGGTTACACAGAATAACTGGAAGAATCGATACTTAATCGATTTAATATGGAACAATGCAGAGCCACTACACATGATCTATTAGGGGAACATCCGGTAGGAGGCTATTCTTATGAGACTGAAATATCGACGTTGTACTAATCAGACTGCAATATAGAATAAAACATGGAATAAAAGTTAGTTCTTGGCGTTGGGTATTCAGAAGAACTAGTAGAAGCGATCCCTATTAGATTTAATATGGACTGATACAGAATCTCGGGTGAACGATTTAGGGGAACATCTGGTAGGAGACGAATCTTACAAGACTTTAATATTTAACTGATCCAAATAACACCAAGGAGAAAGACGACTATTTTGAGACTTTTATTTGGTAAAATAGAGGTTTCTAGACATTGGTAAAACGAAATATCCGGTAGAAGGCGTTTCTTATGACCCTGTTATATGGAATAGTTTACAGGGACCTACACACAACTGGTTGAAGGCGATTGCTTTAAAGATTTGATATTGAGTGATAAAATAGTCCCTGGCTATTCATATCAAGATTTTATATGGAGTAATAGATTGAGGGTCTTGAAATGTGATTTAAACAAACACCAGATATAAGGTGAGTCTATGAGACTGTAATATTGAATGAAAGAGGTCCGATATGCGCTGGTTAAATAAAAACATCTGGTAGAAGGTGATCCTTATGAGACTGCTGTATGGGATGACAGATAATACTAGACACTGGTTAAATGGTGAAAAAACCTGTCCTAAGGCTATTCCTTCTAGACTTTGAGACTGAATGAGGGAGAGCCCTAGTCCTTTTTTAAGCGAACATATGGTAGAAGGCGATTCTTATGAGACTGTACTATGAAACTATTGAGGGTTCCATGTACTTTATAGACTGTTATATGGAAAAAGTAGTTTCTTGATTGGCGCTGGTTATACAGAATAACTAGTAGAGCTGATACTTATTCGATTTAATATGGAACGATGCAGAGTTACTAAACATGATTTAAGGGAACATCCGGTAGGAGGCTATACTTATGAGACTAAAAAATATCTACGTTGTACTTATTTAAGCGAACATATGGTAGAAGGCGATTCTTATGTGACTGTAATATGTAACTATGGAGGGTTCCATGTACTTATTAGACTGTTATATGGAAAAGTACTTTCTTGATTGGCCATGGTTACATAGAATAACTGGAAGAATCGATACTTATTCGATTTAATATGGAACAATGCAGAGCCGCTACATATGATTTAAGGGAACATCCGGTAGGAGGCTATTCTTATGAGACTGAAATATCGACGTTGTATTTATCAGACTGCAATATAGAATAAAACATGGAATAAACGTTAGTTCTTGGCGTTGGGTATTCAGAAGAACTAGTAGAATTCAGCGATCCCTATTAGATTTAATATGGACTGATACAGAATCTCGGATGAACGATTTAGGGGAACATCTGGTAGGAGACGAATCTTACAAGACTTTAATATTTAACTGGTCCAAATAACACCAAAGAGAAAGACGACTATTTTGAGACTGTTATTTGGTAAAATAGAGGTTTCTAGACACTGGTAAAACGAAATATCCGGTAGAAGGCGTTTCTTATGACCCTGTTATATGGAATAGTATACAGGAACCTACACACAACTGGTCGAAAGCGATTACTTTAAAGATTTGATATTGAGTGATAAACAGTCCCTGGCTATTCATATCAAAATTTTATATGGATTTATAGATTGAGGGTCTTGAGCCGTGATTTAACCGAATATCAGATAGAAGGTGAGTCTATCAGACTGTAATATTGAATGAAAGAGGTCCGATATGAGCTAGTTAAATAAAACATCTGGTAGAAGGCGATCCTTATGAGACTGCTATATGGGATGACAGATAATACTAGACACTGGTTAAATGGTAAAAAAACCTGTCCTAAGGCTATTCCTTCTAGGCTTTGAGATTGAATGAGGGAGAGCCCTGGTCCTTTTTTAAGCGAACATATGGTAGAAGGCGATTCTTATGAGACTATACTATGAAACTATTGAGGGTTTCCATGTACTTATTAGACTGTTATATGGAAAAAGTAGTTTCTTGATTGGCGCTGGTTGTACAGAATAACTAGTAGAACCGATACTTATTCGATTTAATATGGAACGATGCAGAGTTACTAAACATGATTTAAGGGAACATCCGGTAGGAGGCTACTCTTATGAAACTGAAATATCGACATTGTACTTATTAGACTGTAATATGGAATAAAACAGAATAACTGGAATAATCGATACTTATTCGATTTAATATGGAACAATGCGGATTTAAGGGAACATCCGGTAGGAGGCTATTCTTATGAGACTGAAATATCGACGTTGTACTTATCAGACTGCAATATAGAATAAAACATGGAATAAAAGTTAGTTCTTGGCGTTGGGTATTCAAAAGAACTAGTAGAAGCGATCCCTATTAGATTTAGTATGGACTGATACAGAATCCCAGGTGAACGATTTAGGGGAACATCTGGTAGGAGACGAATCTTACAAGTCTTTATTATTTAACTGATCCAAATAACACCAAAGAGAAAGACGACTATTTTGAGACTCTTATTTGGTAAAATAGAGGTTTCTAGACACTGGTAAAATGAAATATTTTTTTTCTTATGACGCTGTTACATGGAATATTATACAGGGACCTACACACAAAAAAAAAAACTATCCTAAGGCTATTCCTACTAGATTTTGAGATTAAATGAGGGAGAGCCCGGGTCCTTTTTTAAGTGAAAATATGGTAGAAGGCGACCCTTATGTGACTGTTATAAGAAATTATGGAGGGTTCCATATACCCATTAGACGGTTGATTGGAGCTGTTATACAGAATAACAAGAAGAACCAATACTTATTTGATTATTTTGATGCAGAGCCACTACACATGATTTAAGGGAACATCCGGTAGGAGGCTATTCTTATGAGACTGAATTATCGACGTTGTACTTATCAGACTGCAATATGGAATAAAACATAGAATAAAAGTTGGTTCTGGGCGTTGGGTATTCAGAAGAACTAGTAGAAGCGATCCCTATTAGATTTAATATGGACTTATACAGAATCTCGGGTGAACGATTTAGGGGAACATCTGGTAGGAGACGAATCTTACAAGACTTTAATATTTAACTGATCCAAATGACACCAAGAGAAAGACAACTATTTTGAGACTGTTATTTGGTACAATAGAGGTTTCTAGACACTGGTGAAACGTAATATCCGGTAGAAGGCGTTTCTTAATTATGACCCTGTTACATGGAATATTATACAGGGACCTACACACAACTGGTAGAAGGCGATTACTTTAAGGATATAACATTGAGTGATAAACGGTCCCTGGCTATTCATATTAAAATTTTATATGGAGTAATCGATGGAGGGTCTTGAACCGTGATTTAAACGAACACCAGATAGAAGGCGAGTCTATAAGACTGTAATATTGAATGAAAGAGGTCCCATATGCGCTGGTTAAATAAAAACATCTGGCAGAAGGCGATTCTTATGAGACTGCTCAATTGGATGACAGATAATACTAGACACTGGTTAAATGGAAGAAAAAAAACTATCCTCAGGCTATTCCTTCTAGACTTTGAGATTGAATGAGGGAGAGCCCGGCGGTCCTTTTTTAAGCGTACATATGGTAGAAGGCGATTCTTATGAGACTGTACTATGAAACTATTGAGGGTTCCATGTACTTTTTAGGCTGTTATATGGAAAAAGTAGTTTCTTGATTGGCGCTGGTTAAACAGAATAATCAGTACAACCGATACTTATTCGATTTAATATGGAACGATGCAGAGTTACTAGACATGTTTTAATTAAGGGAACATCCGGTAGGAGGCTACTCTTATAAGACTGAAATATCGACGTTGTACTTATCAGACTGCAATATGAAATAAAACATGGAATGAAAGTTGATTATTGGTGTTGGTTATTCAGAAGAACTGGTAGAAGCGATCCCTATTAGATTTAATATAGAGTAATACAGAATCTCCTTAATTTAACGATTTTATGGGAACATCTGGTAGGAGACGAATCTTGCACGACTTTAATATTTAACCGATCAAAAGAACACCAAAAGAAAGACGACTATTTTGAGACTGAAATAATAGAGGTTTCTAGACTCTGGTAAAACGAAACATTCGGTAGAAGGCGATTCTTATGACACTTTTACATGGAATTATACAGGGTCCTAGATATTGCTTAAATGGAACAACTGGTAGAAAAAAATCTGAAAAGCACCGGGAACAAGGCAAATAGTGAAAATTGCAGACTCGGTTTGATTGAGTCTGTTCATGGGCAGTAATGGAAAAAGCAACACTGCCCACGCACCCTAGCACCGACTTAAGCAGTATTCAATCTTCAAATCTAAATGAGTTGAAATCAATGACCCCGAATGACCAGAAAATATAACAATACTGAGATGAAGTCGGGGCGACTTTTTAAGGCCGCCACACAGCACTTAACACCCGCTAATCTTAAAATTAAATATTGAATGATATAGGGTCCCGGGCGAATATATATAAAATTTGATATGGAATGATAGATGGAGGGTCTTGAACAGTGATCTGGTGAACACCAGATAGAAGGCGATTCTATGAGACTGTAATTTTGAATGAAATAAGTCGGATAAGTCTGTCCATGGAATGATAGTGGTCAATGGTTGTGATTTAATTGAACATAATTAATACACCTGCTCAGCTCAATAGGGAAGCAAAGCTACGGATCACGAGCTCGAGAGTTCGATCCCCGGGGTTCTATATGGACAGATAGATGTTCACAGGCATAAACAAAACAGTCGGCTGAAGATTAATTATTCAGGCAGTTAAATGGAATGACGGAGTGGATTAACAGGAGCTAGTATACAAATTGACAGACGGAGCGGACGAACTTTTCTATTAATAAAACGTTCATGATTTACTGACATTTAATTGTTTTTATCACAGGTGCTATTCTAAAGCCTATTAAGTAAATTATTTAATTATGTGTCTAGTTTAGTTTATCACATATAGTTTAACACTAAAACTATAAGTCACAATTTAGTGGTTTATGTTCGCCACATTATTTAGTGGCATACTGCCTGAGCCTTATTTAAATATTTAAATTAATAGGCGTGTCATTTTCGCCCTCTATCAGGTGGTATATAGACGAACCCCACCGGTGGCGTTTCGTAAAAAGTTTCTTACGTGAGAATTGAAAATGTTGAGCAAGAATCGAGTCAAAATAAGTAACTGAAATAAGTGAAAGTTACGGTAGTAGTCAATCTGACTAAAGTACTTGATCTTCTAAACGAAGATCTGAGAACGACCCATTCACATTCGTCTTCTGTATATTTTGGATTTCCAGTATTGCTATTTTTATTTTATCCAATCAGACGACTTGTTCTAAGAGTAAGAAAATGTGCGTATATTCCGGGATTCGAACCCGGGACCCCTCGCTTACAAAGCAAGCGGGCTATCGACTGAGCTAACCGGCTATCTGACATATTACGACATAAGAATTGTAAATATCAAAAGCAAGGCTACAGGTACATTTGCAAAATGTTGTAAGTTAGGCTATGATTGGTTAGCTAAAGGGTCGTCAGAACGAGGCTATGAATAGGTCGTTCTCAGATCCTATGCGTAGCGTAATAGGAGATGTACTTTAGTCAGATTGCGGTAGTAGTTCAGTATTTGGGAATGTAACGTTTATACTGATCAATTTAAGGTGATCCATTAGAATGCACTTAAAGAGACAAACTTATCTAATTTAGCCACAACTTCTATATTATTTTTTGGGTGTCAGACGTTTCATCCCCAAGACTGTTCCTCGCTAGACTTTTCGCCCCCAATTCGGGAGTGAAAAGTCTGGTGTTTTATAACATATGAAGACTTTTCACCCCCTATTTGTTTTCATTATTACTATGATTATAGGGGGTTGTATAGTTATGAATAATTTCATATGTATTATAATTAGGTTAATACATTGAAAAAAAAAAAGATGTTTGTTAGTAGAGATGACCATAAACTTTAAACATAAGTTATTTACAAGGTTATCTTTTAATCCATTTTTTTGTTCAATGATTGAAAATGTGACCTTGATAACTAAATGTACTTTTGATAGTTACAAAACTAAAAATTAACAGTGTTGTGACATAAAAAAAAAACATTGCTAATACATTGCCGCTTTCAAATACTTTACATCATAGTAGAAATATATACAAATTTTGTACAATGAATTATTAATGGTAAAAAATAAGATTGAATAAAAAATTGACCCATTTGTGTTGTTTGTTATATTGTTAGAAAATAAATTATATAAGTCAATCAAGTGTTTATAGAAGATTAATGATTTGGCTGATTAAAACAGTTTGGGGATTTTTGGACTTTAATTAATTTTGTCCAAATATTATGCTGATTTTGTGTAGGAAATATATTGCTAATCTATTGTGGAAAAAATGTTATATTAAAACTGTTTATATTGCACATCGTTTGTTGTTGACAACTTAATTGTTAGTTTTTGTTATCCTTAATAGGCAAGTGATGCAAAATTTATAAATTAAGTCTATCAACTGTTAATTTAATTGCCAGCATTCTCTTGCATGTTTTAGTATATTTTGTCCTTATAATGATAAGCTGTACATGTTTAAGTTATATCAATAAATTGAAATAATAACAAATTCTCAATTATCTAATAAGTCGAAATGGTTTGATGAATCTTGTAACATATAGCAAAAAATAATTTCAAGAAAGGAAGAAATTGGTTATCACACTAGACAGCTTTAATTCCTCTGGATGGATTTTTTTTCCAACTCTGTTTTACTTAACACCATTTTGCTAACAGAGACTGCACTGTTGTTATTGAGTGCCCAAGATTGATACTGCTGACAAAAGTAACATTATTCGAACAGTAGACATATGTGTACGAATCATTTAGTATTTCAAAGTTACACACGCATCTGGATGAGAATTGGGTATTTTGGGTTTTTGTTTGAGTTTTGATATTCATTAAAAATAAATCTACTGGGTATTTTGCAAATTTTAATTGAGTACGCAAATACGCAGCTTATCTGTTGCTCTGGTAGATATAACATCACAGATCATAATGATATAAAATGTAAATTTTGTAATCTTAATTCTTTAGAAAATGAATATCACTTTCTTCTTGTATGTCCGTTGTATAAAGAATTACTAAGAAAATGTTTAATACTATATTACTGTAAATGGCCCTCTCTGTAAATCTGATAATCTGATGTCTACGGAAAATAGGAAGGAATTACTGAATCTGTCAAAATTCATTTATTTTGCAAATAAACTTAGACAAGATATTGAAAGTTAGTTTCATTTTTGAAGCAACATCATTTTTGAGTGATGAGTAAAATTTTGTTTGTTTTTTGATTTCCATAAGATCAGTCAAGGTTTAGATTAATTAAAGTTTAATATATTACAGGTTAGCCAGTTAATCCATTTATATTTTAACACTTATTCCTGTCAATCAAAAGGTGTTGATTAAATCACAACACCTATGAAGAGTTTAAAATATTGACTATTTCTGTCAATCATAAGGTGTTGATTAAACACAACACCTAAAGAAGAGTTTAAAATATTGACCTACAATGAAATGAATGACTTTCAAATTGTAATATTAGTTTATTTATTTATTTATTTCAGTCTCATCAGCATACATAAATAACAGTACATACATGTATTACATATAATAACATTAAACATATCGAATGCTGCCACTCAATACTGAGTTACCTGAGACTATATATCTTGTTAAATATATAAAAATATATCATAAAATTAAATCCACATCATATTGCATATATATAAATACCCATATTACACATTATCACAATAATTGGGCTATCATTATTATACTATAGGATAAACATATATCCTCTAATTCTAACCCCTAGTTAACATTTACATCTATATTGTAATCTAAATCTACTCTTATTTTTCATAATTATATTACATAATTAAAACTTGAATCCATTTGAATAACATTGAAAAAAAATCATTAAGAAGTCTCAACAAATTGGCATTTAAAAAGATCAATTGATTAAGTTGACTACATGTATGTTACCCTAAATTCAGTGTATATTTTATATAAATAGAATTATGGTCTGTATAGTAACAAATTATCTTCATAAATGCCCTAACAACCTATACAAAATACATAAAAAAAAGATTTTAAATGGCAAATAACAAAATATTTCACGATATTTTCACTATATTAAAAATTGGGGGTGAAAAGTCTAGGGTTTGTAAAATTGGGGGTGAAAAGTCTTGGGAGGAAATGTCTTGGGGGTGAAATGTCTAGGGGAGGAAAAGTCTTGGGGGTGAAACGTCTGGAATTCTTATTTTTTTATAATTATTTTTATGTCTGAGGGAAGTATTTCAATTTCCAAAGGCCCACATTGTTGTAACCGGACATTGGCCTTTCCTAACATTTAACTCTTGATTCCAACAAATATTGTAGGTATTCTTGGCTTCACACATCCAGGTTTTTTTTGGATGATTACGCACCCCTTGACGACTAGGGCAACTAGGGCAAACATAGCTAAAATAATTTAGCTTCAGAGATGTTATACATGTCGGAGACTTCCCCTGGCTTGAAAGACAATCTCTCGATCTAAACATTGTCTCTCGTTCAAAAGACAAAATGTCTTTCGATCGAAAGACTCAAATTAGCTTTAACAATGAAAATTAATGAAAGAGTAATTTTTTAGTAGTCCGGGTTTAGCTGGGATGCATGTTAAATGACGGGAATTAAGTTAGATTTAAAACTGATATTGATATGTATCTTTTTATTGAAAAAGGACTGAGAGGAGGAATAAGTTATATTTCAAACAGATACAGTAAAGCAAACAATAAATATATGAAAGATTATAATTCAAAAGAAGAAAGCAAATACATTATGTACCTTGACGCCATAATCTTTACGGTTGGGCTATGTGTCAACCTTTACCTCTGGAAACTTTAAATTTATACCCGAAAAAACAATTTAAGAAATTTATTGCAAAGGTAAAACTAACTTTATAGTTGAATGTGATCTTGAATATCAAAAGAATTACATACTGTACATAACGATTATCCTTAGCTCCTGAAAAAATTAAAATACCGATCAATGGCTTTCTGATTATAGTAAAATATTAAAACAGAATTTGAAATAGGAAAAGGTAATGTAAAACAATTAGTTCCAAACTTTAATGAAAAAACAAAATTATGTAGTTCATTATAAAAATCTTGAACTATATACACAATTAGGGTTAAAAGTAACAAAAATACACAAATATTAACTTTTAATGAAAGCCCTTGGTTAAAAAAGTATATTGATTTTAATACCAAAAAAGATCTAAAGCAAAAAAATTCATTTGAAAAGGACTTTTTTAAGTTAATGAACAATTCTGTATTTGGTAAGACGATGGAGAATTTACGCAAGAGGGTTAATATTAAATTAAACTCATGATGAAAATATTTTATTAAAATACATAGCCAACCTTCATTTTGTTAGTTCAACGATGTTTAACTCTAACCTTTTTGGCATTCATAGAATAAAAGAAAGTTTGTTATTAAACAGACCTTGTTATGTTGGAATGTGCATTCTAGATTTATCAAAATATTTAATGTATGATTTTCATTATAATTACATTAAAGAAAAGTATGAGGGTAATTGTAAACTACTATTCACTGACACTGATTCATTATGTTATGAAATAAAAACCAAAGATGCATATGAGGATTTTTATAAGGACAAAGATTTATTTGATAATAGTGATTATGATAGTAATTCAAAATTTTATTTTGAAAATAATAAAAAAGTAATTGGAAAATTTAAAGATGAAGCTGCCGGCATTCCATTGTTGAATTTGTCGGATAGAAATAAAATGTATTCTTATTTATTAGAAAATGAAGTTAATGTTAAAAATGTAAAGGAATTAAAAAACTTGTTGTTAAGAAAACAATAGTTCATAAAAATTACAAAGATACTTTGTTAATTCACCCAAACTAATCACACCTTTAAAGTTATTCGTTCTAATAAACACAATCTTCCAGTTATGTTATAATAAACATCTTTATCATGTTATGACGATAAAAGATATATTCTTGATAATGGTATTGAATCATTAGCTTATTCTTAAATTAACTCTTAAATTAACTCTTAAATTAACTCTTAAATTAAAACTTAAATTATAGAACCATAAATTGTTAACTGAATATTCATAACATTTAAAGAATTAATATAAATAACATCATTTATTTTAAATTCATTTGCATAATTAATAGAAATAGATTCATTTTTTCTATTATTTTTTGCATTGTAACTTTGAAGAATTACATTTTCTTTATTTTTTATTTGTAATTTAGCTTCTCCTTTATCTAATTTAATTGCATCAACAAGAATAATTAAAATGCAATTAAAATTAATTCTTACATTATTACCATTTTGAACTAAACCAGGACTAGCATTTACAGTTTTCCATTGAAATAATCCACCATCGGTATCTTGGGTATAACATGTTAAAAACAATGGAGGTTTTCTTATTAATTGTCTTTCTATTTTATTTACTTTTTCATTTATATTATAAAATATTCCCATTATATTAATTATTCCAGTTAATTTACATGTCCTTATTAGTTAAAATAATTTATAATAGTTTGTTCATTTTGTTTTGCATTATTAATTTTTAGTATTTATACAATAAATCATACAACGATACTTTATCTTGTAACATTTTAATGAAAAATAACAATAATATCCGCAAGCATACTTGTTTGTCTTGATATTGAACATTGTTGTATTTTACATTTGGTATATACTTAATTACTTCTTTCGGCGGAGGAAGTCCAAATGGATCGAAATACATATTATTTAATGTAACAAACCCAATGTGTTCAGGACCAATAGAGTCGTCTAAATTTATAATTCCACACTCGTTCTTTACTTTTAATTTTAATAAATTATTTCTACTAAACACACCCCTAAAGTTTTTAATTTTTAATTGTTTTACCCATTGTTCAATTTCAAAGTTAGAAATAGGTTTGTTTATAAATTTTATTTTTTTTTTACTATAGGAATTCGTCTGTAAGGTCTCCGTTGTGAATCAATCTGTAGTCCTTTTCCACTTAACAAAGATGTAATCAAAGGTATTCCTAGACTAGCAGCCAACATACCTAAAAACCCACCGTCTTGTTTTTGTTTTTGTGTTAATTTAATCACTCCAGATCCTACTAATTGCTTTCTTTGATAGGTGTAAGATATGGTGATATCATATTTCTCTTATCATTAGCTACTGAAATCATACCATTTCCAAGTATTTTACTAACACCAGTACTGGCCAGTCCAGAAAGGGCTCCAATGCCTAGAGGGGCTAATATTTTTGGAGCTATTTTTGCTGCCATTGGAAGAATTGTTTTTCCTAACAAACCAGCCAAAGCTCCTAAAAATCACATTTGGACCTTGACTGGACATTTGTTTCTTTGAAATTGTAATTTCTAATCCTTATTATTGCAACAGCTTTTTTAATTTGATTAATTTGTGTTTTTGTTAAAAGTAAAGGGAAGTTTCCACGTAATTGTTCATGTTTTAATCTAAAAGTATGTGGAATTTTATTATTATAAGCTCGGACTAAATTTTTCTTTTGTCCATCTGTAAGGTTAACTTTATATTCAATATAATTTGATGTCATTATATATAATTTATATTTATTTAATTTAATTTATTTTATTTTATTTAAACAATGACAAGTTCATTTAAACAATAACAAGTTCATTTCCAATAGTATTTATTTCAACTGTTTCCTCATATAATACAATTGCGTAAATACGAATATTAGCTGTTGGTGGAATATTTAATTTAGCTGTTAATGTAATATGCTTAGGATCTTCTGTAGTTACTTCCTTTTCATATTCTAAGTTAAAATGAACAAATCCAAATAAACTATTAAAGTTTGATCTATTTAGTAGACTTCCAGTAGTCTTATTATTTTGTTTATAATAATAATTAATTACATCGTCATATATTCTTGATATACTTGTGTATTCTGTTTCTGGATAAAAAACACCATTACCAACTTCAAGACGACAAGAGCTCAAAATGCAATTTTCATTTGCTGCATTAATTTTAAATGTATCTAACAAATGTGGATTATGTTCTTGTGAATTACTTTTATCAGGTCGTTGTAAATAAACAAATACATGTTGTGGTTTTGTTACACCAGCTGTTATTCTAAAGGTTATATTAGTTTGTTGTGTATCAGTTGATTGTGTTATCATTTCCCGAAGGTATGACCATCTTGCTTTTGTAAATCTTTCAGAAATTAAATTAAGTCCAAATTCATTAAAAATTAAACGTGGAACCCACAAAATTAATTTAGTTACAATTACTCTACCAGCATCAGCATCATTAGCTCTAAAAATTAATTCATCATCATCTGTCAACTGCAGTGTTATTTGAATTTGACTTGGAGGTATAATATTAGTTTCTAAACCTTGAAAAAATGAATAATTATTTAATGGAATTTTAGCATTTACCTCTTTACCTTGGATTAATAACTTCCTAGTAGCAAAACCTTTATTATATCCAGCTTGGTCTTTTCTGCTTTCAGCAACAGCAGTAGTATCTAAATAAATATATTCGTTTGTTCCAGTTGTTTTTGCATAATCTTCAGATAGTTCAACCAGATTCTTTACATTTATTACTTTGTATAAATTATTACAATCATAAACAATTTTTCCATTTTGTTTAACCACTAACTGATCAATTAATGAAGCTGCATTATTAATTAGAGCAATTTGATCTCCATCAGCATAATTATTACCATTAGCAAGCTTATTTCTTAAAGCTTACTTCAAAATAACCATTAACCCAATCAAAATATGAACTTCTATCATTAATTTGTAAAGTGATATCGTTTTTTTGTTGCTTAACATTATTTCCCAGAAGAGATATTAAAGCTGTATCTAATTGAATAGGAGTTAATTCATATCTTTCACAATATTGTTTTGTTCTAAACATGTATATATTATATATTATTTTATTTTTTATTCTATTTTTTATTAAAGTTAAAACTTTAGTTTTTATAAATTAATCTGTTAATACGTTTTTGTCGAGCTGAAGTTCCAGATCCTGACAATATTCTATTTATTCTCATATGAATATCCTCCTCCTCCTTACTATTTTTACTGTTATTCTTTTCTTGTAATTCCTTAGCAATTAAATTACCAACTGCCGGAGCAGGTTTCTTTTTAAATTTTTCAACAATTTTATCAGCAGCCAAATTTCCAACTTCTGTGCCAACCTTTTTTGTTCCACTTTCTAGTGGCTGCTTTTCCTGCTGTTTCCAAAGCTTTTTTCCAGCTGTGCTAATTGAAGATGCAACTCCACTTGAAAACAATTTCGTTAAAGTGTCAAAGATACCGTTCCGTGTTGATTTCTTTTCCTGTGTGAGCATCAACATAAAAAATATCCTTTATTTTTGTCATAAACTTTTTTGTACATTATATAAAACTAAAATTTATAATTTCATATTTCTTTTAAAATTAGTGTAAAACTTGTTTCAACTCATTAAAATTAATTATTCTACCAAATACATCTGTAATATATATTCTAATTGAATTTATAATATATTTATTAATTTCAGAATATCCAACTCTTTGTGGTTCTTTTGTAAAAGGATAAGCTCTTGTTAAATCTGCAGTACTTAAAGCATAGATAATATCACTGAAATTACCATCAACAAGTGAATTATCAATAAGATCACAATGAATGTAAATTGTATCCACAGAGTTAGTTATATTTGGTGTTGTAGTTCCCCATTCAGTATTTTCCAATTTTTTTTTCTCAAATCCAAGCAATGTATGAAAATTTGATGTTTCCAAATCCAACTTAAAATTATCTGTAATTGAAATCAAAATCTTAAAACTACTTAAATCAAATTCCAAACTTATTGGAGCAATGTCTGATTTATTAAATTCAAAATCATCATTACTTATTAATGTTTCCCTAATATAATTATTAATATCTGTGTAACTGTAAGAACCGTTTGTAAATATGATATCTTTCCATTCTTTACCATTATTGTAACGAATTCTTTTATTGTCATATTCATCACTAATATTATGCCAAGAGTAAGTCATAGTGTTAATACTATCCAAACCAACAACATAAGTTTTATTTTTATCTAAAATTAAAGAACGACTAAATCTGATTGTAAAATCACTCGGAGTATTTTTATTATCTTTAACTGTTTCAGAACTTAATACTATTTTTTGTTCCATTTATATAATTATTAAACATATCTTTTTAATTAAAAACTAAAGTTTTAAAACTTTAATAAAAGTTTAAATTCAAGAAAAATAATTTTTATATAACATTTCATGTTGTTCTGGTAAGAGTGAATTCATTTTTAATAGTTCATCAATTATTCTAATACCTTCATTTTTTAGTTCTTAATTATTATTTCCAGCATCAATTGAACCACAAATTAACTCCAACTCATTAACCAATTCTTTTGGATTACATGGACAAACGTCATAACCTTGTCCCCTAATTACTTTTTTAAATTTCATAGATCTTTTATTGATAGGTAATCCTGACTTTTCTGTTAATTCTTTGAATATTTTTATTGAATGAATTGAATACATTTTATTATTGTTATATCTTTTATTAATCAAATCAATTAAATCATCATCTACTTTAGTGTTAATTACTTCCTTTCCAGTTATTCTATCCTTAGCAATTAACTTATTTTGACCATAAAGTTTATTTAAGTTAATAATTAAATTACCATATTGTCCATTTGGTGAAACTTTATATGGGTTATGATATCTAATTCCTTTTCCCATATATTCTCCTTGATTAAGAATATCATTGATTACTTTTCTATATTTTTTTAAATTTTTCTTCTCGGCTATAATTTCTTCCTTTCGCTTCAGATTATGATCTGTGGGATTTTTCATTCTGGTTATTGCACCAGATTCATTACCCAATTTTTTTATTTCATCCGATGCATGTTCTATAATACCCTCTACTTCTTCTCTAGTCATTCTTTCATCAGGATTTTTAGATTTGCTGTGAAAATATTTAAACACTTCTTGTGGTGTGTTATATTTTTTATCTATAAGTTTTAAATCAATGTCTTTATTTAACACCGCTGGATCGAATGTATCAAATGGCAATTCTTCTTCTAATTCTTCTGATTCTTCAGGAAATTCTCTAGTGTCTTCAAACTCATCATCTTCATCATCCAAACCCATATGATCTTCCGGCGGTAATAATCGTATTGGTTCTTGGAATAGCTGTGGTAAACCCTGATATGTTTGTATGTCTTTCATTTCATCACCTAATAACTAATTGTTGTTTATTCCAGGTAATGCTTTTAACTGACTTGATAATTGTTCTTTTTGACTTTCTATTCCTTCAGTAATTGGCTTATAAATTTCAGTGTACATATCCGATTTGTAGCTTTCTTATTTTTCTCTCATTATTCTTCTCTAAGATCTCTCATCTTTTGCCCGACTAATTTTTTTCTTATTCTTATTTAATTAAGTTTTGATTGCATTTATATAATAATGTAAGATAATGTAAGATATTGTAAAATAATGTTAAATAATGTAATATTATATAAATGGAAATTCCAAATTATGATACAAAAAGTGATAAATCCAATAACTTTACACAACATTATCCTTTTATGCCAGATTCATGTTTTAGAATGTTAATATGTGGATCTTCTGGATCTGGAAAAACAAATACATTAATGCATATACTTCGAAAACCTCTTATATATTATGTAAATTATACTTGTATGCTAAAAACTAGAACAATCTAAATATCAAGATTTAATTAACCATTTAAGCCAAATTGCAAAAAAAATTAAAGTAGATCCAAATGAAATACTTGAATGTTCTAATAATGAAATAATTGATGTTAATGATCTTGAATCAGAAAACAAAAAGTAGTATATTTGATGATTTTGTAGTGGAAGATAAAAAAGTTCAAAATGAATAATACAAAATACTTATTCAAGGACGTCACAAAAAACTGTTGTGTTATTTATTTAAGTCAGTCTTACTATAAAACACCAAAAGATATTCGAATTAACTGTTCACATTATATTTATTTGAAAGTCCAGGTAACGAGAAATGATATGATTTGTAATGAACAAAATGTAGATCGTGATTCATTTGCTAATGCAACAAATCAAAAATATGATTTCTTATATATTGACAAACCAAGGAAGTTTTTTAAAAAAAACTTTACTGGTAATATATAATGGGAGCTTTTAATGATGTAAAACAAATAAGTGAATCTGACAGTATAAGTAAAGTTAAATTTGATATTGATTTAAGTGATTATGCTACTAAAAAACAATACAAAAAGCTTAGAAAGGACATGGAATCATATCTTCACAGAAATAAGGAACCTGATAACACAATGAACAGAGCATTAGATATGGGAGGTAATAAAATAATCAACCTAGGAAATCCAGATAAATCCACCGATGTAGTTTCAAGACGATTTATGTTTAAAAAGTTCAAAGTGTAATAGATAACTATAAACTTGAAGATGTCAAAAGTATAAAACAAACACTAGAAGCAGAAAGTAAAGAATATTTGAAGAATTAACAAAAGATTTTAAAAAGAATTCATTATTGATAGTTGAATTACAAGGTAAAATTGAAGAAGAAATGAAAGCTATGACTGATTCTATTAAGAACTTGAAGAGAAATTGATTTGACAGATGACAATATAAAAAAGTATTTAGAACCAATTTTGAAAAGTTATACACTCAAGTTCAAGAATTAAAAGATAGTATGATTAAACATGAAGAACTAAAAGAAAGATTATTGAAGCTGAAAAAAAAGTTACAAATATGTATCAGTTAGAAATTAGAACAGAAATAAATAAACTAAATACTGAAACTGAAAAAAAGCATAAAGATTTATTAGAATTAATTTCAAATAAACTTGCAGAATATAAATCTGAATTGGAAAAGGCAGCTTCACAAAGAGGTGATGATCATGACACAGCATTAGGGATTTTAAAGAAGAAATTAATTTAAAATAGATGACTTTAAAAACAAAATTCGAAATTGGATTAGTATTGTTGACAACCGTCTAATTTAAAGTATGCAGACTTAAGTAATATTACAAAAAAATTACAGAGATATGACGCAGCTTAATGCTAAAGTTGAAGAAATAAAAATGAACTGGACTTTGTAGTTGAAAAATCAGTTAAACAAGGAGAGTTAATTACTGCTAATACTGAAGCAATTAACACAGTTAATAATCAGCTAGAAAATTTGAAGAAACAACTGGTAGACCTGATTAATAATGTTGATGCACGTCACAATATAAAGTACGAAGAGTTAAGTAAACTTAAAGGTTTATTACAAAAAGATATTAATGAATTTAATGATAAATTTAATGATAAATTTAAAAAAAATAATAAATGATTTGGACTCTGTAGTTGAAATATCAGCTAAACAAGGAGAATCAATCACTGCTAATACTCAAGTAATTACTGCTAATACTAAAGCAATAACCGCTAATGTCGAAGAAATTACCACTAACACTCAAGAAATTACAAAAGTAAAAAATGTTTTCTTAAAACAAGAAACACAATTAGCTAGAACAAAAGGTGTTGACAATTTATCTGCTTCTGAAGTTGCTACAACAAAACGACTTGATGATTTAGCTGAAATAATTCTTAAACTTAAAAAGAAAGACAAAAAAATAAAAGAAGAATTGGAAAAAGAAATAGAAAAAGTAAGACATGAAATGTTTCTCTTTGAATACTATAATAAAAGTTTTTATGATTATGTATTTTAACCGTGGTGGTGTCTGGATATATTCAACATATGAAAATATGACCGGTCTGAACTATTTAAATACAATTCAGTTTAGACCTGGAATTATTGTAGATTATAAAGATTTTATAAAAACAAACCAAGAATATAAATTAATTGCACAAGATGTGATTTTGAGTGTGTTGTTTAAAGTTGAAAAAAAACTGGAATTTATATAATAGATATTAATATTTTATTAACGGGGGCTAGGCCATAGGTGAACGGATAAACCGATTAAAAGCCAATATCACATTTTATATTTAGGTGGTGGAGTGTCATTCCAACCCCGTTTATACTTGATATATCTGATAATGTAAATATCACAGCTGAGGACTTTGACACTGGTCTGTTAATATCTATGTATAAGAAAAAAATTAAAATTTATCTAAAACAAGGAACAGTGATTGATATTCATCCTTATGACGATTAAAAATCTACACAAGTAACATTTTCACTTTTGGCGGATAGTTACATCAAAATTCTACATATCGGATGAACCTGTATCTTATGATGGAACAAACTTTGAATTAAAAGCTTAATTAAAGTTTTAATTAAAGTTTTAATTACTATGTGTACCCTGATAATTGTACTTACTAATTGAAGATAGATCAATACCTTACATTTTATTAATAAATATAATCTGCCAAAGTTTTGCCAAAGTTCTGCCAAGTGGCAGGAATGTGGCAGTGTCTGCCAACTTGGCAGAAAAATGGCAGGCTTTTGATTGGTTGAACTTGTGGTTTCCCACATAACCATTTTTAAAAAATGCACTTGATTTACTTTGACACAACAGGTACATAAAGGACAAGTATGTGTCTTACAAGTAGGACAAGCTCTCAATACACAATAGAATTGTATTTGTTATAGGGTAGTATTTGTTCTCCAGTTAAACTGAAACCTGATCTTTATCTTGATATGCACTGTCAATCAGGAAGTAAATACGCGGTGTATAGATATTTAAGTCAATTTTATTTCAGCTTGTATCTTTGATAAAGCCTGTGGGTTTTTAATTGTCCAGCATTGGTCAGTCCGGACCAAAGATTAAATCTTTTTTTTGGTTAAACCAAAGGTTTTCATTCGGTTTAACTAAAGATTTAAAAGATTTTCAGGGTATTAAGGGTACCAAATTAGTATTTTAATTTTAGGGCAAGGTTAAAGTCCACTTATAGAATAGGGACAAGGGGTCAGGGGGGGGGGGGGTCAGATTGGCTTAAAATCGGTATTTCTAATACTACTTTTATATATTGTGTTCTTAACTGTTGATATGCAGGGCAAATTAGAATGAAATGGTATTCATCCTCTAAATCTGCAGATTGTACAAAAACGCTGGTGCCTTTCAATCCTGTTTTGTCCATAACGACCAGTTTCAATTCTTAGATTGTGAGATGCAAGTCTCAACCTGGACAGAAGAATGCGGTATTTACAAGGTAACTGTTCTAAATATGTTTCCAATATAAAATATTTCTTAAAATGCTTGTAAAGACTAAGACTACTACAATTATTAATTTCATTATTCCATTACTGTACAAAAACATCCATGACCCTCTGTTTAAATATCAAAGGAAAATGTTTTAAGTCAACAGTGTTAGGATTGAGCCATACATGTAGAGACTTACCCTAAGCCTTTATTACACAAGGGAAACAATCCGTTTATATAGTGAAATTGTTGAGTGAACACCCTCTCTTAATCCTAATCCTGTCCATGTTATATCAGTGCAAAGGAAAAGTAACCTATTTATGATAAATGCCATGTGTGATTACACAGTTATGCATCTAACAGTCTTGGAATTGATTTCTTCGATTTTCTCATATTTCTAGATATTTTTCCCATACTTTGACGCATATGTATGGGTAGTTGAGATTGTTCTCTTTCCAGCAGTAGCCTTTTCAACATATTTCACCTTGTGAAATTCTGTGGGTTTTGACTTTTTTAAAAAAAAAAATGTCAGTTTGTTGACAAATTTCACCACAAAAAATGTCCTACTTTCCCCAGGGCAATCAATTATTTGATCTTTACATAGTTTTGTATTCAGGTTGCTAATCCATGTGGCAAGTATGCATGCTTTTTCATGATTAGAGGTAAAAAAGTACATAGTTTGCATGAGGTTCTAGGTCAATAGTCATCTAAGCCTATCATAAAGTCTTTGCGGTGTTGTCTCCATTTTTCCAAATAATTCATCCAGGATCATTTTTTCCAGCTCAAATAATTCTTTTTCAGGAAATGATATTTTAATAATTTTTTCAGTCCTTGTATTTTGATGCAGTTAACTACAGATATATTTAATATAGATAGCTCCTACTTGAAGTTTGTATTTTCAGTTACAATGCCTAATACATGTGAGAAACCATAATTGTCAAGTAACGTTTTAACACTGATAGCCCAGTTTTTTTGCATTATCTAGTTGTGCTTGCCCCACTTATACATTATATAATGTAGTTACAATAATATTTTCTGAGTTTATAACTTTACACCAGTACTTAATTATTCTTGCATATCTATTTACATATAAAGGAAATCTGGCACGTTCACCATACACTCCCATGTTACTGCTCAAGGACGTAACTCTTAATAGGCTTTTACAAAATTTTAGGTGTTTACAATCTATTTCTTTTGACTTTGAGAAACCCCAGACCTCGCTTGCACAACTAAGTGTAGACCCAACAAATGCGTCGAACAACTGACATATGATTTTGGGTGTTAGTTTATATTTCTTTACATTTTTAAAAAGTACATTTAGGGCTTTCAGTCCCTTTCCAGCTAAAGTTTCTGAGTTCAGTGCAAAGTTTCTAGTGTAATTGAAAACAGTACCCAATTAGTTAAAATCATTTACCACTTCAAGATTATTGCCACCATAATACCATTTTTCATCAACTCTCAAATTACCACGTTTTCTGAACGCCATTGTCTTAGTTTTACTTGTGTTTACTTCTAAACCCCATTTATCACAATATATTTGCAGCATGTCAAGGTTACTTTGAAGGTCTTGTGGAGTGTTACCAAATACTGTCATGTCATCAGCAAATAGCATTAGGATAAAGGTAATATCATCTATTGTCAAACCACTTGTTTAGTCTCTCTAAAGAAATAACTCTAGGTCTTCTACAAACAGTGCAAATAATAAAGGGGACATTACCTCCCCTTGTTTGAGCCCAACTGCACATTAAAATATTCTGAAAATGTATTACAACCCTGTACGCAGCTACACGTACTAATTCTTATATAAATGTCCTGTCTAGCTTTTCCTTTGTTTTTTTTTTTTTTTTTTTTTTTTTTTTTGGTTGGGTTTAACGTCGCACCGACACATTTTAGGTCATATGGCGACTTTCCAGCTTTGATGGTGGAGGAAGACCCCAGGTGCCCCTCCGTGCATTATTTCATCACGAGCGGGAACCTGGGTAGAACCACCGACCTTCCGTAAGCCAGCTGGATGGCTTCCTCACATGAAGAATTCAACGCCCCGAGTGAGGCTTTTTCCTTTGTAGGTAGCCCCTGTGCCCGATTATCTTTTTGTCATAAGAGACATGTCGTATTTGTTAAGAACAAACTGATGTCCTGAGCTTTAAAGTACGATCAACATTAGATCTGTTCTGCCCATACTGTAAGTTCCACGCCAACATCGATGGTTGAATAACAAAAATGAGCGATTGCAAGGAAGACTTGACTTATGGCTATAAAATTTTAGTATTTTCAATCACTGTGTAAAATCTGGTCGTGATGATGATGATAATGATAATGATGATAATGGTGATGACGACGACGATGAAGACGACAGGTCCATGCTGTGTATAAGCTATGTTGATTTAAAAATGCCGGTAGTAATAGCTCTCTTTCTCTCAATAAACATTTTAAATTGATTTCATGCCAACAACCGGACGACCTGCTAACAGAAGGACGACGTTGGTCATCACATAATCCGTCCCTTAGAGCGTACAATATATATATACTAAACGCAGCATCTGCAACTGACCCGCAAATCCATGCAAATTAAAAAACAAACAAACATGGATGTCCATGACTTTTCAAAGTAACCCGCCTGGCTTTACAACCCAAGACTGCAATTTTCATTTAGAATTTATTTAATTAACCATTTTTACTTTAGCATAGGCCCAAACTTTAACAAATCAAACCGATGTTCTTATCACGAAAACAATGAAAAGCATGACGCGTTTACTCATCGTGAACACAATTTTTTAAATAACTAACCGAGTCATTCTGTTAAAAAAATCATATAAATCCAGTTTAACAATTTTCTTTTTTTTCTTTCTGGAATTAGTATATGTAACATAAATGAGATTTTGATCAATACAAATACATACTACTATATCAATTTTGATCAATACAAATACATACTACTATATGATTTCACATTCAGGATCATTTAAACGACTTTCATTATAATCTTGAGTGTTATTGTATAACTGTGTATTCCACATTCTGTTTCTCTTTGTTTACGTTTCTCCTCACATTTGCCGGAAGTTCGATAGGGAAGTTCATCCAAGTTTTTCCTGTAACATTGACGAAAACATAAATTATGCGGACTGTCTCTGTATTCAGAAATACTGAGACAATGTAGCTGGTGTACGATGGAGAATAAATTACAGTTTGTTGAATACACATAGTGCACAGACAGCAAACTGATCGTTTTGGTTGACAAATGCGCTATTGAAATTAGTAAAATGTATTTTCCCGTTTATTTTCATGGTTCTTAAAGTATACCTGCGGGTAGGGTATAACATATATAGTCGCATTTCTTTCTGGTTGTGTCCTTACTAGTTAGAACTACATGGCCAATAACGGACTCTCCTAGATGTTCCGAGTTGTCACGGTTAAAGTACAACTCAAATGAATAAAAATATATCAAATGACAATGGTCCGATTTAATTTTCTTTGCAGCTTTTCAAGTCAGTCTCCAGATGACTCGGATTAAAGAAAGCACGATCGAGTCCAACCCATCACTCCACATGGAAATGTAAACACGTAAACACACACTGTGTACACGTACACAACAAAACCACTTGAGTAATAATAAAATTTCTGTAACAAACAATCACAAACATATATGAGGAGAGAACACAGCAAGACAACGTTACTGGGGAGTTTAAGCTGGTTATTATTTCCGCTACAGAAGTGATACATTACAAAGGTGTATATCCTCCGTGGCCCAGGGGTTAAGGTCGCTGACTTCAAGTCACTTGCCCCTCATCGATGTGGGTTCGAGCCTCACTCGGGGCGTTGAATTCTTCATGTGAGGAAACCATCCAGCTGGCTTACGGAAGGTCGGTTGTTCTACCCCGGTGCCCGCTCTTGATGAAATAATGCACGGAGGGGCACCTGGGGTCTTCCTCCACCATTAAAGCTGGAAAGTCGCTATATGACCTATCATGTGTCGGTGCGACGTTAAATCAAAAAAAAAATATCATCAATTTGTTAATTGAAGACGAACGTAAATATGGCATCATATGTTGAGACTGGTAAAAATGTTTGTTTATGATTACCTGATATAAAAGTATATTTAAGACTTCGCTGTAGGTGGGTTGAGATATTACAAAAAAAAATATATATATATATGTTCATGTTCTATACTATCTAAGCTATAGTAAACGGTATTTGATTGTGTTTTCTATTGGTTGATTTTACAACAACTGTTCCTGACATGTATTAATGGATGTGTAATGTACACAAACTTTCAAAGAAAAACAAAACAGATGACAAGGGAAAAACGAACAAATTAAGGAACCCGGTGAGGCACTGTCTTAGAACGAGCAGGAGTAAAACACCAATTGGAAGTTTAAACCGGTTTATTGGCGCCATACTCCTTTCTTAAAAATCGCCACGTTCCAATATTACAAGATGGTGTGAATAAAATTACTTCCAACCTGGGGAATCAGTAACATACGTAAAAGTATTCACAAGAATGCACTGCAGGTCACAAATATGCTAACGTAAAGAACCGTAAATGAATTTACTTAATTATATGAGAGTTCGCAGAAGCAAGACCTTTGATTAAGCCTGTATACAATAATTCAGAACCAGTTCCTTTTTAGTAGGCACAGCGAAGTTCATCATAGAGACTGAATAACATAGAATACAACCTCTGGCTCATAAATGCATGACCTTACACATACTTTGAAAATGTGACACATGAAAAAAATAAGATTCTTTAGTGGCAAGTGTCTTTAAAAATCCAAAGCTATGTCCGAAACGGATATATCAGCTGCGTTTGTAAAACTCCTTTTTCCTTATATGATGAAATGTTTGTTGCTATAGCTGTAGGGTTTCCATACAATCTATTCTATTTTGATTAAGAACTGTATCCTGATTGACATAGAGAATGAAAATTGGTAATAAGGGGAGGTGGCAATATGACCGCTAATATAATTGTTTTATGTAGCAAACATGGCGACTTGAACTCCACCACATATGTCAGGGGTAGAATGCGAATGACTCCCTTGATATCATCAGGGAAAACTGTCTTCTCTCCTAGAAATCGAATAACCGGAATTTCGATTAATGGAAATTGTTCTTTTCTTACTGAGCCAAACCAAAAGTTAGAGAACTTGCAAGTATATGCATTCAAATAGGATAAAGAGTACTATATATACTATATATAATATAAAGTATACTATATTTCTCTGTAACAATACCCTTGAAATACTCTTTATTGGATCTTCGGCCACCTGGCCTTTATCAAAACATGAAATGTCAGGTTTTGATAAAGGCCAGGTTGCCGAAAATTCAATAAAGAGTGATATTTAACAAAAATTATTATATCTACTTCGCTATGGAATATATTTGAATGAATACCCTTATAGTTTTAAAGAATTGAGGGACGGACATGAAAAGTCAGGTTTTGATAAAGGCCAGTAGGCCGCAAATTCAATAAAGAGTGATATTTAACAAGGATTATTTTGTGGGGCCGTCTTATCAATATCGTAACTTTACGAGAAACTTGCGAGGTCCATTTCTCGTAAGTTCAGATTTACGAGAATAATTAAATGATTAATTTAATTTTCTTCAGTTGTGGTAAGAAATATTTAGATATATTGTAAATATTGTATTTTGTATTTCTTTACACAATGCGTGAATTATTGTTTGTGCCATTTTGTATTAATTTATCTTATGTTTTAGGCTTTTTATTACGGAATAACAAAGAGTGTAACGAACCTACGTCGGGAATTGCTATGACAATAGTAAAATAAAGGCTATAACATTATTATATTTTGTTTGATAAAAAGATGACTTAATGCCTTGTGGTTACGCAATTATATCCAAATGGCTGTGATTAAGATGAAAATGTATTTCAGATTATATACCAACGCACAATCCAGACTCGCAAAAAATCACGATTTTTCGAACTGTACCATGGTAGTATCAATTATAATAAAATATATTTACTTAAAATATTATCAGATCATTTAAAGATGAAACATGCTTTTACATTTGCGCACGATAAACCAGTTCTAGGACGAACAGAAAACACATCGAGGATCTTGAGCTACACTGTGACATCCGTACAGTTACTTCCTACTAGTTTTGATAAAAAAGTGACATGTTTAGGTGAGAAATGCACCCTGTACTTTGTTCATTTTATACAACATCAGATCTTCTGAATATGATGCACGCATAAAAATTGCTTTTTACCAGTCCGAATTCAAACAGACGAAATATGAACACTTGAATATCATCTCAACTAATTAGTTTTCCGGTGTGAATATTTTTGTTTGTGTTTTGGAACACATTTATTTTAAACATCTATCTTTCCGCCGAAGAAAACTTTTATAAAATATGCTTATTAAATAAGATTTATTACATGTTTATGTTCAGATTATGCCGGTTGTTTTGGTTGTTATTAAGCAAGTGCCCGTTTTATTTACACGACGTTAAAAAATATAGACTGCGTCACTGTGTTTAAGGCTGATCACTACCAAATAGAATGTAAGCCTCCGCAGGTCTAGTCACAAGTAGTCCAAATATAAATAGTACTAATCTTTTTTCCTTTCCTAGTGCATTTTCCCGGCAGGAACGTGCTTACTTTTACCCTACCACGTTTCAGTATGTATCACTTTGCATTCTAATGAAATCGGCATGTTCCTATCACATGCTAGATAAAAATGGCGGCGTAAGAATTTAATGTCACGAAAAGAGAAATTGAAAGAAGCGAAAAGTAGTAAATTCAGCGGGTTGTATTTAACGAACTGTAGTTTTCTTATATAAAAGTTAACACCCCCTTTTCTTTTTGTTTTTCTAAAGTAGCGATCTAGTTCTTTATGGGAATATAAGTCTCTGAAAATCTGATATGCTAGAAAATGTCGATACACCGTTATGAAGTGAGTGGATTTTATATGAAATAAAGAACAGCTGGATTTAGTGGTGTTCAGCATATAAGGGGCAATACATTTTATTTTCTGAAACCCCTCGAAAATGAATGGAAATGCCATTAATCAATTCTTTATGATGTAAAACGGTAACAAATGGCTGAAAACGCTTAAATTTCTTGTGCTTTTTGAATTTAGATCGAATTTTCGACCAGGTGGCACTATTTTGGTTCGTTTTAGGACCTAGTAAATGTCTTTTCTCGCATTTTAGCACTTCAGTTGTCTAAATAATATTGAAATTAGCATGTTTCTGAATGAAAATGACAAACATCGAAACGATTAAATGGATGTTAAATGTAAATTCCACGAATAAGGTAAAATTAATTGAAATATTGCTTGCACAGGGCTAAATTTTGCATATTTTTGGGGATGGGGGTGACCTGTAATGAATTGTCATTTCTCTACATTTTCTCAATATTTTGCACTTAAACAAAGCAGAGTCATTGTGAAATAGGTGTACCTTGAGAATGAATGCAAATTCATGGAAAAATCAAACAAAAAATTTCTCTTATAGGCTGATCACTACCAAATAGAATGTAAGCCTCCGCAGGTCTAGTCACAAGTAGTCCAAATATAAATAGTACTAATCTTTTTTCCTTTCCTAGTGCATTTTTTCGGCAGGAACGTGCTTACTTTTACCCTACCGCGTTTCAGTATGTATCACTTTGCATTCTAATGAAATCGGCATGTTCCTTTCACATGCTAGATAAAAATGGCGGCGTAAGAATTTAATGTCACGAAAAGAAAAAATTGAAAGAAGCGAAAAGTAGTAAATTCAGCGGGTTGTATTTAACGAACTGTAGTTTTCTTATATAAAAGTTAACACCCCCTTTTCTTTTTGTTTTTCTAAAGTAGCGATCTAGTTCTTTATGGGAATATAAGTCTCTGAAAATCTGATATGCTAGAAAATGTCGATACACCGTTATGAAGTGAGTGGATTTTATATGAAATAAAGAACAGCTGGATTTAGTGGTGTTCAGCCTATAACCAGTTACGAGAAAGTTACGAGAAAGTTACGAGGATTGCGATATGCGGACTTATGAGAACGTTGATAAGACGGTTTGCGAGAATCGTAAATATTCTCGTAAATCTGAACTTACGGGAAATGGACCTCGCAAGTTTCTCCTAAAGTTACGATGTTGATAAGACGGCCCCATTATATCTACTTCCCTACGGAAGATGTTTGAATGAATAACCTTATATTTATAAAGAACTGAGGAACGGACTAGAGTCAGTATTCGTCAACACACTAAAACTTGAAACTCAGGCCTAAGAATGAGAAATCTTGAATTTGTCATAACTTTATTGTTTATTTTTACAAATTTATAGTGATCATGTCATTTTCCTGATCGGTATGTAGATTCAGAATTCGTTCTTACGCAGTTTCAGTAATACAAATGACAGAGAAGAAAAGGAAAGTTTGCATGAACACGGGTCTTGTATCAACATGACAAAGACGAGATTTTTTTCCACAATAAGGATAAAATGAAGACAAGTAACTGGCGTTAATCCTTTTAAATGTATTACAACATAGTGTTAGCATTTAACAGTTACAGTAAAATATAACATAATTTTCCGGGTAAACATTAATTACGACCTTTGTACAACTGGCAAAAGTCAAATTATAGATAAATATAACAAATATGATATAAGATATGTAATAATTATGACTATAACAATGGTTGCAGGAGCAAAATCAGGAATTTCTCTGATAGGATAACTCTTGAAAACATTCAACATATTACAGAAATACAACAGTAACCAGCAAAAGCAAACTGTATTGCATAAAAAAACGAAACCTCTTTCTAACATTCTTGTCGCAAAAGCATGTCGATTAGATGCAGGTTTATTTCTCATTCTATTTCCAGTGTTTGGACTTTGTGATTGATTATCAAAGTTACTTATTATTATAATAAATATTTGAAAGTTGAAAATAAAATTATAAATAATTATGAAATAAAGACATTGGTATGAAAGAGTGAAGCCCACATCGAGCATTCGCTTCAAGAACATAATATTATTGTGACACGCGCTAGGTTGTAACTTTGCGCACAGATGTCATTTGTTAGCTTGGAAATTTCAACAATAAACTGATCTGCTAGCTAACCGCTGATGTGTTTACTTTTTCCAAGTATGAATATTTCCTTCCTTTTTCTGTCTTTGGTTTTAATTGGATGAACTGGCGCTTGTTTTTCCATGTTTCTCTTCGCCTTTAGAAATGTACACATCGGCCTCTTTTTAATTAAAACCCTGATCACAGTTATAGTGTTACCTTGTTTTACATACCATATATACTAATCATTGTCTAAAGTCTGTCATGTACATATCTTTGGTAGTAGATAAACAAGGATAAGTTCAAATGTTTTTGGTTTTCGCATTTTAAGATTGGGTTTCAGTCGTTCCAACAACGTTAAACCAGTACCAGCCATTTTCAATAATTGCATGAGCAAACTCGAGGTGGACAAAACCCAAAAGGGCAGTTTGTATTACACCATTTGGCCATGAAAGGATTGTGTGCGAATGCTACAGATGCTGTGCATATCATTATGTTTGGTTTAATTATTTGTTGTGATTGTAAATGTACAATTTTATCTGGATCAAAGTCTAAACCCTTTGTTGTCATGAATCTGTGCAAATCGTTTTCAGAGTCAGCTACCGCATTTTTAACGTCAAACATGGATATGAAGTTATGCTCTTGCAGGGCTTTTGTCGATCCGGTATAACTTGGAAGAATAGGAACACGCTTTGGGGAAGAGTGAACAACTTCCATTCTGCCAAGTGTAGGTATCACAGACTCGCTTGTTTGTGATTTGTTTACAGCTGTCCGTTTTATGAACGGTTTACGCAGCTTAATAGTTGGAACATTCTCGACAAGTCTGTTTCTTGCGACCAGTTTTCTTACAAACTTCTTCAAATGATTCCTGTCTAATTTATGCCTTTCCGAATTAAATAGTGAAGACTTTGACGGCTTGATGTAATACATCTCAGTGGCCTGCACGGGGTCCTTAACACAAGCGCATAGTATATCAGGGCATATAGATGTATCATATGAACAAACTTTTCTGCAAAATTCATTAACGATTGGATTCCTTTCATATCTTTTGGTTGGACCGCACCGAAAATGTTGGTAATTTTCCTTTTTACCATAGTAACTGTACAATGCATTCAACGTAAGCTCTTCTAAGAAATGTCTCAATGTTGACATATGCTTATTATGTCTAATGCTTAATGGGCTTGGTGTTTGGGTTTCCGTGACATATTCCGTCGGATCTGTATATTTGCTGGTTCGATAACTTGGCTCCGGTGTAGGTTCGATACTCCAAATGACAGTATGTGTTTTGGTACCGCCTAGATGGATCAGTCCTTGTTTTGCTTTGTTCCTATCTGTCTGTGGAGCCGGTTCGTGGTATATAGTTCTGGAAACGTCTTCAATGGAAATATCTGAGCAGCCGTAAAACTCCTCTTGTGGACCTTTGCCCTTTCCGCATAGAAGGTCTTGGTCGCAACCCCAGCGTGTCCCTGGAAGTACATATTGAAACATATTTTACGGGAGACCTAAACATCACGTTAAGTCAGATAATGTGAAGTCAATAACTACTTTTTGGAAGTGATAAAATCACCTTCACTATGTAACCGCACAGAATTTAATCAGGAATAGACTGTCTCTTTCGTATCTATCCGCTGTGCAATGTACTTCAATGCGGAATAATCTACTACCTCTTACGTCATTATCGTTACATACCGGAACAGTTGGCCTACTGTATCACCACCTTGGAGGTAGTCGTGGCTTACAAGTACTCATGCCCAGTAAAAATAATTCAACATACTTTGAATAAATACCAAAGGCGCAGTAATTTACTACGCATAACTATCGGCTACATGCCTTTACTTAACATATTTTTGCTTTACAGGGGGCTTGAATACATAACTGTATATATATTAACCAAATCGCAATTAGCCGAATCAAATCCTATATATCTACTGGGTTTTTATCTATCAAAGCGCTGTTAGCGCTTGTGTCATTTTTGGAAAGGATTCTTTTCATACACGTACTAACATAAATCACCTTCCATCAGTACTTTACTATCAGTTCTTTGATTCCTGGAATTAGTTTTAACATATATTTAAGTATTCATCGATTTGTGAATATATATTATAGAATTCCGCTTAAAATGCGACGTTGTTGCTATTTTGACATTGACAATGCACTGTGTGGACTTCTTTTGCCAATTTAATTGTAACACTTTGAGTAAATCTATTACGACAGTGGAGTTTCATTACAGAGAACCCAGAAATTTTGAATATAAGTCCTTTCCTGTTATCACAAGGGTTTGCCTGTACATTTATAGTAAAAAAAAGATTTCAAACAAATAGCATTACTATAGATAAAAGGACTTCGTGATCCATGGAACTTGAGCAAATTTTCATTTTCGTAAAAATGTAAAATCTGTAGAAAATCTGTTCATCACATGGTAAAAATGGGAATAAAATAGCAGAATTGTAATAATATGTTTAGCTTTGACTCATTGAGAGGCGAAGCCCTTTTGCTATAAATTCGGGTTAACAGTGGTAGAGCAGGTCGTGCCATATAAGCATCTACATACCTGTACGGTATCTCCACTGTAGTACACAATGTTTGCAGAGAAAATTGCGTGGCAACAACAGCGTAAGCTTGACATGACCCCCGAGAGTTTGATCCCGGATGTAGAATTTGTAACCTTTGTCTTCTGCAAGATGAAATTCAAAACATCTTTAAAGATAAACAACGTCGATAAAGTGAATATTCTGTATGATGACAACATTTGACCGAATACGGTCCTAAAATCTGACTATTCTGAAATGGTATAGCGTCATTTTTGTCAACGGGAAAATATGTACCGTTTTCAATATGTGTCAATAATTTTGTTTCTTTGTAATATAACTGTTATCATTGTTGGACTATTTTCATTGGAATAGCCGAATAAGTAAAATAAACAAGCTTTTTTATACTCTACTTCGTTATAACTATGTCTTTATATAGGCGTAGGCGACTGTTTCAGGTACAGCACCAGTGAAGTACTGCTACAATATAATATACACCCACAACCACAAACACGCTACATTTGTCGAGTGGGTGGAGCAATGAATAAATCTGCGTACTTTTATGTCGCCACTGTACATAAATAAATGTTTGTCATTGTTAACATTGTGACATTGTGGAGGTCAATGTCAAAAATTAAAAAAAAACTTATCGCATTATTTTTGTACATCTAAACAGTTTATGTATGTAAAGTACAGGTGTAACACTAAGGGCTAGTACTGTAACAGAAGTCTTTTATGTATTTTCTTTTCGTGGACTTCTTTTTCTTTAACTTGAGAACAAATATTTACTAATATTTTCATTTCAGCTTACTAGTCTAAGAAAATAGAATAATTAAGTTCTATTCGCTCAATGTTTGTTAACAGTCGGTTTTGTGAAAACATCAGTAGCATGCGAATTCAATGAAGAAATATTAGAATGTTTACGGCTTAAAAATTGCGTTGCTTGTTCTAATTTTAGCTTTTTTAGCTTTCGCTTAATAATATTGTATTACGTTGAATTGTACAAAAATTGACAGCATCAGTATACCTCCATTTACTATCTTCAGCTGATGGTTGTCCATACATGCTTGTGTTTCACCAACAGACGGATCAAGAATGGGACAAATTTTGAATTCGAAATATCCCATATGATTGGCTGTCAAGCCTATTACGACATCGATTGTTCCACCAATGGGATAGGTTCTCGTGATTATTCCTGCAGCATATTTCCCGCCAATTTCGTTATCTCGTGGATGTTGCTGGTACGGATCCCCACACACGCCACATAGTCCACTGTATGATATCCACTGATTCTGAAAATACAGTATCAAGGTATTGACAAAACTACTGATGAAGTAAGGCTAATATGTCGTGGCACTAGTAACATATTTCCAGTTCTAATGGCAACAGATCTGGATATATGTAACGTGTTTGACACCCCTTTTGCTTCGTCGTCGTCTTCTTTAGGACAGCTGCCGTGTCCAATGACCGATCGGTTAGTATTTCAAACTACGGATCATTGTATCAGAGAGAATATGGTACGTGCGTGCGTGTGTGTCTGTGTGCACGCGGGTGGTGGACGGATTGGAGATCGGAGGTGTAGGTAAGTTAGGGAGAGGTGTAGACATTCATATACATTTAAACTATTTTCCGTTTGCATCTGCTTCTCGCGAATGATATTTTAATTTAATTTAGTAGGCGGCAGCTATTTCGAATAATTATGCCGCGTATGTTTCACTGACATTTTCAGAACTGTGGTTTTTAACAAAAGGTCACCTTGTATCATAATGCAGATTTTCTATATCATAATTACAAATTTGCAGTTGCATTCATTAAATAAATTTTTACAACAGGTGATTATTAATCATTACAATAATTTGTAATTGCATTTTAAAAATCCTCAACCGCCCATAGGGATATTTTAATGATGCATTTTATAATATTGTCATTTCGTTTCTTCAAGCGAATTTGACGTCAGTGACAGTAAAATGTCAATATTTGAACCATAAAAAATATTATAATGATCATAATAAGATATGAATAATTATTAATTAAGCTAAGGTTAGTTGAAGTACATTTTTTATTGCAGCCTGCATAAAAAAAAGAAAAAACTAACAAGGACAAGTACAGAAAAAAACCTATGTTAAAAGACCAGACAGAAAATTGTCTTTGTTGACAAGTGTTTTATCGACAGGATAATTAAAACTGCGAACGGCTCAGTCGGATCTGGAATTATAGTAGTTTTCCGAGGAGGCTATTTCTGTTCAACACAAGTTGTCTTTAACAAAGGTTCAGCTGCAGTCTTTACTTGTATAATGAGTTTCAAACTGACCCTTTTGCCCTGAAAAAAAGTTATATACCTGTACACAAGGCCTGTTATCACCAAGAAAATTCTATGATTGTATTCACACTATGTACAAATATTGTAAGTAAAAACTACTCCATTTTTAAACAATATTGCTATTCAAGGAAGGAAGGAAACGCGTCCCGAGCTATCGAGTTAAGATAGTGGGCCCGTAATGACACTCGTCTATTTTCGTGTGATTACGTATTCTTGTTCGGCATTCTACGCAATATCGTTTTCCGTACAAAGCCGAGGATTGCCGAAATTACAGACGAAGATTACGTAACTTGTCGAGTGTCATTACTGGTTTTCCTCTCTAATAGAAAGTGTGCACACATCATTTGAATGTCTACACGATAACGAATGAATATATTATTTTGAGAATTATTACTAATTGAGCTGATCACTTCCATCTGTCTGTCTCGGATGACATTCTGTGTGTTATTAATTTCTAATATGACACGACCTACTAGTGCCTATTTGTCATTTATAACGTTCTCTTTTCTTAACATAATTATTTTGCCAACAAATGTCAGATGCATTAAGTTATTTCAATTAATGGGGTCACAGTCAGTTGGTAAAATATTTGCTGTTGTTACAAGGGTAGAAATGCTTGACATGATATTGCTTATGTTTAACTAAAAACAGAAAATATTTTATAGTACAGTAAGGACTTTTGGGAGAACAGTTCGCAACACAAGTAAAATAATAGCATACTCGATTTGACTAAGCCTTGTATATGAATTGTATTGGAGTATGCAACTCTTTACGGCCGACACACGACACTTTAAGGCTGCTCATGTAAAGTTAATTAAATATTGACATTTAAACTGCATATGTCTGCTTTATTCTTTTTTCTTTCCACCGTGGGTACATATATAATCTGTAATATGAGTAAAACTTAGGAAAAATGCATGGCATACTTACAGTGCAGATATTGAAATATTTTTGGAAAGTCATTAAAATGATATTCTGACATGACTTTGTTAAAATGCAACTTTTAAAACATCTATCAAATACATTGTGTCGTCATTCTCTTACATAAAACATTATATAAGACTAAGAAAGAAATAACTTTGTTTGCTCTTTATGCCTTTTAATCATTTGTTTTATGAAAGCATGAAAAATAGTCCTAACCGGTGATGTTAGCCTCGCCACGGTTGTCTGTTGATATTAATTATATAATGCATTTTTATGTTGCGATATCATTTGTTTCAATTGTTAATTACTTGGTATGTATTGTGGCAGAATATTAATTGTAAAAGTGTCTAAGATATATTTAGAATATTAATACAGATGTTCCAAATTAGTGCAATTATTTTTTTTTAAAGTAAGAACAATTACACTTTTAATAATTAATTAAGTTAAATAAAGAAGCTATAAATAATGTCTCACGTACGTATTACACGCTCATGCATTATTTGTATTCCGATCAGAAAACGATACCGTGAGCAGATGCGCAAATTAATGCATTTTGTCTTTTTATGAGCATCACAAAGGATTTTCTTCGCGCACCAAACTTAAAAATACTCATAAAATGTCCGGTGTCATCATAATTAAAATGATTTATGAGCCCCTGCTGTATTTCAGAAAGTTTTGAGCGAAACAGTACCTTAAGCTTTTTAAACAAGATTTTTAAACTGTGGTTTAAATACTTCTTAAACAGATATTTATTTTGCTATTTTTGACAAAGACGAACGTTACCAGCTGTTTCTTTTGTTTTACCGTGTAGTAAATAAAATCTGTAAAAAGATCCTTTGGAAGCAATGAATTCAACCAAGAAGAACAACAGCAGACTCGGTTTGATTAAGTCTGTTCATGAGAGGTAATGAAATGTGTAACACCTCTCACGCCCCCTAGCAACGGCTTAAGCGGAACTCTATTACACATATGTTGAATGGACTCCATGATTCCAAAGGACCAGAAAATATAACAACACTGAATCCAAGTTTGGAACACATATTGAACATTTTGGAAATAAGTCAAAGTTTGATAAAAAAAAGAAACAACAACATTTTTTATTTGGAAATGTGATATCTTTTTAGTCCCTCCGTTCTTTTTTATCTTGTTATAATAACTCGTTGTTAAAAGTATCATGGCGGCATGTGCAAAGTACTGATACATTGTATATACATTACACAGGTATTAAAAATTCAAAATAGTCCGGCCTAACGAGTTTATACGTCAACTTTTATATACCAGAAACATTTCTGAATCTTAATGTTGCTCTACAAAATAGATGGATTGTATATTTTGATCAAAGATGAACTTTAATTTATATATATATTCATTCGATGATACGTTGCGCGTATAGAGCATTGTTTTCGTTTTACAATCTAGCTTTCGGAACTAAATTGAACTATAAAAATACTTAATTGTTTACCCTAATTTTTCATTCATTGATAAGCCAAACATTTTCAAAATGTGTAGTGTACAACATGCATATATAAGCCTCTTCATTAAGCAGACTGTTATTTAGATGTTGACATATTTAGAGGGACAAAGAATAACCAGAAAAAAAACGCGCAATCGACAGACAATTCAAGGATCAGTCGCTCCGCTTCCTCCATTCTGAAGAGTTTGCCTCTATCACATACAAGGACGGACTTACTAAACGACAGTTTCATCACTTGTTTAAGATATATGGCCAGCCTGTCATTCACGCATCGTCAATTTAAATTTGCGACGATTAAAACAAAAAACTTATGCTTCACAAAATTAGATAAAATTATACACTAATACTACGCTACATGATTTGGTTTGCGGTTTAGTACACTGTATGCTACGTACGATGTTTCAGTAGGACATTTCAGATTTCTGAATCCCATTTCGCAAAGTCTGAATCACGAAACTTGTGACTTTTTTGAGTGGAAACCAAGATGATGAAAATCGAAATCACGATGGTGAAAACTCGAAATTATGATGATGACTGTCGCTGTTATGACACTACGATGTGAAAACTCAGTAAGAGTTTGCATATATCGCGGTTTCATGTTGTCGACATTGTGATTTTGACTTTCATGATTTGGAGCATCAGGACTTTGGAAGAATGATAAAAATACAATGATTCAAACGGAACACCTTTAGATTAGTAGTGCCCTTGGTTTTTCCTAGTTTGCTTTACTGTTTGGTCGACATCTTGCAACATAATACAACTTGCAGTTATTTATCCTCGCCAGATAAAAGAATTATTAAAACAGTTCAAGGTTAAGGAGTGTACCACCAAAACACACACAAAAAAAAAGAGTTGCGTTATATATATAGATTGAGCATCAAACAAAACATGTTTATTGTGCTATTTTTATTATCTAAATATGAAGTTGAATGTCAGGAAGAAGTCACACTTCCGTATTGTTCAATGTTTTATACATGATACGTGGAAATGTTCGAGCCACACAATTTCTAGATAAGTAAGTTTTTCGCTAATTTAATCATGCATGCGTAATATTATATACAATTTATGCAATTTTTGACAGATTTAAATTGTAGATAAGTTACTATAACGCCTTTCATGAATTCGACATGACCAGTCCATAAAAAGTGAATATAAACTAACATTAACATCATTACCAACAATATACCTGTCTACTGTATTTTTAACATACTGTCCTGTTCTGCCCCGTCCTTCCCGATCGATAATTAAATTAACAAAATACTCGATATCAAATGAGCCGCGCCATGAGAAAACCAACATAGTGGTTTTGCGACCAGCATGGATCCAGACCAGTCTGGTCAGGATCCATGCTGTTCGCTAACGGTTTCTATAATTGCAATAGGTATTGATAGCAGACAGCATGGATCCTGACCAGACTGCGCGGATGCGCAGGCTGGTCAGGATCCATGCTGGTCGCAAACCCACGATGTTGGTTTTCTCATGGCGCGGCTCAAATTGAAACCCGGTATCTCGAATTCCAAAGCATCGAACATTTTACCTCAAACAACCAAAATTGGACTTTCAATAATATTTTGTGCACGTGCTTCCGGGACGGGACTTAAACATGTCTTCGAAAAAGCGGGAATTTGGAGAAAAGCGAGTTCGAGATATACAGTTTCAATGGTAAATAATTTTCAGAATCGCTTAAAACGATTTAAACCTAGTTATGTGAACGTTCTGTCCTGGGACTTTGTCACAAATGCATCAAAATGGACGGTGTAGCGGTTTCAAATGGAGAGCTTTTAAAGGCATTGCACTAACCGGAAATATAGCCCCTTCATGCAGTCCTTTGTCTGTGATTAAAAGAAATAAAACCTTAAATATAGGCTAATTTACAATTCTTTCGTAGCATGATATGCATGTTTGTACGTTTTTCAATTTTCATGTTAAACAGCCTTTTCTTTCTATTATTTGGTGAGGTCAAATTTATTTAAAAAAAAAAAGAAAGCTTAGACCTATCTCCTAAAGGGGTGTGGAATAGGAAAGGCACAGATTAAGAAAATTAAATATTAATGACGGATACCACCAACAGCATTTTTTGTAAACCGTAGCTATTGCGTCATGACTATGCAGTAATACCAGCTGGCGCACTCAAATGACATACCAACATACTAATTTGCTTTTAATTTTAAAACAAAGTCAAGAGTACCTGTCCGTCATTCTGTCACATTGAAAAAACATACTGACATAAAATAGATTTATCAAACTGTCATATATATTTTTTCTCAAAAAATATACAAAAAATTATACAGCTTGTCGTCGTAAAACGGCAACGTCCATAAAATATAACAGCATTAATATTTCACTCATAATTCTATGATATCTTGATTTTTCAAAGTAATAAAACGTCTTCAGGATGTTTAAAAATGACAGCTTCTTGGCTGGCAGCTCGACAGCATCGTGCGACAAAGAGAAAGAACGCCCATCGCGCCGATGCCTTCCTGAAATAATTATACTAATATTCCCTTTACTGCATTTTTTTCTATTTAAGATGTCAGCTTGGTTTACTTGCAAAACACGTGAGCAACAGTGATAACAGAATTAATTACATTTTTTTTCATGTAAAAAAATCCATTGCCACCATTGCAAAAAGATAGAGCAATTATAAATTTAGGATTTAAAACCCTCAAGTACAAACATTCTTCTATCTGATATTTCACATAATAGAACCAGTCATAGAATTTATTTTGACTTGTACAAATTACATCATCAATTATGTAACCATTACCTTTCTAAATTTCTATAATAAACTTGTCCTTCTTTAAATTTGGACAGTACCATTAACTGTTCTGTCGCAAAGGCAGAATCAATCGTGTCAAGCATGATAAGGGTTAAGAATACAAGTTCCTTTTAGCAAAACATGTAGGTATAGTATAGTGCAAACGTAGCTTACATCAGTATCAAAGTTATTCAGAAGTAGCATTACCGGGCCAATGCCATGAAAAAGTATTCTTACCGTGAAACCCCCGCAGCTCAGTTCGTTATCATTTATATTCACAGTTGTATTATAACCTCTCCGCCACATAGAGGATCTTGAGGGCGGCTCCCACAGTCGTCCGTGCCCCACGGTCAAGTCTATTAATCCCAGCAAAAACACTGCAGCATTCAGAACAGCCCATCGAAGCATCCAGTGTCCAAAGTTAAATACTTCCATGTTGTGTAAGTTCAACTTTTTACTGTTCATTTCATTCCTTAAATATCACTTTAATCACAACGTTTTTGTTTCCTTGTCTTCTGCATTAAAAATGTTCTTTTCTACGATGATTTTTATCTACTCTTAGAAGAACTGACTGTCAAAACTTTAAGTCCGTTTTTATACAAAATATCAATTTTAATAATGTCATACACTTTAAAGCACTTTATTCTAATCTGTCAAGCGCAGATTTTTTTAGTTCAGTCTTGTCTGCTTTATACTTTTAGTCCATTTTAATTAATATGGTTTCCAAAATAAATGCTTTCTTTTAATTAAGATAAATTGTACAATTAATGTTAACAGCGTTGTCCAAAGTTTAAGGATTAAAACTGCATTGCAGTACAACGTCACTTTGAAATATTACAGACTTGTATTCAGGTCTCTTTTCTACAATCTGCAACTAATTATTCAAATGTTTTTTTGTTTTTTTTTCCAAACCAGAAAAAGAACTGCAAATAAATAAATTACATTTTCAATGTCTTTAAAGTCCCTGCAAAAAATGCACGTTTTGATATCGTATAAAGATCAAAACGAAATTAAAACATTTTAACATTTTAGTCCGAATTAAATCTGACTTTTAGATGTGTGGCCAGAGTGCATACATAATTATTTATTTAAAGAATCCGTTTGTAGTAAACATTCAATTAAGCCATCTACACATAACTATAGCAAAGTCCTGTATGATGACAAAATATACTAATGTTTCGATGACAAACGTGTAGTAACGTAGTAACATACAAAGATACTTGTAATTAAGCAAAAATACTAATGTAGTTCACCGTTAAAGTCACTAAAGTTATGTTTACTGTAACAAAGGTAAATGATAATTAATCCGCACAATAATGTATGGTTTAAATAAAGTAGGGTCTTCATTTTTTCTGTGTTTTACGGCAAGGGGAAAATGTAAAAATATCAACGAGGTCATGAAGAAGATATTTGTTTGTTTGTGAACACCAGATGCAATATTTTCACGAGCGGCATAGATATCGTAAACATATGGGAACAATAGATAATATTTTTGTGTTAAACAGCCTTATTTCTCATATGTGTAATAGTAATGAAAAACTTTTCTGTGCATTTGTTGATTTTCAGAAGGCTTTTGATTTCGTTGTGAGAGACATTTTATGGTACAAACTTATTAGAACAGGAGTAAGAGGGAAAATTTTAAATGTTATTAAGTCTATGTATGATAATGTAAAATCAAAAGTTAAACTCTCTAATAATGTCAGTGATATTTTTGAATGTCATTTAGGGGTCAGACAAGGTGAATGTCTTTCTCCTTTCCTTTTTAGCATGTTTTTAAACGACATAGAAGACACGTTCATAAACAAAGGTATAGAAGGTATTGATATTGGTACTATGAAACTCTGTCTTTTATTATATGCTGATGATATTATATTATTTTCTCAGTCTGCAGACGGTCTTCAGAACTCTTTAAATGTTTTGTATGATTATTGTTCTAAATGGAAGCTCACTGTTAATACGAAGAAAACAAAAATTATGATTTTTAGAAAAGGTGGTCGGTTGCCAGATAATTTAGCATTTACTTATAATAATGAACAAATAGAAATTGTTAGCAAATTTAAATACCTAGGTGTTCTTTTTACGACAGGTGGTGCTTTTAACGAGATGGACAAAATGTTAGCAGGCCAAGCACTGAAAGCCACCTTTCAACTTAATAAGTATTTGTATAAGTTCACATATATCTCGCCAAAACATATATTGAATCTCTATGATAAATTAGTTACACCGGTTATGAATTATGCCTCAGAGATATGGGGTTTTAACAAGGGTACACATATTGAAAGAGCCCATCTTTGTTTCTGTAAAAAGTTGTTAGGAGTTAAAGTTTGTTGTCAAAATGCTTTTGTATATGGGGAAACTGGAAGAGTGACATATATTACGCACAGATATTTACACATTATAAAATACTGGTTAAAATTGTGTCAGTGCGAAGAGGTAAAATATGCACGACAGATGTATGTTCTATTAAAAAATGATATGGAATTACACCCTAATCATATAAATTGGGTACATAGTGTTAGAAATTTATTGTCAAGGTTAGGTTTTTATGAGGTGTGGTTAAACCAAGGAGTTGGGGACATCAATATATTTTTACAAACCTTGAAGGTTCGTCTTTATGATATATTTAAACAAAATTGGAACGACAGCTTACAGGGATCCTCTCGTGCCTTATTTTACAGAACAATAGCTACTTTTACTTTTCAGAAATATTTAAATGATGTCATTGTTGAAAAACATAGAATAAGTATGTCTCGACTAAGAATGTCATCACATAGACTAGAAATAGAAAGTGGCAGATGCAGAAAACCTGTAAGCGTCCCTTTGGATCAAAGAAAATGTTTATTTTGTAATGTTTTGGAGGATGAATACCATTTTATTATTGAGTGCCCTCTATATACAGATTTAAGGCATCAGTACATTAAAAGATACTATTGGTTTCATCCTAACTATATCAAATTTATGGAACTAATTAAAACTGAAAATGTTAATGATTTAAGAAGACTTTCAGCTTATGTTTACAAGGCGTTTGAAAAACGAAACTTGATTTTAATACAATGTAGCAGTCAGTAATATATGTTAAAAAGTCTCTATTATGATGTAACACTTGATATTTGTCATAATGTTAAATAATGCTCTCACAGTCTCTCCCTCTCTCAAAGATATAACATGCATTTGGTATGTAGTGTTCATCTTTTGATATATCTATTGTCATCTTACTTACACATCTTGTATAGTTGCATTGTTATTTCTTCTGTGATTATGTTATATTGATGCATGTACATGGGCCAGAATTGGCTTAATACATAATAAAGTTATATTATATATTATTATATTATATAATGTTCCTGCATTAAAGATATTTTGAGGTACACATCAGTTCAGTAATGTCAACGTTTTAGTAGCCAGAATTGTTGTGTAGACTTATACTGGAGTGCGAAAAGCTGACTTCTAGACTTTTGAAGACGATCTGGACATAACAGAATTTTTTTTAAAGCGATTAGAATTGAAAAGGCTTACAAAACCAAAGGCATAGACCACAAAATGTTACGAGCGGAAAGATGGGGCAATAATCAGAATACCAGACGATTACCATATAGGGGGCTTGAAGGTGAAGTCTTCTACACACTATGACTGTTCTTTGGCTGAAACAAATTTTTTAGAACAGAACAGAACATATAATTTATTTTGACTTGTACAACGTACATCATCAAACATACAATAATTTCAATTTTTAACAATATATAGGTCTAATGCGATATTTGGTACAGCAGCATTTCAAATTATTTGAGGATGAACAGTATAATAAAGCAATAAAGAAAACATACAACATGATAATGTGATATTACAGTACATTATTTAAAATCGAAGTTCTGATATTCGTGGCATTTTTACAATACATTGCTAACTTGAATAGTGTATTCCTATTGTTACTTTGTATCAGTTCTAAAAACTTGAACATACTTGGTCTTGTATAGTAATACTTTTTGATATATTGTTTTCTTACATCTGTGTAACAAGGACATATAATGATAAAATGAAACTCATCTTCTATATCCCTTTCATTACAACATTGACAATAACGTTCATTTCTTTGTAATCTATTTCTGGCGTATCGTCCAGTATGTATTCTAAGGCTATGTGCAGAAATTCTAAGTCTAGTTATATACAATCTCAAATTGTTTGGTAATAGATCCAAGTAAATTTCATAAGTAAAACTGAATTTAAAATTATTGTACAGCTCTAGCACAGCACTAGTTTCTTTAGATACATGCCAACCTTGAATAAAACAGTCAATAACACGTTGCCTAAATATATGCATAAAATGTTTACACTCAATTACATAAGGGTTATTCCAAATACTACAAAACCATAATCACATAAAAGGTTCTTTAATTTTAAAACCCAATTATTTAATCCTTTATTACAATCATTTAATGATTTTTGATACACATAGCGGAGAATAATATTATCAGTGTTTAATATTTTAAACCAATATTTAACAATACGTAAATAACGTGATATATAAAGTGGATATCTTCCTAACTCTCCATAAACACCTGTAGAACTGATTGTTAATCTTACATTTAAAATCGTTTTACAAAACTTTAAATGTATCCTTTCAATTTCTTTTGACTTTGTAAATCCCCAAATTTCCGAACCATAAGATAAAATTGAACCAACAAAAGCATCAAAAAGCTGACATAATAGTTTTGGCTTAAGTCTATATTTCCTACAGTTAACAATTAAAACATTTAATGCCTTAAGCGCTTTACCTGTGATATATTCTTGATTAAGTGCAAAATTGCCAGTGTAGTTAAATACAGTCCCTAAATAATTGAAATTATCCACTACCTCAATATTTTTACCGTTATAAGACCAAGATTCGTTTTGAAGTAAACCTCCTCTTTTTCTGAACACCACAATTTTTGTTTTCTCAGTATTAACTTCTAACCCCCAATCTCTACAATATTCGTGTAATTTATCTAAATGCGTTTGAAGTTCCTGCGGCGTTTTACCAAGTATAACCATATCATCAGCAAATAACAACAAAAGTAAAATCATGTCCTCTATATCTATTCCAGAACTTGTATTTTCTTGTAAAAATAACTCTAGATCTTCAACAAATAAAGAAAACAGGACAGGAGACATTATCTCCCCTTGTCTTAAGCCTACAGCGTATTCAAAATAATCGGAGTAATCGTTACAAGATCGAACACAAGACTTTACTTTTTGATACATATCCTTGATAATTCTCAATAGTTTACCTTGTATACCAATTTTATACAATTTCATCCACAATGCATTTCTATATATAGTATCAAAACACTTTTTCAGGTCTATAAATGTGCAGTAAAGTCTCTTATTATTATTTAAATAATTTTGTACAGTATTTAACAATATGAATAAAGCATCAACAGTAGATTTACCTTTCCTGAAGCCAAACTGAGCATCAGATAAAACATTATTATTTTCACAAAATGACACAATACGCTTATTTAAAACTGTGGTAAATAATTTTGAAAAACAACTAACTAAAGTGATTCCTCTGTAGTTATTAACATCATTCTTATCTCCCTTTTTATATAGGGGTACAATTACACCTTCCATCCATTTTTCTGGGAAATAGCCGGAGTCTAGAATGGCATTAAATATATCACAAATATGTGAAGCTAAAATATCAACACTCTCAATAAAATACTCATTCATTATAAAATCACTACCAACTGCCTTACCCCTCTTTAAATCCTTTACTGCCTCATGAACTTCTTGTATACTTATATGCCGATCTAATTCATCAAATGAACAATCTAAATTATTAAAATCATGCGTAATACAAAAATTCTCTGCATTAGGATTTTTATCTTGTGACAGGTCATTGCCTAATTCAGAAAAGTATTTACGAAATTGTTCAAGAGTTATATTATTGAAAGATTTACTTTTCTTTTTAAAATATGACCAAAACTGCTTTGGTTTTGCATGGACTAACTTTCCAATTTCATCTAATTTCTTTTGTTTCAAAACGTTTCTCTTTTTACGGCATATATTTTTATACACCTGTTTTAAATGACAAAACTGCTCTCTACTATAACTAGTCTTTAATCGATTATATAACCTCAAGGCATCCAGATATTGTTTTCGTGCCTGCACACATTCTTCATCAAACCATTCAGCATTTTTAACAACAGATTTATCAGAAAAACATATTTCAGGTTTATGGGTATAAGTCTTAGAAAATAATGGATCTGCAACATCACATAAAATATTTGTAAAACTAGCCAACGTATTATTAACAGATTCTCTATTATTAGTATCAATAGTATTTGTTAACTGGTTAAAACAAGGTAATTTTGAGATAAGACGTGAGCGAAAATCATCTTTATATTTCTCATTCCATTTATACCTGACCTCGTTTCTATTTTCTAAATTTAGTACATGATTACTACATCTCAATGTAAACAAGCGAATATCGTCATTGGAAACAGCAGTAGGGGGTTTGATATTTTACTTGGAACATAAGCGGTCTTTGTCGAGAAACTACTTCAACATTAACGGTATTCTTCTGCTTAGTAAATATTGTTTTCTTAACATAGAAATAAAAGCTGCTACAAGTATTATATGAAAATAATACAGTGGTGTAAAGCAGTGGATTAAATTTCAATCAATATTTTGCTATTTCTGAGAGCAAGGGTCATCTGACGGATCTTTCATTGCGTTTTATATCTAGGTCGCTAAAAGCCAGGTAAACTTCTGGAATTTGAACGCCCTCCAGCTAAAGTTACTTATAGTCTTCTAGCCCAAATATGTTGCCGTTGGTGGCTAAAACAAGATTAAAAACAAACAAACAAAAAAGTACAAGTGTTATATAAACAAGGGCAATAAAAAGGCAATGTTTCTCTGCTTATAAATCATGACGTCAAAACTGTACTTGTTAACAATATTTTTTTTTATATAAAACTATGGGGTTTTTTCTTACATTTTATTTGTTAAGCATGTTAAAAGAAGTTTTGTATTAGGGATATAATTATAGTGTAAAAATATACACAACGAATCACCATTAACACAAATATTTTTTCTTGTTTTATTACATTGTTGTTGTCAACAACGCCACTTGCATATATGTACTCATCAATGCTTTATTTAAGTTGGCTAGCATTTGGTTGAGAATGTATTTAAAAAAGCATTACAGAAACGTTATACACCTTTTGAATGGCTTGCCTGTCAATAGGAGAGATCGCCGTGACGTCACGCGTTAACATCTGTTTATCTGGTGGTTGGCAAAACAAATGATTTTAACACCGTTTGCGTATTGAATCAGAATTTTTAATTCTTAATAACTTTTTTGCTCATTTATGGATTTTCAAAACTCAAAAAGATTTGAAATACTAACAATCTTCATATTTTTGTATCCAAATATCTTTTTTCAATGAATAACCGTTTTAAATGACATATAATTTAGAAGCGGCGTAGTGATTTTCACAACCTTTAGAAAAACAGTGTTAGTTAAGCGTTCATAATTAATCCATTTTATTTCGAAATAACAATTAAAAGTAATCAATAAATTGCTTGTTTTATAACCTTTCCATTGATCAAAAAATTATTTATGTAATTTGTGTTTTAAGAAAGTTTAGACCGTTAGAAAAACATCACTGTTTACAAAAAACATGGACGGTCGGCTTCTGCCCACCCGATCATTGTCTTATCAGTTCTAAAAATAGAATTTGTATACAAACACGATCTCTCCTATAGTCAAAACTATTACACTCGGATGCACAATAGTGTAAACAACTGCTGGGCAAGTCAGTCAACAAGTGTTTAATTATATTACATCATAAATAGGTTTTCCTATTTTTTCTTCAAATTTTTAATAAAGCTCAGCAAAATTCATTGCACAACTATACTCCGGTAACTAGCAGAAACTATTGACCGAAGATTATATAAAGAGTTTTGTTTAAAAGCAATATGATATATATCTGCGTTGGGCAAGGCGTTATTTACGCTGGGCACGTTTACTGTGGACAAGAGTGCTTTATATCGACAAATCTCGTTTAAGTTTTGCAAACTGTCATCATTTGTCATCAGGGAGAAGTTGAATGCTCAGCTCAGCGAACAAGGCATTGCGGCGCCCTTCTAAAACAGTATCATCGGATTCTTATGTACGACAACGCCAAGCTCCATGTAGCTGCCCATACAAGGGTATTTCTTGCAGGACAAAACGTTCACGACCCGCGTATTCTTCAGACTGTAATCTGTTAGATCTTTTGGTGAGCAAAATCAGTAAAATATTACGTTTTGAAGAACCTGCAATATCTGGAAGATTCCAAATGACGTCATCAGACGATACGCCAGGTTGATACGATCTCGTTAATAGGCAGTTATATGTCGACTAGATATTAGCTATCTGTTGTGTCAAACCTATTCTAGTTTTCAGGTTACTTTCATTCAATTTTGCGAGTTTTGGAATTGACCCCTATTTTATAATTTACTGATAAAATTCGCGTTTTTCTGCAAAACGCATGAAAACGTTGATGTCATCATATGAACAATGAATTAATCTTTTAGAATTTAGTTTGTCTATAACAGGTAAAGGTCCGCCCGTTTAGCTCACTAGGGAGAGCGCCAATCTACGGATCGCGGGGTCGTGAGTTCGATCCCTGGGCGGGGCGTATGTTCTCCGTGACGATTTGATAAAAGATCTTGTGTCTGAGATCATTCGTCCTCCACCTATGATTCATGCAGAGAACAGGTTAGGTTATCTTCCTGTCGTTACATAACTGAAATACGGCGTTAAACCCAAAACAAACAACAGGTAAAGTCAGAAGAAAATTGGATAATTCAGTATAAAAAGCTAGTATGTAATAAAAAGAATATCACATGTCTTATCAGTCTGGTAAAATGCTCGGCAGAGCCTCTCAATTTATTATTTTTGAGTCGGCTAAAGGCTGAAAGCCTTTTGACGAGTCCTTGCTGTTCAGCGATTCTCTAAATGGACCGAATAACACGTGAAGGGATGTAGTTCCATTAGATTTCTCAAACTTCAAACAGTTCACTGCATGAATGAAGTTAAGTTGTGTCAATTCCCTTTGCAATGACCAATATACGATGTAATCTGTCATATTTATGACTTGTAATTGTGCAATACTCGAATGTAACTCATTAAGCATAAATGTGCATTTTAAGAATTGCGCAGGCTTACAAAGCTTGGGTAACATCCAGCGAAAGACAAAAAATAGTTCCACAGGGCTCCAGATAAGATGCGTATTAGCGTAAATTACGTATAGAAATAATGCAAATACGCATGTCTAATAATTTCTAAGCGTATAAAAACGTATATAAAATTACAGAAACGCACACAATGCTTTTTTAAAAACAAAATCTGAATCGTCTGGATGCGTTAGGTAACATAGCCGATCAGCCTTAATTCTCCCACATTGAACGTAAACACGCATCGTATGATTTCTATAAACTTTGCGTGGGTTGAATTTTGCAGTCAGTAAACGGATAAATTATCGGAAGAAGAAGCTCTTACTGGTTTGTTTAGTTACTACTGATATTAAAAATGATTTGAATTCTTATTTTTCGAGAAATAAACAAATCGGCGAAACATTAAATTGTATTTTCTTGTAGTTTTTGAAATCGAAAGTAGATCGTCTATGTTTGGCTGCTTTCACGCAACGAAACAACTTTTTTATGAAAAGATTTAAATAAGAGGTAATTTAACCGTAAACTTCAATGTCAGATACTGCCAATTGCTGCTTAATGTCTTCGTATCATCACAATTTGTAAAATACATTGTTGAAACTGGCGAAAAGTGTAATCGTATCCGGATATAATATTTTGGGTAATTATCGAGCTGTGTTATGAAATTTTAAGAAAAAAAACTAAAATCAAACTGAAACTGGTAGACTATACTGTCAGTACATCAATCATTAGCCGACTCAGGCCCTTCAGGCCTTTGATTATTAAACTTGTTTGATAACGTCAGTATGAAAAGTCGCCATTTTTATATCTTGCATAAAATCACAATTTACTTGTTGATAGATGTTTAAGGCATCTAACGACCACAGTTTCTATCTGTGGTGTGGGACTACCTGGCGATATGTGACTCTGGCTGTGTGTGTTGTGTGCTCTATGCTTACTGTACTTATTGCTTTTTGAATGGACATATACATTTGTACTTGCTTTTAAATCAATGTTTTGTTAACTGTACATGCTAATAGTTTATTGACATTGTGTTTGTTTATCTAGATATAGATATGTGTACAGTTCGTTTTCGTAAACATCATGTTTGTAAACATTAAAGAATGCGTTTTGTAACCTTAATTCAGGGTTCCATATTTTAATGTGGCTTGTATAAGAAAAAGTTGAGCTCAAGCTAAAACAACACATAATCAAAAAGTAGAAAGGTCATTTTACAAGTAGAGAAAATTTGGTTTGAAAACGTGTAAACACGTAAGACCTGTATATGAAAGACAAATGAATAAACATACAATTTAAATCAAATTCGTAACACTGGTCTTAATTAACCGTTCTTTCAATTTTAAGCATTCAGTAAAACATAATAACATTATCTTAAACATTGATTAAATATTTCTTACGTTTTAATGCTCGATAGATCATTATATAATTGTATGTGCTGCAATTAGCTTCAGTTGTATTCAGTACAATTAAATGCAGGAATTTTAAAACTAGTAATCTTCAGCTATCAAAATACTTCACATATTTAAACATTGGCTATATTTGTTTCATGTCCTAAAATGAAGCCCACACGCTAATAATGCACTTGAATAGGTATATTTTTCCAAAAAGTATGTTTTATTTATGCAATGGCGCTATTTTTAGGCGTCGATCTGTTCTTGAGCAGCGTCTCCAGCTAAATAGTATTTGATCCGCGATCTAATTAAAATTTAGGAGAGAATATCGCATTTAGCTTGTTTTTGCACAGAAGTATTCTACCGTATGTCTAAGTTTGACATGCTATTTGTTTCTTAAATTAATATGTAAGGTATATCATACTTTGACTAACGTGTCGACACTGACACCTTTTACTTCACCGAACATCCATCAAAACTATTCAGATTGTCCATGAAACCAACATTTGACGGTTTATTCAATTTTGATATACATTAAGTTACTTATATATGCGTGCAGAAATAATAATTTTACTTGGCTATAGATTATTCATGAAGTTCTAGATTTTAAATTTAAAGTTTTATTCACTCTGGGAATCAACTAGAAACAAATGAAAGTACTTTTCTGTTTAATTATAAATTATGAGCTTCATCACCTCAGAACTGATGTCTGTTTTGCTGGGTGTTATGCAGTGTCATGTATTAAATTTTCAAAACCTTGCAAAAAAAAAATAATCAAAATCATCGTTGCTGATATGGTTGTAAATGTTACTGTAAGAGACGTTTTATTGTTATACATAACTAATAAACAAAATATGCTTAGATAGTTTATATACAGTCATGTAGTTAAGGAAATAATAAACATTTTCGTCTTCGTTTTGGGTAAGACTGGTAACAGGACGTTGCATTTACTGTTATGCCTATCTGTCTGTCTGATAACTCCAAACAGGTATAAATCAATCAAAGTTGCATGTCTTTTTTATTGGATGCACTTGTAATAATTTTCAATAACGGAGTTTCAAACACGCATGCACGCACGCAGATGTACTGTGCAGAATACATTCACTCAACATTTCAGCTGCCCAGTTAAAATTCGAAACACATGTAAACGAATTACATTTTTTTTCCTACAATCTGCGCAATAAATTCAAATATACCAAAGATAGAGCGGCTATGATCTCCAGCAGTATGTTGCAATGACATGTTACCGACGATGTGTTGATCCTGCCGGACAATACACGTTCCGTTCTGTTGGTTTTAAGATGTACAGAATGAATAAAATATGTGTTGCTTTTGTTTTGTTTCCTTCGTTAACTGCCTTGTAGTTCTTCAGTTGCTATGGTTTTCATCTGCGGGGGTTAGAGGGGTGGAGGGTAATTAAACTGGAAATGACAAAACAGCGTTGATAACCAGTGCGTGTAAAACCATAAAACTAAAAATGCAAGAGTAAAGTAAAGCAAATCTTTACCCAAGTATGCGTAGCACTTTATCACATGACTATTTCTGTCTTTGTACAACGAAAATAAGTTTCAATAGCTGTTTCAGTACAATCGATTCTGAGACAAAATAGCCAATAGAACCTTGCGAATGACTGACTTAAAGTGAATTTATTCTATATGAATGGATGTTCCGGTTTAGAGCCCGGTCCAGGCACTTGAAATTTCTGAGATGCTTTTGAGTGTCTCTCACCTAACTAAGACACATGTACTGGTTCTTCCCAGGAAAGACGGTTTCGCGTGTATCGGTGCTATACACCGGGCACATTAAAGAACCAGGCTCTATTCGCAAAGAGCTAGGCTAAGTTAGCCGGACAGGCCTGTATCTAAAAAGGATCTCTATCTGTTCTGGGGACTTTATCTCAGTCTGTCCCTCTGGTCAGACCGCTCTGTGTCTGTACTAGTAGAGGATGAATTTCGCGCCCTGTGTGGCTGCGTTTGCTATATGAAAAGCGCCTTTGAACGTGTTTATCATGAAAAGGGCGCTACATAAATCTGGTATAATAATAATAATTATAATAATAATGATAATAATAATAATAATAATAAGATACCTCAAGTTAGTTTTTACACATAGTCGTCTCTAAGGTGCTAGCTTTCACTAGGTTAATACAAAAATTGGTCATTCGCAAATATCCTTATTTCTATAATTGTTATAAAAGACCAGTTGAATTTGAATGCTCATAAAATACATAAATTGATTTTATTTATTAAAACATATATTTGCAAATTGTTTACATGTACAGAAATTAAAGTTTTACTGTTTTTGTAGCTAATTACATGTCAGCTATGTACATGAAGATGCAGTTCGCTTTATGTCACACGAATGCGAATGCATTAATTATGATTACACTTAAATTGTATTCGTTGGGATAAAAATGCAATCGTCGTTTTGTATGTAAATTTAAAGGAAGTAAATCAAATAAGATATACGATGTACTATCATGCATTATGCGACAAGCAACAGTTACATGAAAACACGTATTTGGCTACTCGGGAAGCTTTTATACTACATGTATAACACTCTATTTAAAAATTGTCTAATTAAAATGGTATTTCATATAACTGAAGAAGCTTTCGTGTGTACGGGCCCTCCGTAAGGATTTTAATTTACCCAATTCACGTGTTTAAAATACAATACGGCAATAAATTGAGGTTCTAAATGAGGTCGTAGAAATTTAGCGGTGTGCCGTAACCATGGAAACGGCTACTGAAACTGGTCGTCGAGGAAACTAAAAAACTTTCCTTTGTCATATTTCAAAAATTAATAGTATTAGAAACTTGAATTTTCCCATTTTCATTAAGTTATGACTACCTATTATTTGCAAATATTTTACTACATTTCTTAGTTTTTGCCAGCACATGCATTTTAGTAATTAGCACGTTCATTCAGTTGTGAACAAGAAATTGCCTTTTTTCAATCAAAAAATATTTTAAAGACTTAATTACAATTTTGGTTGATATTTGGCTGGAAAATGTTTTATAATTCGCATGCAATTAAAATTCTAAAATTTTGGATACATCAGTTTAATTTCATTTGATATATTTATGCAGCGGATTACATGCCATATAGGTTCTTTTTTCAATACTTTATGGCAAATGAAGTTAAAGAATAACTCGTTAACTCTCGACTTGGAATATTTAACGTATATTACATGAAAAAAACAACAACACAACAACAACAAAAAAAAAAACAAAAAAACAAACAATGTTCATTAGATAAATTGTTGGAAAAATGTGGATAGATTTTTCGGTTACACTGCATTTTGATTACTGTCAGTATTGTATAGATTCGTTCTACATATAATGTATGCATTAGATTTTTTTCTCTTTTTTTTTTTGTTGAATTTTTACTGTTACTGTTTATCGTTTACGAAATCAAGTATTTTAGAATTGATAGTTCTATCACTTTAATAATTAATTACGTTGTATATAACTAGACTTTTCTCCATAATTCAACGGTTACGGTATCATAATGGGAGTAAAGACTTCCAGTGTGTGTAGGGTGGTTCTACCAAAGTGGTGCTAATGTTCGTATACATGTATCTGTGGAGGCCCGTTGCGCCATGCTAATTGCCAATTGTTAAGTACCAATTATTAATGCCAAATGTCAAACACCTTATGCAAAATGTTTTTAAAACGAAATGACATATATTAAACTATGAACCGGTGCGCCATGCTAATTGCCAAATGTTAAACGACAACTAGTTAATGCAAAGTGCTATTTGCCAAATGCTGAATGCCAAATATTAACTGTCAAAGGATAAAAACTGTTTGTTTACTGTGAAACGCCGGAACAAAAGATGCCAAATGCCCAGTGCTTATTTAATAGCAATAGTTATTGGTCTTTGTTACATAACTTTGTCTCTGATGTCAAATGTTCTTAGGGCCGGTAGAACTTGTTATTGTCAAGTTAGACTGGTAGAATATTATATCTTCAAATAATTAAAAGTTACATTCATTAGTTTAAGAAATGGAAATCATTAATTCATAAATCTAAAGAAGTTGAATATTAGCATTCATCATTTAGCAATAAGCATAAACGATTAGACATTTGGCATTCAGCATTTAGCAATAAGCATAAACGATTAGACATTTGACATTCAGCATTAAGTATATGGCATAGTGAATTTAGTATGTAGCATTTAGCATGCACAGGTATCAGTAACCTAGAACAGGGGAACCAATTATACATATGTGTAACACAAACACTTATGCATAATTGGTTCGTCGATACCTGTGCATGTCAGCCGGGCGCCACGGACAATCCAACGGAAAGTTGATGTGGCCGGCGCAAAATCATTGGCATGAGATAAATATTATATGGATGGAAAGATTTTAAGGGCTTTATCGATGGACTCCAATAGCATTTGTGTTTGTGTCGGATTAAGTTAAGTAAAATTGTCTTGAACAAGGTCATTGTATGTAAACAGTGAGGAGAAATTTGGAATTTTAAGTATATTTAGGCCTGATAGTATATGAGGGTATTTTCAAAATGCCACATGATACTTAGGAAACTTGTTCATGTTCGTTAGATATGTCTGTGATATAAGCTTTCAAAGCCCCAAGTGTCTGTGCACGTTATTGCCTCGTTGTAGTCTCGTTGAGACACGATTGAGAATATCAAAAGTCGGTTATGCCTCGCTGCCACCTCGCTAAACTCATCACGCACTGGCTAGCTGACTGGCCACAATTACCAACGTAGCTATACCAAATCGTAATACTACGACTAAGGTAATACCAACAAGCTCACGTTCTGTTACGTTTTTGCTACGTTATACTACGTTCTCGCCACGTTGTCACGTTGAAGTACGTTGTTAGAAAACAGCAGCGAATTTTGCAGATCGGTTTATGCCTCGCTACCGCCACGCTGTTGCCACGTTGTTTTTCTACGTTGTGCTTCGTTATGCCACGCTGCAACCACGTGCAGCTGAAAACTGTCACGCATTGGCTGGCTGACTGGTCTTAATTACCAACGTAGCTATACGTGGCGGCCAAAACGTGACACTATGACTGGGGCATTATGTTCACGTTCTGTAACGTTTTTGCTACATTATACTACGTTATACTAGTACTACGTTCTCGACACGTTCTTGTCACGTTGTAGTATGTTGTTGTCCAATTAAACACTACGTGTAGAGCCAGAAAGGGTTTGACCGGTCTATCGACTTATTCAGGTCCAACATCAAAAGGCCATAGTGCTTACATTCGACTAAATATGGAAATGACATGGTCAGATATTAAATCAGTCTGCATATAGATCTCTTTGAAATGTTTTTATATTGAAAATAAAAGCAAAGTGATTTAGTCAATGCATTCTTATTTCTGCATAAAAAAAAAAAGTTTCGTGTAGTCAAGATGTATAAAGGGGCTGTTTCAAATTTAGAGGCGAGGTGAATACACGACTTGTTGCTGTACTTTGCAGCAAGTTTCAGAAATGTGAACTTAATGACATTAATAATAAATTAACGTACAGCCCATGACCCGCAGATTCAAGTACGCTGCTTTCTGTTGCGAGAAGAATAAATAAGTTATTACTCGGTCAAAATTCACATTTTATTACTACCTTTTATCTTACCGGACAGATTATGTTTATCATTCAGACATATTTTATTTCAAAATTTTACAGTAATTTATTCACTTTCCGTGTTACAAATATGTGATTTGGTCTGATTAATAACCGCAAGATGTGAATATGGGTTAGCAGATTAAACCACACAATTTTATTTGAAGATCATAACCCAGAAAACGGCCATAAATATATATTTTTAAAAGGAAGGAAACTTCAAAGTCAAAACAGATGTTAATATATTATTTCCAGTATAAATATGATATTGCACGAGCTCGTGTGTTTATACGTGACAATTTTGTTATATCAGCTCTTTTCCCCTCTTTCTTAAACAAAATTGCCTGCCTGCTTTTTCAGAGTAATGTGTTTAAGGTCGTGTATAAGAGAAACACTTAAGGAAATGAAACTCGTAAAGTCATAAAGGTACTTTAAATTTACAGAAATTACTCCTTAGGTCAACATAAATCAAGTACGTTCGGGTGAAACTGATATATCATATTTTAGGAACTTTTTTGTTGAAAATATAAACATTTAGTGTCATAAACATGTGACACAGAGGGTCATACATAATTATTTAACAAAAGTTGGACATTTGTTGCTGTTGTTTTAGTTCTTCCTTATGTGTATGTACACAAATGTTTCCATCTGAACATCAGTGTCAAAATGACTGTTATTGTCTTAATTATGAATATATATAACACAGTATCAGTTTAATTGGTTGAAATAAAAAACAGCCATAAAGTATGTATAATTAGTGACTAAACACTAGCTTTACGGAAACACTTTCAAGCTGAAAGTATCATGTGGTATATAATTATACATATCTCTAAGGTTGTCGGCCGCGGATGCATGTATCTGAGAAATGGAACACACGTTTCAAGTTTATGGATGGAAACGTCAAGTACACTTTAAAACATCGCCTGTATCCTTCTTTGAAATTCTGATTGAGAAAGTCGAAGGTTTGGAGGTTATGAAGACAAACAGCGTTTATTGTGTTAATATCATCATATTTCTATGCATTTATTCAACTGATCAACACAATACAAACTTTTATGAGTGTAAAATAAAAACCAAAATGCAATATAAAGTCTGAATGATTTGTCTGGACGTTTTCAAATCAGACAATAAGAGGGAACCAAAGCATTCCGGGTAAATGATTGGACACTGTAAACTGTTCAGATTAGTCAAGCTGTTAATATTAAGTGGATTGTTTCACTTGAAGCAAGGCAATTTTACATTATATTTAAATAATATTTCGTTTCACCGTCGACCCCTTGACATCCAGATAAAAAGAGTAAAATGTGACCACAAATAACAGAAACAACAACAACAACAGCAGCTATAACAGAAACAAAGAACGTCACACACCCTAAACTAATATTTCATTACTGCCCTTCTGTCTTGACTTCTTCTCTGAAAAATAAAAATAAAAGTGTGTCAATATTAAAATTGATAACCAAAACCAATAAATGTACGTATTAATTATTTTATTAACTCATCCGAACAAAGGGTGGCCTACGAAGCGGAAATGATTTATAGTAATTTTCTTATGGGACAAAAACACTATTTTCTAAAGGCATCCTTCCTTAAGGCCTGTGTCCACAAAATATTTACATACTTTATTAGCTTTCAATGTTGGACTTTTGTCCTAGTTGTTCTAATGTATTCTAGACAATAACACGCAACAATAATGAGCGCCTAAAAAGTCTCTACATCACGATTCTACGTCATCAGTCCAGTTGGAAGAAGTACATTTAACAAAAATCAGTTATTAACAAATGTAACAAACCTTTAGAATGAGACTGACAAACATCTGTTATTATTTGTAATGATTTGTGTGCTAAGGTAAATAAAAGAAAAATCGCACAAATTCACAGGTCTTTCACGTTTGAAGTACAATTGAGAATGCTGTGAAATAAATGTATATGAACAGAGCCTGGTATCAGTATGTTTTCAGAGATATATAACTTTAGTTATATTTCGATCCTGTCTTTAAATGTACAGAACATATTGATAATACTCCTCAAAAGCATTCGTTTTTTTATTTCGATTTTTGCCAAATGCTGGAAAGTATCCGCGGTAGTAATTATTTCAGCTTCTTCCGCCTAATTATAATGGCCATCGTAGATGAACGTGCATATCTAATGCATGGTGTTTTTGACCGCATAAAGCTGACATTTTATGACGAATAGCTTTTAAGACAACTGAAACTCACTACTTTTTACCAATCAATGCCATTCGCATCTAGTTCTGATAAACGAAACTTAAATATGTTCAAATAAAAGTCATAAAATACTTAATTTAATTCTTATTGTTTTATCAATACAGCTATTAATTTTCTATTTATGATTTTATACAAGGAAAGGCTGCATTGTATGACAGACATTTCCGGTAAGGCCAGACTAATGCACGTGCTGTGACAGTATGGTCATCTCTTAAACAGCATGTAGTTAGGTATGCACGTTTCGTAAACAATAAATCTGTCATGTAATTTAAATCATAAAATGTGAACGGACATTTTTACATGTTTATATTTAAATAATTGATATAAAAACAGGGCTTCACATTATGAGGCCAATACCAAAATTTACTTATTTTTCAGTCATATAGTTTGCATTAGATTTTTCGACAGAAAAACAAAATATTTTTAATACCCGTTGTCAACAGCCATTAAATCAACGCACATTTTAAAGTTAGTTTAAGTAATCATCGGCGGCGACGGAATAGGTGTACAGTTCCATGATATATTTACCGATTACTTTTTTAATAGTAACAAAGTACTAAGTATATATACGTCACCGTACCGAAAATTGGAGCAACCTTGCTACTTCATAAGCCGTGACTTCAAGTATCAACATACAAAAGTATTTACCTGTGCATGCAGGGCAACATTCTCCTGACGGTCTGTACTGGTGTTTGCAGTCTAAAGGTTGACATCTCTGCTTTCTACATCGAGCTTTACCATTCTGTGAGAATTATATGAAAACATGCCTACATACTTGGCCAGATCTTAAATTTTAAAGAACCAACTTGCATACTATTGTTACATTGAGTTAGACAAAATTAAAATAGTCCTCTCATTTAAAAACCAGTTTTCGTTCAAGTCTACTTAAAAGTACTCTTAAGCAAAGGTAGGACTACAATTATCTTCAACTACATTAAAATATATCATTTACGGTTCAATGAAAGACTTTTAAAATTTCTACAAAGGAAATCCCGTTGGTCTCTTTTTAACGAAACGTCTTTGTTGCGTGTGTTATAGACGTTATTCATACTGTTAGCATGGAAGAAAAAAAAAACATTTCAGTCATACATCGTTCTTGTGTCAATTGTGAGAAAGAACATATTCTCGCGAGTCCTTTTCTATAAAATTAGCCATGAAATTAATTATCATTATAACGTGGCAATAATAATTATAAAGAATTTAATATTTTTGACGACAACGTTAACACCGTTGAACAAGACCAAATACAGCCCGCCCGCTTACCTCAGTAGGTAGAGCGTTGGTCTACGATTCGCGGGGTCGTGAGTTCGATCCCCGGGCGGGGTGTATGTTCTCCGTGACTATTTGATAAACGACAATGTGTCTGAAATCATTAGTCCTCCACCTTGAATTCATGTGGGGAAGTTGACAGTTACTTGTGGAGAACAGGTTTGGTACTGGTACAGAATCCAGGAACACTGGTTAGGTTAACTGCTCGCCGTTACATGACTGAAATACTGTTGAAAAACGGCGTTAAACCCAAAACAAAAAAAAACCATGTGAGCCACTTTAATTACACTTACTTTGCATGAGCACGTGTAACATTTCATCTCTCCGAATGGGTGTAACACAGGGTGCCATTTATCACCGTGCTGAAACAAACCACCTCCAAATGTACACCCTGAAATAAAAATGTTTCTTCGATCAGTCAAATTTGGTGGCCTTTTAATTTAAGGCAGACTTTATGGACAGTAGATGTAGTAAAACCATGGTCATTTTGACATTTGTATTCAAAGATATTAATAAACCTATTGTAGAATGACATAATTGTAATATTATGTTCAACTGTTCGGCTTTTTGTTTTGATGAAACATCGAAGTTTCGTTTTCTTTTACTTATTTGAGACCAATACAATTCGACTAACGTCTTCTACGTAAAGTCAAACTGTTATTTACACTAGTGTAAAACATATTCCAAATGCATTTTACTCCACCCGATGTCAAACATGTGATTATACAAAATTGACATTCTCCCGATTATGACGTTCATTCTGTATTAACCGCAAAAGGAAAGGCGCCAAAATAACGATAACGCCACTATGTGATTATGACGACGCCCGCTTGCAGTCAAGGTGAACGTTTGTCAGGTGATATGATAGGGTTTCAGTTAAACCATAACAAACGAAATTAATATTTCATTGTTTTGCCGTTCGTAATCTGTCGCTCATTTCACAAGAACTTCGTTGAAACAAGTCCATTTTTTAGAATTCTCTACCTGCTTCTCGTGTGTTTACGTTTAAAGCCAGATACTAGATGTGTCTGTATCTGTGATACGGTGTACTTGACATAGTTTTGTATACTGTTACATATAGTGTGTCTTTAATGCTTATCATTTCAAACGATTAGTGTTAAATGTTTAACTGTAATGTTGAAATAATCACCTTCCTTGCCTTTTCTCTTTGTCTTCAGGAAAATGTCATCAAAACTAACTGCAGCATCGTTCCTTCCTGGCAATATGAACATCAAAGTCAGAACAGTTTTAAAGTGAACAACATGCAAATTTTCATTTTAGCATGCAATATGGTACAACTAATTCAACGTGCATCTATATGAGCCGTGTCATGAGAAAACCAACATAGTGGCTTTGCGACCAGCATGGATCCAGACCAGCCTGCGCATCCGCGCAGTCTGGTCAGGATCCATGCTGCTCGCTTTCAAAATCTATTGCAATTAGAGAAACTGTTAGCGAACAGCATGGATCCTGACCAGACTGCGCGGATGCGCAGGCTGGTCTGGATCCATGCTGGTCGCAAAGTCACTATGTTGGTTTTCTCATGGCGCGGCTCATATTTTTTGACATTCATTTGCACGCGTTCATGCGTTTTACTGTTACTGTATTAAATCTAGTTTTTTTTAAATATAAATGTTCACAATATTGCTCCTTACTTTTTTCTTATAATGAATTAACTCAGTTATTTATCTTCATAAACATTTCACATGATAGCAAAATGTTTTAACAGGTAGAGAATATAGTTTATTTACCGTAAGAGTGCTCTTAATATAATGTGAAGATTTTTTACACGTACATGTACATATGTTTATTCAATAAATAACCTTCATGAAACGATATCATAGGATAATGTTGTAGAAGTACCAGGTAGTAGTACCAGGTACAAATATAGAATTATTTTAAAAAGGTTATTTTGCGTTTCAATCATTTTTGTAACAATGAATGGTTTCGAATATTTTTGAATATTTTACCTCGACAAACCTGGCAACAGTCATCAGGTTTTACTCTAATTCGCTGATGTTTTGGACAGTTCAATGCTGGGCATGGTACCCTTGTGCAATTCACCTCTAAGGTCGATTGCTGTAAATATAGATGTCATATATATGTGTGTGTTATTTGTAATAGCCTAAGTTATGTTGATAAGATTTATGATATAATACATTTCATTATTACTTATTTCATAAATGGTCGGTCAATAGTTGCTAAAGGACCACTCTATAGCTTAGATGCCGGTCAATAGTGACACTATCCTCAAATCCTGTAGACATCCGGTAAACAGTTCTGTTTCTTCCCCACGTGAACACCACATGCTACACTGCACTGACTGTCCATATTGTGAGGTCTGAACAAGACACATTTCTTTTCAGACGCTTTTGTCTAGTATTTAATAACCATCAGTCCTGAATATTACGTTTTAGAAAATAAATTTTTAAATTAGCTGTTGGACATTCTACAGTGACGTACACAGACGCCTGAAGGTGACAGCAGGGACGACAACTGTGAAAGAGATTGGTTTCCTACTAGAGCTCCGAAAATCAGTATTGAGTAAAGATGAAAAAGGGTGAACAATTTTCACGAAACTTACTACACAGTTGCATATAGCACATTTTGAGTAGCCAAATGGTGGAACAAATGGATGCCAGTAGGATCCGGCCAGATGCCAACGCTTGTCGCCCTCAAAATAACAACTTCCGGAGTGCTTTTTCTCAGTATCGTTGTCGTCTGAAAGAATTGAAGTAGGATATACTTATTGTTATAGATTATGCTAAACTTTGTATCATTCTAAACTGTTAGAAAATGTATTTCTAAAATGAGAAAGCATCCGGCGTTAATCTATTCCTTTTCTAAACAAATATTTATTTTAACATTTGTAGTAATGTATGTTGAATTATAATATCAGAAGGCAATAAATGTATCAATACTTGTCAATAAGGATTGGAAACGCTTATAATGGCATGAAACAAAATACAGGGAGGTTATTCCTCCCAATTTATCGAGCATCTACACATCGCGATTATCTCCCGTTTGCTATCAGAAAACGTTATTACACCAGATTAACCCGCAAGTGATTCTGCCTTACCAAGATCAGCCTGCACACCCGTGCAGTCTGACCAATGTCTGCACTGTTCGCCATTCAGTCAGTATCTTTTTGGTAAGAATCCCTTTTAACAGTTAATGGTACTGTCCAAACTCAAAGATGGACAAGTTCATTGTAGACATTTAGCAGGGTAAGGGTTGATAACTCCATAACACTGTCGTTGCCCGCACACACATCAGATTATCTCAAGCGAATTCATTTGTAATTTAAATAACCTCTAGCACTAGCCTGATGTCATGCAACTAATGCACTAAATAAAATCATCTCAAAAAAATGGAGAAAGAAAAAAAAACAACAAACGTTAGCTCTAACAAAGTTAATTATATATGGTGCTGGAAGAGAAAAAAACAGTGTCCTTGTTTTAATTGAAATGGATTTTGTCAGCAGCACTCTGTTATAGCAAGACAAGTTCATGTTTTAGAAATTTATAGCATCTGCCTCAGATAAATATCGTTGTGTTTTTGTGGTGTTTTTAATGGTTAGTTTGGGCATTTTTTCCCGAGTTTTGTGTTTTTCTTTCTTTCAGGATACTAAGTTATAAATGAATATTATAATCAGATTGGTATATTAGCCATCTTTGCTCTCATGTGTTTTTCTAGTGACTGTCATACTATTGTTTGCTTTATGGTTATGTACATTGTACCTACACCCAAGAAATTTTAAAAATGTATCTGCATGTTGTCGATTCCATTTTACATTAAATGTCCTCTTCCGTCAGTAATATAATTATGTTGTATTCAAATGTACGGAAGCGTGTAGGGACAGTTTGCTGTAAAACTCTTTTAATATTCTAAATGCTCTACTAAAATCTATGTGACCAGTATGTGTACTCGTTACTGTCATGTGAATGAATTAATTTAATTCAATTCAAACATGTATGGATTGTATATTAATCAAAACGACCTTATAATGTTACTTGCTGGAACCAAAACACGCAATATTTGTTGAATTAATGATGTATGAAATGTAAAAATATCCCTGTTGTTTTCAATTAGATTCAGGACTAGTCTGGTGGCAATAAATGAAATGACATGATCTAAATTTCACCTCCTTTTTTTCGATCGTACCGAACAGTCTGGTAGTACAATTTCTGTATTTTTGTCATTTTTAGTTTTTTTCGTAGAGATAAGAACATGCACTTACCATTGCATACAGGGCAACACTCATCTTCTCTTTTGATTGGATATTTACACGAAGTGGGCGGGCAGATCATTCTGTCACAGTGCACTTTGCCTCTCTGTGGAATAAAGTTTCATAGATATGCTTCCAACAGTTACCAGGACCATGCTCGGGGACATAACCAGTACAGTGAAAATACAGTATCAGAAAACTCTGACACGTGAATATATTGCAGTACTACTTAAATATTTGTTTTTCACCACTGTAGGCATAATACACGTTTTCTGCGTATTAATATCTGCAGAAGCCCGCGGGATCGTTTGTGACCGAGACCGAAGGTCTAGGTCACAAACATATTCCAAGGGCTTCTGCAGACGTTAATACACAGAACAAACGTGTATTGTCGCTATTCTTGCATAAAAAAAACATTTCACGACGACTAAATGTATTGTTTTCATACGTGATGACTTTAAGATTCCGGTACATTTTCTAATTACCATTCTGGTTGTTCTTGGAAACGGTAAACATGTTTTAAATATCCGTATCCAGGGCCCAGAAATAAACATCACCATCAGAAGTACATCCTGAAGTGTATTTTTTAACGATTTTTTGATCTCTAGTTATTACAAACATGAAATTACCAAAAACTGTTCATGTAACTTAACAATTTAGTGAACAGGAGCACAATTTCTAGAAGAATAACTTTACATTCGAGTTAAATTGTGTACGGACACATTTGGAGTACGGATGAGTACGAACGTAGTGTCAAGGTTTCAAACTGTTTATATAAATTCTTCGAGAAATTAGATAAAAACATACCAATTGATACTTACCAAAATCATAAATATGGTTCCTAAATACAAACAATCGTTGTAGTTACCCGCGATTCTTAAACATTCACAGTTATCTACAAAAACTGAAACGACGCCGAGTTCTAAAAGGGGAGTAAACAAGGGAAGAAGCTAGTATGAACATTGTTGGGGGCAGCGCATTTGGCGTTGGTAACTGATACAGCAAAACATTCTATGTTTTAGATTGCATCTTTTATGTTACAAGAAGAGGTTTTTATGAAAGGAACAAGACGCAGATAATAGATGTCAATCTGCGCAGAAATACATTTACGACCCTGGGAAAGCATTTAAAAAAACGGGTATTAACAACACGTGAATTGCCTTGTTTGCACACGATTTTTCTCCCGTTAAAACATGGGCGGATCCAGTGAAAAAAGTACTTTTTATGCAAGAATGAATACTAATGTCATAATTTTTGGTGAAAGATTTTCCTTTTTTTGTTCCTGAAACAAACTTATAAAATATTTACATACGTAATCAATTACTAAAATGTACTCTTACATAAATGTACAAACAATCTTTTGACTTTTGACTATTATATAGATATATCGAATTCATTTGGCAAATGTTATACACCAATAACCCATTAGCGTTCGATCTATCAAACACAGAATGCAGGAGATACTCAAGTACTGAGAAGAAAATGTATTTATGTTTCATGAAAGCAGAAAGAAACCGTAACAAACTAGAGTTGTTTCATTAAAGTATCCCTGCAAACATTTGCAAACTACGTAGTTCGACGTGAAATTCATGTGAAATTGAAGTTTCATTGAATGTCGAAAAGTTTCGTTTTTTTACCGAAGAAGCATTTCTGTATGCTGTTGTAGACGTCAAAAAGTCCACTAAAATTAACCTAATGAAAAACGACATCTGCTCAATAACACCATTTCCAATTGCACCTACAGACAGGTTTAACAGATAAGCTTGGCATTAAAGATATTTCCATAGAGCAATATCTTGTGTCCGATATTCCTTCATACTAAATGTTGTAAGAAAAGTTATAAAACAATAATGATAAATGTTCCACGACAATATAACCGTTGCCAATAAATTTGATGTATACATAAAAACAAAAGATAAGCTTTACATAAAATGAAAGGGTAAATGCCAATGAGTTCATGATATACATATCCTCTTGAACAGGAAGTAAGTTGTAATGGATATCAGAAGTGTAGCAGATATACAGAAGTGGATTCCTTAAGTTCACGATGCAACTCTTTAGCTTTTTAAAAGGGAATGATTGGAAACTACAGAGATAAGACATAAACTGACTTTATGATTTTTGCAAATAGGCATTTAAACATATTTTCAGGAAAACGGTCGAATCATCGTAACTTCGTAAATTCTCGCCTTTGAATAACAGTCACGTGACACTTTTACATGGAATATAATTATACAGAGCTTAAAATCCTTTCTTCGAACTCCTTAGTACATGTTTATTGTATAATATGTCTTACATTACATCTGCAAGTGACGCAAGGATTGTCGTCTGCTGGTATCCAAGACTGCGCATGCGCATAAAACTGCCCTTCGTAATAACATCTGAATGTGTCAAATCTATCTATTTCTAACCCGTTTTCTTGCGAATCTATCACCGAACCTGTAGTGGTCTGTGGAAACGACTTCTTCCAGCAATTGTTCCTAATTCGAATCTGTAAAAGCCAAAAAGCGTTTATCTGTTTCAGTCAGGGTCAGTTTTACACCATGTCTGTACAAGAAACACCTAAAAAGACATTAAAATCCAAAACCTTGTTAAGATATATATCTACAATTTAGTACAATATGTACATTACATTTTACATCGATAGTAGACGAAACCCTCATTACGCTCGGTCTTTGACCTTATCGTAAGTAGCGCCTCGGTAAGGGATTGTAGACATCATGGTCAAATTACACTCTCATCTAGATTCGAGCCCGTGACATCAAAATAAGGAGTCCAAAGTTCTACTATTGCACCACACTTGTAGCAAAGCAAGTTTGACATTGATGCAAATATTGGAGCTACTTGCTTATTTTGGAAAAGTTTACTTTAAGTAACATAACCGACCTATTAGGACTGTAATATTTAGGTCAGTCAGAAAGATTAGATATCGATAATCTTATAGAAAGACGACGCAAATGCTGATAATATCAAGCAATATGTGATTCTATGTTGAATTAACTGATCAATCCTGTTGTTGTTGATTTTTTAGCATAGGTAATTTTATCAGGAATCGATGTCACTGAACATCCCAGCATTGAAGTTATGAATTTAGTGAAAAATGAAGGGCTCTTACACCATGTTATCAAATTCCAAAAGGCATAAAACTTTTATCTGCTATGGGTTTAATACTGCTTTAGATACAAGTGTGTAAAAGAAAAACTTTCATAAAATTGTGATTACATGAATCTTTTACGGCTCTACTATCATGTATGCTTTAAAATGACCATCGCATTAATTGGTTATAAAGAATAGTCCTTTTGCCTGCATGTTTTAATAAAAGAAGTTGCTGAAAGGTCTCATGAAAGCGAAATATTTTATAGAACTTTTCATAAGTAAGCATTCGTATCCTGGCTCTGTATCGTTATGATAATATTTTCTAAATAAATCATTAAAAATCTAAAATATGAACCATTGACTTTTCTCTTGCTCCACAGGAGTGTTGATATATTATATTGTCTTCAAACATTTAGTAGCATGCCGTTCAACTGCGCAATATGTAATTTATGAATTGTAAAAGTTTTATGTTATACTTTATCAAGCAGACAAACGTGCAGTGCCCTTTAAGCAGACAACGCATCTGATTTATATCTAAAACTTAAAACGAATATTTCATAAATTGCCAGTTTTCATGCTGGGTCAATTACAAACCTTTCCTTCGTACTGTTCACATACGTCACCGGAGACCCTAAGCCTCGCTGTCGCTTTACCATGATTTATGTCTCTGTACACGCCATCTCCTATCCCAGTAATTGTTCCCATCGGCTACAAACATAACAAAAATTAAATGAACCACTGATTAAAACACGTTTTTCACATGGTTTATCTGATAGCCAACAGTATTTTATAATAGAGTAATGTCCCTATTGTTTGACGAAGCTCCGTATAATTAATGACTGTAACATTTTCCATGTCTGGTGTATGATTAAACATTAATTTTATTCCCAATGACGGTGTTTCCGGAATCATAATGTGCGCCTGCCTATGCATTAAAAAGATTTTTTTTTTCATCGCAGATCAAAGGTTTCCAGATCTCACAAGACCTTATTTTATGACCCATAGAGAAAAATGTGTTATTTTCTAAATGAATAGTTCTAATAATTGTGAAATAATAAAAGCATTTTTGTCAAAGTTACAAATGACTTTTTTAAATTGGACATACTAATGAACAGAGGTACCCGGGAATATCTTCCATTTCGAAACTAATCGAATATGGTGCTCGTGAAATGTGCTGAACATTAGTTTTGTCACGTGTGCTCTGCATCTTGTGATTAAAATCCTTCAAAAGATTTTAAAACACTATCCGGGCTTTGAAGTTTACAGGTTTGCATGATAAATGGACATAATAATCATCGCATCTGTAACAGAATATTGTACTAAATATCACTCCTGACAAGCCAATACGCCAAAGTTGCTGCTGTTAGAGTGACAAAATGCCGTTTTATGTGTAAAAAGGTTATTTAAAAGATACTGTTCTCCATTTTCTTTTAACAGTCTTATAATGATTGGATAATAATCTTTTCCATGATATTTCAGGGCATAAAAATATGCATAAATATGTCCGGATTTTTGTAAGTTATACGCTGCAAACGGTGCATGACAAAACGTAACTTTACGGAGCGTTTTCCCATTCAGATACCTTTTAAACATAGTGAACCTTATCAAACAAAATGAAGAAGAAAATAGAATGCCGATTGCGTTGAAGAAGAGACAGAATCTCTACAGAAAGCTACATTTTAAGAGAAAAAAGGAGAAATAAATAATTAACTTGATTAGTGTTCTAATGAAGAGAAGAACTACTGTAGCTGCAGACAAATTGGGTTTTTGACGCACGAAATATTTTAGGCGTAATGTACAGAAGACACTAATTACTTTTCAAAGGTTTACGTTTTAACCTTCTAACATGCGACGAGTCTCCTTAATTAACATATGAGCCGCGCCATGAGAAAACCAACATAGTGGGTTTGCGACCAGCATGGATCCAGACCAGCCTGCGCATCCGCGCAGTCTGGTCAGGATCCATGCTGTTCGCTTTTAAAGCCTACTGCAATTAGAGAAACCGTTAGCGAACAGCATGGATCCTGACCAGACTGCGCGGATGCGCAGGCTGGTCTGGATCCATGCTGGTCGCGAACCCACTATGTTGGTTTTCCCATGGCATGGCTCATATTATGCTCTTTCTGAAACATTTCTCAAAAGTTACACGAATACATGTCTTTTTTACTTTGTAAATTCCGCTTTGAAAATAACGATATAGCTCACATCCATATGAAATGTCTTGCCTTTTTGATGTTAAACATATTTGTAATCACGTTTATATCGTTAATGAACTGCACCTACGGTGAATACGTTCAAACTCGTTTCGCACAATGTGCAACCATTTTGTATCTGAAATATTTTCAGTTTTTTTCTCTCGCCCAATTACTACTTATCCGTGGGCAAAAGTCATGACCTCTTGCCAACTTCCGGTGATACGCTAAACAACTGGATTTCTTCGAGATCTTTTAACAATTTTGATTGATCAGTTACGGCACAATGCTGACATAAATCTAATTAAAAAAAACTGTGTCTTTGTAATTTTTTGTTGCTTTTTTTAGTTCTGTTCCTGTGTGCGCTCAATCTATATCATTTCTTAAGAATGATAAAATTTTAGGAAATGCAAACATGCTATTTCACCTTTAATCCTTTACTTATTAATGTATAATAGATCTATCACATGGGCGTAGGAGCGAGTTTAACTTTGGGGGGGCCAAACCTTTTCGACCGGCGGCGGTGGTGGGGGAGAGTGAGTGCGGCAAGGTATCCCTGGTGCATTATTCATGACAAAGCCTCAAAGTCTTGTACAGGGGCCAAATGGGCAATAGGCCCCCTCAAGCCTCTATGTTTTAGCAAACATTGAGTTATTCTGATGATACACATACGACTAGGCACTGAACTGTCTTAATCTGTCATATTATGTATTGTTCTAATTAAGTGTGCAATTTTTTTACATTCTTCTGTTGAAGCCCTGAACATACAATCAATTAGCGCTGCATTTGTTTAATTGTGATATAAAGTTGTGGAAATATCATTTCCCTTTAATGGATGGACAATCAAAAACAAAAAAATACATAACGTTTGTAAACATGCGTAAACAGACTTAATAGTTACACAGGTTTTTCAGACGCTCAAACCGGAACTGTAGTGATTGCGCTCAATGATATATTATTTTTTATAAAATGTAATCAAACAATCCTTGGCGTGGCGCGTACAGATTTCAGTACTGACACTATGGAAAGAGACAAGTCAGAATACAAGGGAAGGCCAAATGCAAATAAGAAATCTGGTTGAAAAGAATTATATGATGCTAAGTAAATGTTATATTAGACTGCAAGTTATATCTCTTTTCCAAAATATTGGGGGGGGGGGGGGGGGGGGGGCAATTTATAGTTTGCCCCCCCCCCCCCCTCTCCTAGCTTTGGGGGGCCTGACCCCCGCTGGCCCCCCCTGCTCCTACGCCTATGTATCAGTTGAATTTACTGTACTGGATATGAAAGAAAAGTTTGATTTTGCAGTATAATTCACCTGCGACGACATTTCTTTAAAATCAAGATAAAATTGTTTCTTTGATTCAAACAATATTAACATTATTTGATTATCTTTTCACCTTTTCTAGTTTTCTTATAAAAGAGCCGGCGTTTCTAGTTTCTATGGTAAATGTCATGTCTAGGGTCTCGTCACGTGCGCCAGATGATATGACGTAGTAACTTAGGTCGGAGCAATTTTTGCTGACGTCATAAAACACAAATGCTGGTGATTCACAATACGTCGATCGTAGCATCCTATCTGACGCTGTAAAAAAAGACAAATTTATTCAACATTTTTACAGATATTCTATGGATATTGTTCACTTAAATATTTAATCTTTAGGTATTTACTTCAAATGTAAAATAAATCCTCATGAAATGTATTTAACTTTACTAATATACAAATTGATTGTGAGTGTTTAATTATAATTATAATTAAATATCATGTACAGGAACAATCAACTGTTAAAAAAACTTCCAGTTTGTCAGCGGCTGTACACATTTATACTGTGTAAAGCTATACACGTATACAGTGTGTACTATCTTTAAGCCTAATGCATAGTACTGTTAATACATATAACTTCCTAATTTCATATTTACATAAACTATATGTAGTAACTTTTCGTGTTTTCATATAGGAAATCTGTATCTAAAATACCTTTAAATTAAAATATTTAGTTACTGAACTGACATGTAACTTGAAATTGTATGAATTTAAAATAAAGCCCGTATGACGGAAATAAATGATCCATTATTTTGAAGAAAGTAGATCTATTAAAAAAAAAATACGTGTAACAAGTTTTCTTTTTGTGAAAGTTATCTATTTACTCATATATGTTCAGTTTATGGAAAAGAACAGAGTGCAATAAAACCATCTAAAGACATACACTATACGACGACTGAATAAAAATTGTTTTTTTTGCATACCTTTGAATAAAAAATCTGTCTTCCTTTGTAATGGATACACTCTAGTGTAAATGTCTTCATTATTTATTGTAATCCTAATTCGCACACCAGCATTCTGTATAAACACAATGTCCCTTGCTCGTAACTTTTTAAACGACCCTTCAGCCTGTAAATGAATCATCATATCTGGCAAAGTATACTAAAATTTATTATAATTTAACATTTGCAGGATGGTAAAAAACAAAGACAAATATCAAACAGGGAATGCCACGCACCAAAAACGCAGCCTCCTCAAAACGAAACCCACAGCACGCAGACGCGTGCACCACACACACACACACAGCCAACACATTAGGACAAAACGAACAAACAAAGGAACACACACACACACACACAAACACACACAAAACCAACACATCAGGACAAAACGAACAAACAAAGGAACACAGTGGGAACTTACTTTTTTTAATACCTAATACTGAAAACTGGGCAAATTATATGTTTGAATTACAATACAAAAACATGTATATAACGTAACGTTTTAGTAGACACCGTCGTTAATATGACTGAAAAATTGTTGAAAAAGACGTTAAACCCGAACACACACACACACACACACACGCATACACACACACATATATATATATATATATATATATATATATATATATATATATATATATTATGAATAAACATGCACTTGTATTTTTAAAAGTTAACAACTTGTATAGATCTTTCTTGTTACAAATGGCAAGACTATATTCCATTATTGTTTTAAACCTACGAAAACTATCCTAGCTTATTTTAAACAATTCATTGTAATTATCATTACCCGTATGGTCTGTACATTGATTTTAATAAAGCCAAATGGTCGCGCTAAAATGTTTTCGACAGAAGTCGTTGTTACTCAAACAATGGTTCGTGTTAGAAGGTTATAAATTACTTGCAGAGAACATATTATTCTAATTTCTTCTACTCGTCTGTTTTACATCACAGATAAAATGTTAAAAATGGTGTGACGCCTATACCACAGAAATACAATCTAACTACCAATTTTGTTATACTGTACATGCCCATATATGTAGAGTAAAAAATCTAAGTAAAAACATCAGTCATCAATAAAAAGCCAAGTGCCACGAGACCCGTCAACAATAGCAAACTGTTCATTCGAGCAACAAAAGAGGACAGCACCGGAACAGTTAAGGTAACAGGGTACACTTCGAATTTTGGCCCCCGTCAATATTTGTTATAATTAGAACTTCATGATTTTGGATGTCTGTAAATTAAAGTGAGAGATAAAGTTTGTTTCTTCTTTAGAAAATTTAAACAGCTGATACATGTAAAATTCTGATGTCAGTTGTAAAACTATCTGCTGCTAGCTTTGTATGAATCGATGAGTCACTATGGCGCGGGAAATTCAAATCATAGAAGGGTTCCATGCTTGTTGATTGATACTCCAGAACATTTTTGCTATTTTGTGAATAAAACGAGATGGATGTGCCCCCATTCTATTAATATCCTGTAGTTCAGTAGGGCTATTAAATTGAGAAATGCAATAAAATTGGACATTGTTCCTGCAACGGGATCATTGTAGGCTGTTCAAAAAGTGCAAAATGGATGATTTTGGCCAGTTATTTTTAATGGATGGTGTAAAACTTTTGTTTTGATAACTTTATGTATTCTTGTATGGGAGTCCTGATCTTGTCATTAATTAAAAGCACAAAACATGCACACAATTTATAAAATGGCCACCCTGATTCTGCTCATTAGGGAAGTGCACTATTACGACTCGCTACATGTAAGACTGGCCGTGCCCAGAATTTTCCGAATCTAAGTGTACCCTGCTACCTTACTAACAATGGTCATACCTCAAAACGAGGCTCGTTGTAGTGCTCTGTCTCCTCTAGAAGCTTGGCGAAATCTTTCCAGCTCGCATTATTCTTAATTTGCCGTTGTAATACAATGTTAATGGAAGCACTATGCGGCAAATGAAACGAAACCTGCAAAATGTAATGCTTTTTCTTTTCTCTTAATTTGAGCCGCGCCATGGGATAATCAACATAGTGGGTTTGCGACCAGCATGGTTCCAGACCAGCCTGCGTATCCGCCCAGTCTGGTCAGGATCCATGCTGTTCGCTAACGGTTTCTCTAACTGCAATAGGCTTTGAAAGCGAACAGCATGGATCCTGACCAGACTGCGCGGATGCGCAGGCTGGTCTGGATCCATGCTGGTCGCAAACCCACTATGTTGGTTTTCTCATGGAGCGGCTCATTTGTTAATTTCGTACTAAAAGTAGCTCAGTGAGAAACTCAACTTCGAAGTTTTGATCATTCAGCAAATGTGTTAGTAACATTTTTTTGAAGTCTGGAGACTAGTTACTTAATCCTTGCAAGTTATTATGATGCCTTAGTTTATAAAAGAAATAGCTAAACAATCAGTACTCATGATGATTAAGTCTTCTTTGATATAATGTCTAATGTAAAATTTGAAGCTGCTATTGTTGTAGCATTTGTCGTGCTTTTTACAAATGTTAAGCTCAAACGTCATAGACTTAAAACACAATGATGTATTTTCTGAGAAACTATAGCAACCTTGTATTTCAAGCTTCCGTCATCTTCTAGTGTCATCAAAACATATCCGGCACTGCGGTTAGTCGTGGCAAACGTCCCTATCATATCTACAGAAGAGAAAATTATATTGCAATTTCTCTATCATACCTCCACAAGAGCAAATATTGATCATTCAGTCGTTATTATTACTAAAAATGACTGTTTGCGCCAAGAGCCAAAGTCTGTGTATTTTTCCATGGATCGAGTCCACAAACGAACCTCAGGGATGTCTAAACAATGTAGTGTAACAATAGTAGGTGTCCTTGTATTACATGTGGACGACTCTGCACTATCCATTTAGCCTTTTTTTCAGTAATTATACCTAACTCTGAATGCTTTTTTCACTATGAATTGAATCAATAGTGTGTATTGATATTGGACAAGTATTATGAACATACAAGTTCGGACTGAAACAAATCTCATTTAAACTCGTTTAAAATTATGTTGTTTTTGACAGAAAGTAAATTAAAGCAAATGGATACGTGTTTTATAAATTATGAATTCATAGAGACTAAATGAAACGTGCATTAGATATCTGAGCAATACATTCGAATTTAACGATCTAGTGACTGCAATATCCACTTCGTGTGGTTCATTTTTTAGCTAGTTTGGTGTCCGCATCCTAGGTAAACATGTACTAGTTTAAACTGAGGATGTCCTGTCATTAGACTGTATTCATAATCCATTCTAAACATGTTTTTATATGTCTAAGAAACACTGTACCTGTACGTAGGAGCCTCGGTCTGAGCTGACCAACCATTGTCGCTCCTGAACGTGACGTCACTCGAACATGTAACCTTCCGCGGGCTATTTGTTTGGACATTTTGCTATCAACGCTTACTTTCCCTACCATCTGATATTTCTGAAATTATTTTCAGTGCAACTTGTATACTATAAGTCAGTCTCTATTCATACAGTCATTCTTGGTTGAAAACACATTTCTTTTAAGAGACTATTTGCAATTAGAAACTGCTTTTTTCAGATCCTTTTTGTGTTGTTAAAGGACAAATAATGATGTATAAAAACACTCTTTGTGTAAAAGTACCACTTTTTGCCCTTCTCTCAGGTGGCTCTTGATAAAAGTTGTACTGTATTTATCCTACAAAGTATATTATAATTAATGATTCAATGTGACGGATTGCAGAAAACTTAAAAAAAGAACATTTATTGATTATCGAAAATGTTAATTTAAATTTGTTTAATTGTTAATCAAGACAAATGGGGACCGAAACCTGTTGCAGTGATTTTAGACAGGTTTTAGTCAAATTTAGACAGATTACCTGGTGTGAAACTCTCAAAATATGTTGATGTATTATTTCTGTATCTTTCTCGAAACTCACAAAATATTCGTCTGAAACTAATTAAAAACAGAATTTAGAAGTTAAATTGAAGTTAGAAATGTAAATGATCATAGCGTGAAGCATTTTGCGTGTACTGTCAGATAACCCATTCCAGATGACTGAGTGAGAATTGTAATATTTTAGTTGCAACATTCAGTTAAATTTTCATATAGGTGAATATACTTTGTAATAACTAATAAGAAATAGTATTACGCAGTTTAGCAATTGTAATGACGATCAGTTATATAATGGGGTCTCTAGTGTATTGACAAGGCTATCCTATATGATTTTAGTTTTCAATCTAAATAATACGCTATCAAACTAGTTCGAGATATAAAGAGGAAAACATTCAAACAAAGTTCCATCAAGATTGGACGAACATTGAAACCCCTTGATTGCGAACAATTAATTTTTAACGAAGCACGACGGTCGACGACGTAACTAGGATGATAGGATAGGTCTGTGCCGGTTAAGAATGTAAGCATTTTCAGTAAATTATTAACCTCTCGTCTAAGAATATAAATATACGTCTTTATCTTACTTATTTTCGAATGACGAAATCCATCGACTTGAATGACGAAGGACGCCATTTTTGTTGTGACGTCATAAAACATCGTTACAAGAGCTCCGATTCCTGATTTGTCTGGGGGATTCAATAAGGCTTCAAATGATGCTGAAAACATGAATTTTCGTTTCTGTTTATCAAGACTTAAAATCATTTTCACTACCTGTAATGTTCGTCAACAAGCAATCATGATGTAGTGTTTTGTTCTGTTTGTTTTGATGCACAGATAGTTTATATGGTAACTTTTACGTGTGTATCAGTTTAAAGTTCGTGAGAACTTCTGCTTGTTTTTTAAATGTCTTGTTTTCTGTAATACATATATTCATCCCCTTTTTACTCTAGTTTGTAAAGTTCTAACCAGTCATTTTTGTTTGTAGCAAGCATTTGATAACGCAAGAATTGTTCATGTTTTATATTGATACGTTTAAAGAAAACAGTCTTAAGCTTTAATATTCTGAATCCTCCCGGATTCTGATGAAATATAGACAGGCGCATACTGCCAACAGGACCAGCGCACTATACATCACGTCTACTATTTCCTGAAACCAAACTGAAGTTCTTTTCCATTTCTATAAATACACATTTATCTTCCATATTCAGTTTGATTGAAGGAAATCTATCATTTGAATGGCGCCATTCTGGTTGTGACGTCATAAAACATCATTACAAGACAGTCTGTAGAGCGAACATCTTTGGGAAGACAAAAATGTGGGGCTATTTTTGTTTTTGATTTTAGAGATTGTTGGTCTTAAGAAGTTAATAAATGAGAATTTAATCAAATGTGAAAGAAAATTTCTGTCTTTGTAGAGAGATGATTTTTCTTTGGGTGTGATGTGTCAGTGAGCAGAGGTAATACTGTAAATAATAATGGAGTACATACTGATGTTATGAAAAACTTACCAATTGCGGCAATAGTGTTAGTCCGGAGATATCCATGTATTTCGCCCCTTTTGTGTCTCGTGGTAGTTATTGTGATGTATGCATTGTTTTGTAGTATATACTTCACATAGTTCTTTGGTATGTTCTCAACTTTATCATATATCTGATATAATATAAAACATTTATGTAAACAGGGTTTTACAACAAACTAGAATATTCTTTCCACTTTCAATACAATCTATAATGTTCGAGATACATTTGCTACTGAAAAAAAATCAGATACGAAATATTATATTCATTGGCTTCACCATTTTTTTTTTAATTTCTGATATATGTTATAGACACTAAACAGTATAAATATAGACACAAATGATGATAACATTCATATAAAGGGTTTGGGTTTATTCGTATGTGTCAACAAATGGCCGTAATTCTGAACCCAAGGTGGAAAGCTCCACCAATGATACACCTTATAGTATGCATTTAAAACACAAGAAAGTCCAATAACAACAAACACAGTCACCCATACGGCCGCAAATACGGCTATTCAGTTTAGCAAACAATGAATTATCTTTGCAACAACGACAAATGTACGGGCAAAATTATGCAAATATTACCTGGGAATTCGTATAATATTTACTCGTATAATATAATTCAAGTTTGGAAACGACAGAATTCTAATTGCATTATAAATATAAAATCATCCTACCATTCCTGATCTTGACTGCTGCCTCGGTATCTTCCGTTCAATGACTGGGTTACCATATTCATCAGTTATTTTGAAGTATACGGGATCCTTCAATCTATGTGAAAATATTCACAAATCTGCATTTGAGCCGTGCCATGAGAAAACCAACATAGTGGGTATGCGACCAGCAAGGATCCAGACCAGCCTGCGCATCCGCGCAGTCTGGTCAGGATCCATGCTGTTCGCTAACAGTTTCACCAATTCCAACAGGCTTTAAAAGCGAACAGCATGGAGCCTGACCAGACTGCGCGGATGCGCAGGCTGGTCTGGATCCATGCTGGTCGCAAACCCACTATGTTGGTTTTCCCATGGGACGGCTCATTTATTACAACACTGTAACGTTTTATGTCTGTAAATTATGTCTGTCTTTTTAGTTCAGTAGAAAAGACAGAACACAATCAGTCAATAGGTCGGGAGTTTGATCCTCGGGCAAGAACATGTTCTTCCTCGATCCGAAAGAATGTGTCTGATTTTAGTCGCCCTCGACCTCTTGTTTAATGCAGGGAAGTTTTCAGATACTTGCGAAGAAGTGAGTAAAACGACTATAGAAGACTATCGAATGCTAGGTTGTAACGTTGGTGTACTAAGATATAAGTTCTGGTATAGAATCCTAGAAAACTAGTTATTTTAACTGACCGCCATTACATAATTTATAAATATTTTAAAAGGATTGCAAATATGGAAACATCTTCTACATTATTGGAAGATAAGTAAGTGACATTCAGTATGAGTTAAGAAATATCTTTTGAGAGATCATGATCAAAAGTTAAAACATGTTTAGCAGCTTAGAAATCTACCTTTGACCTTATACATGTATAAATGACAATACATATTTTGTTGTTGTTGTTGTTGTTGTATTTCTTTTCGTTCACTTTAGCAAGTATTGCATACCTTCTGGATTATTTCAGTATTTTAGTATACAAAAAATCGCAATATTTTCACAATGTTTTCGTTTAATTAATTAAAATGTTCTTGATTACGACACAATGTTGCAAAAACGAGAAACAGCTGTGTCTAATTGCAGACAGAAATTACGCAATACGTCTGACGTCATTGTTGAACCTTTTTAAAGGTCTTCTTTGATTGTTATTTCCCAAACATTTATTTCTCTTAAATTACAGTTTTGAATGTTCAATTTTAATTTGCGGCATCTTAATTAATTGAAAAACTGTTCTTTGTGAAAATCTCATTAACTGAACTCATCCTGAAAAGACAAATAACGTGCAGAGAAAAAATGTCCGAAGGTTAATTGAAAATAATGACAGTAGAAGAAACTTATTATTATCCTTAGAAAAGAAATCACGAAATAAGAGACACTTTTCACGTAAAAATTAGCTTCAAGACATGTTCGTTTTAATAACAGTTTTTGTTACATTTAGGATTAGTTTAAATTTCACCTTTTTAAGAATTAATTAAATAATTCACGTTAATTTGTAACGCGGGTGTCGTTATAAAGAGACAGGTTAACTATGATAACGTGAGCTTGCAGTCAACATGGTCAAAGCGGTACTTTTATCATTCGCCGCTATATTATTTTGGAAATCTTGTATGCGAGCAACAAATAGTCTCTCTGTATCTGCGATATTACTATATTTCGAGATCATTTCACATGGAAAGGGTTAACCAGAGCTATTACGTTATCTTGACCATCTTAAAAAGCGAAAGGTCAAGTTAAAGTCTAAATTAATATATATATTCAGGCTGAGATATCGACTGGACACAAATTTGCTTAGAAGATGCTTGTTTTTATATGCGTGTATTCAATAAATGGAATGTTTGCTTGTAAAACGTTTGCAACCTATTAACATTATACGTAACAACTGTAAACTGAAATGAAATTTGACAACATTCATTGGAGAAAAACTTATTATCTGTCTAATTCACATATTTAGTAAGATTCCTGTGCTTTCCGGTGTTTTCCTTAGCCATTAGAAGCTTATCCGAAATATTAGAATGCCTAAAACTCGTCAATGTACCGGTTTGAAAGAAAGAAAAGAACGACAACCTTGAATATCTAACTGCGTAGTTGAATGAATCTTCGGTTATATTTGTAATATGCACCATAGCAACCGCTCTTGTTCGAACAGTTCGACCACCGTGTTTCTGACGCCCACCGCCTACCAATAATGCACTCATATCTGTAAGAGAAATTAAATTAAGAAGCAAAAATATTTAATTAGACATTTTCCCGGCATATCTTGAAATTGAAATAACCCTATGAGACATCCTTCTATTTCAAGTTTTTGTCTATGAAGATGCAGTTTGGTTCATGAAAATTGAATTATAAAAAAACCTTTGCTCATTTATAAACCTTCGAAATCCGCTGATTGAAATATTTAAAAATCCTCTAAGGGAATTAAAATAAATTCTGTCAGTTAAAACATTATCTTTAGAAAGAATTTCTGGCGATGATAAAGGGAGTCTAACTAAAATATTTATTTTGCAAGCGTGCATACATCATTATTCTCGACAGTTATGGCTATTGGGTCTTTCGAGTACCAAGAGTTTTCAGTTTGGGGAGAACCGTTTACTGATGTTGCTAGAACTCGTGGTTCAACCCTTTTTTTGCTACATTTAATATCATAAAATGTATACGCATTTATATTATAGTACATTTTATAAAAAAGAGCAATAAAATATTTTTAAATCAAATCAAATTAGTTTTCAGCTTGTCTGATGTACGAGATATTGTCGTTAATTCATCGTCGGGGTCGGCGTCGGAGTCGCTGTCTGCGTCGGTTAAGAATTTTGTTTAGGTCCATCTGTTATACTTTAACGCTTACCCAGGTCATTATGATATCTAGCATTCCATCTTTCATGTATATTCGTTTATTTCAGTTTATACAGTAAATAACTTAACCGGTCACACAGGTAAACGCGTGACATATAGTTGACCCGATCAAATGGGCATTGGTCAAACATATATTTAGAAAGAAGCTAATAATAACTATGTCCTCATGTCTAGACAGTCAAAGGTCACATAGTTGTTATAAAACCCATAGACCACGGTACTGTGGCGCGCACTGTTAGATAGATACTTGTAGAGTATACACCTTATTTTCAGCCACCAATTCTGCGTCAGGGTGTGCTGTATTGAAAGACTTTTGGGACTATTTTACTATTAACTGTTTCATCTATTTTGACTTGTATATACGTTAATACAGAGAGAGGCTCGCGTGTGAATATTTCTGCACAGTTTAGTTAACAATTAATACATTATATAAAGCTGACAGTGTGTTTGTTTATTTTCCATCTCTTCTCGTTTCACATACATATGAGCTCTTGATTACCCACCAAAGACACAACGCGAAGGAACAATATTCTATACGATCACGTAACACCAGCCGTAGGGTAACACATCTTTTCTCATGAACGCTAAGAAATATAGCTTTAAGACTTTGCATTCTTATCAGCATTTGTCGAGTGCGTAAGCCATTAATCATAGCTCTCACATGTATTTTGTCATAATTGTGGCCCTTTCTGTACTTTGGAAATTTGATTTTTTAACGGTCCACTTTTCTTAATTAAATACTATAAAAACAATTGCTTTTGAACTATACAGACTTGCTAAATATTATTAGATAAGTACGTAGACAATAGACAAAGTACCATAGCTTTCTATTGCATTTTGTCAAAAGAGTGGCCTTTCTTTACTTAGAAAATTGGTAATTGTTGGTTAATTGTTTCGCTAAAGTTCATTTTTGTTAAAACACTACACATTTTTATCATCGTCAATAGGTAGGTAAGAAGGCTAAGATCCAGAACTCTTTTCTTGTAAATTGCCGTAATATGCCAAGCGCTTACAGACAAGCATTGGCACCAGCAAGCGGTGCTACTTTACCAAGTAATTCGACATGGATTACAGTTGCATGTCATTTTAAAAAGTTGAATTTAAATCTAAATCAGACCAGATGTTTGAAAAAGGAAAAGCACGCTAGTTGAAGAAAGTGATCTAAATATAAACCAATATTTCTTTTCCATTAATTATTTGCACTCATTTGGCACAGGTGATTATTCAGTTTTCACCCTTTTCCTGTTTTTTAAGTGACTACAGATACCGTTAACATCAGGTTACCTAGATCACACAACGGACCGCTGACTAGATTTACGAGACACTTACCTTGTTTTTATTTTTACGTTAACAATTTAACGTACCTTTTTCGGGTAGACTTCTTTCTGTCAGAACTGGGTTTGTGGATGTAGCAGTGTCAACAGTGTTGAACTGGTCCTCATATGACGTATCTGCAATAAGCGAAACGTTAATATCAAAATATTAAACATACACTCAAACATGAGACAACACGTAAATCGTCTTGGTGAAATAAGAAAGACGGAAACAATATGGTAATAGGAGTTTTAACGGATAAAATTTCACCATACCATTCCCAGATATAAACACCGCAGTACACTCATACGTATACTTTTAAATTGTTACTTGATATATAAAAATACATTTTAAGTCAATACTTATATATTGTAAATTAATTCTTACCTTGACCTGGACATATCTTACAGCATGTATTTGGTCTGAGAATGGGCGTGGCACATTTTGGTTTTGGACACTCACGCTTGATGTTTGTACACAGCACTCTCCCTTCTAATTGAACACGATGATGTTTAACTACCTTAAATATCAATGGAAAAGTAAAGACATATTAAGTCAAACAAATTTCAAATTTAATGAAATTAAGACATTTATTAAATAAAAAAGTCGTTTTATAGGTAAGTCTCTTTCTTGTTTAGACAATCTTTTACATTATCATGTGTACGACCTTATATGATAAGAGTCGCAAATACAATATTCCGATGTTTTTACTTTTTAGTACAAAAATTTTAGTTTCAAAACGTGCTGCAGACAATAAATATCAAAATGGTAGAATATATCTTTAAGCTATTTCTTATTCCAGCAACATTTGTGTCTTCTACCCTCGCTCAATCTTTACACATTGTTTATGAACAATGTCACACGAGTGTTTCTCAAAAATTAAAAGACATATCGGATCATAAAAGCCAATTTTCAAAATATTTTCGTATCACAACAGTCTGTTATAACTACTTGTATGATTTATAATGCTACTATCAAAATGCTAAACAAAAATACATCGAAATAAAATGAATTAAAACCGGAATTAATGTATTTTAATATACTTTTGGACAAACGAAATTCTCATATAGACTGGCTAATATATCGTAAAAGAAGATTGTACTAGTACCTGTACACATTGGCATTTTACACACACCATCAATCCATGTGGATTTATTGAAGGACTCCAACGATCCCCCACCATGTAAAACTGATTTCCTAGCCAACAACCTGCAAAGTCATCTAAATATCTCTACAAACGGATACAAGATCTAATACTGTATGTCTACAATATATTTTATTTATTTATTTTGGTTTTACGGCGTACCAACACAGTATAGGTTATATGGCGCCAAACAGGACTACAAATTTTGGTTTCACATCTCATTTACATCGAAATAAGAACATCAGGTATGGAATCAAAATTTGCATACCTGCTGGAATCACAGAGTTACAGCAAAACCAAGTGTTAAGACCTTATTAGTCGCCTCTTACGATCATGCAAGGGTAAGGCAGTGGTTCCAATTCTTTTCACACACAGATCGTCCCAGAACCACATGGGGCACAATATATTTTGAAACCTCTACAAAACAGGTTTTCTTGTTACGAGGTTTTGGCGTTAATGATTTTCATAACAATATTACAACATTTGACCATTCTATGTATTGCCGTAATTGATATGAGGAAAACATTATAAAACATTATTTCCAAATTTGGTCGGCTTAGCTAGGATGCAAATTTCAAATTCGTATCCCAAAATCAATAAATGGACTGAGTTTAAGCGATCATCTTCCTGCGAGGTGGCTGATTTGATCAGTTGTACAGAAATACGAACTGTTATCATTTTTCCCGGTGAAAACTATTGTTATCTAATAAACATTATGTGTTATTTTTCACTTTAGTACTTCTGAAAAATTTATGAATCACGCTAGCGTGCTATACCCAATTAAATGCACAAACTATCATTCCATCGTTAAAATGTTTTCAATGATTAGAAGTTTTCTTTTCTTTTGCGTTTATATGGGTATGATCGCGTTAAGGTTTGGGAGTATATCATCAAAACGCAGAAATATTTGATAAACGAACAACATCTTTACCAACAATCTACCTGATCATTACATGTTCTGTCGGACTGTCCCGTACGATGGATACTTCTGAAAAAGTCGCCACCTACTTTAAAAATGAATGTAATTTGTAAAGAAATAGAAATAAAATTGCTTGAAACTATGTTCTACCTATTTATGTGAAATTTTATCACTGGAACGTTATTGCAAATGCACCAAAACAGAGATCTGTAACAGTTCTTTGAAAATGGCGAAATTTAAAAGCGTTGAGCTGCCCAAAGTGTGGCCCCTTTATGATGTTTTTTTTCTTCCGGAAATCAATGCATATATCAGTATACTGACAATTGTTTTGTAGCGTAATGTACATGTTTTATATGCTGTTCAATTTTCATGTGAAACCACCCTTTCTTTCTATGATTTGGTGTTGTTTAATTTTTTTTCTCAAAATGCTGGGCTAACCGTTAATGATTCTTGTAGGCCCTATATTACCAATAATTATAATAATAATAATAATAATAACTTTATTTAACGAGAATAGGTCAGTCTAAAATATGGTCCTTTAACGTAATGATTTTGACAATTATTTCATTAGTGTGTAACATAGAACATGAAATAAAGTAACATTTTACAAACATACTAAGATTCAGTTGCATAAAAAATTTAATTAGTAAAATCTAGTATGTGGATGAATTTGCCGGAAGCCCAAGTTTGGTTTATATCAGTTATATTAGCATTAGAAAATAGCAGTCAATCTTATTTACTTTTTTACAGTAGCTAACTACAAAAACGATGTTCTTTTCCATAAATGTAAGAAAGTCATGTCATAAATCTTCGACCATCGTTCCTTACAGTAAAAAGGTAGAACAGCAAAAAGACTCACTAACCTTAAGTTTAATTCGCCTTTTATAAAAATACAATTCTTGATTTTAGTTCAAGTAATCCTTAATTTAAAAGAAAAATCACAGAGTCTTCACCGTAAAAAGGGAGTTTTAGCTATGATTTAAAAAAAAAAGATAATTTTGATTACTGTTTTTCAAAGCTTTTTTAACGATGCCATTTTATCATCGTCTTCATTCGTGAACGACATCAGATCCAAATTCGACGTTCAATCCCACAGGAAGGGTTGTCCGAGATATTATTTCACAAGTGCTAATTATATGAAAATAATTTCCTTTCTACAAAAATACATGATGAAAGTGAAAATATAAAAAAATGTATTATGTGCTGAGGAAATGGTGGTTTTTCAGGCATATAAATATATATAGCGAGCTTGAGAAGCGAGCTTTACAGTAACATGAGTATATATTTCATTCATTGATGGATTTGTTTACTTTTGCCGGAATTTTTCATCTAAGTTTCAGTTTTCAGTTATGGGCATCAGTACTGAATATCATGCAGTACATTATCTGGACGCCGCTACATTGTCAGAGGCGGAAGCGCCGTTACGGTGCAATTAATAACATAGCGTCATCCGATTGATCAATCAAATTAGATAAAATTACCTATAACTTCGGAAATGCAAAACGACTCGTATCTAGTTGATTGTGAAATAATTATTTTTTGAAAAGATACCATTTGAAAGGAAACAAAACTTGCCATTATTCATAATACTATCAACATGAGGACGGCAACAAATGGAATGACATCACTGCTGCTACACTGCAAACTGGTATTCTTTCATAACAACTATTTTTTTCTCTGGATCCGCCCATATAATAACGGGAGAAATATCGTGTACAAGGCGATTCACGTGCTGTTAATAGATGATTTTTTTAACTTTTTAAATGCTTTGCCAGGGACGGACACACATCTTTGCACAGATGGAATTCTGGTATCGTATCTGCATCTTGTTTCTTCCACAATAATCTCTTTCTTAGCATAAAAGATGCAATCTAATCCATAGTATGTTTTGCTGTATCAGTTACCAGACCCAACTGTACTGCCTCCAACAATGTACTTATCCGCTTCTCCCTCTGTTTACTTCCCTTTTCTTTTAACTTAGCGTCGATTCAAATTTTGTCGACAACCGTGAATGTATTGAACTGCGTGTAAAGTGTTCGATTTTTTGTTTTTATGAATCATATTTCACGGGCTGTAAACACTGGTAAGACATTCTTTTTAACAACATACGAACAATGACTTTGAAATCAATGACTTCGGTTTAATTCGGTCTTATTTCACAACTTTCAAAAGTTCTCACGTCAAGAAATGCATTCCCTCTGCAGATCGACCTGCATATATTAGAAGTTTAACCAATTCTGAGTGGAATAGCATTGCCCATTAGGACTTAAATTTGTTACAGAAAGTAAAAAATAAACTCACCCTCTGTCTTTATTTACATTTCTCGTGTAGTTCCAGTCATTAGCGCCGCCTCGCCGGGAAGTATCACTGGCTCTTTTCTCAACTCACCGCCATAAAGAGTGGGAGCCAGTGTTTACAGCCCGTGTATTTATAATTTAGGGTAGTATCCGTTGTTATAGCTTTATCTAATTGCTCGCAATATTCATGGAAATTTTGAAAGCTTGTCACTACGTTCGTACTCATCCGTACTCGAAATGTGTTCGTACTCAAAATAACACGAATGCAAAGTTATTATTCTTGGAATTGTGTTCCGGTTTATCAAATTTGTAAGTAACATGCAAAATTATGGGTAATATCATGTTTGTAATAACGAGAAACAAGGCAGTCTGAAAGACAGCTATATCCCCCGCCGCTGTTATGGATAGTGAATGGGCTGATGGTATTGGGTGGAAGCATTGGCGTTGTTATTTATATTTTATAGTCCATGTATTTCGACATCAATGAATTTGAATATTCTTCAAGGGGTTTAGGAGATACAGAGCGGACACAGAATGGAAGGCTCAAAGCTTTGACCTTAAGTTGTGACCTTGACCTTGAGCAGACATGGCTGACTCATGAGTTCTGCACATCGCCTTGATGAGGTGATCATTTGACCCAAGTTTCATGAAAGTCCTTCAAGGGGTTTAGGAGATACAGAGCTGATACAAAATGTAAAGCTCAAACATTTGACCTTAAGTTGTGACCTTGACCTTGAACAGATATGGCGGAATCATGAGTTCTGCACATCCTCTTGATAAGGTGATCATTTGACACAAGTTTCAAGAAAATCCTTCAACGGGTTTAAGAGATACAGAGCGGACACAAAATGTAAGGCTCACACATTTGACCTTAAGTTGTGACCTTGACCTTGAGTTGATATGGCGGAATCATGAGTTCTGCACATCCTCTTGATAAGGTGATCATTTGACACAAGTTTCAAGAAAATCCTTCAACGGGTTTAAGAAATACAGAGCGGACCCAGAACGGAAGACTCAAACCTTTTACCTCGAGTTGTGACCTTGACCTTGAGCCGACATAGCTGACTCATAAGTTTTGCACATCGTCTTGATGAGATGATCATTTGACCCAAGTTTCATGAAAATCCTTCAAGGGGTTTAGGAGATACAGAGCGGACACAAAATGTTACGGACAGACGGAAGGTCGGAAGGACGGACGGAGACCATTAATATAACCTCCCACCACTCGTGGCGGGGGAGTAATAAAAATAGTCGCTTAAAACCTTCAATACATGCTTTTGATAGTATTGTTGATTGGTAGGCCCCGGTTATGGATATTTAAAACATGTATATCGTTTGCAAGAACAATAGAATGGTCATTAAAAAATGTATCGGAATCGTAGTCATCTCATATGGAAACAATAAATTTGGTCGGTGTGTCATGCTTTTATGCAAGAATAGCGACAATACACGTTTGTTTTATGCAGACGTTAATACACAAAAACGTGTATTATCCCTACATTATACCGAGAGCTCGCTTTTGGGTTATATAAGAAAGCTGCACGTCAATTAAGATTACTCCTTTTCGCTTCTTTCAAAGTCGAGATATAAAGTTCTTAGCCGCCATTTTATCTAGTATGCAATAGAACCATGCCGATTTCGACAGAATGTTACACATACATACTGAACACAGAAGAGTAAAAGAAAACGAAAAGGCATGGGTAAAAGTAAGATAAAATTATTGTCTTTCAATCCGCTTGAACTTCGCGGATTTCTAAAACCATGGGCAAAGTTTTTACTACAGTCCTTTACATTTTGTATGATCATAAAAAAGGAAAATACTGACTGACAAAAGTGAACAGTGTCATTAAAACCTACTTTGTTCTGCATTTTTTTATTTGCGAAAATGTCATCAAAACTGATTTTTCCATTATGAAAATTTGACTAAGGGCCAAAGTTTTCAAATCAGTTCAGCAAAAAAAATCAAGCACACACATTTAGGTCTCACAGGCCTCGAGCAGTGACCCATTTTGGCTTCAAAACTATTGGACATTTTGACTTACACTTTATGAGAATTGCATAGAGGTAAATTAACTTCACCTTTTGTGTTCAAAAATTTCTTCAACGGCAGGCCCGGCTCGTTATTCTACTATTAGCGGAAAGCTATATACTGTGCCTGAAAGGGCGGATGGGCCGTAATTAAACTTAAATGACCAAACGAATGAAAAAACATCAGACCTTAGTCAAGTTTCAAACATGAGGCGGTCTCAAGACTTGTGGGCCCTTTTTTTTTAAAAAAAAGTGGCAGATTCATTACTTCAACACACTATCCAATTAGTTTCCCTCATCAATTAAAATACGAAATGTAATGTACATGAAAAATAATCCAGCGTAATTTCGTTTAATATAATTTAGTGAAATTGTGTAACTAAATATTGGTATAAAACGTCATTATTAGAGATGAAACTCCAGAAAAAATGGTATCGTTACAAATGAGTTTTATTATCTTTATGCGAATATATTTGCGGTATAACTACATTTGCGTTAGAAAACCAGATGCAGAAGTTCCACTGAGGTGGAAATAATTATTTCAAGTTTTTCTCTCATCTATTTCGATCGGGTTTATTGTGTTATAATTAGTTTACGCTCCTTATGGCAGTTGAAACAGCTACTTTTCTGATAACATCATTGTTGATCTTAATTGCTTTCAAAAACAGCATTTCTCTAGGGCCTGACATTTGAAATAAAATAGTGGATGCGTTTTTTTTTCTTTGTGCATATCGTGTATCTAACCTTGAAGTTTAAGGCATTTTGACTAAGCTATAAATTGATACCATAATTAGGTGTGCTTCGTAGGCACTGCTGGTAAGATGAATTTAGTATCAAAAAAATTCATGCCCAAAATTAAGCCAGCTGAGAAAATGGTTTTAGCCTTCATTGATTCTATGAGTATTAACAAAAACAGTATACATTTTTTGCTGCGTTTAACGTCACATCAACACAATAACAGGTCATAAAAATATGGACAACTTCCTTACGTGAAAGAATTGTACACCACAAGCGAGGTCTCTAACGAACATCGTTGAGGGGCCAGTGATTTGAAGTCACCTCTCAAAGAGTACCCATCAATACATTAGTACTGGTTTTGTTGAAGATAAATGTATAAGTACAGTTATTAGGAGCTTGTCTCCAAATAGATGTCTTTATCTGGAGATGTTATGGGAGCTAACTCCTCCGGTCTTGTTGGATGGCATGCACGCGGTTTATAACTACGTCATCAAGCCTGCGTCATCAAGAAGAAACGCGCAGAGCTCCTCCTTTTTGTCTGGGAAGCTGAACAAACAGCATGCCACGACAAGGAAGGCAACGTATTACAACTGTGACTGGCAGACCCAGACGTAATGCACGGCGACAAGAAGTAGTCACAGAGTTACAGAGTTAGCGTCAGCTACTCCACAGTCCGCTGAGCAGTGCCTTAACTCAGACCCAGCTTCAACGGTGGGAACACCTCAAACTGCGCATACAGCTGCCAATTTACAATCAGGGACTTGTAATTCTCGTGAATTCAGCCATCAGCTACAAGGCAGCTCTGATTCTATAGTCAATCCCACGCAACATGGTTACTCAAACATTGGAAACTCTTACACTTCCGAGACTGTCATATCAGTGCCTAGTGACACCTTCCAGTATGCAACGTCGACACAATTGCCTAGTAACCAAAATGGCATGGAAACGCACTATCTGCCGGATATGTTAATACTATCTCACAACAAACTAATCCGGGCAAATCTGGCTTATTACTATGACCAGCCACACACCGGTCAGTGACAAATTGAGGCCTTGTTTTGATTTTAGTGATAAAGGTTACTGTTCAAAATACTCTCACAAATGTAAAAAATGCTCAGGGTCACATTCTTCGGTAATTTGCAAAAATGTTTTTCAACTAGAACAAACTAGAGGCATGAATTATTTCAGACCAAGATTCCCAAGGCCCGTTTACAGACAAGTTTCTAACGGCTTATCTATGGGACCTAGGCTATACACCGATAGATCCGGTGCGCTTAGACATGTGGCTCCACGACTACGACCATAATGAAAGAAATTATTTATTATTCGGTTTCAGATAGGGGTTTCGAATCGAATATCATGGTCCACGTTACGCACTTCATTCAAACAATTTAAAGTCCGCAGTATTAAACCAAGATTTAGTTCTTTCAAAATTATATAAAGAGGTGGAGCTTGGTAAAATACTTGGGCCATTTAAGATGGAACCATTCTCGAACCTTCGGACCAATCCTGTCGGACTGGTGCCAAAAAGCACTGGCGGTATGCGATTAATAACACACCTATCATACCCATACGGGAATAGCGTTAATGATTTTATAGACCCAGAATTGTCTTCTGTTCAATATTCAAAGTTTGACAATGTTATTGATATTATACAAAGGCTAGGACAGGGTACGTTAATGGGGAAACGAGACGTTAAATCTGCATTTAATTTAATACCTGTTCATCCAGAGGATTTTAATATTCTTGGAATTAAATGCGATAACAATTTTTGGATTCAAAAAATGCTCCCGCAAGGTTGTTCTATTAGTCCGGCTATTTTTGAACGTTTCGCAACTTCATTACAATATGCTGTAGCAATGTTCGCTAATTCAAAAAATCTAGATCATTATTTGGATGATTTTTTCTTTGCCGGTAAAGCTGGTACAAGTGATTGCTCTGATCTTTTATCATCTTTTGAATATATTTGCAACGATATTCAAGTTCCAATAAATGCCGAAAAATCGGAAGGTCCCGTCACTACATTAGTTTACCTTGGTTTAGAAATAGATACCATCTGTATGGAAATCCGGGTACCCAGTGATAAAATTGAAAAGGCAAAAGCACAGATTTTAGAAGCTATTTCGAAAAAGAAAATAACTTTAAAAGCACTGCAGTCCAATCTTGGAAGCCTTAATATTTTCTCGAAAGCCATTCCTACTGGCAGAACTTTCAGCTGTAGATTGTATCAAGCGCAAGTCCAAGCTAAATTACCTCATCACTATGTCCGTCTTAATAAGGACACGAAAGAAGACTTAAATATGTGGTTAACCTTTTTAAACTCATTTAATGGAACCACCATTATGTCAGAACAGGAATGGCTTTCAGATAACCACATTAATCTGTACACCGACGCCGCCGGAAACAAATCGTTAGCATGTGGTGCTTACTTGAACGGAGAATGAGTCTCGTTCATATTATTAAGAAAAAGACATCCCGTATCCAACGGGTGTTAGTCTTGTTAAGAAAACTAGTTTTAGTTCTTTTAGAAAACAATATACAAGTTAAGGCTGTTCACATCACGTCAAGAGCAAACGAACTTTGCGATGCTATAAGCCGTCTACAATTTAACAGAATTAAAACTTTATTACCACCCTTCGCTAGCGAAACCCCTCTCATGATTCCCTCTGAATTTCAGGAGTTTATCAGCACGAAATTAGCAGATTTATTAAAGGATCTATCTCAGAAAATACACATAAATGTTACAGAGCTGGAATTGACGCGTTCGAAAACTTTAGGCACCGAATGCATTACAGCAAGCACTGGCCTCCAAGCGTCCAACAATTGGCAGAATATATAGCTTATATGTCGCGGAATGGCTATTCATACGGGTCTGTTGGTTGTCACGTGGCTGCAGTTGCATTCACATGTAAAATCAATAATTTAGTAGATACTACACAGAATTTCTTTATTCAGAAAATGATTGAAGGCATGAAGCGTTTACAATATAGACGCGACATAAGACAACCAATCACCATAGATATGTTAACTGAACATCACAAAAAAATTGGTTTATTGTAGCTCCGAGTACGAAGCACTTCTCTTCAAGACGGCATTTTACTGGCATTCTTTGGTTTATTGAGGGTCAGTGAATAAATTTCCGAAACAAAATTATCATATTTCAAAATTATATTCAGGTGCATCTTGCCACGTCAAAAACTGATTAGTTAGGCAAAGGCGCTACGATAAAGATCAATTTGCAATCGAGCGATTGTATTTTGCTAAGGGAAAGCGTTACACAATTTTATTTAGCCAGACCAAAGTATCAGACTCAGTATCAGTTTAGACAAATGCTTAGTAAGTCTCTAACATTTTTGGGATATCCGCTTAAGTCCTTTCAAACGCACTCATTTCGTATAGGGGAGCTTCATATTTGTATGTTAAGGGTGTCCCTGAGCAACAATCAGGACTTACGGACGTTGGAGGTCAGTCGCTTACAAGAGATACATTAGATTATAAGTTTATAACATTTTCAGATATCACACAGTATGGATAGTTGGGTCTTCGATTATCCGAGATGCCTTCTACCATACGCAAGACAAGAATCTTCAATTACCAATGTCAGTATATACTGGGATTATCAGCCGGGCATGAGAATTCATCATTTAGTAGAAAAAATTCAGAATTTGCTCACTAGGTATGTGCCTCCTGATTATATAGTGATACACTGTGGGGGGAAACGATATTGGCCAGAGCCCATTAAACAGCACCGAGCTACTAGCTATAGATGCCGTACAAAAATACATTTAACAATGCAAGAATTATTGGTCACAATTCTTCCGAGATTGGTGTATAGGATGAGGTAAACCAAAAAATTAACAAGGATGTGTCGCCAAATGGGGGGGGGGGGGGGGCGGGGGGGGGGGGGGCTTACATAAGACATCCTCAAATATCAGAAAGAAATTATTTATTTAGGGATTATGTTCATCTCTCTGCTATAGCGAATGATATAATCATTTAGAGTTACTCTAATGTGTAATGGAAATTGTATCGGGCTCAGTATGTTTACTTTAATTCTTTATGTCATATAACGTCGTTGTGTTTGAACCGTTGTTACTCCTTACATTTTTATTTTTCGATATTCTTGTATTTGTTACCTTCCTGGTATATTTTTGTTTTAATTTTACAAGTGTTATTTTTATTTCATATTTACGTTGAATTTTCATTTTTTTTTTAAGTATTTTATTAAGCAAATCGGCAAGTTATTTGCCTTTGGCCATCAACATAAACAAGACAAATATGACAAGGACATAGCATAATAAGATACATACTGGTAGATAGCAACTTGAGCAACTTCATTTAGAAAAGACATTTTCTTAACTAAGAAGCAGTTAACCAGGCAAGGGTTTCCTTTCGCAGCTTGAAAGCTTCGTTTATATATTTCGCTACATTTAATATGGTTTTCTTGTTTCTAGGTGACATAAAAGAAATAAACATATGAATATTCGGCCATGCAGTATTTCTTAAATACATGAGTCTTTCTGACAAGTATAATGGACAGTGCAAAAGAAAATGGTATTCACATTCAATCATATTACATGAACAATCTTTACAAATACATGCCTCTCTTATAGTTCCAGAAAATCTACCAAATTCTATTTCAATCTCATGCGAGCTCAGTCTAAAACATGTTAATTGTTTTCTTAATACATTTTTAGTTACCTAGATTATCTAGATAATTTTCATAACAGAAGTTAGATTTTTTTTAAATATTCTAGCTTAGGCATGGTCTAGATATGGTGTTGTATATATAATCACAGGAGCCTGAAATTCTATCTGTAATGCTCCAAAATGGCTAAATATAAAAATGACCCCTCCTATATATATAAAAAGAACAGGAATGAAACAAAACCGTACCCCGCCACTTTGTGTAAACAAGAAACTTCGAAAAACAGCAAAGCATCTCTATACGAGCGGTATTATTTGAAGAGGACAAAAAAATCTACTAGAAACACTGCTTACTGTAAACTGTCTTCCTTTTAACTAACATAAAATCATCATTTCAATACCTTTTCGTTCATCGCCGAAACCATTGCGTGACGTCACATACATGTACTGTTTCACAGCCTCGCAGTTAATTCGATGTACTTTCACTTCGATGGGTCATAAACTAATTAAGGGTCAAATGCAACATTTTTATAAAAAACACAGGATTTCCATACCATTCGCAGCGCTCAGGTTATCTGCCATAATAAAAAATAGTCACTATGGAAAATTTCTAGTTTTAAATTTCCCTCCAGTGAATAATGGATTACTTCCCCTTTTGTTTACGTTTTTGTTTTGGAAATATTAGTTGAATACATTGACAAACAAATGCAAATATATAATTTTTATTCATGGAAAAATGAACAAATAAAATATAGAACATAAACAATTCTTACCTTTATTTCTTATCGAAGTGAAAAGTACATCGAATTAACTGCCGGCTGTGAAACAGGTACATGTAGATGTGGACGTCATGCAATGGTTTCGGCGATGAACGAAAAGGTATTGAAAATGATGATTTTATGTTAGTTAAAAGGAAGACAGTTTACAGTAAGCAGTGTTTCTAGTAGATTTTTTGTCCTCTTCAAAATAAGACCGCTCGTATAGAGATGCTTTGCTGTTTTTCGAAGTTTCTTTTTTACACAAAGTGGGCGGGGTACGGTTTTGTTTCATTCCTGTTCTTTTTTTATATATATATAGGAGGGGCCATTTTTATATTTAGCCATTTTGGAGCATTACAGATAGAATTTCAGACTCCTGTGATATAATAAATTTCAGGAGTTTCTCGTGTTTTGTCGGCGCTGGGAAAAGTTCGTCTAACACCCGGGGAAGTAAGATGACTCTCAGGCTGTAACTTAGAAATGAACGAGTAAATGCATACTTTATACATGAAATGCAATAATTTGAATATATTCCATTGTGTTACATACCAATAACAGTGACTGCACATTTATGATAAAATTGTTTTATTAATTTTGTATATGATCACTTTTACTGATATGATCTTGTTTTTTTTTCATTATTATAATATTGTCTATTAAACCAAAATATCGAGTTTTTACTATACTAGAATTAAATAGTGCTTAATTAAAAAAACAAACAAACAAACAAACATCACTTTTATAGGTGAAAATCGATTAGTTCGAGACAGGGCTACAAATAAAACCAACGACACCGTCTGGAAATTACTTAATGAAATGACACTCAGAATAAGTGTTTGTGTTATAGAAATTTTTGTTTATGAAAATACATGTATTTTAAGTCTGAGAAACCACTAGTAACTGCAGTTCTGTGTTGTTTTGACATACCCGTTTTCCAGAAAATGTTGCGCAGATGATCACATTATGTGTGAAGTCATTTGATAGTACCTCATTTATTCAGAGCGCAGCCATACGGAATTAAAATATATGTTTTGAATCCAGGAATGTGTACTTCTAGATATTGCCACTGCAAAACAACACATATGTCTTAACATATTTCAGTCTCTTATAACTCTTCTGTAGAGTGGCAATGTATTTATATCTTTTGATATCCATTCATGTAAACAGAATATGAAAAATTTATACACTGATTAAACTTAAATGAGGATTGTACATATGTCTATACAATATACCGGTATATACATTATACTTGTATAGACATATGTATAATCTTCATTTAACAATATAACATACAAATATCAAGTACATATTGGACTTGGTTCTGATATACTGCATAAACAATTCTGTACCTGGATAAGTCTGGTTGAACAGTGGTGGAATGACACGGCTCTTCAGCACGTCTGGTCCCGCTGTTTCCCAGCCTAACGCTGCAGCTGGTTGTCGGCATATACTTGTTATGTAAACTAAGGCGACGAATTTCAAAATACTGTCAAGGCAGCGAGATAAAGAAATGCGCATTTTATAGATTGTTTTATACATATTTTGCAGTTGACTATCTCTTCTATTTGTTTCTACTATTAAGTTAACGAGCAATGTTGTAAACGTTATTGTTTTTTCACTGAATACAATCTCAAAGACATCACCTAATAGCAGCAGTTGATCAACAACCTCAACAACCCTGAGGATTATTTTTCCTTTTGAAATTTAATATCATTAAAAAAAATCACAACATGTCACACTGTGGTTTCCTCGTTTTCTTTTTTATGACAAAGGAAACGCGAATTTTGGATTAACCAGAAATTACACCGATGTCTTTATTAAACGGGAAATACATCGTATATAGCCGTTATTCGTATCTTGTAACATATATAGTCAAACTAACCAAAATTGAACTTCTTTATGGATAATTTAATCCGTTTAGGTCTTAATGCCCAATGCTTGATTTGTTTAAACTACTGTGAAACAAATTGTCATTTCAGACAGATCCCTTCATTTTCACAAATATACTCGCAATCTTCAATTTTGTTTTTTTATCCTTGAATTATTAAATCCATTTTGTGTGAGGAAATTGATATGTAATTATTATTCAACACATAAACAAGATATAAAATTCTTAAATCAGCGGTAAATGTATAAAAATAGCCAGATTTCAACAAATTTATTTTCTAAATTTTAAAGATGAACGCAGGTATAATAAATTGATACATTATTAGTGGTTTAAAGGGGTTTGAATCAAATCACTTCTGTGCATGACTTTCGTAAATTTCATGGGATTATCACCTCCATACGTTATTGTATACTTCACTACAAAAATTATTCAAACATTTATTTACGGCAATCAGATTTTACTTACGGATGAATGGAATAAACAAATGAGCTGATAAATTTTCTGCGCATTTTATATGTTTTTTTTTTCTGACTGCCTCACCAGATAATAAAAGGTAAGTCCATAGGTATTTATATTCAATGATATATGGTTGGTTTAATTACATTTTGGGTTGATTGTACAGATACATGTGATGTCAAGTTAATTAGAAACGAAATGCAAATACAAAAAAAAGTATACTTGGAGTCAACATTTGGTTTGACAGCAGTACATATTTAATTTAATTCAATTTCTTTTACAAAAGGGCTTGTTTTCTTTTTATAACTAAACCCTTAACTAATGGAAATAAATATTTAATAAACAAACACTATTTATTTACTTTGAAATTTCATACGAGTATCTTACGAAGTTGAGATTCGGCATCAATTAAAGGATGATGAAATTCCTACACCATAATGAAATAATCCGGTCTTCATGAAAATATCAAAACTGTTTTTATGTAAACATACCTCCATAAATTTATTTTTCAATACATCCAAAATATTGACTTACCCTTTAGTTATGTATGTGTAAACAAAAATGATGGCCGACTACTATCTAATTAAAGAATCACGATAGCTGGTTATTAATTAAACATTTTCGTTCACAACCATTTTCAAATCTTTCGTCCATTTTTACGCGCAGTATACACAACAACAGAAACGTAGAAATATTGAGGCGGATTATTCATTTTGACTGCAAATAGTAACTATTTGTGTATCATTTAACAAGTAAGTAAACTTCAAATATAAAGGGAAAGTGAGAAAAACGCGTATTCATTTCATGCCGACACATTTCTTAAGCTTTTCTCATTGTTCACTTAATACGTCCGCAAATAAATGCAAAATGTGTCAAATATTTGCTTAATAGTATCTAAATTAATTGTAACCGTATATTTTATGCAAATGTAATGATACTTTAACTATCATTTTGTCTATATTTGTATAGGGTTTAAGGAATTTTTAGAGGGCATTTAGAAAATGTGTGGGTAAATATTCAAAAGTGTACAATATTGGTCATCAGCGACGTAATTGTTGAAATATTTCACAAAATATTAATTTTAAAGGCATATTTAAGGTCCAACCTTTAATTTAATTGGCCATTGAATAAATATTAAATGCTTAATACGATAATTGAGCCGCGCCATTAGAAAACTAACATAGTGCATTTGCGACCAGCATGGATCCGCGCAGTCTGGTCAGGACCCATGCTGTTCGCTTTCAAAGCCTACTGCTATTAGAGAAACCGTTAGCAAACAGTATGGATCCTGACCAGACTGCGCGGATACGCAGGCTGGTCTGGATCCATGCTGGTCGCAAAAGCACTATGTTGGTTTTCTCATGGCGCGGCTCATATCATTCTTGCTAAACTGACCGTTTGCATCAGTGAGAATGATGTTATTGTCATTTTTCTCTCTAATTTTTCCTATTTTATGTTTAATGTTTCTGACATTTATAAATTGACAAGGTCTTCTTAAAAAGTGTATTTCAGATTTGGGGTTTAGAAATGTTTAAATTTAAGAACTTGAATTAATTCGCTGAAAACTAATTCACTGACAATAATGCATTTAAGCGGATCTCCCAATTGCAATTTTAACACGCATAGAAGGCCGAAAATAATCTTGTAAGACTAATGCAAAAGTATTTATTGTTCTACACAGAAAATATTTCCTTTAAATCTAATTTCATCAAATCCCGACTCATGACAGCACCTGTCTTCTGTCTAACACAATGTAACTGAATCTGTCTCGATAACTTCACTTTACCTGTCTCATGTTCGAAAATGTAGCCCACTAATGTCCGATAACGTAGCCCGCCTCATATCCGACAACTTAGCATGTTTCATGCCTGATAACGTAGCCCGTCTCATATCCGACAACTTAGCATGTTTCATGTCCGATAACGTAGCCCTCCTCATGACCGATAAACATATCCATCCTGTTTCATGTCCGATAACATGGCATGTATCGTGTCCGATAATGTAGCCAGTCTTATGACCGGCAGATTAGCATAACATAGCTGTCTCATGTCCGATAATGAAGCCTGTCTCATGTCTGCTTACTTGGCATTTCTCATTTTCAATAATTAAGCTGTTTCATCATTGATAACGTAGTCTGTTTCATGTCCGATAACTAAGCAAGTCTCATACACGATAACATAGCCTGTCTCATTTTCATGAGTTCTGTTTTCCTGAAGTTGTAGCTGCTAATGATACACTTCTGAAAACCTGAACAAGTAGTGTGTGTCACATGCTAAGGGTATTGTCTCTCAACAATTGCAAGTACATGAGCACATGTAGGTTTAGCCATTTTGCGAAGTCCCTTGAACTTTGTTTTCATGATTGTTTCATCTTTTTATTCCGTAGCATAATATGTTTCGTACACCTTTTGAACATCTTATTCAATATTTCTCAGCTTCGATTTTGATTTCACACACGCACACGCACACGTACACGTACATACACACACACACACATATATATACTAGAGACAACTGTAACATATCAAAACAGGGGATCTTATAAACCGTCTGCCAGATATATCACACAAAGTTGAACTATACAGAACTTAATATACTCAGGTTTTGATAGGCGTGGTCCGTCCAAAAGGAATAAGTACTGATTTATTCATATAATCCGCTTTCCCCGTAATACTTTTTAAATACCAAGTCATTGCCATTATGCACACCATTGGTGGTACAATGATATTTTTTTCTCTGTTTTTAATACACATTTTTGTTTAATCGTGTGACATTAGAACAAAGTGACATACATTCCTATTCGTGATTGACATGACCCCTGTGACAAACTACGATAATCATTTGTCCTGCTCCCAAATACAAAAGTCAGACCCACATTTAAAGGTACTGACCTCTAGATAAGAAAAAAGAACGTTTGTAGATATCAGGAAATTATTGCTAATTTCTGAAGAAAGCTATGAAACTTAGTAACTGACAGATTATATGAAAAAGAAACAGAGAATTAGTTGTTTTAAGTATTTTTTTTCTATTCAAAATTGAATTATGTTTGTAAAGTGGAACCGGAGGTAAACCGTCTTAATCATAAAGCTTCATTAAATACGAACTCTTTCATAGTTTACTGGTCAAGATGATAGGAAAGGTATTATTGCCAAGGCGGTCCCGGTTCGATTCCCAACGCAGATATTGAGTTCGCATTTTTAAAGAAAGTTTAGAAACAAAAACTCATGTTCTGAACTAATTGCATGACCAAACTTTAATTTTAAAGAAAGATCAGTTTAAGTCAAAAGCTAGAGTTCATTCCCTTTAACTTAAATCAGTAAAATTAGGAAACAGATATGTCAGACCGTTTTGAGCACCACGTTTAACCTTATTAAGAATTTCCTTTATACTTAGAAAATCAAAAGTGCATTTCTGTAAGTGGTATGTCAACTTTTAATGTAAATTTGTGAGTCTTGAAATAGCAATGCAATTTTAGTTCTTCCATTATTGTCCTTGTACACTGAATTCTACTTTCAGTATAAGATGAAGATTTATTTTAGAAGATATATTTTTGTTGTAATAGAATGATTTAAAGTAAAACCAAAAGGATAACTTCTGCGTAATAATATACTTATTTTTAGACCGTAAATAGATTATTCTATAAAAGGATATTTCTTAAACAATTTTAGGTCTACAATGTAATAAGCTAGTGCAAGTTAATTTAATTTGAGTTTACATATTATTTAGAAGGTGCATTTCATGGCATAGATCTTTCATCAAGGACGTTATTAATTTCACGATCTGTCAAGGCAATATGATATAACAATATAGAGAATCAGCAAACGGACTTAAATCAGTTTACTACAGAAAAAACTACATAATTCATTAGTCAGTACATTATATCGATAGTATTAGTTAGATCATCTAAAAATGACTGAATTCTACTTTTTTAAGAATTCTATTTTTTTAAGAATTCCAAACCTGTGTGATAACATATAATTATTCATCTGTTACCGGTAATGTATTTGCTAAGAAAAATAAAATAGTTCCCAAGTGCCAATACGATCAAATAGATTTAAACTGGTCATAACTTAAAGCTGTCCCGTGTTACTGCAAGTGTTATTGCGACCTATTAAATTGGAATTCTGTTACTGCATTCCAAAGCTTGGTGATAAAACAAAATTATTTGTCTGTTACCAGTAAATGTCTTGGCTAAAGAACAATAAAATAGTTCCCAAGTGTCATTGCGATCTAATAAATTGAAACTGATCATAACTGAAAGCTGTCCTGTGTCTTCTTTATGCACATTATTTTCTGTTTTACAGCTTATTTTGAACATGTTTCAACAATACGAGAGGTGTTGAACGTATGTAATACTTCATAAATATATGTATATGTTAAATAATTGTATTTCATTGCAACAAATGTCCGACTTGAGATTCTTTACAACAATGAATTATTCTGCGTTGCTTAGACTTAGATAACAGTTTATACGTCATGTTTCTTTCACTTGTCTTTAAGATTTACTATCTCATGTCCATATGTCTTAATGTTGCATTTTTTCTTTTCTCAAGTGTTTTTTGTAGGATTTTGACTGTTCATCGATACAATATCTGTCATCTGAGCTTGATACAGTGCCCTTGCACTGGCATGGGAGTGATTTCAAAGTTTGTAGATAGTGCCGAGTTTGCTCATATTACACGTATTCTTGCACAGTTTTTTTTTGACAACCAGAAACACGGCGATGTGGATAAAAAATCCTTACTAGTACATCGAAGTTCCCTCTCTAACAGGCTTTCCCCACAATGTTTTCTATAATTGCAAAAGTCAGTTTGTTAAGCCAAGAGGAGGGTCCAGGAAAATCAGAGGCTGGTCCAACTCTCTCAAAATTAGTTTGCCCGGTCCACGCCCCCACCCTATGCCTTTATTCTGGGCATTATTTCATGTGCGATTGAAGATCAGGATAGCTCCTCCAAAAGTCAGCGATTGGAAGTAGTTTGATGAAACGGCATGAGATATGTAAGATCGATTAGTTCACTGCGAATGATTTATAAACGTTAAGTAATTTCTCTTTTACATCATTTCCAATATTTTGGGAAATGGTAAATGCAATTTCTACCATTTAACTTCAGTACAGGTTAAATTTACTCCTTTTTATTACTCAGAAATAACGGTGGAACATGATCAACGTAAACGGCCGAAAATGTACTATTTATTAAAAGTAACACGATTAATTGAGACAAATATTGAATGAGATTATAAACGAGTGATCGGTTTCTTAACCAATTTCCCTGTAGTGGTTTTGATTCTCTGTCTCTGAAACGGTAACGAGACACGCTATATCTGAATACGAATGGAAATGTACGGAAGTGCCAGTTGCTTTGTGATTAGAGATGTCACGTAGACGACAACAACAAAACCGGAAATTACTAATTTTTCAATAAAATTGTTCTTGTCAACAAAATGAACTGAGCAGTAGGTCGTCTTTATCTCCTAGAATGGCCAGTTTATTTGCGTTAAAAAAGGCACTTCAACATATTGTATATAGAAATTAACTTAGAATTACAAACAATAATCTATCTGTAGCTCAATGAGAAAAGCTTCACATATCTATTCCAAGGAAACAGGAAACTGTTTGACACTCGTTTTCCGTAAAAAAACAAAGAAAAATATCAAACAGGGAATGCCACGCACCAAAAACGCAGCCTCCTCGAAACGAAACCCCCAGCACGCAGACGCGTGCACCCATATGGGAAAATTAGACCCATCGATTTTTCACACGAGTGAAAATATTTTATATAGCGCAAAGAAGGAGCCCTTTACTTTATTTAAATTCATGGAAAAAGTATTATAGGTAGTTTAGCTTTGCAAACGATGTGATAATATTCAATGCATTGTCTTTCTTATGAATATTTTATTTTAAAAATGAATTTTCAAGAAAATGGTCTTTTTTGCGTATACTTTATGTCTGTCTATCTACAATTAGAAATATAGTAAAATATGGATAATTTGCTGAAATTTCTTCTGTTTAACAAAGAATAAATAGATTCTTATGTGTGCTTAAAGACCTTTGCAAACGACTTAGTAATCTATATTCATTTAGCTATTGTTTCATACTAATTTCAGTTTTCTAGGTGAAGAAGAAAATGGTCTTTTTTAAGCATTTTGCAGATGAGTATAGGTTTTTTTTCCTTATCGGAAAGACTCGAACATTCCCGTATGTTTCCGTCAATTCTTACGGAATTTAAGCTCCTTAACGGTAAAGACTGATATCTTCTCACCCGCTAAACAGCACACATGTACGGATTTATATATTAGTGGACGCTCCATAATATGATTTGTTTACAGCCAATAGTCAATTTTAAACAGCTTGAGGATCGAAGTTCAAAATTTAAAACAGAAACGTTGAAATTTAAGGCGGCATATTTTGGGCAAGTTAGAAGTAGAAAATAAAAATTCAAATTTTGAAAGGATGATGTTGAATTTCGCACAGACTCGGAAATCGAAATCAAAATAAAAAGAATTCGTCGAATTTCGAGGCAGAATTGAAATTAGATCCAGCAGGATGACTGAAATTCAAATATTTTGAGGGGAGCGGTTGTCCAGTGAATAATGTGTCGGCCGCCCAACCCAGGGGTCGTGGGTTCGAGCATCCGTGAAAGGGGTCACGACCATGACTTCTCATATGACACCAGTACTGAGTTTTCCCGGAAGCTGGCTGTTTAAAAGATAGTTTCACATTCAATACCAGTTTTAAATTCGATTGCTTTGAAAATTCGAGCATGCTTGAAATATAATACCGAGAATAATCTATTTAGATTTTTAACAAGGAGCTGTGTTCAATAAACGCTTGATGCCCCCCCCCCCCCCCCCCCCCCCCCCCCCCCCCCCTCCGTGGCATCCTTGTCGATACAAAGCAACCTAAGTCCAAAACGAGGTCAAGTTCAAGGTCAAGGTCAAACTGAGGTCAGGTGATGTCTGAAGATGGGGAATGGTCACAGGTTACATCAGCATTAGTATCAAGTCATTCTACTTAGGGGTATTGATGCTTGACGAAACGGTCCCATTTGGTTAACCTCGTACGGATGGACGGACTGACGGACGAACGAACGGACGGACGAACAATCACTATATGCCTCCCGCATCAGTAGATGCCGGGTGCATAAAAACTTGAATTTCGATATTTTCGATCTTGCACGATTTTTAATCTTTGAATCTTGAGCAGATCGCAGTTTCAGTATTATACTGAAATTCAGCTTTTCAAAATTTGAAGTACGATTTTCGAGATGGCTCGACACTAATTGCTTGCTCGATATTTGACTTTTTCATTTCAATATCAATCTTGGAACAGGCTGTTCATTCAATACGAGATCGAAATTTTGCTTTTGGAATATTATAAATTTCGATCATTGAGCTGGCCCGAAATTAAAAGCTATTTTGCAATTTGACGTTTTTCGATCTTCAGGTGTAGCTTAGGATCAAAATTCGATAAGTTATGAAGTTGAATTTCGATCTTCGAGCTGGCATAAGATTCTAAGCTAGTTGGACACCGCTCACGACATAATAATAAATGTGCAGTTATTTGATTACATAAAAAACTACTTAAAATCTTTATTTCATAATCATGAACATCAAAGAAAGTATTATAAAAGCGAGTTTCCACCTGATTGTAAGAAAGTAGAAATTACTTTTGGAAAGTCATTGTTTGGTTTTATAATAATGTGTTTGTTGAGAATACCGTTATAAATTGTATTCTGATTAAACCACCAACAGCCATTTAGGTTTCTATTTTCTAATCTATCTTTGCAATCACTGTAAATTAGACTTAACAATATCCCTAAATCCATATGATCAAAAGTATTAATGTAACGGTACATTGGCGAAGAAGGGTTAGACATCGGCCTGAAATACGGAGTAGGCCGAAAACTAGCGAACAGTCTCGACAGCCGATTTACCTGGCCAAACGTATTATCGGCTTTTGTGGTGATTTTCACGATGGGTCTAATTTTCCCATATGACACACACATACACACACACACACACACTCAAATCAAACACATAAGGACAAAACGAACAACACACACGCACACAAAGCCAACACATAAGACGAAACGAACAAACAAAGGAACACAGTGGGGCACCGCCTTGGAACGGTCAATGGCAAAAACACCACTGGGGAGCTTAAACCGGTTTATGGTGCACCTAACCTCACTCTTGCCCCCATCATGTTCCAAAGACATGGGACAGTGTAAATAAAAGTAATCCCCTCCAGGTGAATCTCTTACACACGTAATGGAAACAAAAAGGCATGGCATGTAAAACACAAAAATGCTCGTGTATAAATATATAAAAAACAAACCTTAAGAACCAAAAACGTATGTGTTCAATGCCTTTTCAGAAGACAGAGCAACAAGAGAAACACCCTTTAGGGCCCGACGAAACAGGCCAGAAGACAAATATCAAAACAGTTCAGTCCTGGTAGGATTTAAAAACTGCTTATCACAGAGTCCTCCCCCTCTTCCGTCAGACGCAATCAAGGGAAGAGTAGTGTCCAACTGTAAACTGGTTGAACACTAAACATGCGGTATGTCTCAAAACAGTTGGGTCGTAACCTCTTTTAATAAAACGTTTGATAATCTTTCCAAATACATTTGGAAAATTACCGTGACCCAAGACAAGGTTTTCCCTATATTTCGTTTGAAATATTAGACAAAATCATGGATATTATACACCGTTCTAAAGCACACCAATGGTATCAACAGGGACATTTGATTTGTTCAAAATCATTTCTTAAATTTGAATTTATGATATACTTTAACGGTTTTATATTTTCAATTGTAAATTTCTGCCGTGTTTTTGACAGAATTAAAATAACTATATTGTATTAACCCTATTCTGTGCAATATATAATTATCATATTGTTTTGAAAAAAATCATTTTTATATTCTAAAAACTAGTGATTAGGCCCGATTGTTACAGTGGAAAAAATAGATAACTAACATCATTTACATTTGGAAATAGAACTCTGTGCATGAGCCGAAGTTAATTGTGATATTTTCATAACTCGTAAGTGTAGTGGGCGACCGTTAGTGGAACCGTGGTATTTACAATCGAAATCTTTGAAAGTACGCCTACTTTAACGTTTTACTGGTTAAATTGTTTGATCATTTACAAGCAGAACATTTTTTTGTAACAAAATTTAGCTGTTCTATGGAAAATAGCCATAAATCATTGTAGCCTCACAGCATTGAAAATTGTCAGGAAAACTACAAAAAGATTATATCTGTATACGTTAACATAAATGACGTAAAACAACATACACGGCGTAAATAATCGAGTAAAAGAAACAAAATAACTTTTCCAATAAATTGTTAATCTAGAAGGACTTCATGAGACATATCTTTCACAAGGGGTTCACGTGGCCGAGTGGTTAATGTCACTAATTACGAATCACTTACCCATTGGTTTGAGCCTCGTTCGGAGCTTGAATTCTTCCTGTGAGGAAGCCATCCAACTGGCTTACGGAATGTCGGTGGTTCTACCAAGGTACCCGCCCGTGATGAAATAATACATGGAGCTGCACCTGGGCTTTTCTTCCAACACCATAAGCTTGAAAGTCGTCACATGACCTAGAACTATGTCGCTGTGACGCATCAGGGACAACATTAATTTCAAGATCTATCACTGCAACAAACGACACATTATACAGTGTTAAAAAGCAACTGTTTTGTAAAGAGGCATTTATAAAAATGTATTTGTTATAATACTTACGCTGCAGGAGAGCTAAGTGGCAGACTTCCAATAAAACCTTAACGTATGGATCTGTGAAGTGTAAGGATTCGTCTAGAGATGCTCCTTTAAATCATGCACTCTTTCAGGTGGCATCTAGAGGGAAAATAGTAAAGCTACATTGTTAAGTCTATAATAAATTTTAACACCATTAAATCGTCTCACAAAATTTCCAAATTACGAGTATTCTTGAACTTATTGCTATAAAACAAGAAATATAAGGAAAACAGTATTCCCGGGTAGCATTACACTCTAAACAACTGTCGTGCTTGTTGTTAAGCATATAAATATTTGCCATTGCTACGTAAAAGCGCACGTTCTTCGATAATGAAACAAAACTAAAGTAACACACTTCACATTCTTTAAAAAATGGTGATATTCGGACAGTTTTATTATATTTCATATGAAAATAGAAAAGGCGCGTCTGTATTCCGAGCGTTAAACTTGAAAGCAAAGGTTATTTCCACAGATGGTTTGTAAGAAATATCGTCTGGTATTTTTCATGTAGTGCACAATTGTTTCTATAAACACCTATCAAGATGTATTTGTGAAGTCGAGAATCGACAAGCTGTCCTAATATTAAAGTGTCTTTGGTCATTTTTAGTTTAAGAATAAAAGCTGCCTGCATGTAGCAATTTAAATCAGATAATTTCTTCTACAGTTTTGATTATTGTCATAGATACAAAAATCCCGTAAGCAGTATGTATAAGTTGAAAAAAAGGTTCAACAGTGCAATTGTCACTGACGGTTCTAAGGCGGTGCCTTGGTGTGTTCCTTCTTGTATGTCTGTGTCATTTTATTCATGACAGCTTCGCGCTCTGACGCTGTGCTCGTGTATACATTTTAACGCAGATGTGTTTCCACGGCTACTTTTGTTGACAAAAGTTGAAATTATAAAATAAGAAATATAAATTGTTAGATCGTTGGAAGTATAGACTACAGCCAAGCAAAACAATACGATACTTTTATGATCTGTTTACGAGAGTTGATGAAATGTGTCTCTTAGGATAGAAAACAGTTGAAACCCACAGGTTGCCTAGTATAAAACAATAAAAATGAAAATGTTGCAGGCTCAGTTTTACTCGGCCTATTCATGGCCGGTAAAGGAAATGCTTCTGTCTGCGCCCTCTAGCTCAGAACTCAAACTTCACGTGTTACAAGTACAAAACGTCCGTAGATGTGGACATATTTTGGGTCACTTTGGGGATTCACTGGAGTGCAAATTAGTGAAAAGCCCTAGTTAAAAGACAGACAGAACTGAAAAAACTAGATTTTCTGGGATTATGGAACATGTGTATCACAAACTGTCGATGAAAGAAAAACATGAAAAATGGAAGAATGCTGAAAAAGTAGTACCAATACCACATTGTCTACATAAATGTCTTACTTAACGATCTGAAAATATCAAATATGACCGATCTGACTGAATGACCGGTGAGACTTTTAACTAATATCTTTATTGTGTTGTATTAATTTATTTTCGTCCTATTTTTGACTGTTTTGCAACTTGCTTTACACTCTCCATATAATGCTTTTGCTCCTTGTTCCAACATGTTCAGTTAGGTTTCAACTTTAAGATGTGTTTAAATGACATACTCATAATTATCGACGGAATAAAGCTTACGTTAACGACTGAAATTTTATTGTTCTATAATAGCTTTAAACGATTACATCCAGGCCCACCCTACCTTATCTTACTCGGCGATATATGACCATTTTTTGTCGATTCGCCGTCAAACCCAACTCACTCACTCACTGCCTTGTCTTATTTCCAGATGAAGAACAGAAAAGGCTACATAGTTCAGAAGTTGTAGCTAATATCTTGTTAGTATATCAATATACTTATTGTAATTTAAACTCCTTTTGGGTCCTTTCAGTTCTGGACCTGGAAGACGGTCGTTTGCAAATAAATGTCAGAGTTGTTTTTGCTTCTAATCGAAGGAATCCTCGATTGTTTATACTTGCTGATGTTTAATATTCCACCCTCCTCGCCCCTTATTTTGCTTGCTAGATGTTCTCCGTGTTCTCCTTTTTCTTCGTAGCTTCAGATATATCTTATGTGTTCTAGTTCGGCCTACCCATATCATTGCCTCCAGTCTTTACAGATTCACATGGAATATTGACAGTTTTCACAGAACTGTGAAATGTGTATGTGGAATATATAAACGTTTAAAGTAGTCACTTACTACGTCTGTCTGTTTTCTATATACCTGATCTCCGTTGAATTCTGATCCTAGGTTCGGCGGTTAGGTCAGCCTCCACCAGTATATCTTAACATTGTGTAATAAGAATTTTGTTTGTTTCAAATATACTGTATTAGGCCTTTCTTCTCAGGGCCTCGACATTTGCATTCTTAACCATATACTTTATATCATATGTTGCATATTGACATTTATGTGAATCTGTGACCAATTTCTGCCAAACATTAATCAAAACGAAATTAGATATCAAATGCTATAGTACTCTGTTAATAGTAAAAATAATGTAATAATTCAACTGTCTTGAGTTGTTCTATAGTAGTATTATTACTGTTCTGTGCCAAGCTATCTGCAGAAGTCACAAATATCGGCAAAATACGGCTGAAAAAGTGTACTTTTTATTATAACTTACAAGATTACTCGAGACAAATATTGAAAGATATTATAAGCGAGTGATCTCTTTCTTAACCAATTTCTCTGTAGTAATTATGATTCTGTGTCCGAAACGGTTACGAGGCACGCTATCCCTGAATAGGAATGGAAATGTACGGAAGTGCCGGCTGCTCTGTGATGATTTCACTAGAGATGTCTCGTAGATGACAACGACAAAACCGGAAATTACTAAAATTTTCATAAAATCGTTCTTGTCAACAACATGAATTGAGCATTAAGTCGTCTTTATCTCCTACAATGACCAGTTTATTTGCGTTAAACGGCACTTCTAAGTGTACAAAGAATCAACTTAGAATTGCAAAAATGATCACAATCGCCTGTCTGTATCCCAATGACAAAATCTTCACATATCTATTTTAGAGGAAACAACCGACTGTTTGACCCACGTAACAAGGTTTTCCCTCTATGTCCTTTGAAATACAAAATAAAACCATTGATTCTAAAGTACATCGATGGTATTAACAAGGACATTTTATATTGATCATTAATTTTCTTAGTTTTGAATTTATAAAGCGATTATATATTTTCCATTGTTCTTTACACCAATAATATAACTTTATGTATTAATGAATTCCTGTAAAACTTTCTGGATATCTTAATTTGCATATGTCAATATTTCTATGTAAAATATATAATGTTCAAATATTTCAATTTTCGTATTCTGAAAAATAATGATTTGGCACGATTTGTACTCACGGACACCAGTAAATAACAAAATTTATATTGAACATGTCTTAAAAATTCAAAAAGATCCTACTTCAACCCGCGGAGAACTTTGAATTGATGTATGCATCATTATCTGAGAATCGTGCAAACACAAGCCGAAAGTCACGAAAACCGCGATCACCGATAAAGTAGTTCAAACAGTGGATCTAGATGATTTGATGCATACGTCTCAAAAGGATTCGACTTTAAACGGAATTATAGTTAAGAAAGTTTTTCAACCACTTGTGTGATGCTGTATTTATGACAGATAAATAAAAAATAAATAAATAATAAAGTGATAAATGTTCGATTATAAAACAGGTACTACAGCTGGTACCAGTTACTTAATATATATAGAACTCATATAGAAATATATTTGCACATTATTAATCAATTCGAGTTGACATTTTAATTAAATTATGGATTCACAGCAGCGTTGTTTGTGCCGTGTGGCGGCCGTAAACAGTCTCCCCATGCCTTCAACCAGAGCTGTTATATTTCGATATCTTCAGATCGTTCAGCACGACATTTATGTTGTGTTAGTGTACTGTTCATTTTTTCAGCTTGAACATTTCGGTCTGGGTGGTTCCAATCATCCCGCTTTAAAAGCTTTGAGTATTGTTTAATCACCCCTTGGATATGATGCCTGGTTTTTAATTACAAATGTATGTCTTTTGGCAGTTTCTGTGATATGCATGCTCCATAACCACAGATCGCCCCTCTAAATTCCAGTTTGTTTAGTTCTGCCCTAGGGCACAGCCATTGTTTCATCTGGGGCCATATGCCGCTTTTCATGGCATAGCATAGCCTGGGAAGCCGTTGATAATATTTGTGCTTTGTCAGAAGAATCATGCCTAATATTTATGAATTAAAGATATCACTTAATTTGTGCTAATTAGTGTTAATTGGCATTCATTGAGTTTCTGATATTATCAACGCCTGGGGAAATCTGAAGGAGTTTCCATGTAACCACTGATTATCGATTTTCTATAATTAGCTTAATTAACATGTGATCATAGTTGCGCTTGTTTGAATCGAAAACAAGGCAATGCTACCGAACTTTCGGGAAGTTTCGTAGATCACTAGGTCTGCATTAATATAACATTTTGATAGCTATGACGCAAATTTAAGTTTATACTGACATATTTAAAAGTTGTTACAACTTGATAGAAAAGATTAAGAGGTACAAACTTGTATTTGTCTATGGCCTGGAATTGTTCGGAAACCTTCGGAAGTACACGATTCCGATCCGTTTTTTTCCGTGAGAATTCCGTTTCTATTTTAGCCATGGATTATTGATTTTAGAAGTTGTCGTTCTTTAATAAACACCCGCATATTTCGGGTGTAATACAGGTGGCGCTGCGGACGAAAAACAGGTTTCCCCAGGCTGTCAATTTGCAGGTAGAAAAGAAGTTAGAAATTGTCAGACTGGATTCCCAGGCTAGGCATAGCACTCTGTGCATCATTGAAGGTTCCATGTGACCGCCGTATGAATACATCTGCAGATGTCTCTAAATTACATTCTGGTACTTTTAGCATGTGTAAATGTTGAAAACTGCTCAACCCAGGGCTAGAGGTGGACGGTAGGTTGCACTTCCACTACCGTCCATGAACAGGCTCAATCAAACCGAGCCTGCAACATTTTCGTTTATGTTGTGTTGGGCGACCTGTGGTTTTCCACGTTTTTATTTCATCATATTCATGCTTTTTTACTTGTAAAGTTGTTGACGAGACTTTGCTAAAAAATCAAAAGTTAGAACATGTAGTAGTTATATAACTTTGTGTAACTGTAATTCCGGACACTTTACATGCTCTTTCATTAAAATAAATATACAAAAGTTAGGTTGTGTATTTTATCTGCTAGTGAAATTGAAATCTCTGTGGGCTAAGAAGGAAATATTATAACGCGTTTACATCTTGGTTAGCAGAACACAATTCATAACAGTGCATACGGAAGATGTTAATCAGCTTGTCTCTTTTGAATATGAATAAAGATATTAACAAAATTAAGGTCAATATCCGTAAAAGTATTAATTGTTTGATTTCTGAAACCGCTGCACATATCACAGAAAAATCACTTTACAAAGTAAAATGAAAGCGGATGTAGTTGTTTTGAAGTACAGCAGTTGCGTTGAAATACATCTAAAGCAGTTGTGAAGTGCTTTAACGTTTTGCCTATAAGTGTCAATGTTACAAGATTTAACTTAGTTACAAATATGTAATTACGAAACTCTAGACAGGTAAAAATAAATGAAAGGAAGCATTTGCAGACTTGAACTTCAGCATTAGCTAAAAACATCACGTGACCAGCGACTTTTGCATTACGTGATTATTTGGCGGGAGTCTATTTTTAGATTATAGGGGATGAAAATCCCCGAGACGCTAACGTCCGTATGTAGTTATTCGTCTTTGTTGTCTGCATATACTAAGGTAATTTTTTCGATGTTTTCCGGTTCCGGTTTATGTACACACCGCAGACTTGTTGTCTGCATGAACATCCGAGCACCCTGAATCAGTCACAGAAATTCGTAAACCGCGCCAACATGATTCTTTTACTTCTTTTTCATAATGAAAACTGTACATGCAACTGAAAGACACTTTTAAAACAGTAAGAAGTATAAAGGCCGTCAAGGTTCTGCGTGGCGCGCAAAAAAGAAAAATCTAAAGCCAGTGGGAGAACGCTGAATGACGTCACCGTCACGGCTTCCCGTAAATTTTGCAAAGTATGATATTCGCTATAAGAGGTATGATTACACTAAATGTAAACTAATGTTTATAGCGAAGTTTCACTTTCTTGGGCGTTGAATATTTCTTTGTAAGTGGATATATAAAAGATAAATCCCCATGCTAGGCGGTGCCTTAATTCATATTATATATTCATAATATTAATCTCTATTCTACTTTTTTAAATATTCAATGCACGGGCTAATACTCTGTACGAATTATTGTTTCTTGTTCGCCTGCTGTTAAGAACTTTCATTTCACAACAGATTGTCTAAAAGACGCATGGACACACTTTGGCATTGAGACCATTCGTAATAAATATGCACGAGTCCAAGATGGCGGCGCCCTAGTCATAATCCGATACCTTGGACAGTACCCTTGTACTCATTACCTGCTTGGGCAAGCATAAGTGTTCCTGCTCTTGAAAAGGAATAAAAAAAAACAAAACAACTTTATAGATACAAAGACTCACATATGTTTAAATAGCGTGTATCGAAAATATCGGCGTAATATGATTTACGTCTTCAGCGGTTGCAAAATGATATCGTCCCATAATAGCATCACTCAATAATCAAATTTCGGACCGCGTTTCTTTAGAATTTAAGGTTCACTGTCACTAAAACGTTCATAAAGCACGCCATGTCTAATGATAAAGGTAAACATCTGTGATGGTTTCGCTGACGATTGTCACGTAGAGTAGACGACAAAGATAAAACTTTCCTTCCTCTCAATTCTCAATATAGCCGTTATTGCCGTTAACTTTGCGGTTAACGGCACCTTTATACATCAGAACAAAGAATCAACAAAACACGATTGACTCGCCTATATTTAATTGAGAAACTGCTTAAATCAATGTTGAAATGTAACATTGAACATTGTAAGGAACGCTGTAACAACATTAAATCATTTTTCGTTGTCATGTTTGACGTAAAACAACAAACAGAACCTAAATTATTGAGCAAACTATCCATAGATCTAAATTGCGGATTTCATGAGACATATTTTTCATCCGGAAAATCACTAGACGCAATAAGCAAGAGAGTGATGATACACGGTAATACCAATTTAAGTCTTAAAATTAATCAAATTAATTTATTATACTAGGATAACTAACTAACAAAGTGACTTATAAAGACTATCATATAAAATTGTAAAGCGTAAGGATCATGTAGAGACCCTCGTTTATACGGTGGTCTTGTTGAAGTGGTGTTTACTGTCTTGCAGTGATTTTACGCCTGGAAAATAGGTAATAGTAATAGTAATAGTTTTTAGAAGTTTATATTTCATTACAATATAATTAGTATGGCGTCAAAATACAAACTGCTCCTACATTTTTGAGCCAAGTACGCCTGCCCAATAAACTGGACTTTATATGTTACTATTAGACCTTTCTAACGTAAACGTAAATCGGAAACGGAATACTGAATTCGTAAATATTATTTTCAAATAATGGTCTAAGGGAGATACTATTGCATTACTATTGGATGAAATTGTCTCCCCTAGACCACAAATTAGCCTAAAATTTTACGAATTCAGTATTCCGTTTCGTAATTACGTTTACGTTAGAAAGGTCTATTTAGAAGGATAACAAACAATATTTATTGTGTTGTATGAACTTTTTTGTGCCCTTTTTGAATGTTTTGCTATTTGCTCCAAACACTTCATTTAATGTGTTTTCTGCATTTTTCAGTAATAAACTAATAGATCTACATGTATTAAGAATGGCTGTAAACTGCAAAATGTGATGAAATGGCATGAATCATAATTATCGGAGGAATGTACATTACGTCAACCACTGAAATTTCCTTTGTTCTATAATAGTATTAAACGATTACATTGAGGACCACCTTGCATGAGATCATCAACGAATGATTGAGGTAACTGATTTCTCTATTATTTCATACTCACTGTCTCTATAACGTCCACTGGACACGCTATCCTTGAATATTAATGAAAATATACGGAAATGCTGGTAACTCCTGTGATGATTTCGCTATAGATTGTCACGTAGAGAACAACAACGAGGCTTCCAATGTACCGGAAATTACTTAATTTTCCATAAAATCGTTCTTGTTAACAAAACGAATATCTGCTAGCAGAATCAGATTTTAGTGACAAACAACTCTTCAGTACAATAACTGTAATATAAAAATAACAAAATCCGGAACCGACATATATACATTTGAAAAAAAAAAAAAGATATTTCCATTTCAGGGAAAAGAATAATGCTTTGAAAGTAAAGAATGAATGTAAAAGTGCTTAAGGACTATGCTATTTTGAAATATATGAATTAGGTGGGTGGGGTACATGATCTTATTTCTGAGGAATTTCGAAGTTACTGTAAAACAAACTTTATTTCAATGTGACAATGCGTTAACCATTAAGTACTGAACTCTTACTTTATATTAAAAGACTAAAATTGGAAAAGTTATCAGTATGTTCGTGTCACAATTTTTGTGTGCACATACACATAAAAGAAGTCCGAACTACAGGTATGGTGTGCGAGAAAGACTTGAGCGCATTTACATAGATTTTACATCTAAGAAAAATATACATATAACTTTACCGTAAGTCCGCAAAGTACAACAAAGGAAATAGCAGTATCAATTTTGAAATAATACTATTTATTTACAGGTGTATGCTTGACAAATGAGATTGAGAATTCTAACTGACCATTCAGAAAGCTGCATTTTCAAGTACCTGATATTTTCCACTTTGGTTAAAAAGGCATTTTCAGCTCGTCTTTTCGAAGAAAAAGTAGAGCTATTGCACTCGCCCCGGCGTCGGCATCGGCGTCGGCGTCGGCGTCGCCGTTGGTTAAATTTTTTGATAAAGTCAAATATCTCTGTTACTATCAAGGCTATTGACTTGAAACTTAAAATAGTCATTTACTATCAAAGTCTACACCAGGAGACACAATCCCCATAACTCTAATTTGAATTTTGACAGAATTATGCCCCTTTTTAACTTAGAATTTTTGGTTAAAGGTTTTGATAAAGTCAAATATCTCTGTTACTATCAAAGCTATTGACTTGAAACTTAAAATACATATTTACCATCAAAGGTTACACCAGAAGAAACAATTCCCATAACTCTGGTTTGAATTTTGACAGAATTATGCCCCTTTTTAACTTAAGAATTTTTGAAAAAGATTTTGATAAAGTCAAATATCTCTGTTGCTATTAAAGCTTTTGACTTGAAACTCAAAATGGTTATATACAATCAAAGTCTGCAATCAAAAGACACAGTTCCCATAACTCTGTTTGAATTTTGACAGAATTATGCCCCTTTTTAACTAAGATTTTTTTGGTTAAATGTCAAATATCTCTGTTACTGTTATAGCTTTTGACTTGAAACTCAAAATAGTTCTTTACTACCAAAGTCTACACCAGGAGACACACTTCCCATAACACTGATTTGAATTTTGGCAGAGGTATGTCCCTTTTAACTTAGAATCTTTTTTACTGACAAAGCTCTAATTCAGAGTCAAGCACTGAGAAAAGTCGAGCGCGCTGTCTTACGGACATCTCTTGTTACAATAGATAATGACTGACTACAGAAGGAATAACACGGTAATAAAAATACGCTTGTCCTAGAGGATGCTACAACCTACTTAACTTCAAAGTTTCAGTTTAATATTATATTGAACACCTTTGCTTTAATTTAAAGTGTAAAAAATCTAGAACTCTATGATAAAAAACCGACTAGATCGTTTCGGACATGTTAGACTGTGAGAAAGCAAATATATCGTACGTATTATTTAGCATGAATGATTTTGCACCAGTGAATACATACTTTTAACATTTAATTCCACAAGTGCATACACACTACACTAGGAAGAGCGTTCTTAAAATGTTTTTGTTTTTCATTGTAACATTCAAATATTAAAACAGAAACATTTATCTGGCAATTACACAGGGACATTGCACGTACTGGATAGACATTTTATTGATAAGGATGTTTAAAATCGGTAAAATTTAGTTAAAACCACTGAAAATAATAATAAAAAAAAATATGTTTGTTTTACATGTACGATCAAAGCATTAACCCCCTCGTGAAAATATAATGCATGTGGCGTTCACTGTTGATGTATAATAGTAATATTATATTTTGACGTTAAACTGAAACAAACATAAACCTTTGGCGTATTCATTTATATAAAAAGAAAGAAACAAACAAAAAGAACGGGAACTATATTTATCAATTTTATTTTGTTGGGCTTAGAGTAACACCGAAACGACACAATTAACGTTTCCCAGGTTTTGTTGCCGAGGAAAGACTCCAGGTGCCCATCCAGGCATTTTTTTCAGGCTCAGGCGAGCATCTAGGTAGAGACACCAAGCTGGACGGCTTCCTTACATGAGGAATTCTACACCTCAAGTGAGGTTTAGATCCCACGTCGGTGATGGGAAAAGAATTCGAAGTCAGCGACCTTAAAGATCCGATCATGGAGTCCACTATAGAACAAAGTTTGAAATATTTACCACGCTGATTTTCATATCACGTAATATAATCAATTCTGTCTCTGTTTTTTCTTTTGCAAGTATTAAACTTAAATATTGAATTACATTTCGTCAACATAAATGATACATTCAATGATATTTACCATCAGAAATTACAAATGGTTAGTCCAATACACCATACCTTAAATTACAGAAGTTTACACAACACGAGTGTCGGAAAGCACGAAATTTACGTTCAAAAATGTCGTATTGTGTATTAAAAGAAAATATGACTGAATTAGGGAAACATGTACTTAATTATCATTTTAGGTCTCGAGACTGTTTTGATAACACATAGAATGTACACGTTTTACAGTAAATGGCGTTGGTTCAAAGTCAACGATCATAAAAATCCGCCAAGGATACAGACCTTTAAGATCCCTTAAACGACTGCATTCATTCAAGTATATATTTTGGATGAGTAATATTCTGAGAAAATGACAAGTGCCATTCCTAGCCGATTTTATCGCTGTACATAAATTTTGTACCAGTGCGGCTTTTCTACAAAATAGCAGTGGAATTATTTTTTTTAAGTATCATCCAAGTACACCGAATATTTAACATTAAAAGGCTTAAATAATAGGACATTAAGAAAGCAATTTCAAAACCACAATGCAGATTGATTTCGGTTATTCTTCATATAATTAGAATCGCAAGCCTACATCAAGGTGTGTTTAAATGTTGTGAATACCAAATATAAAATTTACCTCAACAATCAAAACATCACATTGTTCCATAAAAGCATAAGCGGTTAAATTCAGACGCTCACTGCATGACCCTATCACTGAATGATCAATTGTGAAATCAATTTCCCTAATATGTAAGATTCACTGCCTCTATAAAACGTCCATGAGACACGCCATGTCTGAATAATAATGAAAACTTACGGAAATGTTACTAATTTTGTGCTGACTTCGCTGAAGAATGTCACGTAGATGACAACAATAAAACTTCCCCTGTACCGGAAATTACTAAATTTTTCCGTAAACCCGCCGTTGTCATCACCATGAGTTGACCATTAGATGGTCTTTAGCTTCAGTAATACTGGTTTATTCGCGTAACGGCGCCTTAATGTTATACATAGAAGACTAATATTTACATGCAAAAATATGTTTCGTGTCTTTATTTCGGAGAGAAGTTATTTTCAAACGAACAATTATAGCTAACTATGTCTTATTTAATTTTTGATCTGAGGATTGGGTCTTGCGTTAACGCTGTTGTGTAAAACGGATATAGAATTATATGTCCTGAACTTAGACTGTTTGTAGCAGAATTTGTCAGTATTATGGGATTGGGAAATCTTTAACGGAATAATACGGAAAATTTAATTTACTTTTCTGCTCTTTGAGCTCAGGGCAACTTTTTCTCACTGTCTTGATATTTCAGCATGTCAGGTGGAAACAAAAAAAAATGATCAGGTACTTTACAGATCCGTCGGCCTAAAAACTCTGATTATTTGAAATGTAGCAGATTTTAATAGGTCATTTAAAAAATACAATTACCATCACAGATTAAGATGTTTTGTAATGATTATTCATTGTGTTCTTGTATAACAAATTGTAAAAGCATTATATCCGTAAAAGATTTGCTAATGTAGACGGTTTAGATTAGACTTCAACCAACAAGACTATAAATTCAGCTTTTTTGTTTCGTCATAAATCTGAAGTAGATGTGATTCAACAGAGGCAAAAATGTCCTGGCTAGCCACATGATAGATAAAGGCAGATTTCTTTAGCTTCTAAAAAATATTTCATTATTATAATATCATGACTCCTTATATAAATTGTGGGTCCATATTATGTACTGTATGACCGGTCTAAATTTAAAACATGTGTACTTGGCTAACAAATATAAAATTTTAAAGAAAATATTGATTTTTTTTTAATGTCATGTAATATAATTAAACATGAATAACATGGCGATCAATAGTCTAAACTATTTGCCCTTTGTCCTTCGGACAATAGTTTGGACTATTAACCAGTAAGTCATTCAATAAGTGTATAATATATGGATACTATTTACTTGAAAATATCGTGTGGTTATATTACATTTTTGCAGTGCCTATAACAAGGTACATTAATGCTCTCATGTCGCTTGGTTGCGTTTTATGCTCTGGAGAAATATTTTCAAAGACGTTATCAAGTTAGTCTTGTTGCGACTGTAAAGATCTTCCCGTACTTGGAATCAGTGTTGTTGTATTTACCGGATCTTTGGGATTATTTTACAGACTAATGTTTGATTTTACCCGACAGTATCTTTGATTCAGATGTACTGATTTATATCATATGTACATGTTACTACAACAGAACGGGTAAAGTTTCTTTGCAGCCGGCCACATCATAATAAAATCTATAAGATGATCATTTTGAAGCATAAAATGCATCCAAGCAAAATAATAGCATACTCGGTTTGAGTCTGTTCATGACAGGTAATGGAAAGTTCGACAAGTCTTACGTCCCTCCTCTACCACGGACTTAAAGGGATAACTGGACCAATAAACCACAAGATGGCGTTTGGGCAGGTTTTTCAAATATTTTAAACATAGTGCAGATCAAGGACCCTTTTTTGAAATTGTCAGAAAAGTACTGAACTGTTTCATTTGAAAATTTCCACAAAAGTAGATTATATCATTTTTTGCAAATTCCTTCTGAATTCTATTACACAGATTTTGGACCAGAAAATATAACAACACCGGTAGGTAGGGAAATGAGAGAAAGTAACGCTGTCGTAATAAATGTTTGAGAATTTTAGAAATATAGAAATTACTAGAAAGAAACATAAATCATAGTTCGCAATGCTGATTTGGTGCTATTGCAACTGTATTGTATCCGTGCAAATTATACTAAAACTAAGGCATGTTCATTATATAAAAAGGATCAAAATTCGCATTGTGCATGTTACTAATGCTCTTCAACCTTATGTTGCCTAACTTGTCAAGCACATTTATCTACCTCCTACCTACTCTTTTTTGACAACGAAGAATAGCATTGAATGTGCAATTAACAGGAAAGCTTCTTTGTATAGGAATATCAAGCACTTTTGTAACCTTTGTTCAAAGACTTTTGTTTATCGAAAAACAAATAAACGTTTTTTTTAACAGAGCACAACAGATCCATTTTGAAAGGACAAGCTTGTAAAAAATGCCCAGCAGTTATCTACTTAATCGTCTTTAACAGAAACAGGACATTTTAAATCATCTTCAAAATAAAAAAAAAATATAATTGGCGCCGCCTCCGAGTAGGCGAGGAAACACTTTGTTGCATCAAAACTATTAAACAAGCAGCGTAAATGATGTGTCGACCGCTTGCAGTGAATCTGAAAAGATAAAAAAGTAACGAAATTGTGCACATAAATTGTTTATGTAACCCAAAGGCATGCAATTTTGTTACTGTTTGAACCCTCTTTTCTTGTACAAACGATTAAGAACGCACGTATGTTAGAATTAGTTGTTCTGCACATTTGATAAGCAAGATGAAATGATGAAATGTCATTTATTCGAATTACCTAAAAAAATCTGGACACGGCATGCGGAAGCGAAACTCAGTCTCTGAATTACAAGCGATTCGTATGTGAGTTAATAAAAATGACAACGTCATTATCACTCTAAAATAAAGTATGCTAAAAAATATTGCCATGTGAAATAATTCCAAAAAATAATAAGCTTGACATTTTCGGATTTCTGAAATCAAAGGCAAATATCTTCCTTTTCTTCGTCTGTTTCTAAAGAAATAACCTATGCATTTTATTCGATAATACAATAGCCAGTGTGATGATTTATAACCGTGAAAATTTTATTTGAAATATACAATCTAGCACATTTTCTGTATTCGAAAATGTCCAAACAGGGATAGACTCACATGATTATAAAACGAAATTTTTAATCAGTCCAGCACAAAGATCAAGCACATTTATTTAGTATATTATCGTTTTATTTGTTGAGTTAAAAAAAATCAAGGGGATCAAAATTTCTACAGTGTTAGTTTTCTTTGTTCCGAACAGGTAATTCCGTCGATTAGACAGAATGAGGTCTAGAAATGAACACAGATGTGACTGGCTTTGATAGTAACTTGTAGCAGTGTATGGTTAGGTATGATTTGTTACTGGGTTTTGCTGTAAACTAGGGCTTTTTGAAATAAATTACTTCAAAACATGTTTAACAGAATTGTCGTTCATCGCGATTGATTCAATCCTTTCAAAATTGAAATTGTTTCTTATATATAAGAAGTTTATTCCGCTATCGTCTTTCCAATGAAATATTTCTTTAACAAAATAACACAACATACGGAGTCCTAAATAACATGTATTCCAAGGGATTGATTTAAAACAAAATTATTTGTCACTTCAAAGTCTGTAACTCAAGACTAGTCTAGTTAATGTTTAATTTAACAGTTCCCAAGTACTAGACTGATACGATCTAATAGATTATATTTTACAAAAAAATATAGCTGCCGTGCGTCTTCTTTCCGCTTTTAATGTGAATAAGCGAATGTTCGTCTTTGAAGACGACTGAGCTCATGATTTATGACTACAAAAATATTCACACAATTCGCTTTGAAACTGATGCGATTAAAACAGTACTGTTCATCTCAATTATGTGCACTCAACCTTTTGATGTTTTTGTTTTATTGAAGTTTTCTCCTCCGAAGGGCTTGTGCAACTACGTGACTGTATTATTTAACGACCCACAATAATTTGAATGTCGTTGTTTTTCAAGGCAGTAGATGAAAAACGCGTTATTAAACGTTTTTCAGACGGAACAACTTAATTTACATGTTATCCAACCAATTCAATGGAAGACGATACCATCATGTAAAGTTATGTAACATTATACTACAGGTAGGCAAAACTTACCACTCTAACATAGTTCAAATTTCTTTTGAAAATACGTTTTTGTTACGACCGTTTTCATACTGAAGCTCAACATCTCGGGGCAGCTTCTGTCCAATTGCATAAAAAATAATTCTACAGGTATTTGGACTACAGGCAATCAACTTGGATGACTCCTGATGTGGCAAAAGATGGCGACTTTCCAGCTTTTGATGGTGGAGGAGGACCCAAGATTCCCCTCCGTGCGAGCTTGAGTGTTAGTTAATATATTGTTTGTTACATAGTTGCAACATGACATGTTCAAGTAACTGATGAAGAAAAGAACGGTATAAGAATAGAGCTCAAAAGGCAACACAAATTTAGATGGTAGATAATTCAATACAATGCATGATCAACGATAAACGTATTTCAGATGCAGTATCTCATAACTGTGTACATACTGAGAATGCATTTGCTGCATTTGATACTTCTTCTCCTACTTAATTATGCCTAGAAAGTGGTTTGTAATATGACTTATCCAGTTCTGCAAATCAGTCCTCTTATATTGTCTGAAAAATAATTAATGGTCAACATAGTCCATTAATGTAGTATCTATAAGCACCAATAAAATAGAAAAAAAATACAGGAAATCCCGTGCTATGTGTCCGAACTTGATAAGGATATCTGGGACACAGATCATGATAAGCTTATCCATTAGACTAATGACAGGCGAAGTATATGTTTCCAATTGTCCATATAGTTCCACAATATTGAATATTTCATGAAAAAATTGATATGATTACGGTATTGTTTTTTTCATTGAATATGGAAGTATATATCTTGTGTCACATGAAAAACAATGTAATTTTGAATATTTTTACCTTCGTACTATAGATTATTATTCATGGCGTTTAAATGCATTTCATATAATTGGAAATGCATTTTCAATGTCAAAGCTGCAAACAATCGCATACTAGAAAAAAGAAACAGAATAACAAATATACATATTAAATGTGGCGGAGCATATCTGTCCTTAACAGTCATCTGTTTCACAACATATGTTTATCTTTTTTTAAAGCCTGACAGACGAACCTGTCCTGTCACATGATCATTGCTGGCATGATGTATTTAACATTTTCGGATGAGACATATTCATTTGTGGAAACACATTCCTCTGTAACTTCCTGAAATTTCGGGACCGCTCGTGTGCTCACCGGAATTGTTTGTGGTCTGTCTTGGTAATGTGCGTTTACCTGACTTTTTTAAACTGTTTTTGTTTGAATTTTACAAATGTCAATATTGTATTTTGTCAGATGTATGGTTTTGGCTGTATGCTATAATTTGATAAACTCAGTGTAATACACGTAAACCAATCGTAATTTATTATATCCATAGAATGATAAATATATAAAACTACTTTAAAATATTATATTACAATTCCTTTTAGACAGGATTTTAAATTAATTGTAACAACAAACAGTTTCGAACTCAAAAAGATGAGAGGCAAGATATTTGAGGTAACGAATGCATATTTTTATTGTCTGACAAATTCTTATAAAATGCATATAAATAATATTTTTCTCATTTCAAGAAACGCGTGAATACAATGGCAGCTTGTTTTCAAACAAACTACCAGCATGGACTCGTGACAGTGCATAATTTAGACCAGCTCATAGACAGAGTATCGTATACATCGATACTGTCTGTGAACTGGTCTAATTTGAATGTGAAACGCAGCTTTTATCACATTATAAAAGTATCATATTTTATTGAAAAGCTGTATTTTTAAAGCTGCGGCACGGACGTAGGAAACACAGAGTAAAGAGGAAATGGGCTTTTTATAATTATTTTGGTTTTCAGCTAATAGTTAAAGCATTACATAAAACAGACGCTGTCTTATCCATTTTACCTAGTACAGTCTGGGACTTTGACTAGTATAACTCTAATAAAGCATTATATTCAGACGGATTGAAAATTAAAAAGCTGACAGGCGACTTTTTCTACCTATTACGGAAGCTTAGAAGGGCCTTCAGTTGTGAGAAAATGTTTTCACAAGTGCCGAAAATTAAGGCGAGATCTCTAAAACTTTAAGGTTTTTTCGCGTTGAAATTTCCGCATTGGTTCCAACTTTTCAAACAACTTGATTTGAATCTTCGTACAAAGACAGAAAGATTTTATTTTTCGTATTATTATTGTCGAGAAGTTGTACTTAATTACATCGCGGAAAAATCTTTGCGCGATATTGATAAGATATTTACCTTTCTCGCCAAAAATACTCGCATTGAAGTAATTCATTTCTAACATCTCGACTTCAGCTTATTGCAATGAAAAACACTTTTAACATTTCGTACATTTCTTATCGATATGGTTTCCTATTCATCTTTCAAAATAAGTCACACGTTCCATATTGAGTGTCTCTATACCTTAACGTTACATTTGCTTTTTATCCTTCCCACAGGGGTATGGATAAACTGCGTTGTCCGTCCGTCCGTCGTCCGTGTTTCAGTCCGGTTGGAGCCTTGTCAGAGACATGTCACTGTTTGGAGTATTTAAAATAAAATATGGTAGAAATGTTAATTTCTAGAAGGAAATGCCACCTTGCAAGTTTCAGTCAGATTGTCTGTGAAAGACAATGTTTATCGCCCTTAGTACATCTATATATAGTACAAATTTAGTGTTTTTATTCCAATTTCTGTCCGTCCAAAGCCATACCTAAAATATGGTTTAGACTATTTTTATGAAACTTGGTAGCAATGTAAACTGAAGTAAGGAAATGCGATCATGCAAGCTTCAGTCAGATGAAACGAGTAAATGCCCCTTGTACTTATATACATATATTACTTATGTAGAGTTTTATTGTCTTTCTATCCACCTGGAACCATATCTAAGACATTGTAAGGTCAAAAATCGGAAGCATGGAAATCTACACTGTAAAGTCCGAATTCTCGATTTTCATTAAACCAATCCTGAAACATCTTTGACCTGATTATTATAATTAACATATTATAAAACAAGAGCCGTCACAGGAGACAGCGCTCTTGCTAATTTCGATGCTGGATAGTGACATTGAGCACATTTGAGGAAGCTGGAGCTGTCACTGGAGTGTTTAATGACTCTAATCCGGATGAAGCTTAAGCTTGTGTCAAATGTATTTAGTAATAATAGATATAGAGATAGTGTATCAAAATATTAGGTAAGTATAAAAGGGACATAATTCTTGGAATATTTCTGCAAGAGTAATGCCCCATGTTTCATATCATGTGACTAATAATGTGGAATAACTACTTTAAGTTTGAATCACTGAGATACAGCAAAAGTGCATCACAACTTTAACCTGAAATTCTAAGTAAAAAGGGGGCATAACTCATAATATACCGGTGTAAATGCTATTGACCTTATGACATATGATGTAGGTGATGATGTGGAACAACCATTTTAAGTTTGAATCAAATCCATTAGTGACAAAAGAGTTATGATGAAAAAGCTTTAAAATTAAACTAAAGTTCTAAACAAAAAGGGGGCATAATTTACTAAATATTGGTATAATGGTTATGGCCCTTATGTCATATGATGTTGGTGATGATGTGAATCAACTATTTTGAGTTTGAATCAAATACGTTTGGTACTAACAGAGATAGAATGACAGTGCATCAAAACTTTAACCTGAAATTTTAAGTATAAAGGTAGATCATTCAGAAATCATTGGCGCAAGTGTTATGGCCGTTGTGTTAAATGATGTGGATAATGATGTGGAACAATTGTTGTTAGTGTTTTTAATCAAACTCTTTCTATAATAACAAAGATACGATGGAAATGCATCAAAATCAACCTAAAATCCTTAGTAAAAAACGGGCATGTTTCACGAAAAATTTGTGCCAGAGTTATTGACCTTGTGTCATATGATGTGGGTGAGTATGAAATGGGTGATGATGTGGAACAATTGTTTTAAGTTTGAATCAGATCGTTTTTATTATAGTTTAGATAGAAAGTGCACAAAAAACTTTAAACTGAAATTCTGAGTAAAAAGGGGGGTAATTCATGAACAATTGGTGCGAGAGATATTACCTTTGTGCCATATGATGTGGGTGATGATGAGAAATAACTATTTTATGGTTGAAGTATTCCATCAAGTAATTACAGAAATAAAAAGGTAAGTACATTAAAACTTTAACCAAGGTGTGTTTGCGGAAGGGCCGGATCGAGTAAGATAGATAAAACTTATACAAATAAGGAAGCCGACGTAGATGCAGACAAATGGATGATTGTAAGAACCCTATCTATTCTCTGAAACTAATTGATGTAGTACTCTTTGTTCAGAGGCAGCTAAACATACATTCTGAGAAAACAGTCTAATGCATGTGGTCATGTACCGTATAACGTCTTCGCAGTTACTTTCAAAGAAGTATTTGAGATGCCACTTCCAAAAATAATGTCGACAAAAACACGCGAAATGCAAAAAGTTTTTTTTTCGGCATCGTGAAATATTTAAGACGTTATCACCAAAACATATCTAGCCATCTCATAAAAATTATTCCAACATATTTATTCAGAGCTAATTGTCGATATAACAATATACGAAATGACAAAAGATTTTTTCTTTGCAACTAAATTTTAATCGTGTTGATGGAAAAATATACTACAGTGCGAGCATTTTAATGCGAGAAAACCATAAAGTTTTAGGCATCTCGTCTTAGTTTTCTGTACTTGTGAAAACATTTTCTCACAACTGAAGGTCCTTCTAAGCTTCCGTAACCTATAGTTGCTTGTGGCACCATTAAATGCCACACTGATAATATTGATAGTTTGTTGCTAACACTACATGAAGTGGAAGAAAAAATCTCGGCTTCTTTCATAAGTGTTTGTTCTCGTTAAGTTTGTTTGTTTTCTTTTTGTAAACTGATGTTGAATAAATTGCAATAAAAGGCTTGCTTCCTACATTCTCATGACAAAGAATGTTACTCGTCCATCCAACCATTCTAAACCTCAGTGTCATTATTAGGATTCCATACTTCACTTGATGTCATTTACATAATATATACACGTGTTACATTCGAATGGAGTTTATCAATTTAATTAAAATCATATTTTCTTTTGCTAAATATTTTAAGGTATTTATAAAGCAGACGTTCCTTATTCCATTTCAATATCTTAAAGGAAAATTCTTGTTTTCTGTCTACAGGATAGCACTTTCCGATTAAAACTATTAATCGGCTTAATACATTTGGGCCGTTACATGAGGAAACCTGTTTAGTGACATGATATCATTATTGCATAATAATAAGTTTATTACCTAAGGTAAGTTAAAGTGTACCTTTTTTAACAAATCAATGTGTTGTCATGGCAACAGAAGTTCCAAGGCACCTGTGCACCGTCAGAATATAATTATGTGTATAGATAAAATACCGCTGATGAAACCAAAAATATATGTTTAAGATATTTTTCAGTCTGTATCTATAAGATTTCAAATGTATGATGTTAAGTAAGTGATATGCATAATTTGTCGCAAAAATACAAGAAAAATACACGCCATGCACGGTGACGCCATACTGTTTTGATAGCGTTTTTAGCGGCACATCTCTAAATGCATTCAGTGATTTACTTAAAAGTATTGCAAGTCTTGAAGTAACGGAGATAATTTCTTGAAATTTCAGATTTGAAAGGTAAACGAATGTTCTTCATGAATATTTTGTTACCTCAGTTTCGAGTTCTTTTGACACTAATACAGATTCTGTCTGGGGATGGCCCATTTGTTCCAGTATGATATCTATATAATTGCAAGTAGTCATGGACTCTATGTACGATTAACGAATGCGTACATTGATGCGACTTTCATGTAAGCATTAAAAAGGAACATGAACATTTTTTGTAATATAATTCCATTTGGTCAGTGTTAAAGAATGATATGTCAGATCTCTTTGCAATTTGCGTGTTTTATTGGACAGAAGATGCAACACTGATCAAATAATTCCTACGTCAGTTTGCTTAATTGACTAGTAGTTTCTTAAACTACAACTTTTTGAGAAATGTTTCTTTTATAGGGACATTATTGATTTCAAGAAATGTCGAGAAAACGCAAGAGTGTGCATACGCTGACAAACCGTTATAAAAATGAGAAATTAAAGAGGCATTAAAACAAAAATACTGTAGTGACAATTACGTTACAATACAATGACCTCTTATTAAAGCAAAGCGAATCGGCACATGAATAGGATCATACATACTTGTCTGCGAATAAGCATGAAAATCGAATGACTACAGAAAAATCCCGTTTGATGCTAAAAGAAAATTGTGCTGACATTGTGCTATTTCGTGTTACTGATCAAGAATTTTGTTTTGCTTCAGAACATAACAACGAAAACACAAAAGCGAGGTCGTTATACGTAATACTTAGTTTTTCAAACAGTCATTTTCTAAATTGTTTAAATCTATTTGCCCTACTTAAAACACTGTTTTTTCTAAATGCAGATACAAAGAAATACAATGTACAATTTTGAGGAAATGCCGGACGGGCTTTCTTGCAAAGTATCTTTGTTATAATTACATGCTTCTGCATTCCGATATTGCAACATGAGCTTTTTAAAATGTTGAAAATGTAATAGCTTTCAGTTGAGCATAAATATATGAATTTTAATTTCAAAATAACACAAAAATCTCCCTCTTAAGACATCTGTTTTATATATATTTCCATATGTGGATTCAGAGTTTTGGAACTGGTAGTGTATGATTCAGATTACGATGAGGAGTGTAATGAATTGCGTTTATTCGAATTCTACATCAATGTTCTTTATGAAGTTCTGTGCTTTAAGAAGTAAATGTTCATTTCTTAGAGGATCTAAGACTGTTTATTATTCTGTTGATAATTGTTTCATTGCTTCCGCATAGTAGTTATACTAATTGCAGATGGAAAACTAGTTCTTGTTCCTATCTATTGAGTTGATGTTCTTTTGCGTCTATCTTCTTATTGACTTGCTAAGTTGACCATTCTTACCAGAACCTGTTTTTAATTTAGTATACATATAAAGCTATTCCTTTATCTTAACGCTTAAACAATACTCTAGTTTTATATCACACACTTGCGACACAACCTCAGTTACCTTCTGTACCTGTGTATATACTGATACATTTTGAAACATCTAAAATGAAACAGGCTGTGTTGATTATTTTTCCAGACTGTCAGCTAACAGGGCGTCTGGAAAATAGAGCTTATAGAGGTTAGGAAACTGAAGTATTTTTCCTTCTACAAACTGTCGAACACAAGAAGCAAATTTAATAAAGTGGCAACATAAAGACGCACACGATTTGGAAAAGAAGCGCCTTAAACTATTCAATTACAGAAAATGAAACAAATGACTTAAAAAGACAAAGAAAGCTTGATGTTATGACATATCACGTTTTGACATATCATTTTACGCAAAGTGGTTTTCCATTAAACAGGACTCTTTCATCGAGTGATTAAATTTAGTGAATAAGAGGAATTGGCAACGTTTTCTTGTTCTTCTCTACACAATTCTGGTTTCATCAGTTCTATAAGACATAATTACATTCGTCTGTTTTCAAAATTTTGAGTACCTTCCAGTTATCAAACAGAATAATTATAAATACTGTTTGAGCTATAAAGAATACTATATTGCATACTTTTGATTAATGTTGAAGTGGTGCGTTAAACCAAAACAACAAAACCATTGTAAACCGATATCACATAATGAGATTATTCTGGTTACTATATGTCTCGATTATTTCTCACATGGCATTCCTATAAGCATGTTACATAAACACCCACAAAGCAGGGCTTATCTTCGTTATAATTAAATAAACAAAGCTATGACGTTTGCGCAAACCAACCTGTTGAAGAATAACGACAGCAGTCGAATCACAAGTCAAGATGTACTACAGACACTGTTTTAGTTGGTCTTTAATCAGTCTATGTAGTGTGGATGTGATAGACTACAATGTAAATAAATGCAATATTCATGGTAATGTTTTAATTTTCATTTCTATGAATAAAGTCTTTAAGAAAATACTTTTGAAGCACAGAAGGCAGCCAAGAAAGGTAATAACAGACCCGGTTTGATTTAGTTTATTCATGAAATGTAACGAAAAGTCTAACAGCGGGATAATCAATATGTATTTCAATACATATATTTAAATATTTTTAAAACGTTTAAACATTTCGATTAAATACGGACACTTGAAAAAATCAAATTCGCCCAGATGCGGTGTTTAGTATATTCTGATTCAAAACTGTACAAAATATTTCTAATTAAAGATACATGCTTGATATAATTTAACCGTGAAATTTAGAGTTCTGCCTAAAACGTGTTACACAGAATATCTGCTATGCCTTGAATTAGCATACCACTAATTTCTAACGACACAGGAGTAAATCAAACTATATGTGTAGTGATATAGAAGAGGCTATATTTAAAAGGAAATGATACGCTTAAACCTGTTCTCATACTTACCATGCTTACCGTGAACACCAGCAAGTGTCTTCTCTCTTATGTTTTGCAGATAAAAAAGGTACTCTATTTTCCTCCATGTTGTATTTTATACAGCATGGAACAAAAGGCATTCCAGTTTTCATTATTATTAACGGCGTTTGGCGAGATACTCAAAAAAACATCGAGAAGATTTTTCTGAAGACATTTTGCACTACTAATTGATAGCTTCTTAAAATGCTAATTTTGTGGGAAATATACTTCTTCAGGGAGATTGCTAATTTCACGATCTGTCAAAGAAATACAGTAGGGAATGTAAATGTTGACAGTATACAGTGTTAACAGAATGATGGACTAATGAAAGCGGCATTAAAACAAAATTACAGTATTTAACGATATGAGAATGCTGAATGAAAATTCATTGAAAGTGTTACACAGTACTACGATGATGACCTACAATCATAATTAACCAAAGCAACAAATAAATTATTTAGAAAAGGACAAACGAACGTAGTGGGCGGAAATATACAAATAGCACTTTTGTTTTAACTTATCAAAATTTTAATTTTGCCTGAGCATGCTATGGAAGAAAGTTGTGTGATTTTATTTAGTACTAATTGTTTTTCCATACTTAGAATTTTAAACTCATTGGTGATGTTGTTTTTTCTCATGGATCCCTGAATCCATCAATGTTTTGGTCCTTTTAATGTTCATGACTCAATAAAATTGCATTAATTATTATATTTCTTGGTTTTGCTATGCTTCGAACTGACCTTACAATTTTGATTAAATATCACAACGGAAGCCTTGAATACTAGTAGTACATTCTCGTATTAGGACAGTTTTAAATTTTGTCAATTATACTTGATAGAACAGAAACCATCTCAGTTTTCTCTGATATTTAATTTGCGGTGTTTCGCAAAACCTGAAAATACTTCAATGAGCACTCTATTAACACGATAATTCACCCATGGTAAAAAACGAATCATATAAAAAATATTTTGTCTTACAGGACATTGCTACTTCGTTATCTGTCAAAAAATGTACGCCAGGGAGCTAACACGTTGTTAAAAAACTGTGTTAATAAATTTGCTAATTTAGGGGGCATTAGAACAATATTACTGTTTTTATACGTAACCAGATAATTAAATGATAAGATGCTAATCAGTAAGTACGACGACCTACAATAAAATGAGACCAGCTGATACAAGCTTAACATACATTTCTGGGAATAAGTGTGCTTATGGACGGATTTTGATGTTAGGTAGAGGTTTGACGAGAATAGAACATTGCGCGGTCTTGTTACGTTCGCCTCTCAGGCTGTCTAAACATAACTGATGTGACCTTAATTGTGTCGATATGCCATTAAACCCAACGAAACAATTTCAGAGTTATTATATTTTCATCTCTTCAAATCGTTCAGAGCACGACATTTAAGATTTTTTTGTGGTACTGTATAGTTTTTGAGGTTGAGCATATCGGCTAGGGTGATTCAAATACCCCGAGATTTTAGCTCCGGGTATTGATAAATCAGCCCTTTGATATGGTGCCTGCTTTTTTTAATTTTGTCGTTGTCAGATTCTGTAATATGCAGGCTCCATATCTTCAGATTCCCTCTCTAAAGTCCAGTTTGTTTAGTTATGTCCGTTGTTTTCTCGTGCAGGGCAAGCCCATTATTTCAATTGGAGACACACACCGCGTTTTTATGAAATTGCAATCTGAGTGCCATTGAAGTTTCTATATACACCGTCGCATTAACACATGTGCGGATGTTTCAAAATTGTGTTTAGTACTTGTTACATGTGCAAATATTGAGGTTTGCCCAACATGGGGCTACAGGGCGTGGACGGTAGCTTGCATTTCCACTCCCATCCATGAATAGTCTTAATCAATAGGAGCCTGCATCATCTTTCATATTTGTCGTGTCGGGCGACATGTTAAGTGTCTACTTTCTCTTATATTTTAATTAATATTTCAAAGAAAACGTTTCAAAAATATCATCTGTAATTTGTCTTTCAGTTTGATAAAAATATCAAAACTGAATCTCTTCCATATCAGATTCATAACGCAAATTAGGTTAGTCAAGCTGGCCTGTCCGGCCATATTTCTCTTCTACTTCATTGTTTGGTGCAGAGCGTAAAATCCTTTAAATGAATAAGGACATGGAAGGAGTTTGTCCGCAAGATGCACATACTATGGCTATTGTCTGCACACTGCTATTGTCTGCACACTGCTGTAGGGATTTATCCTTGAGGCGGCTAAGTTCTTGGAACTATGCTATTCTTGGCTTTCTTTAAATCCCACTATATCAGCGTCCTTAAAACAAACATAAAACGGGAACGGATGACAAAAAAAAACAACAAAAAACGTGACATATGTCGGAAATAGGACATGTCATTAGCTTAATAGCAAACAAACCGAAGAAATTAAATTTTCTACATTGTAGAATTACATGAATATTTCATGATCAGTATTATTGTAGTAGAGTCATTTTATAAGTTTGTTGTAATATGATTATGTCAACTGGCTGGGCATTAATGGTATTGGACTATGTATTTGAAACAGTTCCCATTGTTGTGTTATACAGAAGCCTTTCTTCGTGTCGTTTAGATACATTTCATTAATTAGTAAATCCAGTTCCAGTCGAACTGTTCGCATAAATGATTGTCCGAAATATGTTGTCTCGATTTCTTTATTTTGTTTTTCAGAAACGCAATAATGCAATGCTAACTAAACTGCATGCCTCGGATTAAGTCGAATTAGTTTTTGTCAAATGAAAGACACAAAGCACTACTCGGATACAATAAAGCAGAACTATTCTAATTACTTTACGTCATACAGAGCAAATACGATAAGCGTGCTTCATAAACCTACATATGTCCACGAAGCAGGGCTTATCTTTATCATATCCTTAACATGGTAATGACGTTTAGCAAATCAGTTGGTATCAAAAGCATCGACAGACGGGAGTACTATTACTCGCCAACAAACATATGAAATAATGTATTACAAAAACAACTAAATCAGTTACCATGGGTTTCACAGAATTATTCGACTTGTATTTGTCTACAGCCAAATACGTAATTTCAATGTTGTTTCTTTTTTGCAGTGGGGAGTGGCAGTAATCTGTCATAATAAATAAATACATTGTTTTATGGAACAAAATAACAAGTTTAGTGTTTATGAACTCAAGGACTCTTTTAGAATTTGAATGAAAATTCGAACGAATACTGACACTTGAAAAAAAAAAAACGTATTGCCTGGATGTTCAAGATGCAATTGCATCTCGATGTTTGACAGTGCAATTCAAGATCACCAGCCTTAAAATGTTTGACAATAGGCTAAACCAGCTAATGAAATAAATCATTCTGGATCTATTTATTCAAACTAATTACGAAATGAAGATTGGAAACTGATTTTTAAATAGCAATGAGTTGTAAATGCAATATGAATTGTTTTATATCACTTTAGAAAGCTTAGTGAGTAATTAATCTCAAGAAGTGAAAGAATGTAAACATCTTTTGAATTGTTTTTATATAAACCGATTTTGTGATGCTAGATGCATTGCTTGCATTGCCTATAAAGTAGAAATGACTTCGTTAGTATCAATTGAAATCATAAAACAACAATTATCACAGATGTTCGGAACTTTTATCAGAATGTGCAAGTAGGTCGTGTTCGGCTGACATTGTACATTAATTAGTTTGTCCACAAGAAAAGCATCTTAGACGATGCCAGTTTGTTTTTCACACAAAATGCTAGGAGAGAATCATGACACTGCATTCGTAAAATGATTACGATACTCCATATTAGCTTGTCTCCTTTGAAAACGACGGACATTAGGAATCATAAAATAGTGTTAGGATAGCTTGTTTTCTTTATGTAGAAGGAACAAAGGGAATGTTTTTTCCTGTATTGTATTGTTTTATCAGCTTTAAAGAGAAAGTAATATTCTCGTAATTAAGGAATTATTTATAACATATCTGCATTTTCTCAGTACGAAGGCATTAGACAAAACAATTTCTGTTTGCTTTCTCATTACGGATTATGGCACGAAATATTTGTAAAACAAGTAACACAAAGTTTCAAAGTTTCAAGTTTATTGGAAAAATCGACAAATAATTGCCTTTGGCCATTTACAATCTAGCAAACAATATGGCAAAGACGTGGCATAAACAAATGACATATAAACAAATATTATACAAACAAATATAAGTCACATACACAATGCATAATCAGCCTGACTATGGCATAAGTTTCTACGAAACAGTTAAGTTATCGAGCGTATTTTTTCTAATAAACAATGCTTCTTTGATAAATTTTGCAACATTAATCACGAATTTTCTGTTTTCAGTTGACAAGAACCTATTAAATTTTTGCAGTGAAGGCCATGACATATGACCTAAATATTTAGTACGAATTTCTGTGTACCTACTACAACACATCAATAAGTGGTATTCGCTTTCAACAACCTGTTGATTACAAAGTTTACATAATCGATTTTCTCTAGGAATATCACGATATCTACCAAATTCTATTTCTAATTGGTGAGAAGAAACTCTTAATGTTGTAAAATGTTTACGTAATACATCGTTAGTAATTATATCAATATATTTCTCATAACAAAATGAACGCTTGAAATTTCTATAATATTCTAGTTTAGACATATTATTCAAAGACTCATTCCATTGTTGGATAAACTGATCTCGGATTCTTCTTTGTAACATTGGCCAATAGTTAACATTACAATTGAAGTTATCATATATATCACTAAAACCAAGATGGTCAAGAATACTTTTCAACTTATTTGACCAACAGCTATTATGACCATTGTTATATTGGTCTAAATACATAGTATACATAAGTGAGTCAGGGCGTTTCATGATCTTCAACCAAAACTTTAGTGATCTCTCTTTGGCAGTAACTGCTAATGGGTATCTACCCAGTTCGCCATATACGGCATTATTTGGAGTTTGAGCCCTGACTCCTAACACATATTTACCAAATCTGATATCAAGTTTTTCAATTTCCTTGAAATTGTATACACCCCAGACTTCAGAGCCATATAATAATATTGGTACAACCATAGTATCAAATAGTTTTAACTTTGTTTTAACATCCGTTTTTACTCTGTCAAACAAATATAATAAATTGTGATATGCCCTTAAGGCTTGGTCAGATAACGCTTTAACAGCTTCTAACAATTTACCAGTGTGTGTGAATTTAACACCCAAATAAATAAAATAGTCAACTATTTCGATTTTTTCATTATTGATATAAAAATCCAGTTCATGTGTTTGTTTGCGTTTTTCAAATACACAAATTTTTGTCTTTTTTACGTTAATATTAAGACCCCACTTCCTAGAATATAGATAAATATTATCAATTTGTGCTTGTAAACTATTTGGGTCTGTAGTGAACATAACAATGTCATCTGCAAACAGAATTAAATACATAGATAGCAGATCTAGGTCATTGTTAGTCAGTGTATTAAAGTCAATAGATTCGTTGATATCATTTATAAATAAAATGAACAATAAGGGAGATAATGGTTCGCCCTGTTTCAATCCAAGCGTAACATCGAAAAAATCAGACAAGGGCATTGACGCTGATAATCTTACACAAGATTTAACAGTGTTATAAATAGATTTTATCATGGTAATCATTTTACAGCTGATACCAGTATTAATAATCTCTGTTTACCGTATCGAAAGCCTTCTCGTAATCAATAAATCTTAAAAATTGGCACAATAACACCTATTGACCATGCCTCCGGATAAACTCCTGTGTCAAATATATAATTAAAAATGGTACAAAGATAAGGAGAAATAAATTGCTTAGCATCTATGAAAAAATCAGCTACATTATTTTCGTAGTCACTACTTTTATGGCGATTAAAGGAAGATATGGTTTTTTCCAATTCTAATACAGAAAATGGCTTATCTAATTGATCAATATTCACCTCACTATCACGTGATTGTGTATTGAGAAGACCGCTGTTCATTCGATCCTCAGACACAGTGGATAAATTTGCAAAATGTTGCGTAAAATCATTTAAACTGACATCATTATTCGAAAAATTCCCTTTACGTTTAAATTTGTTTAAATATTTCCAAAATTTCCTGGGAGACTTTTGACTTAATTCTGACAGTTTTATTCTTTCATTACAAAAATACTTGCTTTTAGCTAATCTCTTAACTTTAACAAAAATGGACCTGCTCGTCAAAAAATTAAGCTTATTTTGCTCAGTTTTATTGTTCATAAATATTCGTTTTGCCTTTAAAAAATCTGCTTTTGCTTTCCGGCATCTGTCGTCAAACCATTCTGTTTTCTTTCTTTTTCTGCCCTTACTAAGGTGATTACAAGATCGACCGAAACATTTAAAAGAGATATCATGCACCATATCAGAGAATGTGTTAATACATTGATTTATATCAGTTTCACCAGATACCAGCTTATTTGTTATGTCATCAAACAAATGCTTGCTGCTGTCAAGTGTATTTAAAAAGACTTCTGTGTTTGAAGAATCCCATACAATTTTTTCATATGAATTGACTCCTTCAGGCACCGAGGCCTGTGCCTTACATTTTAAAGAAAAAGTAATTGGGCAATGATCGGAAAATTCCGACATATCAAGCACACCCATACCAAATACAGATGACAAATTGGTGTTTGATGTAATTAAATAATCTACTGTGCTAGCGGTAGTTTTATTTCTATGCATTGAGTGATACGTATAATTTCCGTCCTCGAGGCGACCGTTAACAATAATAAGACTGTTTTCTTTACAAAGTGTCAACAATTTTGTTCCAAAATGATTCACGAACTTATCGTGATTTTTGCGCTTAACCGTGTATTACACAAGTATTCTTTAGACATTTTCCTCCATTAATTGCAAATTTATTTAAACAAAGCTTTTATGAGTTCAGGGACATTGCTAATTTTGCTAACATTGACAAAATATAGTGTTAATAAATTGAATCATTAAAGAGGCTTTAAAACAAAATTACTAGTCTTTTTACGTTTTTAGAAAGTTAAATTGCAAATGCTTATCAGTAGATACGGCGAACTACAATGGAATGATAGGAACCAAACATATACATTGTACTACTAATCAAGTACGTTCAGACAGAGGAAATGCTGTAAAACAGTTTGACGAGAAATGAGCACTAATGGTATTGGACTAATATGTATTTGAAACATCTGATTGTTGTGTAATATCGACACCATTTTTTCGTGGCGTTTACATACATTTCACGGATTGGTAAACACATTTCGCGTTTTAATATCATTAGGGCTAAGTAGCACACCTTGTTAAAGAAAATAATCATATCCCAATTATTAAAAATACACCACGCACCAGTACATATTTGAAATATCCTCCGTTAATATTTGTCAGAATGCGCAGTTAGTATGCTATATTAGATACAGATACTTAATTAACATACACATCTGGCGATAAGAAGATGCATGTTCTGCAAGTCCGAGGAAAAACTTTAAAAAGTGTTGCCTTAGCAAGTTAATTTAATATTGTCAAATTTTCAGTTAAAGTAAACAAATTATGAAACCCGTACTGTTGCATATCCAGTTAAATATAGACAAGCGCCTGTAAACATTATTGGATCTCAGTCAGCTCTAAAAAGGACTTTATTCCCAAACTTTTTCGCAATGATATTTTTGAAACAAAGATAAAGTTTAAAACAGTTTATAGTCACTTACTCTGGACAGATTTACAATTCAGGACGTATTCATTTTCTAAAAAACCTGTTCAGTCTATCATTTTGTCAATATTTTCAATGTGTGAGGTATGTTATTCGATCTCGTAGACTTTTAAAATATACAAATTCAAAATATTGAAATATCAGAGACGTTGAGATGAAGAAAAGAGAATGCAAATAATTTCGTTTAAGATGAAACATAACATACTTTATCATGAAAATATCAGACGGTATTTGATACTCCATTTTTATTCATCTGCTAAGTTACAGCAGAATTGAAAGCGTCGATCTGTTTCCATATTTAGGGTCTGAGTTTCATATCAGGTGCGTAATTATTTTAATGTGTGTCGTTGCGCTATATTTTTGCTTACGTCAGTATCTTTAATTCTATTCAGGCTATAGAAAAAGATCATAATATTTATATTATATAAATATGGGTAAATACGTACGTCATAAAAGGTTATTAACTTTGTTTCAAAACATCTGCAACCGATCTAAAGTCGCGCAATATTTTCACTGCTGAACTCGTTCATATTTCTGGATACAAAACTATCAGGGGATGAACATCCCCGAGACGGTAACGTCCGTATATAGTTATTCGTCTTTGTTGTCTGCATATACTGAGGCAATTTTTTCGATGTTTTCCGGTTCCGGTTTATGTACACAACGCAGACTGGTTGTCTGCAAGAACATCCGAGCACCCCGAATCAGTCACAGAAATTCGTAAACCGCGCCAATATGATTCTTTTTACTTCTTTTTCGTAATGAAAACTGTACATGCGACTGAAAAACACTTTTAAAACAGTAAGTAAGTGTAAAGGCCGTCAAGTGTCTACGTGGAGTGCAAACAAACAACAAAATCCTAAAGCCATTGCGAGAACGCGGTGAATGACGTCACCGTCACGGCATCCCGTAAAGTTTGCAAAGTATGATATTCGCTGTAAGAGGTATGATGACACTAAATGTAAACTGTTTAGAGCGAAGTTTCGCTTTCTTTTGAGTGTTGAATATTTCTTCGTCTGTCTAAGTAGATATATAAAAGATAAATCCCCATGCTAGACAATGCCTTAATTCATATTAACCTATCATTGCGTGTCGTAATCGAATTTTTGTTCCCTTAAATTTATGATAATAAATCAAGTTTTCGTTTCTTCCAAATTCAACCAGATGCACATAAAGCTACGTTGGCAATTTTTGGGTCGACTTAATTTTTATGATTAACATGTATATTCCATCAAAGATAGACTACGTATCTGTTGTCGTCAGGAATTTCATTCCCAATTAATTAAGACATCGAACTGTTCGAGGAAATATTTGTCCCAAGTGTGTAATCTCGCTTTCTGAATTTTGATTTTCAGAAATTCAGTTTGATGCTATAATTCAATGCTTACTATATTGTATGCTTCTGATTTAAGTCGAATTAGTTTTTGTCAAATGAAAGACACTAAGTACTTATCGGATATGATAAAACAAAACTATTCTAATTACTTAACGTCATACAGAGTGCTTCATAAACCTACATATGTCCACGAAGCGAGCGGGACTTATCTTTATTATATCCATAACATGGTAATGACGTTTAACAAATCAATTGGTATCAAAAGCATCGGCAGACGGGAGTACTATTACTCGTCAACAAGCAGACGAAATAATGTATTACAAAAAGGACTACATCAGTTATCATGAGTTTCAAAGAATTATGCCAAAGATGTCGACGTTTATTTTGTTTTCACTACAGAAAATTCACAGTCGACTTATATTTGTCTACAGCCATCGTACGTACTTTTACGGGATTTTTTTTGCACCAATGTGTGCAGTGTGGAGTGGCACTAGTCTGTCATAATAAATAAATACATTATTTTATGGAACAAAATAACACGTTTAGTGTCTATGAACTCAAGGACTCTTTTAGAATTTGAATGAAAGTTCGAATGAATACTGACATTTGATAAGAGATGTTCCAAATACCTGTGGTGGTAATAATAGGAATATTGATTGTATTGCATTTATATTTAAACTATATTCTTTATCCAAGAAATCATACTTGATCAATTTTCTTGGTGAAATTCATGATATCCAGCCTTATATAGTTTGACAGTAAGGTTAAATAAATCATTCGGGATCTATTAATTCAAACTAACTGAAGACTGGAGATGGTAAACTGATTTTAGAATAGTTAAGAGTTGTAAAGGTAATATGAATTCTTTGATATCAGTGTATTATTTTAGATGGCTTAGTATTTTGTATTGTTTAAATGTAAACCGATTTTATAATGCTGCGTGCATTACCCATAAAATAGAAATACCTTCCAAGGTATCAAATAAAAAAGATAAAACAACAATTATCATAGATTTTCGGAACTTTTATTACAATGCGCAAGTAGGTCGTGTTCGTCTCACTTTGTACAATAATCAGTTTGTCCTTAAGAAAAGTTTGTTTTCACACAAAATGCTAGTGGAGAATCATGACAATGCATACGTAAAATGTTTACAACACTCTGTCTATTAGCTTGTCTCCTTTGAAAACGAATAACATTAGAAATAATAAAATAATGTTATGATAGCTTGATCTCTCTACGTGGAAGGAACAAAGGGCAATGTTGGTTTCTCTACAGTTTTATCAGCTCTAAAGAGAAGGTATCATTCTCCTTATTAAAGAATTATTTATAACATAACTGAATAGTTCTCATCTCAGTAAAAAGGCATGATACAAAACAGTTTCAGTACGAATAACGGCAGGAAATGAAAGTACAACAAAACACACTATTCTTTAGACATTTCTCTCCATTAATTGCTAATTTATTGAAACATGACTTTTATGAGTTCAGGGACATTGCTAATTTTGCTATCAGTTAAGAAAGACGTCTAGGAATAATAATGTATTTGACAAAACATATTATTAATAAATTGAATGACTGAGGAGGCATTAGAATAAAATTACTTGTCTTTTACGTTTCCAAAAAGTTACAAGATGATTATCAGTACATATTGCGAACTACAATGAACAAATGATAGGTGTCAACATATATTACTGATTACTGAAATTAGACAGGAATTGCTGTAAAACAGTTTGACGAGACGGAAACATCTAAAAACCTGTTTTTGGTAGTTTCGCTATTACTTACAAGAATTTAGTTTCCTCTTATCAAATGGACTACTAAGACAAAAAGCGATGTCATTTGGTGCTAGGCAGCACGTAAAGTGATCAACGATATAATTTAAGCAAATGGTACTAGTAAATTACAATGCCCTCTAAAAGGTCTACAAAACCGCTAAATCAGTCTATGTAAATACTTACTTTTTAATACTAAAGCAGTTGAATGGAGCCTTATGTTAAAGTGATTCAAACTACTTTCTACCTTTATCGGCGCATGCTTGTTTCATGAAAATTCATTCAAATGGAGAACCATCCTGCGTATATCCGGAAGGGCACATCGGGGCTCCTTCCACCATTAAAATCCCGTGACGTTAAACTCTATAAAAACACACTTTCAAAACAAAGAAAAGAACCGAACTACAAAGTTGAGAATATTTCTAAAGACATTATTTCATTTACGTAAGTAGATAATCTATTGCTGATGTTTAAGTCTTATAAGTGTTCGATGTTGAAACTTATATGAATTGTAAGATGCCATATTTTGATGCGAGATGTCGCTTTTATTGGTCTTGAATTTAGTTTTGCATTATCGCTTTATGTCTAACAAGAAATAGAGAAAGTGAACAACTTTGCGTGGTACATAAATTATGCATTGTATTTGTCAGCAGCCTTTACTTTGACAGTATAATTTTATTTCGTGTCTTTATTTAGTATGTGAACATCTCTTTTAACTGCACGAATTAAAGTACATGTTACATAATATGTCTTATTTGTTTTCGCAGTTTTAATATATTTTGCGTAGTTACATAAACATTGCAACACTATAAATAAACCTTTAAAAATCAGACAAGCCGAAAATGTTTCTTTTTTTTAATATTATATTATCATGACTCAATATGAAGTATATACAGATATGAAAATATCATATGACATGAATCATTATGAAGTATATACAGGTATAAAAATATTAAATAGCACGACTCATTATGAAGTACATGTATATACAAATATGAAAATATCATATACTCTAAGCATGACTCATGATGACGTATATTTATCATATCATGTCTCAATAATTATGAAGTATATGAAGATATGAAAATATTATAGGGCATGACTAATGAAGTATATACAGATATTTGGGCGTTGGAAAATTAATTAACCTAATTCAAAAGAGAGCCCTCACAAAGAAATGTGTGTTTCGTTCCAAAACACGAAAGGGGACATTATTTATCAAACGAAACAAAAGAAAATGATTACGAACGTAACGTTTATTACTGTAAAAGTGATGATATATCTAACCAAAGCTTTCAAGATTAATACAAATAATCGTGAACACTCTAACTCCGACCTATGAAGAGCGATACTGATTAACAATTAATTTAGATACACCTCAAAAATTTCCTTTCTGCATATCTATGGTTTCCCATTCCAAAGCATATTTGTCTCTTTACTCTGAATTACAAGAAAATCTCTGTTAAATTGATATTACAGTGCCCAGGTGGCATTGTGATCTGATAAATTGCAAGTATTCAAAATATATAGCTGTCTTGCGTGTATCTTGCGAAATAATTTATTTCAGCTGTCACTGCAAATAAATCCATGTTAACAACTGAAGAGATCTGAGCTTGGCAATTAAATGGAATATATGTAAGTGTATCAGTAGTTTATGAAAATGTTCTCGTTTTCTTGTGATTTAAAGATATAGTTCATTTGGTTTTACATAGTATTCATTGTTAAATCCTTTAAGGATAAAATTTCATATTTTTCTTTGGCAATTTGTCGTAATATATAACTTGAATTTCTTCAATAATTCAATGGCTTTATTTTCCGATATTATAAATGTGAAATATGAAAGCTTTGATATTCAACATTTTTATAAAACGCTTGATTCTAGTTAGGTCATCCGCCTGCCCAAATCCCTCGTTCACTTCCATATTAGTTGCAGAACATAAACACTTTCAACGATTTAAGGGGCATTTGAGGATTTTCTCCAGTACGGGTTGTGAACAAAGTCCACTCATGAGTTTGTGGTCTACACATCTACATGCACACCGATGGAGCGTTTTGTCTTGGGGAGGTTAATCCTAATGGTACTTTGTCCGTATTTTGTAATACTGGACAATATGCTTCTGACTAAAATTGTATTCATATGTGAAATGAAACACTAAAATATTTTAGGATACATATAATGAAACTTCCTTGTTCATACACACACTGAAGGTGTTTATCTTGCTTCTCCGATAAGTGTGTTCAGAAGACCTATCTATGAAATGTTCACAAGGTTTATCTTTAAACAGTTTGTATTAACCTTGAAAAAGCTGTGACGTTTAGTGAATCGTTGGATTTTAAAAACATCAACAGATGGAATCACAAGTCAAGGACTACTTTGACTCATCAACAAGGTAACAATACGCTACATTCAAAATCAATTATCATCAGCATTCAAGGGTAAGTAGATAAGGTTTTAACAGTGTTATTAAGACAATTCGGTGTATCTTCTGTTCACTGCTTTAAATAGTTTGTCGACTTTTTATCTTCTCTACAGGCATTTACGGTCTTCAGTTGGTTTTTCATCATTGGGTGCTTTGTTGAGTTGTTATATCCTGACATGAAATAATTTCAGTATAATAAAATGATAATTTAAAGTTTTCACTTTCTGAGAACTCAACTTAAATAAGAAAAAAATGAAAATGCCCCCATACTGCTTCCTTTGAATGGAAGTGGTTACTGATATGTTATATGTTCGGTCCAATCCGTCCATGAACGATAAAGTTACAGACCAGACACGGGATGGACATTCAATAAAGGGAGATAATTAAAAAAGAAAGAAGAGTATGTTGAAGGTTCTTGCACGTGACACATCGTCATGTCATACTTATCGTTTGTGCCAAGCAGCTCGGACTTGAATCCGAGACGAACGAACCAACGGACAGAGGGAAGGAAGCTGCAGTTACTATATGGCGTCTCAAAGGAGGGTTGGTGGGTGGGTGGTGGTCATTAATATTGAATACGATGATATAGAACACAGCAGAAGTGGAAACACTCTATGTCAGACAACAAAACAAAAATGAATATGTTGTAGGCTTAAAGATTTTCTGCTTTGTTCAGTCTTATTCTAAACTATATATCATTTTCCGAATTTAGATTAACCAGCCAGTTTGACATAAAGACTAAAGTAGATATCATAAAAAACAGATTTTCATCATATACATGTATGCCATCTGGTAAATTATGATATGTAAGGAAAAGAACTTACGAAAGGATATATTTCTCTTGATTTTCGGATGGCAAGAAATTAATTGGTACACACTTAAGATGTTTGCGCTACTTGAATACGAAACAAAGCCCTTTAGAACATGTATTGGATTTGTTTATAATAATGGTATCAGAGTGCACTGCCAGACACGCTGTATTGCGAACTTTACGACTCGTAGACAGACAAGTGCAATAATGTGAAGAAGAAAATGAACCAATTACATATTCTAGTCTTCAGCTTAACGTCTAATACAGCACTGAAGCATAACTAAACCAGGAATTAAGGAATAGATATATTAACGGAAAGCCCGCGTTAACAACTTATGTGTAGATGTATGTATGGTAGACATGTACTCTAACATACACAGTAAAACGAATAAAAACGTAAGCGAAACATATATAAATATTGCGGACTACCTCCTTGGACTGGTCAGTGGTAAAAAGGCAACACGGGAGATTAACAGTTTAATATTAAACATTAATCACTATCGTTTTCTGAAGTTTAAAGCGTTGTCTTATGCCAGTTGAATGCTTTGCTCGCGTAATTGCAATAACATGCATTGTAAACCATAAAGATGATCAAAAGCAAAAGAAAAATATTTTACGAAGTTTGTAAATACCATCCACATAAAAGTCTGGTCGCAGATGTGCCTAGGGATAATAATTACAATTGAGCCGTGCCATGAGAAAACCAAAATAGTGGCTTTGCGACCAGCATAGATCCAGACCAGCATGTGCATCCGCGCAGTCTGGTCAGGATCCATGCTGTTCGCTTTCAAAGCCTAATGGAATTAGAGAAACTAACAGCGAACAGCATGGATCCTGACCAGACTGCGCGGGTGCGCAGGCTGGTCTGAATCCATGCTGGTCGCAAAGCCACTATGTTGGTTTTCTCATGGCAAGGCTCATATTATCAATAAATATATGGGAACGTCCTTTGGAAGCATACATAATAGCAGAAATGTGCAACACCCCAACACCCGCTAGCTTACCATTAAACCGAATTCTGTTATAGCAGAAATGAACATGAATAAAACTATATCTAAAATAATATAGCAACACGTAGTAATATGCTCAGGCAGATTTTGATCAAGGAAGCCCTTCTGTATCTGCGCAGTTTGGTCAGGATCCACACTGTTTTCGCTTTCAAACCCTGTTGTAATTAGGGAAACCGTTAGCGAACAGCATGGATCCTGACCAGACTGCGCGGATGCGCAGGCTGGTCTTGATCCGTGGTGGTCGCAAACTATGCACTATGTTGGTTTTCTCATGGCGCGGCTCATATTTAGAATATCATGCATATAACTTGACGTTTCGCAAAATGCAGTTCTAACGTCTGCCTACGTGAAAGTTTCAATATAAAATTGCATTCAAAGCAATTCATTATCAAATTTAATATAGCGGATACTTCGAACGAAGTTTATAGAAAATTTGGATTGTTATGCCAGAAGCATTTAGAAATAGAAAATTTGGATTGAAATGCCAGAAGCATTTAGAAATAGAAAAATTTGGATTGAAACACAAGAAGCATTTAGAAATAGAAAATTTGGATTGAAATACCAGAAGCATTTAGAAATAGAAAATTTGGATTGAAATGCCAGAAGCATTTAGAAATAAAAAGGGAAAACCTATTAGTGGCAAATTAAGGCGGATTGCTACATCTATAACTTAGTAATTAATATCACTGTCGTTTGCACAAAAAGACGTATCAAAGGAAACCGGACTTACGGCGATGCAGGTTTTGATTATCTCTGCCTATTGTGTGGACAAGGAAACACTTTCATACAAGTAGAAATATGATATGTAGTCAAATGCACAAAGACCTCATGTGAACATTAAAGAAGAAAATTATTTACGTATGGTTTGATAAAGATTGGGTTAAAAGGGGGAAAACAACGCTTCCCAGTTATTTAATGATTACGAATCGAACACTTATGTTATCAATTGTTAAAACTAAAAATAGCAATTTTAGAATGTATAAAAAATGTAATACATGCAGTATGCATTATTGTATAAAGCAAACAATACTTGATTGTAATTAGTGTTTGGACAAAATCCCGCCCAGACACAATAACTCTGGCTATAAATGATGTTCATTGAACTACTTTGAACTTCGTTTCAATTTTTGGCGTAGCTGTATAAGCCAATTTTTGACTTATTTAAAGAACCAAAATGAATAAAAGTTGTAATTTATAATTTCCCAGCCAATAAAAACAGCGGAACTGGATAGAAATGAAAAAAAAAAATAATATCTCGGGTGAGCTTTTAGGATAAAAAGCTATGTCATCTTGTTAAAAGTATTAGTTAACTTGACAAAACACTGTTTTGATAAGTTTAGTCACACTACACCGTATAGCGTTAACTGACCTCAAACGTATAACAAAATTTTCAATACGTTCGTATCCGTCCGCATGCGTTTGTTTTCCGTTTTTCATGCGGCGCCTGCGCTCCTTGTCCGGCAACAGAAAAGAGGAGGATACAAGATAGATCAGTGTAACAGTATTGGCATAAGTGTAATTACAGGCGAATGGATTACTTTCCATTTTCAATAATGACGTGTTATGACATGAATATTTCATTATTACCGCTATTAGGATATTGTTATTTGATAGAAATCGAAATTGTATATTTGGTGTCCAGTGAGAACGAATGCCTATTGCGCTACGTATTTGAAACATATCTAATTGCATTATCATGTTGCAGCAAATCTTCAGGGCGCAAAGATGCACTTCACGAAATTGAAAACACATTTATAACTTAGCTTCCAAACAATGCCTGTTCTGTTCTTTGCCATATACAATGCTTAATATGCATTTTAATAGTCTTTCTTCCTCATACAACTTGTATCCGGTACCGAAGAACAATAATGAAAAACAATTACAAAAGTCCAGCAGGGAAAGCCACATTCAAAGAACCTTTGTTCGTGTGTTGCAACAACGAACAGATTCATTTCGTTCATAGGTTGTTATTTTTCTTTTCAATGGCAATTGTCCGATAACTCAAATTCTTCGAAATTAAAAACTATAGATTTTGACATGTGACACTTGTCGTTATATTCTTATCACAACCGATACTGGGAAGGATATTAAAACAAATAATTTATTTATTTATTGAAAGAGCAAATATAGGGGATGTGTAATGTTTAGAATTAGTCACAACGCTTTCTTTTTTATTTTGTGACTAGTATTTGAAAGCATTTACTTCCTCGTGCCATTTCTTCTGTCATTATGTCTCTGATGAATATACTTACATTGTGCATAGACGTGCGCCCCTCTATGATTACCATGGAAACAACATTATTTGGCACGTTTCGTCATAGTATGGAACCAATAAGGGTATACTGATGGAGTATTGAAAAATGTGTGACACATTCTCCGGACAAATAATCCAATATATACTTTTATAGTCTCTGTTTAAATATTGCGTAACACCATCATCTGACAGTAAAATTCTACAAGATTAGTTAAATTTCATACAAAAATGAGCATATAAAACCATAAGGATAATTGCAATTTCCTTAATGCAATTTACACTGAGCAATAGTTAACATGCATGCTATTCTTTTAGTAAACTGATTGATTTAGTTCATTTGATAAAAATGGTTTATGTTGTAAGTCTTAAAATGGTAGATGTTGTAAATTGTAATTCTTTTAGTAAAACTGGCTAATGTTGTAATTCTTTTAGTGAAAATGGCTAATGTTGTAATTGTCTTAGTAAAAATGGTTGATATTGTAATTCTTTTAATAAAAATGTCTAATGTTGTAATTCGTTTAGTAATGATTGATGTTACAACTCGAAAGGCTTGTAGGGAATCTTCCCTTTGAAACGTTTAATTTTCATAAGATTAGGGACGCCTCAATTCGGGAGTTTTATTATTGGCTAAAACTTGGCTAGAACTTGTGTATGCTTCAATCAACCAATCACATGTAACATGTTCATCCAGAATGACTTAAACAACAACTCATCCAAATGTATCAGGTATTTCATTCTTGCAACTTGTGTTCACTTGGTATTTACTAAATGTAGTTACCAATATTGTGGTTTCTTTTATGATACTGGCGTCTTTGTCACCTGTGTACGTGCAGTTCTTTCTGTTATTCGTGTTATACAAAGTTTTCAGAACTCACAGTATTCCAGATAAGGAAATTGAAATTCAAAGTTCGCCCTTTATGCGAATTTACCCTATGCCCCTGGCAGAGAAAACTTTCTACTTTGACAGTCTTATTTATTATGTATGTTTTATAAATACTCAAACGTTGAGAACCACCTTAATCAGACGTTCAATACCTAATTCAAATTAGCTTTATATGGCACTATTGTCACTCTCCAAGTTACACAAGTACGCGAGCATTGTTCAATATCTATCTAAAGATTGTTTAATTCTTTCAGTTAGTTTCGGGTTTGTCTGGCATAGTGTTAACTACTGCAATCAAGACATTTCAATATACCAAGAACGTGTAACTTAACTAAATATCAATACTTACATTTGTAGATATATGTCATATTAGTCAGCATATTTATTTTTTTCTGTCTGTTCCCTATAATGTGTCGTCTGTTTCATTCAGTCATTCAACTTCTTTAATCTGATTTTGGTTCAGTTAAGAACAGTACTCCAAGGAAAGCATGCAATCAGAGAAAAGGGCCAAGAGAATATTATTGTTCCGATTGAGCCTGCATTTTCTTGTATGAGAGAGATGGGGAAAAAATTTCCTAATAATAATTAAGTTCAGTCAGTAAAGAATGGGAACGATGAGCCCGAGATCATTACATTCAAAGCGATATCAGATATCAATTTTAGATAGGAAATAGTCACAGTGTCCTCAGTTTGACATCTTACAACATTGGATAATATGGCTGTGTAAAGGAATAGTAAATCGTTAACCAATTAGACAACAAGGTAAAGAAAAAACAAGAAAAGAAACAACGTCTTTGAATGGTCAGTAATAAATGTACGGCTTTGTAATTTAAACCGGTGCTGATCAAGTCTCACTGTTAACCCTAACATGTTCCAAAGTTAAAGGATAGCGCAAATAAAATTATTCAATTATCAATAGAGATAAAAACTACGTTGACAACTTAAGCAACTAAAACACGATAAAACACCTTTATTTTCAAATTAGTCTTTACCTCACTTTTTCTAATGATGTATGTTATCATGTTAACTTTTACGTCAAGATAGAGGTGAACAACTAATGAATGCGGAACACGCAAAACTATCGTCGAATTTCAATATATAGACGCTTTTGAAATGACGTACAAAAATAATACATTTTGTTGGATAGTTTCTGGAAATACCGGTTCCACCTACAAGTTCAATCAATTGTTCAGTGACTACGATTTTCATATATTTTATTCAAACTTACAGAATTAATATACATATTAATTGAATCTCTTACTGTAACTGAAAATCGGTTTGCTTTTCATTTTCGCATTCAGTCAATGTTGTAATCGGTCAAAAAATGTCTGTTAAAAATGCTTATATTAAATGATTAAAATATGCGAAATGCAGCTTTCTGCAATTTGTTCGGCCCTAAATCTTGAAAAAAAAATCTTTCCAGTTTCTTTTCTAATGTATATTTTACATTTTCCAGGTAGGTTACTGCTTGTTTTAGTTTAAGTACAAATTCATGTATTCTGTTGTGTAAGTGCATTAGTGCAGAAACACCTGCACTTGAATCACGGGCAACAATCCCGTTTATAGTATTTTCTACGGATAACGGACATAAATATATGCAAATATAAGTAAGCTAGTAGTGAATCTGTTAACGCATCCATGTCTTTGAGCTGACTCGATAAAAACTTGCATGTTGGTGCAAGCAGACACGTGCACAATGTCAGCTTTTGCCTCAAAAGAAGTCGTCTCAAAACCACAGAAAGCGATCATCGTGACATAACTTTCAGTCACGATCTTTTAAGAACTTCTTCCTGCGGCGTTAACCTTCAAGGTCTCATTCCGAGGTTTCGTAGTTTCTTCAATATAAGTGAACGTATTTTCACGCGTTCTTTCCTATCTGTTAGAGTCTTGGGTATTTTAGTCTCCCATATTTTGCCTAACGTTGTAAGGTTTCAATTTTCTATAACTGTTTGGTATTCAATTCCTTCGTGTTGCTGCAAAACAGCTGCTGTGCATGTATAGTCAAAACTTCCACTTGCATTAAAATGCGTGAGTTCGATTCTAAAGTAATATTAAAATCATTTACATGTACGTAACCCTTGTCTCTGAATTTTGGCAGTTTGAAATGAATGGTGAAAAAAGGCTTTACGGATGAATACGCAACTAATTTATGTTAAATCGTAGCCATATAACAAGACTGAGTGTCTTCTATGTTCTTTTCACTTGTCCCACAATGTTCTGTTTTCGTACATAGTTGGGACAATACCTTCCAAAGCTTTTCCCGTTTCCTGTTTATAATTGTTTTTTATACTGCCGCATGGTATATTGAAAAATTTTCATAAAGCTTCTATTGACATCAACACGTTTTTGGGAAATGATTATTGTTTTCAAATTTACCCAATAGCTTTCTTTTTAAGGGTCCCAAGTTTGAGAATGTAATAATGTTTTGAATTAGTCACTTTCTCATTATCAGGCAGCATGTATCAATGCGACATTCTTTACTTTTTGCTATATCCGACTCCATACTTTTAGAGCGTCGTGTTTTTCAACAGTCATAAGAAAAAATCACAATTATCTTTTGCTGTGTACAATCTTTTCACTCAAGCCCATATAACTAGTATGTGAAAGAAATGAATTTCCGGTGCAATCGTGCATTGGGGAATTAGCTCAAGTGGTAGAGCGCTCGCTTAGCATGTGAGAGGTACCGGGATCGATACCCGGATTCTCCAACTTAGGACTTTTTTGGTTTTATTTCATTTGAATATAAGTTCTTGAAGCAAAAGCGATAATTATATCGTATATTCTATTGTAATTAAATCTATGCTATCTATGTTATATCGAGTTTATATTCATTTGCACACCGTCGTTGTCGAGTGGTACAAAACTCACTTGCCCCTAACCGGTGTGTTTTAGAAGCTCCACTTTGGATATAGAATTGTTTCATATGAGGAAGCCATTCAGTTACCTTGAGGAAGGTCGTTCATTCTACCCTGGTGCCCGCACTTGTCTGAAAATGCCTGGATCGGCACTCCGGGTCTTTCTCCATCATGGAAGCTGGAAAGTCACTATTATATGACCTACCTTGTAATTAAGAACCAAGCGATGCAAACACACTATTTAACACCATCGTAGAATCTGGTTTACAATTTATGTTTTATAAAGAAGAATTAAACTGAAATTTCCTAACACTTAATGACTCGTCCGGCTAGTGTTTCACGCTAATTTTCCAGTTCTTGGCATGTATTTCAATGAACGTGATCCCACTATTACCAGTAAATCTCTTTAGACTACCATTATAATAATATTCTACTCATTGTTTATTTCACAATTCATTTATTATGTAAAACAACCATAAAAGTAACATAGGGCTGGTTTAGATGACTTTTAAATATTTAATTGCTTGTCATACAACTGTAATTTGATAGAAACATTTGGGCCCGGATGTAAAAACATACATGTATGATACACATGTATGATATTATCTTTGCTTTATTATTGCATATCAACATTTTTTCTTTGGTTTCCTAAAAGGCTTTTTTTCTTCAGATTGTATTTACCATTTAGCTTTTACACAGCATTTTCTTCTAGTATTAATGAAAATATTCTTAGTTTTTATATGTTATATATTTTAATTGATCTGTGTGTATATATTCAAGACTGAAGACGTGTAATTGGAGAAAGACAATGGAAATTCTTGAACTTGTAAGAATGTTTACATTCGCTATATATTTTGTATGGAAAGAAAAAAGCGTACTATATTTTCTTATTAATAACATTAATGTATAATATCATGATTGCACGCATAAGGTGACATCATTCACAAAAACGTGAATAAAATGGCGTCTTTCGAAAATATCTTTCAAAATTGAACACCAAATACACATATGCAATATTGTAAAAAAGTCTTAGGTGTTAAAAAAACAACCCAGAATGATTTTATATATGGAGAACTAGGTAGAATATCCTTACACTGTAGACACTTATTTAATGTTATTAAATACTGGATAAAAATCTTAGGTAGTAAAGAGAACAAGTATATAAGTAGAATTTATCAGGTATTGAAAAATGATTTTGAAACTAACCCAGGAAGACAGAACTGGTGTTCTCAATTAAAATGACTTTTATGTTCTCTTGGCTTTTACGAAGTTTGGCTTCAACAAAGCGTAGGTAATGCTGATATGTTTTTAGAAATAGTTAAGCAAAGACTAAAAGATAATTTTGTACAGAATTGGCATGAAAGGTTACAAGAATCGACTCGAGCATTATTTTATAGAACTATTACAAATTTTAAATTTCAAGATTATTTAGATTATTTCACGGTTAATAAACTTTGTCAATCTTTTGTAAGATTAAGAGTGTCATCTCATAGGTTACAAATAGAAGCAGGTCGATGGGCAAGACCAGTAAGAATCCCAGTGATTGATAGAAAATGTGTAATATGTAATAAGCTAGAAGATGAATATCATTTCATACTTGAATGTTCAATGTACTCTGATTTAAGAAAACTTTACATACATAAAAGGTATTGGAAACATCCAAATATGTTCAAATTTATTGAGTTGTTAACGCTAGAGAATACCATATATATAAGAAAACTAGGAATTTATGTATATAAAGCATTTCAAAGAAGAATCGACAGGTTATATGGTACACGTGAATAAATGTTTTTAGACATGAATAAGATTTCACTACAATCACGTTTTTGTATAAAAGAAAATAACAATCTTTAAGTCAATCATTCTGAGGCTACTTCCTTATCTTTACTTTATGTGTTTTGAAGAAATTTATCCATGGTATCTGTCTTGCATGTATGTTTTTGTAAGATTGATTTTGTGGATATAGTATATTGATGTTAAAATAAGTAGCCTTTCTTACTTTTCGTTTCGGTAAGATCAGTCGCTTAGCCGCAGTTAGTAATTTTGTGTGTGCATATGTATATTAATGTGTTTATCGTTTGACAATATAAATGTTATGCAACTGCATAACTGTCAATTCTCACTAAGAAATGCAGAATTTATAGATTGTGTAATTCCTGAAATTTTATCAGAATGAATGTGTCTACTATATCATTATTTTATATACAAGTGTAGTTGATACATTAAAAGATATTTGTCAGACCTTCTCCACATTGAAGTGTATGTAATTATATATATGTTTTCACTGTTCGTCATATTTGTATGTATGCTTGTTATGCCATGATGGGCTAATAGCCTTATGGAATAAATAAAATAAAACTGAAACTGAAACCTATATGTGTGCGCTTTATTGTTAATCATGTTTGGTGTTACTTTCTCTCAGTGCCACGTGATGTCTGCAAGGTGCTCGCTGACGGGAATTCCGTTTTTTTTATAAACCGAGAAACCTTTATCAGAAATTGTAGACGGATTTTTTATCTTAAATTTATTAGAAAAACAACGATTGTCAACAGAAAGTGATGAAAAAATACATTGTTAGAACACTGAATATGCAGCATATAGGTGAATACAGTAAAAGTTTCAGTTTTTAAAATGTGAAATGTGAAATATTCAAAAAGGACATTAAATTACAGCTTTAACTGATTTTTCTTACGGTAAATATCAAAACTGATTCGACACGACTGTATGATTTTTTACTGGATTTAACGATATTTAAGATAAAAACCAGGAACTTTATTTCTATCGGAAGGCAAATTACAATTAAACGGGCATTTTTTTGCAGTACTATCTAGATGTTGAAAAGATATCCTGACATTTATTTTGATTATCTGTTACTTATTGAAAGCAAACTAATTATATTTGCTTATATTAGCTCAAAACTGAAAAATAAATATAAGAATTAAATGTTATTTGTGTGCAAAACTCTAGCGCGATTTATGGATTAGCAAGAAGTTCCAATCTGGTTTATACCCATATAAACGCACAAAAAATTAACATTCAATTCTTAGATATACATTTGTTTTCACATGGATTCCTAGTTCCTTATCAATATTTGCAAATGGATATCAACACTGTATCGTGTCTGATAATTAAACTTAATTCGTGCGCATGCACTGAATTAATGCTACTTTTTGCAGGCTGTATCCTATGTCCTATGTAAATACACATAATTTCCTACAAAGTGTTGCTTTACTTTAATTATATAACAAGATGTCGACCATTTAAGTAGAATAACCCATCAAGCTTGTAATAAATAATCAGACATTGACAATCTGACTACTGATATTATGTAGGAAAGGATAAAATATGTATATGCAAAAGAGCCCATACTAATCATTGAATATAATGCTCAATATATTATCTCCATTGCACGTAAATCTTGATATTATGGAAATGGAATCAATGATCGTAAAGAAAAGATACAAATACGTCATTCCGCTGAATGTCCAGATACAGGGGATATCAATCAGCTATGTCTGGTACGTGAGTTACACCTGCACATCTGCATTGATTATTTACTGATGTAATTTAGTAATTAATTATTCCATCAAGACATTTATCAATCAAATTGCATTGCTTCAGTCAACAAATCCGTAACACAGGTTTTCTTGATCTTTGGCTTCATTATGTAAGATGGTAAGGTACAGCTGAAGCTGCCATCTGTATTCTGCAACACTTGCCTTAAGCTGCCAGTAAGCTAACTTCCCAAATTGAATTGTTTTATTCTAATTTCATCCCGTCTTGCCAAAATGCCGAATCGTGATATTCTCGTAGCCGGCTGCCTAATACAGGTTAGACGGTATACATAATTTGAAATAAGTAGGACTGTTTATCAGCTTTCTGGGCAAACTGTATATTCTAATCTACTAGTATAAAAAACATCTTAAAAGTTTTTTCAGATGATAATAATTATTTAGAATAAATACTATGTAAATTGTTTTAATCTAACTAATGGAATTTTCTCATCGGAAACGTAAGATCCACAAAAAAAATGAGCAACCTTTATCAAAATGTGTAAGCATTTTTTTATGAATTTTAAAAACAAAATTTAAATGAAAACTTTTCTTGTTCACTAAGTTAAGTATATTTTGAAGATTTCTAAAATTTAAAACGTATAAAAGTTACAATAATTTGTCGGAAAACATTTGTTTTTATTAAATAGAAATCCTGAGGACTTCCATAATATACTGTTCTACAAATATACATTATATGTAGTGTAATGTTTTACATTAGCGTGCAAGAGATGAACGTTGTTTTCAGAATAGTGTATAAGGAGAAACGTACAAACCAAGGCGTACCAATGCATTTCCGTTTTTCCTTGTAATAAGATGAGCAGTATTACAGTTTTAGTGCATAGTATCAGCACTTTCTAATGAATTTAGAATGAATTGCATTTTCCAACGATTTTAAAGTGAAATGTGTAAAGAATACTTAGAACGTAGTTCAATGAGTGCGTTTGTACATTTGGAAACTCTTATCACAACTTTCTTCTTAATGCAGCGATTTTTCAATGTATGTTTGTACTCCGGCAAATCATTTGCCAGCATTGAAGTCCTATCCAATTTTGTATGGATCATTTACAACTTAATTCAAGCAAAGGAAACTCGTTCCTGACAGTGCATCAGATATCTATGATCCTCTGTTTACTAGCTTGTCTCATTTGAATATGAATCTTAGCATCTGGCATGGTAAGAGGCTTTGTATGTAATACTTAGACTAATCTCTTGCAAGAGATTTTAGCACGTTACTCTAAATGCAGTGCTACGAAAAGATCTTATATACAAATGAGATTTACCAGTACAATAATTTCTATAACTGTTAACAAGATATAAGATTCTTTAAATATTTTTCTTGTGCATATTTATTTCATAAAAGTAATATCCTTTTAAATATAACCTTAATGCACTATTTCCTGTTTCTGTCTAATAAATACCTGCATAAATGCAAATACTACGTTACCTTACTGAGCGATCTGCCTTTAAATACTTTCACCGTAATAATCTTGTTAAGCGACCAAACGCACTTTGGTCAAGACTGCCTTTAATCAGATACTATAATGACTATCACCGTACCTTACAGCAGACTGACAAATGTTGTTAAGGAAAAACAGTATTTTTAATAATTCTAACTTATGCAGATGGATTCATGATAAGTAACTACACTCCTCGGTATCAATGCAGTAAGAATTATAATTTAATTAAATAGATAATAATAATTAGCATCGAGAGACATCTATTTTTTCTAACATTTTGCAAATTAGATAGTCTTAAGGCAACATTTTAAACCCTAGTGAAAAATACACACGTACTAAACTCAAAAGGCTGACAGTGATTTTATTTCATTGTAACAAAGCTAATCTTCAGAAACATAGGATGGCAGAGGTCGATCATGCAACATGAACACGCGCTTCTGTTGTTTTGTTGGGTTAAGAGTAACAACAGCACAATTAAGTCAAATGGCGACTCTTCCGGCCTTTGGCGGTGGAGGCAGACCCTAGATGCCACTCCGGACATTATTTTAGACACTTCGGTACAACCTGTCCGGCATTCCATGGGTCAGTTTGATGGCTTCCTCTCATGAAGATTCTAAACCAAAGCACAATTCCGAATCAGTATTAGAGCAAGCCTGCGACTTAACTTCTCGACCACGTACGCTCCATGAAAGAAAATGCATATTAATCATATGACTGAGAATAACATAGAATTTGAAAGTTTGACCGACAAAAGGTAACAGCATGAAGGTTTCAATACATATTTGAAATTCAAACATTTATTTTATAGACATATGGACAGGTACTTAAATGTGGATCATATTTTATATTGATAGCTTTGCTTTCTCCATCATTCACATTAATTCATTGATTAAATAATACCTACTTTGAAATTAAAGATCTATGAAACTTGTGAGCTGGAATATATTTATTTTAACACATATAATTATAATATTAGATTCGTACGAAAATCCGCATAAGCCGGTACTAGGCGGTACAAGCTATTATCTGTCATGAGCAAACTCAGTTAAGCCCGAGTCTCTATTTTGTTGCTTGGCTAAATTTTTTGCCTCCAAATGATCTTTTCTTCAAATTTTATTATACTATAAGATGTCAGCATTTCATACTTCAATTCTTATAAGGTATAAGGACAGTTAAACGCGTTTGACATAAAGACTGTGTTTCTCATGTTGAAACGTCATTACAAGGATTTTAAAAACACACGAAGTAAACATGACAGTATTTTTTATGCCATTGTCCACACAACTTTATTATATAATGATGACGAAGTTCAGTCATTTTACATATATATTCTTGTAATAAAGGAGCATGTTGCATGTTGGGGGTTAAAGAGCACGGTATAGTGCCAGTAAATTTGTTCAAATACCACTTAGGCGTTTTGCCGCTGACCGTGCCAAGGCGATTCACTGTTGTGTTCCTACTTTCTGTTTGTTACTTGCAACTTTTTATTGTTGCATTTACATGTGTGTAAATGTAAATTAGTAAGCAAAACATATTCTTAATTTAAAGAAAATGTGAAATATCTGGAGACGTATCCTTTTGTATTAGAAACAAGATATGGGTCGCTCTTTTTTTCTATTTTGACCTAGATTTACATCAGATTCTCATAAATTATTCAGACTAATCTCCAATTGTCTGCATAAATATCAACACAGCATCTTATTTTACAATTCCATGCAATTGATTTAAAGTTTACATTAGTCACATTTATACGTATGGTAATTGAAAAATGTGCTATTGTCATATTTATATGTATTTTTATGAATGATTACACAGTATATAACTTAATCATCCAGCCTCATGCAAAAATGCAATCACTTGGGATGTCAGCCTATATTTAATTGAAGACTTATTTTCTCATCGAATACTGCATCCTAACATCTATAGATATTCTGAGAAAAATTTATGAATGACAGCTGCAAAGCAGATAGATGTATCTATTTAAAGGACTTGGAGGATTGATAAGGTCTATTTATACCCTGTTTCCATTGTAAAAATACTTATGCCTTCATTCTTATCTAACTAATTTTCTGTCAAAGTGAATTAAGCCCATAGAATCTTTTGTTGGTGGGTTTAGTTTTATTATTATACATTTTAAGCTTAAGATCGTAATTATTCTTTGTGGTTTAATTAATGTTTGATCAAATTAACCAGAAATATTTCAGTATCAATACAATCTAGAGTTCATATTACAGCTCCCACGTGTGTTTACAATTTAATACATCACATTTTATTAAACTGGAGACGTTCCTGTGTTATATTTAATTGCTTATCAACCCACGTTCACATGTGAACATGATTAGGGCACGCTTAATGAGGTAAATTTTTGTCCGTTATGGGATGCCTTTGAAAAGCGTTAACTTAACTATATAAAAATAAGTTGGTTTAAACTGTATTTATTTCCACAATTATGATTATATTTACAAACACGACTAGTACATTTAAGTTAACAAAGTTTGATAAAAACATACATCAATCAAAATACAAATGTAGTAGAAACAAACAAAGAAAATATCAATCGTATGGATTGAACAAGTTACTTAAAACTTATATGAATTCCGCTTTCAGAGGTTAAATAAAGAATGTTAACTAGGCTGTGTAAGTATGTGTGCCGTGTTGTATGAATCGAAATATTAATGTAAAAATATATAAGTATAATACGAAGTGTTTTTTTAGAATGAGGAGTGAAAGAATTAACGAGTATGTTTACGCTATTGTCTCTCGTCGTCGTTTGGGGTGGGAGAGGGGAGGTGTGGGGTCGAAGCTCATGCATTGAATCTATTTGATGAAATGATGAATCGTTGTACTTCGGTGAATAGGGACATATTATGTTGATATGATAGATGTGCGTCGCCATACAATAGATTGTTAAGGGTTAGAGGGCGTTGGATATTGGAAAATATGTCGGTTCGAAGATTTTGGTATTTTCGACAATGTAGCAGATAATGGCCGACAAGAATTTGGCCCTTTCTGGATCAGATTTAAATAATGGAAAAATAAGTTATACTATGCTCAAGCGATTGTACCGCTACTGTTATTTGCACCAAGACTGATTAGATACAAACTCACGATACAATCATCAAGTTCAAGGGGTTATCAGAGCAATCAGTGTCGTTAAGTTATTCCATGTCCACTCTAACTAATTGGAACACTTTATTCCTGAAAAAACATTGAAAAAGTAAGAATATTCCGGCAACTCTTATGATGGTCTCACAAGTAATAAGCACACTTCATATGAAAACAATAGAAATTACATTGTACCGAAATATAACTAACTTACGTTTTACAGACTCGCGTCGTACATCTTACAAACAGTTACATTCAGACAAACGTTCAATCTAGGTAAGAGAGACAGCAACATGCATGTTGTACAGCTCGAAAAAGGTCTCACGTGACCTTATCCCCACAATGTGTTCTCGAAATTTGAGCCGCAAATCAGGATACAAGTTTACATTAAGTTACACCAGTAAAAACTGATGCTTTGCCATTTGTCAGTATCAAAAATAAGCTGTGAGTCAACCAATCAAGTGTATTCCACTTTTTATTCTATATTTGAAACTGATCTACAATGTTACCGTAGCTTTATAACCTTGGACTTGTCTACAACTATTACGATAATCAGTTCTGCAAATACAAAAAAATAGTGCTCCGTGTATATAGCTTGAGACACTCTTACTGAAGCCCACCTTTCGGCCAATTACAGAAAATTATTGCTCCGTATGTTAAAGTTTTAGTGTTAACAAGATCTAATATGACCTGACATCGACTCTTAAGGTATGAACAAAATTTTCTACAGAAAAAAATATGCTCGATGCATGTCAAAATTATGGTCCAGGTAGTCTCTGTTATCATATTTTCCTTTTCTTGTTGGACTTCGGCCATTAATAAAGGAATTGAGGTTTGTGCACGATACTCTGTCACATTTATCTAAAAGATTATTTGGGAGTATAGAATGCAGTGAGCAAAATTTAATAAAGAGCAAATCTGGTTAGTTAAAGGTAACAATAAACGAAACGCACCAAAACGTCACCTAGGCTTAAGTGGACCGGTTATATAAAACAATTTAAAGTACTCCGTTTTCCCTCAGGAACACACATATAATATCACTGCGTATAAGTACTTGGCGACATTTTTATTTTCTCCAAAAAATGTAAGATCGCTCCATATATGTTAATGGTTTTAGCTCAAGGTAAACGGTCGAACGTATCAACGCAAAAACCCATTGTCTAGTATTACTGTAAGAAATAAAACATAACGTATATTACTTTCACAAATATTTGCTGGTGTTATTAGTTTACAAATATAGTTGATTCCACTGTGGCAACAGTAGACATAGTACCAAACAAGAAATATCTTTAAAAATGATATTCGGCGAATTGTAATAAGGAAAGAAGGTTATGAATTTTTCATCTAACATTCATCTTTCATCTAACATTTTGCAAAAACTAAACACCGCACTTTAACAATTTAAATGGTTCTCTTTTATTTTTTCGCAAAGGTTTCGTAGGGTTGCAATTTTGTTTCGTTTATCCTTAGACAAATAATTACAGCAGTAGTTTGATGAAGATTCATGAAGCGGTTCATGAGAATAGGTCATTAAATGTGTTTATATTTTTAGCTAAATTGGTCCCTACCCCCATTTGTAACAAAATAGTAAGAGACCTTACGATATTGTTACACATCGAGTTTGATAAAAATCCATTACATTTTAGTGGTTAATGCGTGTGGCAATTGGTCTGCTGATGCGTCAAGTGTGGTGTGCTGTGTGTTGTGTGCTTGTCACCTTCCGCTTTCAGCCTCCACCGCTGGCTAGCCCTCTGGTGAAAAAGGAGCCGAGTGCGTAAGTCTTCCCTGCCAGTACACAGCCTCTCTGCAGACAAGCCCTTTTGCAGTGCCTCCGAGTTGGCGCCACACGGTAACTGAGCACATGCGGCCTCAGGCAGAACTGCAGAGGACTCGGAGGAGGTCTGCCCCCAGACATGTGGCATGCCAGGCCCACCGGTATGTGGACACGCCCTGATGCCTATGAACAGACCCTCAGCTATGGGACAAATAGCTCCTGTTTCCCAGGATAGGGTTTTAACTCGAACCCTCGGTGAGTAACCCCAAAAAAAACCTAGAGATTGAAGACAGAGGTGCTGGCCATTGGCACTCTCTTAACGAACCACAGCACCATGCAATATCGCTATGTCTACACAGCCATCCAGTATTCACCAACGTGGTGCTGAATCTCTGAGGTCCCTCCAGGGGATTCAGTTCCGGGCTCTGAGCCTCGACAGAGTCCACCCACAGCTACTGGGGTCCCTCCTTCAATCCACAACATGCAAAGAGAAGAAGGAGGAACATACCAAGGAAAAGAACCAATCCGCATCAACCTTTCAGGCTGATGCATTGGAATGCGGAGGGTGTCTTGAACAAGAAAGCTGAACTTGAGCATATCCTCCACGAGAAAGACATCAATGTCTGTTGCATTCAGGAAACTCACCTACAGCCAGAGAAATCCTTCAAAATCAGAGGATACCAGTGTTTCCGCTGTGACAGAATTGGCAGACGAAAAGGAGGCATCATGACATTGGTCAGGAACAACATCAGCGCTGTCCAGACCAACACACATATGGATGACTCCGAGTTCCAAGTTCTGAGCCCCAGAAAGAACGATTTCAGATTGAAACTTGTGAACATATACTTTCCAAGTGACAAAGCTCTGTCCCTTGACAAAGTTACAACTGATGAAACCAGGTTCATCATTGTAGGAGACTTTAACAGTCACTCACAAAGATGGGGATATGACCACCTGGATAAACGTGGAGAGGAAATGGAAATCTGGCAAGATGATAACAAGCTAAACCTCATCAACAAGCCAGATGATCCCCCAACTTTTTATTTCCAGAAGCTGGCGAACAACATCAACCCCTGATCTTGCTTTATGTACTGATGACATACATGGACATGTCAAGCGGGAAGTCAGTGAACAACTAGAGGTAGCGACCACCGCCCAGTCCAACTCACTATGGACCGTATAGCCTCTACTTCATCTAACCTCCCCAGGTGGAACTACAAGAAGGCCAGATAGACCTTTTACCAAAGTCTGAGTGATGAGCTCTGTAAAGACATCAGAGTGGAAGGTAGAGACATCAACCGGGTTGTCAAAGACTTCAACGCCAGTATACTTAGGCTGCTTACAGCGCCATTCCAAGGGGAGCAAAAAGGGAACTATAAGCCCTACTGGAGTAATGAGTTGGAGAATCTACAGGCAAAGTTATCAGAAGACAGGGAGGAAGCAGAAAACAATCCCTCACAAGAAAATAACCTCTCTCTACACAAGCCAAGGCCAAATTCCTCAGCACAAACGGAAGCACAAAGGAAGAGCTGGAGAAACAAAACAACCTCGCTTAACCTAGAGCGAGATGCCAAAAGCTGTGGAGATTGACGAGACAGCTGAACGATGAAGAAACAGGAAAGGTTCAGTAACTTTGGAAGAGAATGGTGAACTGTTGACGGTAAACAAGCGCAAACACTTTTGCCTCTAATTACAAAGATGTTTCCAACATCCCCATCAACAGAGAACGGCAAAGGAAGCCCGAAGAGAAAAAAGGGAAAGGCAGACAAGCCAAGTGACACCAGAATGCATGAAGCAGGGTCTTAAACTGCATGAGCTACAGACAGCTCTTAGCAGTTGAAGACAAAGAAGTCTCCAGGACCAGATGGAGTCACAAATGAAATGCTGACCCATCTAGTCATTGAAGCAATTTGCAAACTCCGGGAAATTTACAACTACAGCTGACACAAGGACTGCTTCCACAGATAATGAAAGAGGCAGTCATGATCCCCATCCACAAGAAAGGGAAGGGTCCAAAGAAGGCTGCAAGCTACCGCCCAATCAGCCTAACCAGCTGTGTTGGAAAGACCATGGAGAGGATTGTGAATGCACGCCTGAAGTGGTACATGGAGACTAACAACCTATTTGCAACGCAACAAGCTGGCTTCAGACAATTCCGCTCTACTGAGGACAAGACCACTTATCTGTCGCAAGAGATAGAGGACGCCTTCCAAGAGCAGAAAGTCATGCTTACAGCATGGATTGATCTGCAGAGGGCGTTTGACAAAGTCTGGACTGATGGACTCCTCGTCAAGCTGATGAGGACTGGAGTAGGAGGTCACATGCGAGGTGGATTAAGTCCATACCTCCACAACAGGAGAGCAAGAGTCAGTTTAGAACATGCCAGTAGTAGGAAGTTCCTGTTGCGTCATGGTGTCCCACAAGGTGGAGTCTTTTCCCCTACACTCTTCTTGCTTTTCATCTGGTGTCTGAACTACCGAAAGGAGTTAAAGCTGCTCTCTACGCTGACGATCTGGTGTTATGGTATAAGGAAGAACATGCCACTACAACCACATACAGGATGCAAGAAGCCATCAACAAGCTTTCAGCTTGGGCTGAAGATTGGTGTGTATCGATCAATACAGAGAAATCGTCCACCACACTATTCTCCCTGTCGTCAAGCAGGGGGCGGGTAAAATCAAGATGGGAAATACTTCGCTGATTGAAGCAGACGAGCAAAATACCTTGGAGTGACCTTTGACAAACGCTAACCTGGAAGCCCCACATTAGTCAAGCAGAAGGGAAGGCCCGTAAAAAAGCTTGCCATGATGCGCAAACTTGCTGGAACAACGTGGGGAGCAAACAAGCAAATACTCAAGACAGTATATCAGGGAACAGTGAGACCCCATTTAGAGTTTAGCTCAACTGCCTGGTCCACTACTGCCAAAACTAACCAACAGGATTTAGACAAGGTTCAAAACCAAGCATTTTGGATCATGACAGGTGCTACAAAGTCTACACCAATCTCCTTCATGGAGAAGCTAACAGGCACACAGCCGTTACAAGACAGAAGACATGCAAAGGCTCTGCTTCAAGCAGAGAAGTTCAGGTCTTTTCAAGACCATCCCATGAAAGCCAAGCTAGATGGCTATACAAAGAATCGGCTCAAACGTAGCAGCTTCGTACATGAGGCAAAGAAACTCAACCGAGAGTTGAAAACTGAGCTGAGCATTCCAACGACTCCCTTAGGTAGTGAAGACATTATAAACCCACTAGCGAATGATCTGTCCTCAGTGACTGTGACACTTGCTGTTCCTCGTCTTAACCGCGGGAAGCAAGAGGATGAAGGCATTTGGAAGAGCCTCACACTTGCTATGATCAGTGAAGACTATCTTTCGGAATTATGGACTCATGTCTATACAGACTGATCAGCCGCATGCGCCGTCAAAGATGGAGGAGCAGGAGTTTTCATTCAGTACTCATCTGGCAAGAGAGAAACACTACATGCAGCCACAGGAAAACACTGCAGCAACTATAAGGCAGAGGCTGAAGCACTCATGAAGGCCGTCTCAATGGTTGAAGACTCGGCAGAAGAAAGCTCCTCATCGTCTTTTTCACAGATGCACTGTCTGTCATGGAAGCTCTGATCAACAATAAAGCTCCGCAGCTACCAGGAGAATGCAGAGCCTGAGTATGACCTGCAAAGTACACTTCAGTGGATTCCATCCCATTGTGGACTTGCAGGCAATGAAGAGGCAGACAAACTGGCTAAGCTAGGAGCTCGGTCAGAACAACCAACAGTACCTGTGAGTTACAAGGAGAAAGTTACCATCATCAAGGCACTAACGAGACCAAGGATGGAGGAAGATGCTTTTCATCTCCTTGATCGGTCTGAACAAGCGATGATGGTCGGGCTCCGCTCGGGGCACAACAAGCTCAAGCTCACATGTACAAGAAATACAGACTGCCCATCATCGCCAACTTGTCCATGTGGTGAAGAAATCAGACTGCGGAGCATATACTTCAGAGATGCAAAAGGCACGACCAGGAGCGAGCTGCGACTTGGCCAATAGATACCTCAATCCACCAGAAACTGTATGGAGGCATTCAGGATCTTAGGCAAACCACAAGTTTCATCGAGGCTACTGGTCTGAAAGATGCGAACGACAAGAAGAAGAAGAAGTGGTTAATGCGAAGAAAGGCATATCTACTTTTAGCTATAGTGGTCCCTAATAGGGCCCAAGTTCCTAAATAAATTAGTTTGGAAGAGGACCTTATAATGATGCTCCAGACCAAGTATGACAAAGATCCACCAAGCTGTTCATGAGACGCTGTATAAAGGCATTTCTAGTTTTAGCTCTAGCAGCCCCTAAAAGGGGTTAAATGTCCCAGCTGAACAAAGTTGGCTGCGGGCCTAATAAAGATGCTACAAATCAAGTTTGATTAGAATACATGAGAAAAAATCAATTAAAGGATTTTTTTATTTACTATTTTTATTTATTTCTTAAATAGGCCAACTGATCCCGCTTTTACAAATGCATATTCGCTATTCATGAATCTTTGGACAATGACGTCACACCTATAAAAAAGTGAAGGTCAAGCAAAACATACAATTGTAATTATTTCAATATTTCTGTTTCATAAGCAAAGTTTGACCGTAGTCATATCACATAGATAAACTGTATGCAGCGTACCTTCATTTCAGTGTATTGAGATTCAGTCACCATATAGCATATATATAATAAAACAGATTTCAACTGAGTTCAATATTTGCATACCATACTAAAGAAAGATATTCATATATAATAAATCAGTTAAATAATTTATAACAAATATATCAAAGCAAACAAGTACTCATTTTAATATGCAAACTGAATAAGTCACAAAAGCAAGAAACTTTTTCATATACAGACGGCAATTGTAACAAGGAACATCTTTTAAAAAGCACTTCTCTACATAAAAGACTCTTATCACACCGTTATTCATGTGATACGCAGACCGTATTCAGCTCTTTCTTTAATTTGATATATGTTGGTATTTGAACAGGTTTTTATCATATTAATTAAACTTACTTATCATTTTGCGATATATCAATATTCTTGCTAAATATTCTGAGCCAACGCCCCTTGCCGGCGGGGGGATAGAAAATGCCGGCTGTATCTCCATGCAGAGGGGTACGACTCCCCCGAAAATGGAGCCACCTGTTTGCCGTGGGTGGCGGCCCGTAAGCCGGAGAGGAGGGTCCTGGATGTTGAGGTGTCCCATAGCATCCCGGGAGATGATGCGTGCTTGTTTGCATGTGGGCACATCTTCCCGGGATGTGGATGCCAATACACATCTTGCCTCTAATTGGGTGTAGACGTTTTGGCGGTCGTATTGGCCCGATACGAACAATCGCTAGTCATGCCAAGCCCTAGGAAATCTCACATTTACTTTTTACATTTTCTGTTGTTTATTTCAAACTGCATCTTTATGTTTTCATTTTTATATTTTCACAAACATAATTTTGAAACAAAATACGTTACACAAAATCTAATTTTACTCTGCTCTACTGTCACATTTTACTGCATTCAGCAAACCTCATATTACGTTCACACAAATTTATTTCACAATTTATTTTCATATATACTTCAATCTATGTTTCCTAGAAGGCGGTGGCTTAGGGCCAATCGGGTGGGTAGAGTAACAATCCCTTGAATCCCGTGATTGCTTTTCTGCAATACAGCTGGTGATATAAACAAGATTGTAAAATACCTGGCCGAGTATATCACTACAGTATCCCTAACATGCATGAGCTGGATATCCGCTCTGTTTACATGTTCCCTTGTTGGACTCCGCGGCGGGTGGGGGCTGCGAGTGACGAAAACCAATCATTTAACATGGATAACCAAAACAAAAAAAAAGACCGCATACCGAAACAACTCCGACGGCACGGAAGGTGGGAATTATTCTCACCGACCTTCAATTCAAACATTCCATTTCCGCGATTCCTTCTCATTCAGTCAACAGTCGAAAACTTTAGGATGACAAGCATCTCACCTTTTGTAATAGAGAAAACTCTTGAAGTATAGCTGTGTACCAAAATCTGTCAAAAAGCTACGTACTGGGGATCTTCTCGTTGAAGTTGATAAAGCGGCTCATGCTCAAAATCTACTTGGTACAACATCATTTTCGGCCATCCTTGCAAGTGCATTGCACACCGTACTCTGAACTCCTCAAGAGGGTTATTCGTTGCCCTGATCTTGCTGGGGTATCGGAGACGGAAATTGTGCAAGGTCTTGCTGATCAACATGTTACTGCAGCTAGACGGGTCAAAATAAAACGAGATGGAAAAGAAATATTTACAAACACTATAATACTTACTTTTGGCATTCCATTTCTTCCGTCTTTGGTAAGAGTAGGCTATCTCCAAACAAAGGTCACCCAATATATACCGAATCCCCTTCAATGCTACAATTGTTTCAAATTTGGTCATAACGAGTCAAACTGCAAAGGAGAGCACATCTGTCATAAATGTAAACAGGATGGTTATTCTCATGAGCCTGACAGGTGTAATAGACCATTGTGCTGTGTGAATTGCGGCGAGGAACATTCAGCCAGGTCTCGCGACTGCAAGACATGGAGGATCGAAAAGGAGGTCCTCCATGTCAAGTTCACACAGGGCATTGGATTCCCAGAAGCCAGACGAATCGCGAATACTAAATTCATGTCTCCATCTTCCACAACATCATATTCTTCAATCACAAAATCAAATACTAACAAATCAACAACTTTTTTTGACGCATCAACGCAAACTGACTCTGTACCTGCCAAAGACGTACCAAGTGAAAAGCCTAAAGTACCAGCAAAACCTTCGCAAGCATCTCAAGTTCAAAAGGCAGCTGCTAAACCAACACTGCCACCAGCTATACAAAATGTCCCTAAGTATTCAAGTACGCCGTCATCACGACAAAACGTTTCATCAAACTCTAATCAACGTGGGGTGAGTCAAACACCCAGACAAAAAATTGACTTGAAAACTGATGGGTTTGGAAAGGGATCAAATGATCCCATACAAACCCATAACCGTCCCTCTTGATTTGAACCGTTGACAGGGGAGGATGATGACGATCCGCCATTATCTGCTCCGTCCCCGTTTAACTAGCATAAAGGGGGAAGATCAAAAGGTTCCCTCCTGAGTCAATGCAGCATAATACTTCTTTTAAATTTCCAGTCGCTCAATTTTTATATACCATTGTAAATGGAAAGTAAAATTATCCAGTGGAATTGCCGTGGACTTAAAGCAAATTATAATGAAATTCTCCTTCTCTTATCAAAATATAATCCTTCACTTATGTGCCTTAGTGAAACATTTTTAAAGGAAACGGACAAAATAGCTTTCAAAAATTATTCAGTGTATAACTTCATAAATACTAACACTGATAGAGCTTCTGGTGGTACATCTATTATTATTAATAATGCATGTCCGCACAGACAAATTGTTCTAAATACAAGTATTCAGTCAGTTGCAATAAACGTAACATTACATCGACCAATTACTATCTGTTCGATTTACATACCTCCCAAATTTAAACTAAATCTTGAAGATCTTGATGATCTTATAAAACAATTACCACAACCATTTTTGCTTATGGGAGATTTTAATGGTCATCATGAATTTTGGGGCTGTTCTGACAGCAACACTAGAGGTCAAATTATTGAAACTTTTATTGAAAGAAATGCCCTCTGTTTATTAAATGATAAATCCAAAACTTACCTTCATCCTGCAACAGGTAACTTTTCTTCGCTTGATTTGACAATTTGTCAGCCGAACATCTTTCTGGATTTTGAATGGAAAGTACTGGATGACTTGCATGGTAGTGACCATTTTCCAATTATTATTTCAAATACTTCTAATCTGCCATCAGACCACCCTTCATATTTCAAATTTAATAAAGCTGACTGGAAGCAATTTGAAACGCTATGTAAAAATGATTTGACTTTGGAGAATTTTTCTAATTTTTATGATCCTATTGATCGGTTTTCAGTTCTTCTGTCAGATATTGCTGACAAGTCCGTTCCTAAAACTTCAAGAAATGGTAAACATAAAAATAAGCCTTGGTATAATGATGATTGTAAGACTGCTGTTCGAAAACGTAGAGCGGGCCATTAAAAAATTCAATATACGGGCCCACAAAAGAAAACTTACAATCAGTTAAGATTCTGAGAGCAAAAGCTCGCAGAACTATAAAGCAAGCAAAGAAAAAATCATGGCATTCATACGTTTCAAAACTTAATTCTAGGTCATCGGTTAAAAAAGTCTGGGAAATGATTCGCAAAATAAGTGGAAAAGGAAAAACTTCAAATGTTTTCCATCTTACAAAATCAGACCAGTCTATTGCATCTAGCAAGGAGGACATTGCCAATACACTTGGTGAAACTTTTTCAAAAAACTCTTCATCAAACAATTATGATAAAAGGTTTCAAAACATAAAATCGACTAAAGAACGTAAACCTTTAAATTTTGATTCGAATAATGATGAAGATTATAATAAACCTTTTTCGCTCACAGAATTACTTGACTCTTTAGACAAATGTCATGATACTGCAGCTGGCCCAGACCAAATTCATTATCAACTTTTAAAACATTTACCACAAGAATCATTAGACCTCCTACTTGAAATTTATAATATAACATGGAAAACTGGCGTTTTTCCAGATTCCTGGAGGGCAGCTATAGTTATTCCAATACCAAAGCCCGGAAAGATAGCACGAACCCCATAATTTTAGACCGATTGCCCTTACTAGTTGTTTATGTAAAACTCTAGAACGTATGATCAATTCTAGACTAGTTTGGTATCTTGAATCTCAAGACCTAATTACTAACTTTCAAAGCGGTTTTCGCAAGCAGCGCGCACCAACTGATCATCTTGTTCGACTGGAAAATTTTATTCGTGATGCATTTGTTAAAAAAGAGCATCTAGTGTCTGTCTTTTTCGATTTGGGAAAAAGCTTATGACACTACCTGGAAGTATGGTATTATGAATGACTTAACGACTTAGGTTTAAAAGGTCGTCTTCCAACATTTATATCACAATTTTTATCTGATCGCAATTTTAAAGTACGTGTAGGTTCAACCCTGTCTGACTCATTTGAGCAAGAACAGGAGTTCCACAAGGTTCTATTTTATCTGTTTACACTTTTTAGCATCAAAAATTTAAAAGTATTGTGAAATGTTTGTTACCAGGGACAGATTGTTCATTATATGTTGATGATTTTTTGATATGTTACGTTCAAAAATATGCGTACGATTGAACGCCAATTACAGCAAATGTTTGAACAAAGTTCAAACTTGGCGATGGAAAATGGTTTTAAATTTTCCCAATCAAAAACTCAGTGTGTCCACTTTTGTCAATTACGGAAACAACATTGTGACCCTGAGCTTTTTCTAAATGGTACAAAAATACCCGTTGTTGACGAAGCCAAATTTCTTGGTGTTATTTTTGATAAAAAGCTTTCTTTATACCACACATAAAAATACCTGAAAGCCAAATGTTTGAAATCGTTGAATCTTTTAAAGGTAATTTCAATACTGATTGGGGAGCAGATCGCAAGGTTTTGTTAAAACTGTATAGAGCTTTGATTCGATCCAAGCTAGATTACGGTTGTGTTGTTTATGGTTCAGCCAGAAAATCGTATTTACAGAGCTGGATCTATTCATAATCAAGGTCTTCGTATTGCTCTTGGCGCATTTAGAACATCGCCGTTGAAAGCTTGTATGTTTTAAGCAAACGAACCCTCCCTTTACACGAGACGTGAAAAACTGTCATTACAATATGCTCTGAGGGTAGCTGCCAACAAATCCAATCCTGCTCATAAAACATATTTAAACCCAATACCAGGATTCGTATGACAGAAAACCAAAACAAATAAAACCTTTTGGATTTCGCATCAGCAATTCGATGAAGGAAACTGATTATTGAATTTGATGATATCAAAGAAAACTTAGTTCTGAATACACCACCATGGACCCCTTAGTTCTCCAACAGTTCTTTTTGATATGAAAACCGCCTTGAAAAAGTCTGAAACAAACCCTGAAATATTCAAGTCCAAATATAATGAAATCAAGTCGACTACAAAGATCATTTCCAATTTATACAGATGGTTCTAAAGATGATTCAAAGGATGGATGTGCCGCCGTTAGCAATCTGCATCAATCAAAATTACGCTTGCCAAATAACGCTACAATTTTTTCAGCCGAGCAAAAGCTATTGATTGGCCCTTAATTTTATTTCAGAATATAATGAAGAAAAGTTTTATCATCTTTTCTGACTCACTTTCTGTATTACAATCAATACACAACCGTCATACAGAAAATCCTCTCATTCAAAATATTCTTGTCAAGGTTCATGAACTATCTTTTAAGAAGTCCATCATATTCTGTTGGATTCCTAGTCATGTTGGTATTCATGGAAATGAGGATCTGATACCGCAGCAAAGAATCACTTTCATTAAATCAATCTAAATTGAAATTACCGTATACTGATTTTAGGTCAAATTCAACAAATAATTTTAACTAAATGGCAGTCTTCAGGGAAAAATGCTTCGTTCAATAAACTTCGTGAAAATAAACCTACTTTAGTGAATGGCACCAGGGAAATAGATCTGTTCGCAGGGAGGAAGTTGTTCTTTCTCGTTGTCGAATAGGTCAACTCGGTTAACTCATTCGTATCTTTTGAACAATGAAGATCAACCTGAGTGTGTACCATGTCAAACACCGCTTTCTATTAAACATATTTTAATCAACTGTGTTGACTTCGATCCACAGCGCAATTCATACTATAATGTAGAATCGTTAAAAGAGTTGTTTGATCAAGTTCCTGCCGACAAAATTTTGCAATTTTTGAAAAAAATAGGCATATATCATAAAATTTTGAACTTTATATTGATTTTTATTTACATGTTTTAAATTTTATAAGTTTACAATTGTCTTTTTAACGCTATATATGTATATACCTTTTACTTTAATAGTTTTATAGAAAGCTTTAAAATTAACGTAATTCATTTAACTTTTTTTCTCGGCGATATATGACCTTTTTGTGTCGATTCGCCGTAAAACCCAACTCATTCATTCATTATTCTGAGCCAAAGTTAGCTTTAAAACTGTGAACAGCGTCGTTTAGGATAAACGCTTTGTCTACATTTCACTCAGCGTAGCACAATCAACAGAGTGAAAGAAATTGACACTCTCGTCCAATCAGGCAGAGTGTTGCATAAACCTTCCATTTTGATAAATTATCTATAATGCGTTATGAAGTAGTTTGATTTGCTAACTGAAGTCACGTCGCATAGGTAACGAAAACGAATTTAGACGGCGTCGCCGAAACAATCACGCAAATATACGTTGCGGCAGCGCGATTATACGCCATAAAACGCGATAACAAGATGGGTAAACGTAATTATATCAACGTCGCATTTTCGCGTACTGTTTTTTCGGTTAAACATTGTATTATCGTACTATCTTTATTTCGGCCTATAGGCGATATTACGAAGTTAAGAAAGTGTTGCATTCTTTGCTTCCAAAGGATCTTTTTACATATTTTATTGACTATCACAACAGGAATCTTTACGAGCCGTGTGGTGCCTGTAAGAAGTTTCCCTGTACTTGGATTCAGTATTGTTACATTTTCTGGTCCTTTGCGAGTCTGCTATTATTCTTCTTGGTTGCATTCTTTGCTTCCAAAGGATCCTTTTTACAGATTTTACTGTTAAAACCGCACTGTCGTAGTCGTACTATGTTTCCTTAGGCTGAGGGGCGATTTGCGATAATACCATGCAAACAACGCAAAGTCAAGACGCGAAAGTACGATATTGATACCCCATCTTCACACTTCCACTTCTTGCTATCGTACCGTTTCATCGTTGTATTCTATCACCGCACTGTAACCAATATTTATATACATGGCGTACACCTAATAACACGGTGTCTCTTAATCTTGGTTTCTGAACGACATACTGATACTCCTAGATCATGTCTCCAATATAGGCTAGGTAACGTTCGTTAACGTAGGTCAGAATATTTTTTTACTTTACTCTGTTTTTCACTTTTAGCCGATAGAGCTCATTCATTCATCAGTAACTTACACGTATTTCTTTCTTACGCTGAGAGTTTATAGAAGATAAAATTCGAAAACTACAGGGCATGTAAATATGGCATTTATTTGTATATTGAAATGAAATATATGTGAATATGTATCGTCAGCTCTGCTAATTGTAGCCATTCCTTGCAAGAAACAATTGCATACATAAATAGAGTTAAGAGTTAACAGCATTTCGATAATAATGACAGGGTAGCAATGATAACTGGTGGGAGATACATTTATCGGAAGAATTCTTCCGCTGTTTGAGACCCCATGGATAGCATATATGCCAGACTTAGTCCCGCCTTGTGTCGATTTCGCCGTAAAATCCAACTCACTGACTCATTTTTATGACATCTACTTTTGGGATTGTTTAGACTAGTTCCTAGACTATGATATATCTTTTTACATTTTTATGATTGAATGTAGTGAACTGAGCCAGTCTATATCCTATGTCCAATATCATACAACATCATTTCTCTGTGAAAATCTCTAAAATAGACTGGCTTTTGTGTCTATGAAATTGAATTCATCGAAAAAAGGGAAAATTGTAGAAATATATTTATTATCAGTCTTGTGGCTAGTCTAGGGATTTTTGTATTAATGATAAATACTATTGCCGACTTTTCGATTAATTATCGATGTATGAAATGAGGAATTAGCGCTATGTAAGATGACTGAAATATTTATAGTGTTTATGATGGGGAACGACCTATATCTTGTTTAATATTATTTGATTTAATAACTTGATTTATCTGATTTAGCTTAAAAGCATTTGGAACATTACAAAAAAGAAACACATGAAAAACTTAACATGATTACACATTTTAACAAAGTCATGTTGTTGTTTTTTTTTTTTTTTTGTAAGCAAACGCTTTTATCAACAAACTAGGCAAAAAGCACAAATGTTTGTTAATCGTTATCAGCCCATATGTAGATATAGAAACGTTTTGAAACAAATGACTCAATTGTCTGTTGTACATTCAGTAAAAAACAACAAAGAGTAAAGAAAATGCAACTATGGTTATAATCAGAGATGTATTGGAAGTTAGAACACAGGAATGTCCGCATTTTATGTAATTAGCCAGCTTTATATTGCATTATCAATTAACCACATACATACTGATTAAAAATTAACTTGTCAGAGTACAAGTGTTATATAAGCGAGTTGTAATTAGAGAAATGACTGGATATAAGTCTACCAAGTGTGCCGCCACAAAAGGGCAACACAAAACAATTTACTCTTTCCTCGAAAGGTTGTGAAAATGTAAATGAAATATTACACTGAATAAACTTCAAGGCGGATAGATTTATGTTCGTTTTGAAAGTCAACATCAAAGTTCAAAATAAAGTTGACATTAATTTAAATATACGTTCACATTTTGTATTCTATACACATCTCAGAGGACCACAAAGTAATGAAAGAAACAGGAACATGATGAAACGTAGGCAGTGATATTAATAATGCAGGCAAATTTGACATTAGGATCAATGAGACAGCTATTCTATTTGAACTCTGAATTCTTCTTGTGAAAATATGATTAATTGATACTAGCAATTATCAGGATTGGTAACGACTGAGAAATTTGTATTAATATTTATATTAACTTTTCTGCTTTAGTGTACTTTTAGAACCTCAAACAAATAAGAAAGTACTTAAGCAATCAAAATGGTACTGTTGCATAATGAAAGAATACACAGAGAGTTTATCAGAGAGCAATTTATTCTGCTACTAATATCTCTAGAATAAAAGATCCACGTAACTACAATGTTCACAAAACAAGCATTAAAATTAAACGGAAGAGTCGAGAACACTGTTGTAGTTTTCGCTACTTGTCGGCACGCGTTTGAGAACGAAAAGGAGCTGTGTCAATTACAGGAACTTACTTAGTTGTGAACAAAGTCTCCCCATGTCTACAACATAAATGGACAGTACGGCCTGGTCGTTTCAACTCTTTGTAACAGTCAAGATAATGTGAAATGACTAGTGATCGTTTAACGTTTGAGATAGGATCTTGCACTTCACATATTGTCTTACTGGGTCAGATATGTCTGCTTCTTAAGATATGTCGTTGTGCTATATAATTAAATTTACAAAATGGAAAATATCTGGTAGGATTGTCCCAAGCGTGATCACGCAGATCTGAGGGAGGACATCCTTCGATGGTTTTCTCACAGAGTAACATGATTTAATTACAATTTAAGAATGCTATGTGAATGACCTGTAGTAAATAATTTGGTAATTATTCTACTCCCTTGTCATTTTAACACTGACTTTAAGATGCATCAAGATGAAATGTGTTTTATCACATTTTCTCTTATTTATCATTCACTTTTGCGGGCAAGACATTTCCTGGTTTATAACGGGGATAACATGTATTTACATTGTCCTGTGACTTTGAAATATGGTGGGGGTATGCGTGAGGTTAGGTGCACCATAAACCGGCTGAAGCTTTCGAGTCGTGGTTTTGCCACCGACCGTTCCAAGTCGGTGCGCCTCTGTGTTCCTTTATTTGTTCGTTTTGTCCTAGTTTGTTTGCTTTCTGTGAGTGTGTGTGTTGAGCGCGCGTCCACGTGATGGGTTAACGTTTTGGAAGTCTGCGTTTTTAAATGTGGCTTTCCCTGTTGTGTTGGATATTCATCCTTGTTTTTATACCCCGGGGATATAAATCCTTTGCTGTCAGCTTTTGAAATCCACAAGTATGAGTACCCCGCGGGTTAATACGATTTCATAGTATGCATAATCTACTGGTTTGATTACATTCTTGCACTATATGACGTACACAGGCATTACCCTATTATTCTAATATGATAAAGTAATATGAGTATTTGTTGTTGTTGCCAATCCCACGAAAGCCGAGATATGATAGGAGAAAAAATGGGACAGTACATGCTGGAAAAAGCGAAAAATTCAGATAGGACATTTATCTTTATTCCACAGGGAAATAAACACTTGTGTATTCCAACTAATTACGCTTCAAGAACTGGGTCGATCCAGATATGAAGTTTCTTTGCGTTCTGATTGATTCTGTCATCGAATATTCATAAATGGCAGAAACCTGTTTATTGAAAGTGGTTTAATTATTATAAGTGTTATAACAAACTGTAATTTAGTCCACCACTACTTTGTTACCGAAATTCGTTCATTGTGCATCCGTCAGGAATTTGCAGGAGACGAAGATTGTTAATAGAGACAAATTAATTCCCTTGCTACATTTGAAATTTAATTGCTGCGGCAACAACATTTTATATATATTTAGTATAACGATCGAACATTATACTTTCAACAAGTAATTTGATAGCATTTCGTTAGACTAAGAAGCCTATGAAGACATTCTACATCATACTTTATGATTGAAACTAAACATTTTACTACGGTTGGATGTGCAACTTCCACCTTTTTTGTACCCCCCGACAACAAAGTTGTAAGGGGGGGTATACTGGTTTCAGGTTGTCTGTCTGTCTGTCTGTCTGTCTGTCCGTCTGGTCGTCTGTCCGTAGACGCAATCTTGTGCGCACCATCTCTCCTTATCCCCTTGACAGAATTTAATGAAACTTCACACAAGTGTTCAGTACCAACAGTAGTTGTGCATGGGGCATGTTAGGTTCTTTTAGAAAAACAATTTGCAGAGTTATGGACTTTTTTTTTTGTTACTATACTATATACATAGACACAATCTTGTGCGCACCATCCTTCCTCATCCCCTTGAACAATTTAATGAAACTTCACACAGTGATCAGTAACAACAGTAGTTGTGCATGGCATGTTAGGTTCTTTCAGAAAAAATTGGCAGAGTTATGAGACTTTTGTTTTTTGTTACTATACTATATATATAACACAATCTTGTGCGCACCATCTCTCTCATCCCTTGACAACAATTTAATGAAACTTCACACAAGTGATCAGTACAACCTAGTTGTGCATGGGGCATGTTAGGTTCTTTCAAAAAAAATTGGCAGAGTTATGGGACTTTGTTTTTTTGTTATATACTATATATATTAGACACAACTTGTGCGCACCATCTTCCTCATCCCTCTTGACACATTTAATGAAACTTACACAAGTGATCAGTAACAACAGTGGTTGTGCATGGGCATGTTAGGTTCTTTCAGCGACAAAAATTGCAGAATTATGGGACTTTGTTTCTTGTTAACATTACTATGTACATCAGTCTGCATATGCAATCTTTGCGTGCCTAATCTACCAACCTTGCACACAATTTAATGAAACTTCACACAAGTGATCAGTACCAACCTAGTTGTGCATGGTGCATGTTACATTCTTTTAGATAAATATTCTGCATAGTTATGGGACTTTGTTTTTTGTTACTATACTGTATACATACAGTCTATATACACACAGTCCACATAATTATGCAGTCTTTTGTGTTTCACATTGCAAAGTACTGTGTCAGTGCATGCGGGGGGTACATTCATCACCTTTAGTGATAGCTCTAGTTTTTCTTGCGTTTCTGATAAAAAGTCTGCAGACAAATGGTATCATCATAAATGAATATTAAATCAAATTTTAGCCTTTTCTGTTGTTCCTTTTCCTCCTTTTATGTCCGGAAATATAATCAAATTGATAATTACTATTATAATGTTTTGATAAATATGGGGATGGTCTTATGTTAAGTGGGTGTTTGAATTTACACTCTGTAACTGCTAAATCAACACAATCTTTGAAAAGCTTCAGTAGAAATCCGAATAAGTTTGATATTACGGATGATATAACTAACCAATACTCCAGTGAGAACAAATGTCATTATTGTATATACAGAAAACAAAAATGATGCATAACGTGTTAAAACGTCAGTTTATCTTGCTTTACAGCATACACTTTAGCTCGGACATATCATGCAGTAAGCATAAAAATGATAGCAGAAGTTTTGTTGCATTGCAGCTTCAGTTCAACTGTGTCAATACGAACACTTTAAAATACTATTGCATAGTAATCCTGTAACACACCTTCAACTGAATAAACACAGTTCCATATCTGTACCGCGAGTTCAGGCTAATCTGCATATAATAGAGTGATGTTTCATTCGCACCTTCACTTAGAACTTGTAACATTGCGATGACATACCCTGAAACAGAAAAATATCATTTAAATGAATTTAAGTATTTTAACGAATAACCATTAACTTATTTTAAAAAATCCTCGTCAAAATCAAAGTATTTGGCAAAAAAATCATACATAATTACATAGTCAGGTAAATATGATGTGTGTGCATTAACATCACCAAATAAAATTACAGTATTTATACTCGCTGCATGTAATTGTTATTTCGTTTTCAAAACTAAAATACTCTTCTTCATTAAAGAACCTTGATTGCGTAGGCAGTATATACATTACCCCTAGCAAAATATCACTATTAAAATTACTTTGAAACGAATTTTTCAATTTTAACCAAAATATATATTCATAATCATTTTTTCGCTAACTGACAAACAATTTATAAAATTGTATGATGACGACAGTAGCCTGGAATAATAAATGGATACGTATGACACTCTCTCAGAATTAATATTGCAATCAGTCAAAAAAAAAAATAAATAAATAAACACAACAAAATATTTCATATAATGCCGGTACAACAGTTCTTCAACCAGGAAGCTATACGCTTTGACCTCGTTTGTATCATTTGTGTTTATCCGCATGATAAAAATCGGAGACAGGGACAATGGTAGCAGTCACAGATAGCGGGACATGTGTGATAAGCTAATTTAAAAAGACATGAGACAAAACAACATTTATCTAAAGTGAAGTTGCTCATTCGTGAAATAGAACTTTTGAATTATCGTGAAATATTGAATTTTAAATGTCACCACTGGTCGTTCATAGTTTAAGAACTAAAATGGCATTTTAGAAATATAAAAGATTTTATATGGTTTCTAAATGTATTATTATTATAACATAGTACAAACCTTAGAACACAAGCGAATGGAATTTAATAAATCTCTATACGTCACTGTAAGGAACGTTCTCCCTGACTATACGCGGACGTCGTCAAAACAGCGGCCCGTTATCACTAAGCAGCATTGACGTCACGTTTGCTGTTCATACAAAATGAATTTCATAATTTTCAACGGAAAAGAATAGGGCATATGTAAATACATGTATATGATAGTAAAACAGGGAATGTATGCAAACTGACCGCAGACAGTCAGGTGGTATAATGTGTCTCATTTTTTATGTGCCTGCCATCAAAACTTTTCTCAAATTAAATAAAGCCAGTTACATCTTTTATCAGCGTTACGATGTGCAACTATGTCTTGTTTAAATCTTTACTCTTTCTGGAGAAATATGATTAATAATTTGATTATTAGAAATTTACGGGCAACCAGTACAATGTAATATCGATATTAATGCTCCCACGTGTATTTACAATTTAATACGTTCAAACGTTATCAAAATATATGGTTCTCCTTGGTCATATTCAAGTAGTTTGATATCAACAATTAATTGCTTTATTGCATATACGATGCAATTTCTTAACCGTGTTGTGGTAATTTGTAATTAATTTACACGCAAACCTTATACTCTCACATCGATTGTGGAATGGATCACTGGTATCAAGCGCACGCAGTAAGATTAAATCAAATCAAGCCTTTGCACTTACATGTAGATATATTAAGCTATTTGTGTTGATTTACATTTAGAATCGCAAACAAATTAAAGATGTACGCTAGCAACAGAAAGGATATTGGTCCATTATACATAATGTAAGCAACTAAATATGCCGCTTTCTCATAATTCCGAGCCTTCTCATTGATCCGAGCCTTTTTAAAATTTATACTTGCAAGCCTTTTCCTCTTTCTAAATTTTAATGCATGTAATGGCAACCATGTAACAGTTGAAAGTTTGTAAAAAGAAGATAGTATTAGTCACATTAAAAGCAAAATGCTCATCTGAAAATTTCGGCATACAATTTGCTAATTTAAAATCACTGGGGTAATATATTACCTTCTGATAGGAAATATTATTCACTTAGTGTAAAAAATATTTGTTTGCAAATACTTTTTATTTTGTTTGCAAATACGTTTTATTTTGTACTTGTTCTTTATTTAAAAATACTTTTTCAAAAAAGTTCTTAAGTTTGTGAGAGCTAGTGCAAATGATCATAATTCTCGGTTCAACGAGAAAGCATCTGGCTGTTTCAGAGGATGAGGGTCATCATGTGAAAGCTTGGATTGTTCACTGTCAACAATTCTTAGAAATTTTCTTCATGGATATTTTTTACGTTTAAATGTTAGAGTATCAAAATGTAACAAAATATATTTTGCCACTAAAATGTATTATTGATTAGAGTTGAAATATCAGTTAAGGGGCTCGGAATAACGAGAAAAGGGCATAGGCTACTATAACCCAAGACAAGAATTAAGATCATGACATTATCAAAGAGAGCAATCTTAACAAATCATCCTGGCAGTAAAGATTTATTCTATCTAAAAGCCCGTGAAGCACGCTATTCCTGAATACTACTGAAAACGTGCGGAAATGTCGGTAACTCTTTGATAATTTTGCAACTAATCGGCACGCATCTTACAAGGATACAAATTGCCCCACACCGGAAAATACTAATGTTTCAACAAAATCTCCTTTGTATAAAACAAGAATGAACGAAGAATTTCACAGTTTTCACCGTAGTTCTTTCCTAAGTGTGCTTCTTTTATAGGATATCATTAATGTCACTTTGATGTCCTTAATCAAATTTTGCGTTATGACGATCGTGTAATTATTTTACTTAGGTTCAAGAATAATCGAATATTTAAAGCGAATCGTTCTTAAAATGATTTTTTTTTGGAACAGGTTACAACTACATTTTTTTTTTTTTGGTTTTAAGTAGGCTTCATGAAATGCACCCGTGGTCGTTCTGGCATGTCTAGTTTATATGAAATGAATGTAAAGCAAATTGCTGCCTCTTTTGTAACACTAAAATGACACGGCCTGGCCTTGTCTGGTCTGGCCTAGCCTACCCTGGCCCGATGAGTCCAATTTTCGTGAAGGCCGGCCAGACCAGGCCATATTTTTGAAGAACTACCCATATGTCATTCCCTGAAAGAATAAATGACTGTAAACTGCTCATACTCCAAACGTTTCAGGATAAAACTGCAACATATTTATTTGTATTTAAAAGTCACTGCAAGTCAAACAGACAAATTTCTGCATTCATTCCTGGCCGCCAGTGCCTCTGAATAATAATTATTATTTACATGTGTATCAACATTCAACTAATTGCAGTGATTCTAGTTACCACTGTCAAAAGATTGAATTAAATGACATAATGTTGAAAAATACCAAAACGTTTGCTTTTTTTCTGTAATCACATTATCCACATAAAGAAAAACTGATTGCTGATTTTTGTCACACCTATTTTTATGTACCAGCTTTGGTAAGAATACCCTCATAGTTCGTAGTGATGTGCTTCTACTTTATAAATCACTTGGCAGGTAGTAAATACATGTATATGGAGACAAGATACGATTGCATCTGTCCTTCGACAGATAAATGGTATATACTTTACTCATTTGCTGCCAGTAAATCCTCTTGGGATCAAAATTGGTGTAATTATTTTGGGTCAGACTTACTGCCAAAAGTGATTTTTTTGACATGACCGACATTTTTGATTTATTAATCTAAAATATGAAAATAAAACAGTTCCAAATGCAACACTATATGCCACACCCTTGTAGTTGTTGATATCAATTTCTTGAAAACATTTGAACATTGAAAACTAAGGCCTCCACTAGCCTAGTCTGGCCTGGCCTAGCCCGGTCGAAAATTTCGCTCATCGGGGCAGGCCAGGCCATGCAAGAGATTTGAACATGCCCACTCACATGAACTTTGAACACTTATGTGAACTTGTCATCTACGAGTGTTCTTACCGCCACATCTACTCATTGCTAATAAAAATGTTAATTATACATGGAAGTTAGTGTTAAAACCCGGAAAATATCGGATGTACGCTTTGATATAATTGTAACCATGTTTCATAACTTTCCTTTTAATAATATTTATCACATGTTTGAAGTGTAATAAAGCTTTGACTTTGACGTCGTTTTAAGTATAGGAGACATTAGTCTAATTTACTTGGTCTATAATAAAGACGAAATTTCGATTTTTCAGCAGGAAATGCTTACAAGTGATAAGAAGAGTATCAAATTTGTGTTTTCCGTTATTGAATTTATTAAACTCGTTGAATTAAATTGATAACATGCTCGGCAGAATATCGCTTGCTATTATTTTATTTAACTCGTTTAATAAATGAAATATGAAAAGACACTCGTGTAATATCTTCTATTGGACATGGGTCTAGCGCAGATCAGGAAACCGTTTCTGCCAGATACTATATCATGACCCTAAACATGTTGACGTTAAAGACAGTGTGACCTTGACCTTTGAGATAGGAACCTTGTGCTTTCGCACGAGACTCTTTTAATTTAAAGAAAACTTTTTCTATCAAAAGGAAACTGGTAAGTATGTCAAGGTGTAAGCACTGACCAGCTCTACCGTGACATTTAAACCCCATGTGTGACCTTGAGCCTTAAGTAAATGATCTTGCTCTTGCTCGCAACAGCACTTCTTCTTATCCCGTCAAATATTTTGTCAAATAGACATTTCACAGATGGGTTAACAAAGCAATAAACACGGCGAAAATTTCAAATGATTAACAAAGTGACAATTTTGACAGATTTGTTTCCAGTTTAATAGAATTAGATCAAATTACTAGTGTAATGTATAACATAGTTTAAATGCATCACGGGAAATAACACAACTACGTACATCAATATTCCGTTGCAAATTTGAAACATGTGACGTATTAGAGAAAAGGAACTACTTAATGCAGCAACTCGTCTTTATCTAACCCATGAATAGATATAAAATAGTTTAAATTCTAATATGCTTGTTAGAAAAAGCTTACGCTAAAATGATGTCTCGTTAACCGGCGATGACGTCAATGTTTTTGTTGCGATCAAAAAAGAGCGCTACTATATTTTATCTTCTGTTTTAGATTTAGAGCATATTAGAATCGAAATAATGTATAGAAAAGTCATGGTTTACTTAAATTAATACGCTCAAAATCGATTAAACGGCGGCAGAATAATTCACTCGAACTACGTTCTTAATGAATATATAAAAAATCATGCTTCAGACAATAACCTGAAAGAATTCATGAAAATCCGCATTTTAAACAGCGCATAAGCCTTCTCTTTCGTAGAAGCTATTAACTATATAAGATCTAAAGGAAATGTCAGAAATAAAATTATGGCTATAAGGGAACCAAGCATGCTTCATAACATCAGAACAATTCTGATCATTGAAAGCAATTAACCTTCTTCTTTGAAGGCTTTTTGAAGATAATTCAAAAGATATCATTACTCATTTAACTGTCATGAAGTAACATTGTATCATCTGGGTCCAGTGATAATAAGAACTTTTCGATGATTTTTCCGTTCATAATATGTAATATATATAGAATCCTTAAAAATTATTCGTGTATTGAAAGCATATGTATGGACACAGATAGTTTTAAAACTATGAAAGTATGAGCAATTTTAACCGAGTCAAATTCGAAAGACACCCTAAATCATCAAATAGAAACGAAACATGATCCAGTAAAATGAATGCTTCTTTTCTGTAAGGATACAAATGGCTTTCACTAAAATATTTTATATCTACATATTTACTTCAAGAGTAGTAAAACCTCACAAAATATATTTAACTTTACTAAATATACAAATTAGTTGTGTATGTAGAGCTACATTCATAATTAAATGTCATGCAGCAACAGTCGATTTTTTAAAACAAACTTCAAGTTTATCAGTGGTAGTATATATTATGCTGTGTTCAGTTGTGTAGTATTTTTAACCTAATGCATAGTACTTCTAATACACATAAACTTGCTTATTTTATGTTTACAAAGGTATATGTAGTATTTGTTCATGTTTTCATTTTTTGTGGTTTGTTACAAAGCGTTTTTAGCTCGACTTTTCGAAGAAAAAGCAGAGCTATTGCACTCGCCCCGGCGTCGGCGTCGCTGTTGGTTTAAGTTTTTGATAAAGTCAAATATCTCTGTTACTATCAAAGCTATTGACTCGAAACTTAAAATACTTATTTACCATCAAAGTCTACACCAGGAGAAAGAATTCGCATAACTCTTTTTTGAATTTTGACAGAATTATGCCCCTTTTTAATTTAGAAATTTTTTGGAATTTTTTTTGATAAAGTCAAATATCTGTGTTACTATTTATGCTTTTGACTTGAAACTCAAAATAGTTATTTACTATCAAAGTCTACACAAGGAGACACAATTCCCATAACTCTGATTTGAATTTTGATAGAGTTATGCCCTTTTTTAACTTAGAATTTTTGGTTAACGGTTTTGATAAAGTAAAATATCTCTGTTAGTATCAAAGCTTTTGATTTGAAACTTAAAATACTTATTAACCATCAGAGTCTATACCAGGAGAAACAATCAACATAACTCTGTTTTTAATTTTGACAGAATTATGCTCCTTTTTAACTTAGATTGTTTTGTTAAAATTTTTGATAAAGTCAAATATCTCTGTTATTATTACAGCTTTTGACTTGAAACTCAAAATAGTTATTTACTATCAAAGTCTACATCAGGAGACACAATTCCCATAACTCTGATTTGAATTTTGACAGAGTTATGTCCCTTTTTAACTTGGATTTTTTACTGGCAAAGCTCTTATTCAGAGTCAAGCACTGAGAAAAGTCGAGCGCGCTGTCTTACGGACAGCTCTTGTTGTTTTTGTTTTTGTTCTTTCTCACAAGTTTGCTTTATGTTTTCCTTCTCTTTTCAAATCTAACAAAGTGGAACTGTCTACCTGATGGTGTTGAAATAGAACTTATGGTGTTATTCCAAATGCACATGATGTGTTATATTTTCACAAATGGAAAAAATATATAAAAAATATACGTCAAAACACAAGCGACCTTTGTAGCAAACGTTCCCGTCTTCTACTCGATATCAATACATTTATTAGTTAAAGTTCTACATGCAAGTACATATGGCTTTCATTTAAAGGCATAGCTTTGTAACTTATTTTTTCTTTTTCTAGGTCAATTACCAACCTCACTGGTTCAAGTTTTGCATGCAAGTTAGTATCTCCAAAACTAATGTAAATACTGGATTGAAACTCTATAGATATTTTAGGATTTAGGATAATATTTCTGCTTCTGGGACAACAATTTGAATAGTCAAGCATTGGTTGTCTTACGGACTCCTCTTGTTGACTCTTTAAGCATATTTCTGCCATCGACAATCCTTTTCAGAATGTTTATTAGTTGTCACGTTTTGGTCATGGGTCATGTTGACCTACATCAAATATATTATCATGATTGTATATTGACTAAACTTTTAAACTTCTATTAAGAGCCTGGAGTAGATGACATGGAACAAAAGAGAACTGAAAAGTTGCAAAGGTTCTTTCAAGATATAGAAGAATATAAAGTGTCTGCATTTAGCAATAATTTGCCAGTGGACTAAATTTCTCGTTTATACAATTCAGTTTCAAACGGGAAATTTAGATGATAGATTTGTCTTCAGAGACTTTGCTAATTGTGCGGTCCGTCGCTGAAATACTCTAGGGATTGTACACAATTACGCCAAAAATGTATACAAATTATATGACTGATTATAATGCCCAAGAACAAAAGCATTGATTTTTTCCTGTACTGAGAGCTTATATAGATACAATATGACTTTTTATCTCTTCGTTTAATTTGTCATATAAAACAAGATGGAATCATGTAAATTGATGCATGGTACGTGTTTGCTTTGTGGTCTTTGACATTCAATTGTTGAAGTAAGATAACAGTAACAATGTATAATTTCTAATTGTATTAGAACAAAAAGATAACTTTTTCACTCTATTGCATCTCATATTCATGAAAGCTTATTCAAAGTAGAATCCAGACACTTTATTCAACGATCAAGGCAATATGAGAAAATAATTTGAAACAAGAGTAATAACTGATGAAAGACATAAACACCTGAAAGAATCAAATAAGTAAGTCACAAAAAAAATTCATGTTGCCATCACCAAACTGAAAGGTTCTTATAGCTAAAAAACAAGACTCCACATTTTTGCATTGGTGCAAACTTGTATTCGTACAAGTTACAAGCTACGCAATAACAAAAAAAATCAATATGGAGGTCGTTCGCAAAATGTGTCTGAAAAGCTCTGATAATGCTTAGTATAGAGAGCATTTTGCCACTCTTTGAACGGATTATGAAACAGCGAATGGAAAATGATCTGAAAAAGGAGCTATAAATCATTGTATTTTAATATAAGCCCTATGTTTAGTTTTTTTTCGTAATGCACTATAATAATAGGTATATTCAAAACGACCTATTAGAGTCAAAGAATATAGTATTCTTAACATGAAATATATATAAAAACTGAAATGATATATAACCACAAATTGAAACATGCTGAATCTGCTATACTACTAAAAGTATATCTTAGTCATTGGTATCATGTATTTTTACGTGATCATTAAGGCTAGTATTTAAACCACATGTATCTCTTAAAAGTCTATTAACAAGAATCACGTAGGCAATAATCTAGTATTAAATTGATATTAATGTCAACAAGTGTCATTACACTGTAATAAATTAAACGTTATAAAAAATATAGTTCTCTTGTGCCGTTTGTGCCGAGCCAGTTAATTTCACTACTGATTAACCCACTAGAACATGTAGAATTGATCTGATTGTGTTAATACAAATATGATTACAAATTTTACCACTTATATGAAAGTTTCTATTTTAGGCCCAATCATTTTAATAACTATCGCAAGAGCAGCCTTTGTGTCGTGTGGCAGCTGTAAAACGTCTCCCTGTATTTGGAATATGTTTCGGTCGTTTGGGATCTTGGAGAACATTCAATTGTACTATAATAAAATTTGTTAAAGCCGGTGCTCATGCAGCGTGGAGAAGTTGCATATTCCATTACCTCTCATGAATAGACTCAATCAAACAGAGTCTGCTATTGTGTTGCTTAGTTGCGTGTTGTGGTCAAGATCTTCACAGCTTGTACCATAATATAATATTTCGATTCTAGGGTGCGTGAGGGGTGTTGCACATTCCATCATGAACAGACTCAGTTAAATCGAGTCTGCTATTATGTTGCTTGTTTGTGTTCTATGGTTCTATAATAATTTACAGAAGTATATATTTGTTTGTTTATACACTGACATTCATTATAGTATACAAGTGTTGTAATGTGTACCCTAACGTAGCGACAAACATAATAGAAAAATAACCACTATAAACAAGATATGTTTTAATTTCTCTGTGTAATAATTAATGTTCATTGATAGCCCATTTTATGGGTGGCCGCAAACATTCTACGGGAAAGCATTACGTTTTCTCTGATATGGATAGCAAAAATCTACATTACTGTTAGAGTCATGGCAAACGGATCAATCAGTTTCAGTTTTCTACAGTCAACAGCTACATTATGAATATTTCATGACTAAAGTGAATGTGATATTGCTACAACGTATTCATTTTCTAAGTTTATAAGGGTATATTTGATGTTTAAGGACAATGCATGTAATAATACTGCCTTTACTATCTGTAATAGGTAATAACCTAAATGCGCAGGGCCTTTCGTCAGTAAAATTCATTCCTGTGTCGCATGTCATATAGATGCTGTGATTTGAGTCATGGGTGAGAGAATACAAAGTGGACGAATTTACTTATTGACTATTTAAGGAAGTAACTTCCAGCTGACATAAGGCAAGAAGAGATTCTTTTATAATACCTAGTGCATACAGAAATAAATGTTGCACATTAACACACTAAAAGTACTCCGAAAATTTACCTGCGAAATACAAATATTAAAAAGCACTACAAACATTCAAAATAACCAATTTCTAGGTTGCATTTCAAACTATTACAAATAATATTGAAGCTTAGCTCAATTTCGTTACCATTGTACATATAAAAATATAACGTAAGCTGAAACCAGACTCCCACGTAAACGTTCAAGGGAAAATGCAAAAAGCTTGATTTAATTATCTTTGCCTTATATGTGAAACCCTGTTAGAACAACTGATGAAATACCCTGTCAAAAGCATCAAAGAAGGCATTGACAAGAAAATGGAAGCATGTTTTTATCGCCAACCAGATAATCTCTTATAGCTAGGGGACAAAAACATCCATGCTTATGCAACGATGATGCCTTTATTCATACAAGCGAATGACTACACAGTACGATCAAAGAGAATTCTAGTTTCAGAATATTATTAGACAAGATGGATGAATTATTTCGATCGCAAAACGTGTCTCAAAATTCTTGTTGCTTGGTAATTAAGCAAATGTGTTAGGTTCTTGACGGAATACGAACAAGTAAATGAATGGAAATTTGTATTAAATAGAAATGATTGTATCATAGCTAGGTGTTTTTTCTTAACAAATTTGGTGCAGATAATTCGGATACACTGAGTACATGGTGCGGTAACTAAAAGTGTGCAGGTATTTAATACCCGCACGCTAGTTACCGCACTGTTGGATAGGAAAGTTTGCCAGCGTGTCTAAAACAGTAGACAGCGAAGTGTATATTATTGATTTTCTGCTCTAGCATTGGTTTATTTTACCTGGGCTTTACACATTTGCAAAGCAAGGATTTTAAGTACTCACTGAACTGCTGTATATGGCAATGTGGAACGCCTACAACTAACATATATGGATGGCTATGATATAAAACAGAAAGAACATTAAAACTCTCGGGTAAACTATTTATACTCGGGGGCTACGCTCCCTCGTACAAATCGTTTACCCTCGAGTTTCAATGCTCTTTCGATTACTTAATTCATGTTTTTTTTTATAAAATAGAAAAATTGGAAACATCAGAATACAACTGCCAAATTTTGAGATATGAATGTTGTTCATTTAAATTATCTGTGCCTACATTAAATATATACTAGAGGGTGAAGAGTGAACAAAAATCCTGTTTGTTATAATAATTACTAAGTTTGATGTTGACAATTACAATTAAAAAATCTCGATCAGTTACACAATCATCATTATCAATAGGGGAAAGATAAATGATAACTTATGAGTGTTGACGTCGCTTACGTCAATTATAAAAATGGTAAAACTGTCACTTGCGTATTTGAAATATCTAATATGAAATACAAATGTAGTTATAACTTCTTCATAGTTGTATATTCAGCAAATATGAATAGTAAATATTGTTTAGACTTCAAACGGTTTGATGAAGTACGTATCTTATGGAAAACAATTGTATCACGGTATCAAAGTTCAGCACATCTTGCTATACGTCTGCTAACTGGAAGTATGACTGTGTCTGCTTGGCTTATATATTGCTTATGAAGTGTCACCCGGTCCCTCAGACTGACGACAAGGTCTCCTATATAGTCTGCAGCGTATCACATACCACATTCTTTATTTCGCAGGTTGCTGAAAATTGTATTCTTTATTCTAAAAGATAAGGGCATAATTCACAGTTCCCTCCGCTACATTTCTTAAATACGTGATCTTATTTTCTGTCGCCAAATTTCGTGCGTGAAAAAAAAAATTGTAGATTCACTGGTTCTCTCTCTCATTTAAGTTGTGATTGTCTAGAAAACATTTGTGTCTTCAACATAGTATAACACTTATTGTGACTTTTAAGCACAACTCACTAATTTGTTTACTTTTATAGACCTTTGGTAGACCATAGAATTATCTGATTTTTCCTAAAATATTATCTATTTTCTTATCCATAATGCAAACTTGAAACTTGGGGAAACTTGAGTTTATTGTATAGTAATCTGTCAGGTTTTCCAGGAAAACAGTACGTTTCTCATAATAAGATGGTTTGAGGAGGGGTTTTGACTCAAATAGAATAGTGACACTTGGCCTGTATTTGATGTAATCAAAAGCCCTATTAAGTAATGACTCACTTTATAGAAATGTGACTCCTTGTAGAAACAAAAAAAAATGTTTACTACTACTACTATCAAGACTACTTCCACTACTACTGTTGCTAATTTTGTTGTTGCTGCTGCTGCTACAACAACTGAAACATCAACAAATGTCGTGTTTTAGCGAAGAAACCTGCTCAAACATCGACAGCATAGTTTAAGTTCAAAAACATTGCAAATGAATATAAATGCTGAATTTTACCTCTGTCTATCTATTTAGCCTTGTCTACACTGCGTTCAAATCTCAGTACTTGGTAGTACACAACGGGTTTATTGTGTTTAGTTTATCAGTATCAACAAGCTGCGGTTTTGTGCATGAATTTTAGTCCTGTTAACCGGCAAATAAAGTCAATGAAAATTAAACGTAGGTAACTTACACCCAGATTTGTATGCGGGGCCAGTATTTCCATTAAATGAATACAGAGCAACTATGCTATTACGGTATAATAGTATAAGTACTTTCAGAAATATAATTTTAATACAAACAGCTAGTCATATTACTTTTGAAAAAAAAATACATGTACTCTAACGTTTAAGACAGTAGATGTATCAGATTAAAGTATGCATGTAATGTGTATTAATATATTCATGTTAATTGAAAATAACGGCATATCCATGGAAGGTCGTCAATGCAACTAGCGCTACGATACAAAAGAAACCGTACATACAAAGAAATCTGGCTGATAAAAATGTATGTACTATTTTTTTTTTATACTTACAAAGGTTCCTAGTGTTACCATAGGGCGCTGCTGCATTATCAGCAAATAACATAAAGTGCAAGGGGGTATTATTTCTATGGGGTCAAAATGCTTCGTGAAGGGAACTTACTTCATGCGGGGTTCGCTCTACTATGACCGGGGAGTCATTGTATTGTGTAAAATAATAACGCGGGGAGTCCTTTTTTCAATAACACAAAGACTAGGGGTCATTATTCTACGATGTTCAAAATACTAACTTACATCGGATCATTTAGTATTGCGATGACCATTTGTTTATAGGGATTTTGTCAATTATAACAGACGTGCTGTCTTTATCAGCCTCTTTAATTATTACAGTAACATCATGAATTGAATTAGTAAGAGCATTTCTCTCCCGTTTCGAAATATAAGATTTTGCATTTAGTTGAATACCCGACCTCGAAAATTTATTTATATATTCTACAAATTCATAAAGATATATCATTTTTTCTTTTGAAAGAAAAATTTTCTTCTTGTCCTACACAATAGGCTTTCAAATACACAGCTGAAATTAATTGTCTTTTCAATTCTTGAAAGTCTGTTTATATGTCTTTTGTTGGTTGTGTAGGTGTATGTCTTTAAAAGTCGTTATTCATGTTATTGGCATCAAATATGAAATATAGACGTCATCTGAATATCCATGAATTTTTACACACTCTTCATTTATTTGTACAGTGATTTGTCCTGATAGGCTGGCCTGAGAAAAAAAGGTAACGCATAATTCTTCTCGGGGAGTGTTTCGCCTCTCTAACCTTGATGGATTTATTGTGTAGGTTTCATTAATCAATCTTTGTAAAATAAAACATAATAAGGATCATTCCAGGAATTTCTAGGAAATGATTTAGATATTTTTGATTATTTATTTCCAGGGAATTAATTAGATAATTCAATACTGTCTTGTTCATAAGGCTATTAAAGCTTTGATTTGTTGAAACAAAAATAGCGATATTGGAAAACCTGAAAAATTACCGCAATATAAAGTACAACAGCAAAGAACTACCGTGTGAGTACTTATTTCTATGGTTTCAAGATCACTCCTCGTATTTAATGAAAATGATACATGTAATTAGCCCTTACCACACGCAAGGTTTCTATCCAATCCACGAATTGTATATTAATGTCTGCATTCATCCAGTCGAAATTCCCAATTCTGAAAGATGTTATAGCAGTTCATAATTATACTGATGTAAGTTGTCTGTTTCCGATAACCAGTGATTTTAAGATTCACAAGACGATCCCAAGAGGAAATGCAATATTAATTGCACTATCTATTAAAGGAATAAAATAACAAAAACCATTTTAAGCAAATAAATAATAAAATGAAATATCTTTTCAACTTAGAACAATTTCTGTAACTTTATTTATTGACATACTAAGGACTAGATAACGATGTATTCAAATGCTTTAATAAAAATATACAAATGTTTTCTTCGATAATTATCATTAACAAGCCTAGGACGCCATGTATCCATATGATTGTATATCAATTCAAAATCATTTCTTTTTTTAATCAAATTTTGCATTGCCCCCTAATACCTTACAGCCAAGCAGAAGGATTTTGCAAAATCATCGTCGTCTCAAAGAAACGGCACTTCTGAGTATAGCGTGTAAAATACAGTAAAACTTTTGGGTATATGGGGTTTCTTTCAGTCAGTTTTGGTCATACTGTAATGACGACAGTTTACACCCTCAAATGACTTATATCTTCTTGACGAAATATAAGCCTTGTGATCAGTTTGGTCTGTTTTCATATTTAAAAAGACGTTTTGAAAAAACAAAGGTTTGTATAGATGTATTATAGTAAGATAAAAGCATTGATACAATTATATAAAACGTTAACCACCACCTTTACTATATTCTCATTAGACTACTTATACATGTTTTAGGACTTTCAATTTTATGTACAATGTCCAATTCTTACAACAGGTTTTGGTATTAGACCGTTGTCTTTGATCTGCGTAATAACAAAATAGGAGAAGAAAGTGACGTATCCTGTCATGGGAACATTGAGGGTTTTTAAAAAGATAATAACTTTAAACTGAGTCGGGTATGAAGCAGTAGACAGACAAAAACTACGGTAATACAAACATGGAGATATCGATCTTAATTTTGATGTAAGAGATAGATGTAGAAAATTCACTTTTACGACTGACAGAAAAACACCCTCGATGATGTTTGGCAATTTTTATAAAAACAACAACAAATATATATAACATATATGTTTGAATATATCAGGCTATTTATTTGTATTTCAATGGATATGTCATATGTTTTCTTACAGTAGAACCGAGCATTATGTTTGTATATATGAATTAACCAGCCAGAATACAGAAAATTTCAGATGAAGTTACGGTTTAATAATGAGCAAAATCTCGTAATCACAGGACGAAAGTGTATTGTTGATATCTAATATAAATAACATATTGTATAGATAGTACTGCATACTCAAAAGCACACACATACAGATATCATTCCACAGAGAAATTGATATTTGTGTAGAACCAGTAATTAAAGCTATTTCCACAGAACAATTAAATTTCGTTACAGAAAACAGGTTCTACTTAATACATGTGCGTACTCAAATAATTTTTGCTTTAATGTTGAAACAGTGAAAATTGTTAAAGTCGGCATGCTTTCAAAGATTTCGATGGGAATACCACGAAATAACTAACTGTCGTCCAAGACTATTAAGCAATTATAAAAACAGCAGTTAACCTCGGCACATGCACAGAAATCTTATTCCCGATGTAAACCATGTCAAGGTCGGGCCGTAAGAAGCCGAGACAGAATAAGTGCAATCCCATAAAGGTAACTTCAAGCATTTAAAACTGGGTCAGTTGCTCAACGTTTGAACTGTCATCGAATACTGAACATATATAACGCTGTTAAAATGAATGAACGTAACTTTGCGCCTTATGTCCACCCCTAAGCAGTCTCCGTTGATCTCGTTTAATGACTTTAAGGATGTAGGAACGAATTTTTTCTAACGTTAAGAATTTTTTTCATACTCTGTGAGCTTGAAGAACATTAGTTTCCAAGGCAAACAATAGAAGAAAGAACACAGGTCACCGAACTCGTTTTAATTTGATAGGTCATTTTCTTCACCCATTGTATAAGCATTTCTGAAATTTTGTAAAACTGAAAAAATGGTGGTACTTTATGAAACATGTAATATCCCATCTAATGTTAAAGGGATTTCATGTCTTACAGGTTAATATGAATACAAGGTGATGTCAGTATTATAATTGTTCCTTCTCATGAGAAGGAACACTTATGGTGAACATGTCACACTTGACTGAGCAGGTAATGGATACAAGGGTATCATCAAAGGCATCCGAATTCCAGTAGGCGCCGCCATTTTGTACTCATGCATATTCATTACAAATAGCCTCTTTGCCAATGTGTTTTTACGCATTTTAAGTCAATCTTTAGTGAAATACAACTACGTAATAAACAGACCTACAAAAACAATAATTTAGTTTAAACTATCTAACTCCTAAATCTTACATGTCATATTGTAGAATCGAGATTAACTAAATGAATATTCATCATCTAAAAATAGACTCCCGCCTAAAAATATCGTCTACTATTATTCTTCTCGGTTTCATTCTTTGCTGCTTCCAGAAGTTCTTTTTACGATTTTATTTCATACAAACTTTAATATTTTGACATTTTAAGTATAAACATCAAAACATACTGTACTAATAAAGTTATTCGAGGTTTTTTACTTGTCTGTGAATGCTACTGCACGATACGTACCGTCACCGGATAACAACATTCCAATTACTTCCCTTGTTTTTATCTAGAACTGTATAATGCATTTCTTCACTTTACTGAGCTATAAATATTTCGAACTTGGTAATTTCATACCTTTTGATTAATTGTTTTGTAATTGTCAAGTTGTGAACTTTTTGTACGCACTTTTTTCAAATCCATCAGTTTGTTGGTGCCGACTTATATGAATACCATTTTTCTCCTGGTTTAGTCGTTCTGGAGCTGTTCATGCAATGCAATTACTGGCATACAGCAGAACTTTTCTTCGATTGTATTGCTAATTAAAATTTGGCAAACATACGACCAGATTCTGATCTGTGCAACTAGGACAGGTGTCGACATTGGTTCCCCAAATTTTGACAGAGTGATGTTTATTGTCCGCTAATAATATTTAGGTAGGATCGCTCATCTAAAGGTGTTTGTTTACTATCTTAAGTTAAATAAATGTTTGTGTGAAATAACTTTAATTATTCTTAAAATAAATAGATAAGGATGCACGTAAACTAGCAAAAACATAGTTCATAAATATTTTATTAAAGATCCCTTAAAAACAATATTTAATGTGCGCTAGAAAGAACCTTTTGGTAAGCTAAATCTTGTATAAGCATAAATGTCACTAACAAATCTCTTTCATTTTTGCATGTTGACATAATTACCCCATCTACTTTATTTACAATGGAAAACATGTATTTAGATCTACGAAAAAAATTCTGACGGTAAGATTTTAAAAATATTTTGCAGCTTTAATGACACACTAAAATGCTTCAAAACAGAAAGGAACAAAGTTAGGGTCACCGTGCATCTAAGCGATTTATTAAGAAAAAACTTTCAAAAACTGGTGAATTTTGATATTTTTTGTTCTTTTGTTTCAATTTATCATTTTCTAGATAAAAAAGTGCTATCTTGAAAATATTTATTCCGATTATAGCTTATTATTATATGTATCAGTCAGGAAAATATCAAAACCAAGCCTGATCATAGATATTTCAAATTACCTACCCCTTCCCCGTTGTAAAATTTAAGTCATTTTTAGGCAAATGCCAGCCAAAAATAAAGGTGAATTTTTTTATTTACTTTTTTTTGCAAAAAGCCGAATCTATTTGGTTAAATGGTACATTATTAGCCATATTTTAATTATTTAGCATTAGTTTTTGGCAAAACTTTTGTTAGAAAGCAATATTCGAAGAAACATTTTTCAAAATGGCGGGTATCCTGAAAATAACGCTCATACATCCTTAACATACAAAACTGATATAAAGTATATTGTGACACAAAACAATTGTTGTCAGCACTGTCTGTTAAATGTGAAACCACGTTGTGATCAAATGTGGTAATATTCATAGCTGTATGTAGACAAAATCCTGTCAACCATAAAACAATATAGTTTTACACAAATCACCAATCCTTCCATGAAAACATAAGAATATACAAATTTAATTTGTTATCTTCATCTTATTATCTATTTTGTTTAATGAAGTTATATGCGATGACTGATAAAGTCTATCTACAGTCTCGACCTAATATGCCATATATAACTCTCGACCGGTATCTTTTTTGATTATTCTTGTCAATCAAGCACCTCAGAATGATCTAGTAGAATGTATGGAATTGTAAATAATTTATAAGTGACCGTAACGGTACACGGTGTTTTATACTAAGGAAATAATTTGCCCGAATAGAAAACCTAACAACATTACAAACTGATAAAACTGAAAATTATAATGACTGGGAATCCTGTCAGCATACTTTAATGTCTGGCAGACTGCCCAGACAGTTGCATCAAGTGACGAGGTTAAATCCAGGTGTGAGCGAATGTTATTCAATAGTTCCGGAGTTACCGGTCTCTTGAGGACCACCCTATCTCCAAGATGACTTTTAATTCCTTGAAGAGTGTATTTAACGTTGAAGTCATTAGTTATAGGGTTTAGTAAATTCCACTCTGCATGAAAAAGGCGAACAATATTAAGGTATTGTTTCACAGAGTTAAATTTTAGAGTTTTTGCTAAATGCGCCACATAACGGCATATACCAGTCGAATACCGTTACCTCGATTTTCAAGGGACTGTAAAAATGCATCGACGTATCCGAAGTTCGACGTAACGATATCGACTATCTGGAACTACTTTGTACTTGTGTAAGGAAGTCTATATTGTCATTATACCTTATGCTTTTTTTCAGAGGGTTTGACAGGGGAAGCAATAATATAAAACGTAAATACTAGTTTGATTTTATTGACAAAAAAAACCCCATCTTAATTAAATACAACCACACCATTTTTTAATTTTTCAAAATATACATTTAAATATAAGCATTTAGTCCTTCCCTAAACAAGTCTGAATGCAGCGGTAATGTTCCTAGTTGAGTAGTCATTTTGACTCTGCTTCGATAACGAAAATTTGCCAGTTATATACGCATAATGTTACCTAATCCTAAATGGCAAATTGTTACTCCGTCAAACAGGAAATGTTCATCCAAATTAGTTGTTATATTGGAAAAGAGCTATCCTGCTTTTTTTTGCACGGTGTTTTATAAAACTAATTACTGGGAATTAAATGCAATCTTCCTAACATTTAAACTGGATTAAAGATTAAATAATAAACAAAACAAACACACAAACTAATCTGAATATGATTGATACATCGCCGGACAACAATATGTTGATTTTCACACCTTACAAATAACATGGATATTTTTTGACAAGCTGTGATATCGACGAAACCAGGTGTAAAAACAGTACAATTATGTTGACGGGACTAAAAAGTCTCATCGAGCTAAACAAAATATCGAACTAATCATATCGAGGTAATGATAAATTCAATTCAATATATTTATTGCATTAAACATGTTACACATATTTATAGCAACACAATACATTAAATACAATAGAAGACAAATAAATAAATAATTACCTTAGGATGAATAGGGAAAAATCGGGACCGACTCAAACACATCGTGCTAACCGGAGTATCGAGCTAACCGATATCGAGGTAACGATATTCAGCTGTAGTTACTGAAGATGCCGGAACAGGGCAATATCCCATACGATTGCAGAAAGGTAAATACGCCTTTCTATGAGTACTTTAAGTCCGTTTAGTGTTAAGTGTTAAGTGAATATGCGTTGCTTTTATAGAACATGACATCCGCATCCAGGTCTTCTTCCAGCTGTGAAATAGTACCTGGAATTATAAATATCCTAAATTACGCATATTCCACAGTCATTTTCATGGAGTCTGCTAACCAAATCACTAAGTACATTTTATTTTCCCGGATAGTACATCGCGTATAACCTAAAGTTAAAAAATGCTGACAGCCAGAAGATTCGCCGGAGAGAGTCCATAATAAACGGGTTCTTGCTAGACCCTTTATTGATAATTGAGCATGCTGCCATATTGTCACAATGCACAAATACTTGTTTGTTAGCCCAAAGGTGTGCCCAGCGACGTGCCGCTGGTTCTAAACTCAGAACTTCCAAATAATTAATTGGCAGGCATGCTGCTTTATTTGACCATGCTGTATACTAGATAAAGTCTCCATTATAAAAAGCCCCAGCTGCAATTTTGCAAGAATCATTAGACACTGGTGTTGCTGACCTACTTTCCACAATTGGCATGGTTCCATTAAAAATCTTCATGAAGTCTAACCACCATAAAATATCAAGTTTCATGTCTTTCGAAACACGCGTTCGGTGCCACTGTTTTTAGCTCGACTATTCGAAGAATAGTAGAGCTATCCTACTCACCACGGCGTCGGCGTTACACCCTGGTTAAGTTTTTCGTACCAGTCCACATTTTGACAAAGTCTTTTGAGATAAAGCTTTGAAACTTTCAACACTTGTTTACCATCACCATGTCCAGTTATAGGCAAGAGTATATAACTCTGTCAAGCATTTTGACTGAATTATGGCCCCTTTTGACTTAAATCTTGGTTAAGTTTTTCGTACCAGTTCATATTTTGGCAAAATCTTTTGAGATAAAGCTTTGAAACTTTCAACACTTGTTTACCATCACCATGTCCAGTTGTAGGCAAGAGTACATAACTCCATCAAGCATTTTGGTTGAATTATTGCCCCTTTTTTACTTAGAAATCTTGGTTAAGTTTTTCGTACCAGTCTACATTTTGACAAAGTCTTTTGAGATAAAGCTTTGAAACTTTCAACACTTGTTTACCATCACCATATCCAGTTGTAGGCAAGAGTACATAACTCCATCAAGCATTTTGGCTGAATTATGGCTGCTTCTGACTTAGAAGTCTTGGTTAAGTTTTTCGTACCAGTTTATATTTTGTGTAAAGTGTTTGACATATGGCTTTGAAACTTTTATATCTTGTTCAGTATTATAGTCTCTATCAATAGGCAAGAGTACATAACTCTGTCATATTTTTTGGCTGAATTATGGCCCTTTTTGAACTTGGAAATTGGTTCTGTTTTCGTATATGTCCATGTTTTGTCAAGACTATTTGACATATGGCTTTTAAACTTTAAACACTTGTTTATCATTATAATTTCCATCTGCAGGCAAGAGTACATAACTCTTGACAACTATTTTGGCTGAATTATGGCCCTTTTTGGACTTTGAAATTTTTGTCAAAATATTTGAACTGTGGCTTTGAAACTGTTAACACTAGTATATCAACATGATTTCCATCTGTAGGCAAGTGTACATAACTCTGTCAACTATTTTGACTGAATTATGACCCTTTTTGGACTTGGAAATTAGTTAAACTTTTCATACAAGTCTGTGTTTGCCTAACATATAACTTAATAACATATTTGCCATCATGGTCACACATTGCCACTTAGTGCAAGACTAATCGAAATCCACAAATACAGGATAATTTTTTGTTTAATCCATTTTTTTCTTTTGTCTGAAAATCTATGGAAATATTTTGACTCCATTCTTCAATCAATTCTTCGAATAGACGAGCACGCTGTCATCCGACAGCTCTTGTTTCAAAGTGTTACTACGGTCGATTAGGCGACGGATATGATAGCGACCACCGTAAACCACATGGGCGACACAGTTCAGTTTACCCACTAAATTTTGTATGTCGCGTTTATTTACTTTTGGACGTTGCAGGAAGCCTTGTAAAGCATTTCGTAATTCGTCATTTTTTTTTCACCAGGCACGCTTAATGTCATTTCAATTGAATTGATTAAAATCCCAAGAAATATTTGACTTTGTTTAAGCCCCTCGATTTTGTTGTACCCTAACTCACGTAATAAACGTATGAGTTCATTCAAGGCCAACAAGCATTCTTCATATGTTTGCGAAATTATGAGAAAATTGTCCAGATAAACAACTATTGTTTTGTAACATTTACGTGCCATCATTACCCTAACAGCTTGCGTAATCCTATGAAATATCCCCGGAGATTGAGAAGCACCAAACGGTAAACATTCATCAACCATGAACGTGTCATGGTCTTTGCCACAGAGTCGCAACTTAAGTCCAGTTGCTTTGAAGTTTGAAGGATAAATTTTAACACTAGAAAGATCGACTTTTGCAAAGTAACAATTAGGTGTAATAAGTTCCGTAGCGTCAGTTAACGATTGATATCGGAAGTGGTTAGTTGTTGTGAAGTCGTTGAGAGCAGAACCCCGCGACCTGCTACAATCATGAATAAGTCTGACATTCGAATATTGTTTGGGTATTGCCCCCAGTGCTGATACGATATTAGGTTTCTCATTGACGATGCGGTAATGTCCGTTTTCCAATTCAGTTTTTATTTGTTTTTCAGTGCGCGCGCGCATTTTGTCGTTAGTGGCTGACAAATAATTGTCTACCTCGGCAAAATGTTCTATTGTTTGTGCATCGACAATATTAAATCCGTCTTTAATCCCTGTCAGTAAAAATTAACGATCATCGTAATCCAACGGTATATTCCGCTCCCACGTTTCATATATGAGACATGTAGATCGGCTGATTACTGTTTTTTTGTCGGAGCCGATGCAGGCTGCGACGAAGGGTGCTTGTAACGGCATTTAGTTCCGAAAGGACAACTCCCTTTCGCCTTAAAGATGCGACAATCCTCTTTATATATCTGTGGCTGAGATTGCTGGGGTTGTTTAGGGCGTTTAGGAACCAACGATTGCATTTCCATGTGCGGAGAGAACGTACCCCATCTGAATCCATGCACAATCGAAATTCAGAATACTGTTCCATTCATAGTTTTTTGCAAATTCAAATATCTTTGTGGTATATGCAAGGTAATATTCTATGTCATCACGTTTTAACTGTCCGGAAACCAGGAGATGATTTAGAACTCTCATTGCTGCACCCCATTCTTCAATGAATATACCCAAATAAGGATGTTCCTCGTCTGTCTTAAGCACGAGTGTTTCCTGATCTGCCCGACGCGATCTTAAAATGAACTCCTTGCTTCGGTTTTGACGAAGTCGTTTAGTTTCTCCGGTCAGGAACTGGGTTATATGGACCGCTTCCCTGCTCATGGCTCTCATAGTCAATATAGTTCGGGTGTCCATAAACGGACTGGACTTAGGAAGGGGACTGCCTTTAGGTCCCGGTGTGTCAGAAAGTTTCAGTAAGTTGTCTAGAGTCTTACCTGCCCCATCGAGGATATCCGTATCACTTTGTCTCTATCGTCACTAATATCACTAATTTCCACAGTTTCACTTTTGCCATTTCTTTCCCAGTCTGCAATTTCTGACAGTATCAACTTTACCGCTTCAATCGGAAGCCCCATTTCTTTGAAGTCCCTTTCTTCTAGAAGTTTGTGTCTTTTGACACAAGTTCTGTCCTTAAGGTTTGCGTGACTTTTCTGGATATAATCAATTTTATCGCCCAGTCCTTAAACTTGAATTCCTCGACTGGAGGGGTTGCTTCCTCTCCGTCACCCATTGTTATTGTTTATTTTATTTTGTTTCCACCAGTTCACTTAATTCACAAAGTTAACGCAAACTAAAACTTCCATGTTAATCACAAACGCAAACAAAATTCCATGTTGATATTATGTCAGTTAACGCGCACAGCTGACCAGCGGAGAAAGTGCCAAGCTCCAGTATCCCCGAATCACGTGACTCACGCGAGAGAGGCGCCAGTAGTACGTTTGTTTAAATGAAATTATGGCACTTAATTCTACTTTAAAACTTGATACCATGTGAACTTATGATACAGTGTAAAAATAATAATAATAATAATAATAATAATAATAATAAAATATTAATAAAGACTATCTAACGAGGGAACACCTTTGACCAAGTCAAGTTTGTAAAACCCTCTTCCTTTGTAATGAACAACATTCAGGTTTGGGAATACAGTTTCCAATATTACATTGGTTGTTTCATGGCAACTAAATAATAACTTGCAAATCTTGACCTACATTTTCAATGCGCATAAGATTTACCCAAACTGAGCTCCCCTTATTACACCATATAGGGCTACACAGCTTACAAGCAAGAGTGATCAGGAAGGCATGAAATGTGTGAAACTTAATCAACGTATTCGAAAACACGGAACATTGTTGAACATTCTATTGCATACTTAAATTGTACAAACTAACAGCTTTTTGTGATGGCATCTCTGTAAACTGATTGAAGTATTGAATGAATTTGTTAGTATGCAGTTAGGTCAGAAGCAAGGTAGGGATTTTCTTTATACATGTATTCGCCCGTGGCTTTACTTATGCTATTAATCAGTAAAACGTTTAAGAAAATCCCTGTATGAGCGGCGTAATCGGTCCGTATCGGTATCTGTGTAGATAGAATATATCTTACATTAGACGTAATAGTTAAATTAAACGTAAACCACGATCTACTTCATCTATTGCTTTTGTTACTTTTGCAATCTGGCAGACAGGCTATTTTCATCGAGGACTTAGGTAGAAAGGTTTTCTAACGAGTCTTCAATATTTGATGGTCTCTGCTATGTTTATCTCCGTTAATCGAGTAATATAATCAATTAGCATTGTAAGGAGGCAGCAGAAATCTGTTCATAACTGTTTAGCGAACTATTCTATTTCAATGTGGAGAAAATAAATACAATTTTCCTCATTTCCTCATTTCTTAGATATTTATTAAGATATATATGCACTCAGCAATGATATATGGGTGGACGGATAGCTCAGTGGTTTGCACACTGGCCATCCAATCCTGAGGTCGGGGTTCGATCCCTGGCAGCTTCTCGGGAATTTTCAGAAACGCTTTTCAGTGTTTCCCACCAAACTAGAGGTGTACTGGTCAGGAACCCAGGCAATCCTTGCGTGTATCAGTGCTATACACTGGGCACGTTAAAGAACCAGGCTGTCTATTCGAAACGAGCTAGGCTAAGTTAGCCGGATAAGCCTGTATCTGATTTCTGATCTCTCTGTCGTGGGGGCTTTGTCTCACTCTGTCCCTCTGGTCAGATCGCTCTGTGTCTGTACTAGTAGAGGATGAATTATGCGCCCTGTGTGGCTGCATTTGAACTATGTAAAGCGCCTTGGGCGCTATATAAATCTGGTAAAATTTAATGTACAACGCCAGTGAATATACTATGTGTAAAATTAGGCGTTTAATCAAATAAAGCAGTTTCAGTTTTATATGAAATTCGTTAGTGTTCCCCACATATTTCCCCATTAATCCGCTTGTTAAGAAATATTTCCACATTCAATGTAATCAATAAGTCATTATTGTGCTTTATCATTTGGAGTAAATTTCCTGACATTCTGAAAGAAATACTCAACAAGAATTTATAATACCAGAATATAAGTTGTACATGTAATGTTTCGGGAAATATTGATATAATTTGTTTGTATTAGGCAAATGAGCCGCACCTTAAAAGAAAATGTAAGTAATTCAATATTTCGTGATATTTGACTCACAGTCAACTAACTTAGCAATCTTTCAAATTGGTTATGAAAGAGGATCGAATTACAACCATAATTATGGAGATAACTTACATTTAAAAATTAACTTAACTATAAATGTGCCGTACCAAAGATAAATATCTAACAGGGAAAGGCATGTTCCAAACAACGCAGCCTCCCAAACCGCAACTCACAGCACGCGGACATGCACACTACCAACACACACATTTCCACCCCGCCCTCCCCCACACACACGCACACGCACACGCACACGCACACACACACACACACGAAACATAAACAGGAGGACAAAACGAACAAATACAGAAACACAGTGAGCATCGACTTGAAAATGTTAGTAGCCAAAACACTAGTTTCATCATATAACTATTTCTACACTACAGGTTTATCATTTGTGTCAAATGACGATTTATAGTAACTATCATATTATTCTAAAAACAGGAGTTCTGAAAAATATAAATGATAATTACTTTATGTATGTTTATAACATTTGTAATTATTACTTAAAACTAAAATTTCAGCAAAGTTTCCTATGACATTTAACAAAGTATTCGTATATTACCATCAATTAACTTTTATTCTTATTAACATTGTTTTACTGACCCTTAAAAGTTACTTTAATAGATTATTAAGATATTTTATGGGAACAAAATGGTTTATTATCGTGGTAAGAAGCAATCATGTCTTGTAAACTCAACACTTTGATGTACCAATTAGCCCTTCGCTAACAAGTAAGTGAGCTAAAGTCTAGGTGTACTAGTAATCATCGTTGCTTAGCATGATGGGAATCGATGACAAAAGGCAAAGTCCTGGTTTCTTTGCAAATACACGGGAAACAAGTTTCAACAGTAGAATTAGCAGCTAACGCAAAATGCCAAATGGAGAAACTGTTAAGTTTGTATATCACACTGTCGCAAAATAAAAATAAGTGGAGATTATCGGCCGGTAATTATCGCAAATACATGGAACTGTTGCGTATACATTAAAATTTTACATCATATTTGTATAGCACTTTCAAGAGTCTACCAGTACAGACACCAAGCAATCTCAACAGAGGGACAGAGTGAGGGAAAGCGCCATGAAATGAGCACCTACACAAAAAAATGCCCTCTTTCCAAGGAATAAACTGTACTGCCGTCTTCGCTTGTCTGAAGACACTTTGGAGCATCTCACATAATTTATAATCAATTCCTGGGTTGGGATTCATACCCGGGATCTCTGGACAGACAGTCCAGCATATTACTACTAGACTATTGCGCCATCCAGTGGCATGGCTGAAGTCGAACAGTACTTTCTTCTTTAATTGGCGTTCAAATTAAGACTATACTTCCATGTTAAAATGTCATTGGCAAATATATTATTCGTGTTTATCAATTACAAATTTCTGCTTGAATTTATTGAAATATTTTTTAAACTTTGACTAACGACTGACTTTAAATATCTATAAACAAATTCTTTTAAATAATTGACGTTACAGTAAGCTCAAAATTGCTACAGAAATAACATGAGATATAGCAAAGTAATACGTTGACGCTGATTCTATAAATGCGGACAATTAATAATGTGGCATAGTACTTAAACTGATTCACAAAGATGTCTTTATAACAAATGAGATGCCTCTGTGAAATATATGATAAGGTCGGTGACTTCGAATCATTTATCCCTCAACGCTGTGTACCCAAAACCTCGCTTGGATGTCGAATTCATTCAAGAAAGGAAACGATTCAGCTGGCTTATCGAAGATCGGAGGCTCTAAGCAGTCATCCGCTGTGTACCTGGGGGTCTTCCTCCATCAGAAGCTGCAAAAGTCACTCTTAGACCTGACCTGTGCCAGTGTGGTTCTAAACCTAGTGAAAAGTAATATTCCAAATGGTTAGACTATAATTTTGCATTTTGTATCTCAAAAAGATTTAAATGTTTCTTTTAGGTACTGGAAGTGAATAACCTGAATATCTACGCTGGCTGCTCATATGTAAAACAAGGCGGACAAATTAGATCAAGGACGTTTCGCACACCCCTACGCCCACCTCATCTCCTCGCCAGCTAATGTATAGTAGGATTCATAATGTTGCATTTCCTACAAAGTACAGGCCATATTAACACCTGTTTTAATGGCTGGGCATATTTCGGGCCTTTAATGTTATTATTTTTGTTGCTCTTGTTGCTCTGCTATCTGCAAAGATATTTAGTACAAGCGTATTTTCTTATATTTTAATACGCTGATTAAGTCAATTGGAAAAGATGACGAACTTGTTGTGTACGTTAAGAAAATACCACATCGTATGGGCTCTTTAATAAACATTTGCAGACGGATATTAACTGGAAATTAGAATCGTCTCTATGCAGCGGCATGAAAATATTGTATATCTTTGTCTGTACAATTTACATATGTGCAACATGTTGTTTTTAATCAACTGGTGAAAGCGAAAGCAATTTTAAGTGATCCATTATTCACTTAAGATACATTGATCAAACCGTCAATATGTTTTCATTGGATCAATTTTCGTAGTATTAGCTGAAATAATTGTTCTCTGCACATAAAAAAATTAAACTGTACGAAAGAAAAGAACATCTACTATTATCAGGCTTATACGCTGATTAAGTGCATGTCAGTTTTAGAATTGTTACACTTGATCTGTCTTAAGTTTTTGCTTTCTATCCACAGAACTATTGAGTCATTTACAGAGGATCCCCTTTTAATTTCTCCACAAGATTATCCCATGTACTTTGAAATGCTTCCGTCTGGTTAAGGAAGGTCTTTGCCTTGATATAGGGCAGGCATATTAGAATAACATGTTCGTCGACGTTTATGTTACACCAATAGCTGTTGTAACTTTGGACCAATTGAAAACGACATTAACATTTTATAACGGCTTTCCGTTAACTGTATTATGTAGTAAAATGGCAGTCATCTTTCCGTGTTTGTTAGAAAGGTCAATTATAGGTCTATTTATAACATTGTATCGACATTTTGCTGGTATTTTAATATAGCATTAGCAAATATAAATCACCACAACTGTAAGTTGTAGATTCATCAGTTAGCTGAATTTTCACAATGCGAATGGAGCAAGGGCTAAAAGAAAACAGAAAACCGAATATCTAACTTAAAACTCTATATATAAGAGAAATCTATGAAAAATAATTTACTGTGTATCTTCAAAAAATGTTAATTTTTTGTTCTCAGTTAAAAAAGATGGATTTGTAGTGATTCTTTAAATAAAATATTTCCTTTAAACAGCAAAAGCATAGTAAAGTCATTTTATAAACTTAAGAATTTGCTTGATATATAAAATAGCAAAACAAGCTTTATATTTTATACTCTACTTGCTACTCCAGTTTTGCAACAACAGCACTTTTGAGTACTAGCATAATGAAATATAGTCCATAAAATCTGAGATTGTAACATTTATTGCTTATCAGGAACATCAGTGGAGGCCACACTGATAATGTCTGTAATAAAACCGTAATAATGCGACAAACAACTATTTCAGCATCAACAGCATTATCAAACTGAGCAATAAATTAAACACTTTATACCTTTACTCTAAAATACATTTGAATAAAATGAAACACCCGAATCTTGAACAAAAATAGATCACCATTCTAAACAAACAGCACTGTTCAAGTAATAAAACTGATAGTACTATATTGCAATATGAGTTTGTGATATAGTCGTGTCTGAATTGATGAACACTGGGGTTATAATCTTAAGAACCATTCACAAAGTCACCGCTTAAACTTCAACAATTCTGTTCATATTTAATTTAACATCTTTTTCTTTTCAATTTTATTGAAGAGCCATGCCAAGTGCATTCCAAACACAAGTGATTTCATGCAGATATCATCCTTATCTTTTACTAAATGCAACACATTTTTGTTCTAACAATAGATCCATCAAAGTTGATACCAGCGCTAAGAGAGTTACATTCCCTTTTCTTACGATTATTTATCATTTTCCAAAACTTACAGGAGTCTACTTCTGCAGCTTGGTCAATTTCATTATTCAGTTTAATTAAGTATTCATTAACACAACGTCTATGCATACGTCGAAAATCACGTTTAGCCTCCTTGTAATCTTCATAATAACTGTCATTTACGTCACGTGGTCTACCTTGACGACACCACTCCTGCCTTAAAACTTTCATCCGATTGTGAGCGCTAGTTAAGTCCATATTCCAGTAAGGCTTTAAAAATTCCATGAATCGTTTCTTTGGCAAACAGTTATTCGCATAAGTCAACACTTTGTCTATTAAAGTCGAATAAGCATCGTCTATAGCTGTTGAATCTGATAAATCGTTTTGTGCTAATTGCATTAAATCATCGTCAGACAACAGTAAACTATTATACATACTGAAGTTTTCATCGGTACATTTACCCCAGTTGATATGAACAACATCATTTTCAATATACATATCATATCATCCTTATCTTTTACTCAAAGCAACACGACTGTTCTAGAAGCAAATCATTTAAACTAGATTAAGGAATCAGTCATTACAATAAATATTATAAAGAGACGTTAATAACTTCTCGCATCAACAGCCTATTTAGTCATATATCAAATGATTCTGTGTATGAATTTCATCATCAGTCATCGGATCCGCGACCTAAGATGGAAGAATAACAAGCGGTGAGAGATAACACCAGGCGGGCTAAGACCCTACTTAGAACTCACCAAAAACACTGACTATTGAATAGTTTATCTCCGTTTTCTTTATTAATTATATAAGTAAATTAATTCTTTTAATCTTTTTCCGACTTATAAGAAAAAAAGGTATACAGCCGACGAATTTCTTGGAGATTTTTCATTGAAATATGATTTATTTTTCAGTAATTTTCATGGAGGAACAGATATGAACTGCAGAAATCAGTGCCAACTTTATTAAATGAATAAATAAAACAAGCAAATTCAATGAATTGGTACCCTCCGCCGAAAGAGTTTGTGGTGGGGAATGGCAAAAACATATACCCGGCACAAAATTAAGGATGTTACTAAGAAGCAAATAATTTCATTAGTCAAAATCATTTTAACAGAAAATGAATGCTTTTTTTTTAGGGGGGGGGGGGGGGGGGGGGGGGGGGGCAGCGGGGGTGACCGGGTGAGGGTACAAAACTTCACATGTTGATTATAAATATTGATGGGAAAATAAAAATGAAAAAAAAATGGGGGTGGGGAGGGGGGAGGGATGCATGATCGGGGGTTGTGGGCATGAATGACTGAGTGGAGAGTGAGGTGGGGAAAAAGTACAACTTTGCATGTTAATAAAATATTCATGGAAGGCTTTTTGTGGGGGGTGCGGAAGGGGTGGTTGGGAGGGGTGGGGGTGTGACCAAGGCAAGGTGGTGACCAGGTGTGGGTACACAATATCACATATTTATAAAAAATGTTCATGGAAAAGAATAAAACTTCAGAAGTTTAAGGAAATTCTACCAATTGGTTGGTTTGATATGTACAAATCTGTGGATCTTTAAACCATTAAAGGGCAATAACTCTAAGGGAAACTGAATCCAAAAAATGACGGGCATCATCACAGTATACTGGTTCATGTTTATTTCAGGTTTTATGAAATTCTACCTGAAAGTTAGTGAGAAATGGCTGCAGACCGACATTTTTGGGCATTTTTCATTAAATCAAGGGCAATAACTCTAAGGGAAATTGACCAATCCAAAAAAAAAACTTGACGGGCATCATCGTAGTATGTTAGTTCATCTTTATTTCAAATTTCATGAAATTCTACCTGCTAATTACTGAGAAATGACTGCGGACGGACATTTTGGGCATTTTTCAGTAAATAAAGGGCAATAACTCTAAGGGAAATTGACCAATCCAAAAAAAAAACAACTTAACGGGCATCATCGCAGTATGTTGGTTCATGTTTATTTCAAGTTTCATGAAATTCTACCTGCTAGTTACTGAGAATGCAGCGCACGGACGGACAACGTCATTTCAATACCCCCTCCCAATTTCATCGGCGGGGGGATAATAATCCTCCTTCTTCAGTAATATCTCATGATTCTAGTAACATATAAAACCGTAAAGCAGAACGAGAAAATCTGGGTCTTGAATAAGAGACTAAGCAAGATTTTCAAACCGTCATTAGCTATGTTACAATGAAAATAGAGATATGAATATTTCATAGTTTTTGTTTATACGGCAATTTTCCTTTATTAAATTTCTTTGTTAGTCAGTTTGTCGTTCCAATTAAATGCAGATTAATACTGTTGTTTTCTTGCGAATTTTCGTGGTTGTGATACAAGATGCCCCCAGCAATGCTTATTGCATGTGCTAGGTAAAACCAGTGATCTTCCGTAAACCGGTTAGATAGTTTCATCATATGACTATTTCTACACTACAGATTTATCATTTATGTTAAATGACGATTTATAGTATTGCTTTTTGTATTCCAAGCTATCCTATTCTAAACGCAGGAGTTCAAATCCAATAAATGTTTACTATTTACCCAACTGTATACGGTTATTACAGATTGCTAGATATTCAAATACCTTAACCATTAACTTACAATCTATCTCAAGTTTTGCTAAACAACACTTTTGACAAGTAGGACAACAGAATTATATTTTCTCGACTTTAGATGCATAAATGTCTACATGTTTGTGGAATATTAATTGAATAATAAATTGTATAAAACTTTATTTCGTCATTTCTCAGTTTTCACTTATCTAAACTTATTGCAACAAAAGCTTTTAGCGATAGCTCTATCCTTTATCTAAATAATATTTCTGATATTTGATTGCAGACTGATCACTGAGTAGTCCATAAACACTGAGATTGTAACGCTCTGTTGTTTATCAGGAATAACAGTTCATCTGTGGCAGCTACATGGTTGATACCTAAGATAAAACTTGAATAATGTGACGAACAACAATTTATTTTGCCAAAAAATAAAGATATTTATTCTAAACAAACGACACTGATCAAGTAATAAAACTACTGTACACCAAGTAATAAAACTACTGTACACTGTACACAAGCAAACAGTTGATACTGATCTGTAGCTTTGATTCACTTAGAATTTCAAAAGCGTTATGTTATATCGGCGTAACTCTCTATCCAAAAATGGAATCATTATGCTTTTATTTGCTATCCAAATACGGAATCATTATATTCTTTTGTTGTTTTATGTTTAACGCTGTTTTGCAATAGTATTTCAGTCAGTTTACCTATCGAGTGTTCCTACATTTTATATCACCTACGCAAGGTAGTGCCAACTTCCCTACATCAATGAACCAGAGGTAGAGAACGAATGACACAATATCTTTCATCAAATTATCACGGAGAACATACGCCTCGCCCGGAGATCTAACTCATGAACCCACGATCCATAGATTTGTACTGTCCCTTTGAGCTCAATCTGACTAAAGTACTTGATCTTCTAAACGAAGATCTGAAAACGACCCATTCACATTCGTCTTCTGTTTATTTTGGATTTCCAAGATCGCTATTTTCATTTTCGCAAATCTATTTTTGTTTGAACCAATCAGAAAATTTGTTCGAATGTCAAAGAGTAAGAAAAATTTGCAGTTAATCCAGGGCTCAAACCAAGGACCTCTCGCTTACAGAGCAGGTGCTCTACCGACTGAGCTAACCGGCTATCTGACATTTTTTACATAAAAATTGTTAATATCAAATACCAAGGCTTTTCAAAGCTTGCAGAATGTTGTAAGTTAACTTTTGATTGGCTAGCGGAAGGGTTGTCAGAACGAGGCCATCAATAGCTCGTTGTCAGATCCTATGCGTAGCGTAATAGGATATGTACTTTAGTCAGATTGCCTTTGAGCTAAGCTAGCAAGGACATGTTAAAATAATATTCTGCATACTCATCATATATCAGTTATTATACGTGTACGTATAAACAGTGATAGAAACTTTCATAGTATCGTTTCACATTTCACATTATCATGATTGGCCACGGGGCACTTGCACGTTAGCGCGAGAAGTTTATGTCCGGAAATAGAAATGTTATCATGACGTTTCATGGACGTAAAACAGGTACTGATCCAAATCCAATATTAGTTGTTTCATCTGAAGCGTAACGTCATGTCATGAAATAACATATTTTCAAGAATTACACTACATGTATTTGTGACAATGTGCGTGCGTGCAATTGTAAAAACATTTAACTTGTAAAATATATTAGGAAAAATTAAATACGCCAATCTTCTAGCCTGAAAATGCTGACAATTACTGTCAGTCTTAGCCAAGTATTTGTTCGAATGTCATACTAAACTTTTCTTGCTAATTTTAGATAATCATGCAATGAACAGGTAAATACATGAGAGAGTGTTGCCTGTGTGTGATAATGGTCCTAGCAAGTCTTGTCATTGACGCACAGTTCTTCCATTTATTTGCCTGCAGTAGCCGGAACATGATCTTAGATGAATTGCCAGGAAATTACCCATTCCAATGTAAAACATATGCAGTTCACATAATTTTAAGTAATTTAGCTTGTGTTTGATAATTAAGGTTATATCGAATAGTTGAGAAAAAAAGTTCAAGCAAATATAGTTGACATCAGAAACTTCCGTCTGTTCAATATCGGAGATGTCTTTCCAGAGATCCATTCTGTAAGTGTCGACAATGCATTATATTCGTGCTCCCCAATCAATGCAAAAATGTCTGATTTTTCTTGATATGCCCAAAATGATCATATGATTTAGACGTGTATTAACGTTCAGTGTTAGTTATGTGTCCGTATCCTTCTTTTAGATTTCTTTTCAGTTCCCGATGAATTAATTACATTATATTTCTTACCACTTTCCTGATGCAACGTCTAATATTTGAGGAGATCAACTGATGAAAATTAAAGTTATGACTTTTGTTTTGAGCGATTAAATTAACAAATTCGTGTCAATTTATCAAACTTATTTTAGGGAAACTGAATGAGATCTGACATTCTTGTAGAAGTATATCACGTTCGATTAGTATTTTTACTTCGATTATGAAAACGTATCACATAACCATCGAATTAGAACAAATCAACATTTAGAAGTCAACATTTTCTATTACAAGCATTGCTTTAATAGCATACAATGATTTAGTATCTTCCTCTTCTAATAAAATAAAAATACCATTTACATTTTATTTTTAACGGTCTGTGTATCTATATTTTTTGGCTTAACTTTATATTTGTTGCGGTGCTTTAGGGGTGCTATGTGCTTCCAGAAAATCTAACCTAGTAACCTATTATTCTTTTCTTTGAATAGTTTTGCACCGGTGTGGGGTTTGTTAGCTTCTACATGAATATCTACCATCCGTCAGAAATGCTGGTAATTAATCAATCACAAACATACTTACGCGCCATTGATAAGAGGCACACGTTTATGACGATAAAACAAATTGTTTGATATGTTTCAGCCGAAAGCTTTGTTTGGACATTGAAGCGTTAGCGTGTCTTTTTTACAGCAGAAATTAGAGACATCCGATGAACAATAGAACATTTGTCGCGATACATTTATGGGAACAGTTGGGAACCTTTATGAAATAACATTATACAGGAAAAAGAATGATGTCTGTGCTGTATTGCTACGGGGACTAAGCTAAAAATTATTACTCGTTCTACAATATTTTTCTACCCTTACCTTTTTTTTTTAAAAAAGATATCTGCAAACGACACTTTACATACTTATAATTTCATTTAAATTTCTCTGTTATGCCAAGACATTTAGCAAAAAGTTCCAAGTAATCTGTGCATCATGAACTACTTTGCCTTGTGAACTAATTGGTTTGACAATTACGATATTTATAGGTACATAATGATTTAAGTTTCGTGAAAATAAACAGCAGAGTTTAAGTGATTCGTAAAGACGACATGCTAATTAACCATTTCTAACAATCAACAGAAATTGTTAGTATAAGCTAAATGCCAGGATAAATCATTGCTTAATGAAAAACGGGGACACCAGACTGTGCAAATCTATCAGTAGAATCACAGTTAAGTAGGTTTTTGCGTAACATAAGAGAGCAGCTTTACACTGAGTTATGAAACTGCCCCAAAAGTGGAAACAAGACATATTCTAAGTCAAACACAAAGAGCGATTTACAGACTTGCGTTTGGGCGATGATCAATATAAATAACTGCGAAATGTAAATCAATATAAATAACTGCCTTTCCAAAACCAAACTCACTACAAAGCTATTGAAAGATATTTTATATCAAAGAATTTTATGTTTATCCAGAACATTTATCATTTATAATCAACACGTTCATAATCTATCATGAAGTTTATATCAGTGTATAAAGAACTACAAACGTATTACGAAATATACCTCCAGTTACCAGCAGACATCTCTTGAAAATTTACTACTGATATGTATCCAGACCGAAATTTATCTACTGTGTAGCGAATAACGCCCAAAAGTGATTGGATTATAAACAAAGAAACCTCAGTATGAGATGTCGTTTCAGGCTTGTGAAATGATTTTCTCTGTTTAACAGGGAAACAATCAGACGAATTTCAAGTACGAAATATTTTATATGTTTGAAACGTTTATCCCCACTTAGGGAGAGAGCAACAAGCAATATTTCAACCACACATTGTTCCAATTAAGTTTTTAGAGCTGTTATGTAAATAACCTACATATAACATCTTAAGACGATTTATATTGACATTATGAGACATGAACTCTACTGTTTATTAAATAACAAAGGTCAGTACAAACATATATAGATGTTTATCTTAAGGAGGTAGGTTACCTTGTTACAAGGGTAAATTCAAATTAGTTGAACCGCAGCACATTTTTTGTATTTCGTGTAATATGAAGTTTTAACTGCTACAATCTCAATTTCGTTTGTCTCTGTCCCTTCAAGTTCATATTTTATCCAGGTTTGAAGAACATGACCCTCCAAAGGTATTTCATATTGAAAGAAGAAGGAAAATACGGATATTTAACACTTTTCAGTGTATTTTAGTTTCATTGATATCCGTAGAAGTCTGCATAATTGATAATTTTACTAGTATGCACGTTATCTTTCTAATAAAAGCTTAAAATGTATATGTCGCGGGGCTCGTGTTTCCATGGTAACGCATTTTCTCTCATTTTTAAACAACTATGTATAAAAATAGGGGTTTTCGACGGCTTCAGTGCCATTCTGTTAATGACCAACATGGAATATTTGGGTAATATTATTAGCAAAATACCAAGCACTTTACATGGTACCCTATTTTTCTTAAAGTTTAAAGTAACCATGGCAACAGAGATGTTTAAAATAGCTTATATCTTGCTTTTTGTCGTAGTTTCTTATAAAAAATATTGAATAAGATTATCTTTCTAGTTAATGTAGCTATAAAACATATTATTTCTAACGTAAGTTATATTTTCGTGTTACTAGCATTTATTCAAACAAAATTCACAGCTTAGAATACTTACAGCAGTACCCCTTGTCTGGCATTTTTCATGGAAAAATCGTTAAGCATGCTGCTATTTTTCTCATGGATATTGTTGAAATGAAAATAAAAAGCCGAAGCTGTGTTTCTTAAATAGACCAGTGTCAACGCTTTTGAATTTTACATTTAGATACATAGGTCACGAGCTTCGTTTCCATGGTAACATCAATTCAATTCAAGAAACCACAATTTTCTACCGAAATTTGAACAATTTTAGATCTTAGTTTTAGTATATAAGTAACAAATTATCAACGGAACCGGAAAAATAGGTATTACAAATCAAACTGCTAGATTTTATATTTGAAAATAGCCGTAACAAGTAACCTTTCACCCAGCTATATTCCAAATAACATTGGTTACTATCATCCATTTTCTTACATTGTGCATAACATTTCAATATAACTATATAAAAGAAGCAAAATATTGATTTTTATTCAGAACAAAAGACTCATAAAAATATTTCAGCAAATAATGGTTATTTGAAAATAGTTAAAACAAAAAAAATGCACAGAATTACGTACTTTCAAGATAAAAACTATTAATTTTGCGCAGTAACTGACACGTAACGTCATGACGTCAGTGACGTCATTTTAAGGCAACATTGTTTTGAAGCGTTTCTGCAGCAATCTATTCATTATTTCTGCATTATTAAACCATAAAGCATCAGACCGAAGACAGGTTCATGATTTGTTTTCAGAAGAATGAATATACAAACACATTTAGTTTGTCGTAAACGTCGTCGTAAATCGTCACGTTAGCTTCCGGTTGGACATGCGCACATACAAATATGAAGGTAACCTACCTCCTTAAAAGCAAATAACGTTCAAAGGAACGTCCATCAGCGGCAGGAATAAATACAGCAATAAAACAAGCATTTCAAATATCAATTTAAAAGCATATTAATGCTTCTTGAGAGTTCTATAATAATTCTGAAATGCTATTTTTCATTCTACGGAAGTGTGGCAAAATTGTAACACGACAAACATTCATTTTAAACATAGCATCTGAGACAAGAGTTCACTTTTTATTCTAATTTCATTTTATTTTAAATGAAATGTACTTTAAACAAACGAAAATGTACAGTAAATTTTGAACTAATTATTGTTCTATAATATACAACTGCAGTGTATCTGAATTATCAGAATAAAATTCTTGTCATCCATCTAGGAAAAAAGGACATTCTGGGGTTTAAAGAAAAAATGGAATGACGTGATAAGGATTTATAGTAAAGCTTTAACTCTTTTAGCATATATGTGTCTAATTCCCATGAGGTAAATGGCTACAATCTCATCTAAAGGTAATTGTCTTGAATCAGTGCTGTATCATGAAAGTTGAAAAGATTTTACTCGCTTAGAGATTGACAGCTCTAATCATGCGCATATAGTCTCCCCTTGAGCATAAGTAATCTTGCTCCTTTTGAGCTGCGTGCATTGACTGAAGAATTCTTATTGAGGTGACTGCTGTTCGTGAAACAGCAGCGTTGTTTGTGCCGTGTGGCGGCCGTAAGAAGTATCCCCGTACATTCAATCAGGGCTGTTATATTTCGATCTTCTCAGATCGTTCAGCACGACTTTTATGTCGTGTTATTGGTACTGTTTAGTTTCTCAACATTACCATGTTGTTTAATCACCCCTTGGATATGGTGCCTGCTTTTTAATTTTGTCTTTTGACAGTTCCTGTGATACGCAGGCTCCATAACCTCAGATCCCCTTCCTAAATTCCAGTTCGTTTATTTCTGCCCATTGTTTTCTCGTTTGGGGCAAACCCTTTACTTTATCTGGGGACCAAACGCCGCTCTTCATGGAATTACACGCCTCAACACGTGTATCATTGAAGGTTCCATGTTCACCGCCGTTTGAATACATCTGCGGATGTCTTTAAATTGTTTTTGGTACTTTTTGCATGTGCAAATGTTGAGTTCTGCTCAACCCTGGGCTAGAGGGCGTGGACGGTAGCATGCATTTCCACTACCGTCCATGAACAGGCTCAGTCAGACCGAGCCTGCAACATTTTCATTTTTGTCGTGTTGAGCAATCTGTGAAGTTTTCACTATTCTCTACTTTAATATTTTACAGATTTTATACCACTGTCATTTTTACGAAAGAAGCTACAATGTTTAGATGTACCGCAACATTTTAATTCAAAAATATTACTAAATCAGGCAAGAACATTTCTCATGCTGCTCATGTAACTTTGGCACTGACTATGGAATAGTGTTTTCACTAGAATTTCTTTTAATATATGGATTACGATCAATTTATATTTATTTCTTAAATAGTGGATGGACAAAGAGGTAAAATGTCAAATTTTCTTGATGTCATATTTATTCATAAGTGCTTAAGAATCAACACACCCCATAGACGAATTATTCAAAAAATCATAATTATAATTTTTAACATCTGACAATTTCAAAAACAAATATTTGAAGTTACATGCTTGTTTCAAAGTATAATGTAATAATTATTATTTATGATGAATAAATTATGACTCAGTAGACAATTATTCAGAAGATGACGTCATAAACCATAGTAAGTTCCGTTCCAAATTTCCTTACTACTTAAAACATACTGTCGCTACAATTTCCATAAGACACGCTATCTCTGTATGTTATTGCCAAATGGACGGAAATGTTGATGACAATACAAAAACTTCCACTGAACGGGAAATTACTATTTTTGTCCATCAAACCGTCGTTTTCTACAAGAATAACACAATATTAGGCATTATGCATAGTTTTGATATCAAGAATGGCTTGCATATATGCGAACTGAAACAGAGTTATGAAAAATCCCACATACTTAATATATATTCCCATTTGATTGAAATACACTGCTGTGAGAATTTCAATACGAATATTTCCTGATACTATGCAAGAGTATATGCATGGTAATTAAGGAATGTTTTCACTTTTCGGTTTAGGTGTACCATGTAGTCCAAACACAACGGTAATTTGAACAGGTAAACATGATTGGCCTGAAGACAAAAAAAAGTTGTGTATCATATGTGGACATAATATCAACCGCCGATACATTAGTCTGATACTTTAAAGCTTTGTCTTTTGCTTATCGTTCATGTCTTTTCAGAACACTTTGTCCCAGTGCAAGCTTACCGACAACATGATCTCAGATGGATTACCACGAAATGACTCAGTTCAATGTAAAACCTGTGCAATTCACAGTAAATAAAATAATTTAGGTGTGTTTGATAATTCAGGTAATATCGGATTGTGTTTGTATTTATCTGGAGAAATAAAACTCAAGCAAATACAGTTGAGGTCAGAAAATGCCGTATAAGTTCAATATCGGTGATGACTTTCCAGAGAACCATTGTGTAAATATGGACAATGCATAATATTCGTGCTCTCCAATGCAAAAAAGGTTTGATTTTTCTTATATGTCCCAAATGATTATATAATTTAGACTTGTATCTGCGTTCAGTGTTAATTATGTATACGCAATCTGACTAAAGTACTTGATCTTCTAAACGAAGATATGAGGATGACCTATTCACATTCATCTTTCTGTATAACAAAATTATTAGGACTTTCGATATTGCTATTTTTATTTTCGCAAATCTATTTTTTATTTGAACCAATCAGACGACTAAATTCAACAAGCATTTGGCTGAACCATCAAAATAGCGTCGAACGTCACATGGTTAGAAAAATGTGCAGTCAGTCCGGGGCTCGAACCTGGGACCCCTTGCTTACAGGGCGAATGCTCTACCGACTGAGCTAACCGGCTGCCTGATACATATTTTCCTTTAATGTGACCGTAAGTCCGTACCGTGACATATGATACCTCTCAAATCACAAGGGCGCAGTCATGATGTGGTCGTCATAAGAATTATAAACATGAAAAACCAAGGCTAATTATAGATTTTTTAAATTTCTACTTTCACTTTCAAAAGTTGAAAGTAAGGCTCAGAAGGGTCGTCAGAACGAGTCTATCAATAGCACGTCTTCAGATCCAAAGCGTAGCGTTAATTGGAGAGTGACGTACTTTTGTCAGATTGTATGTATCCGTATTCTTCTTTTAGATTTCTTTTCAGTTCCCGATGAAATAATTGTATTACATTTCTTACCACTTCCCTGTTGCAATTAACGTCTAGTATTTGAGGAGATCAAATGATGAAAAATAAGCAGTCATGACTATTGTTTTGAGCGATTAAATTAACATAATTCGTGTCAATTTATCAAATATATTTTAGAGAAACTCAATGTGATTTGACATTCTTGAAGAAGTATGTCGCGTTCAGTTAGCAGTAATTTACTTCAATTATGAAAACGTATCAAATAACCATCAAATCTGAACAAATCAACATTTAGAAGTAACATTTTTCTATAACAAGCATTGCTATAATAGCATACATCGCCTTTTGTATCTTCCCCTTCTAATAAAATAAAAATACCATTTACATTTTCTTTTTAACGGTCTGTGTATCGAAGTACAGATGCATCTGTATTTCTTGGCTTAACCCGTCTGCTATATCTTTCCAGAACAGTTTCTTTCTGTTACGGGCCTACTTTGCAATGCACGGCTCTCTGGCTGCGTTAGGGGAGCTCTGTGCTTCCAAGAATCTAACCTTAACTTCTATTCTTTTTTAAAAAAAGTATGTTTTTTGCACCGCGATGGGTCATTTTGTTACTAGATGAATTGTCACAATTTGTCAGAAATACTGGTAATTAATCAATCACAAACATTGATAACACGAACACTTTTATGACGATAAAACACAAATTGATTGATATGTTTCGGCCGAAATCTTTGTTTGGACACTGAAGCGGTAGCTTGTTTCTTTTACAGCTGTAATAAGAAATATCCAGTGAACAATAGAAAGTGTGTCGCGATTCATTTATGGAAACTGTTGCGAACTTTTATGAAATAAGGTTATATAGAAGATAAGATTAGGGTCTTTGCTGTATCGCTACGGTGACTATTCTAAAATGTGTTTTGACATTTTATCAACAAATGACAATTTACTTACTTATAATTTCATTTTAATTTCTCAGTTATGACAAGACAAAGAAGCAGGAAGTTCTAAGTAAATTCTGCATACATCATCATAAACTACCTTGCCTTGAGTACTAATTGGTTTATTGACCATCGAAAGACTCTTTAACTGATCATTAAGATATTTATAGGTACATAATGATCCAGTTTCGTGACAAGAAACAACAGAGTGTAAGTGACTCGTAAAGACAACATGTAAATTAACCATTTGTAACAATCAACACAAATTGTTAATACAAGCCAAAGGCCAGAATAACTCATTGCTTAATGGGAAACGGGGACATCAGACAGTGCATATTTTTTAGAAGAATCACGGTCGTAAAATAAGAAAACAATTTTACACTGAGGTATGAAACTCCCCCAAAAGTGGAAACAAAATGTTTCATATTCTAAGTCACACACAAGGAGAGTTTTACAGACATACGTATGGTCGATGATCAATATAAAACTTCGAAATGTGTTTGCCTTTTTAAAAGCATATCACTACAAAGCTATTGAACGATATTTTATATCAAAGAAGTTATGTTTGGCCAGAACGTTTATCATTTATCATGAACACGTTTATAATTGATCAGGAAATTTATATCAGTGTATTAAAAACTACTAACGTATTACGAAATGTACCTCCATATACCAGCAGACATGACTAGAAAATTTACTACTGATATGTATCCAGACTGAAATTTATCTTCTGTGTAGCGAATAACACCCAAAAGTGATTGGATTATAGACAAAGAAAGCTCAGCGTGAGATGACGTTTTAGACTCGTGACATGATTTTCTCTGTTTTACAGGGAAACAATCAGATGAATTTCAAGTTCGAAATATTTCATATGTTTGAAACGTTTATCCCCACTTAGGGAGAGAGCAACAAGCAATATTTCAACCACACATTGTTCCAAAGTGGAATTGCTGATTAAGTTTTTAGAGCTGTTAAGTAAATAACCTACATATAACATCTTAAGACGATTTATATTGACATTATGAGACATGAACTCTACTGTTTATTAAATAACAAAGGTCAGTACAAACATATATAGATGTTTATCTTAAAAGCAAATAACGTTCAAAGGAACGTCCATCAGCGGCAGGAATAAATACAGCAATAAAACAAACATTTCAGATATCAACTTCAAAGCATATTAATGCTTCTGGTGTTCTATTCTGAAGTGCTATTTTTTATTCTACGAAAGTATAGCAAAATTGTAACACGACAAGCATTCATTATAAGCATAACATCTGAGACAGGAGATCACTTTTTATTCTAATTTCATTCTATTTTAAAAGAGATGTATTTTAAACAAAACGAAAATGTACAGTAAATTGTGAACCAATTATTGTTCTATAAAATACAACTGCAGTGTATCTGAAGTCTTGTCATCCATCTAAGAAAAAAAAACATTCTTGGGCTTACAGAAAAAATGGAATGACGTGATAAGGATTTATAATAAAGTTTTAACTCTTTCAGCATATGTGTCTAATTCCCATAAGGCAAATGGCTCCAATCTCATCCAAAGGGAATTGTCTTGAATCAGTGCTGTATCATGAAAGTTCAAAAGATCTTACTCGCTTAGAGACTGACAGATCTAATCATGCGCATATAGTCTCCCCTTAAGCATAAATAATCTTGCTCCTTTTGAGCGGCGTGAATTGACTGAAGAATTCTTATAAAGATGACTGCTGTTCGTGAAACATGGCTTTAATATTTAACAGATTTTATCCGACTTTCATCTGTTATATTTGGATGTACCGCAACATTTTACTTCACAATTTACCAAACCTGGCAAGATGATTTCTCATACTGCTCATGTAACATTGACACAGACTATGGTATAGTGTTTTCGCTTGCATTTCTTTTAATATATGAATTACGATCATTTTATATTTGTTTCTTAAATATTGGATGGAGAAAGAGGTAAAATGTCAAATTTTGTTGATGTTTTATTTATTTATAAGTCCTTAAATAGCAACACACACCATAGACGAATAACTCAAAAATCAAAATAACATTTGACATTTTCAAAAACAAACATTTGAACTAACATGCTTGTTTGAAATTATTATGTTATAATTATTATTTACGATGAATGGATTATGACTCAGTAGACAATTAGCCAGAGGATGACGTCATAAACCATAGTAAGTGCCGTTACAAATTTCCTTACTACTTAAAACATACAGTCGCTACAATTTCCATAAGACACGCTATCTCCGTATGTTATTGCCAAATGGACGGAAATGTTGATGACAATAACAAAACTTCCACCGAACAGGAAATTACTATTTTTGTCCACCAAACCGTCATTTTCTGGTATTTGGCATTATGCCTAGTTTTGATATCAAGAATGTCTTGCATAAATGCCTGAAATGACCTCTACTTACTTGTTTCCAATTGAAACAGACTCATGAAAAATCCCATATATATAACATATAATCCCATTTGAAAATAAATAAATAAATTGAGTGAAATACACTGCTGTGAAAATTTCAGTTGATACTATACAATATAGCCTGTCCAATTGCATATGCATGGTAATTAGGGGAATGGTTTCACATTTCATTTAGTCCAAGCACAACGGTAATTTGAACAGGTAACCATGATTACACTGGAGACAACAAAATCAACATAATTTTGTTTAATATCATCTGTGGACATAATATCAACATTTGATACATTAGTCTGATACTTAAAACCACCTCGGTAGCCTAGTGGTAGGGCGTCCGCTTGGAGTGCGGGAGGTTGTGGGTTCGATCCCCGGCCGCGTCATACCAAAGACGTAAAAAATGGAACTACCAGCTTCCTCGCTTGGCGCTTAGAATTTAGAGGGTAGTGTTAGGACTGGTCAGCTCGGTGTCAGTATAATGTGACTGGGTGGGGTATCATGTCACGTGTATACGGCGTGATATTCCAGTGAGGCAGCACTATAAAGTTGGGCATTGTGCTCACTGCTACAAGTAGACAACGTCGTTTATATGACTGAAAAAATGTTGAAAAAGACGTTAAACCCGAACACACACACACACACAGAGTCTGATACTTTAATGCTTTATCTATTGCTTATTGTTAATGTTATTTCAGAACACTTTGTCCCAGTGCAAGCTTACCTCCAGCAAAGTGAGGAAAATGAATTACTAAAGAAAATTTATTTAGTTTCAGCTAGGAGACACAGACACATCAAAGTTCATGAACTTGAATAATATGAATGATTCATTAAATGAGTGATCATATCTTGGACTAATAAAATATATCATTGTATATAGAGGATATTACATGAGTGTCTTTTCATATTGAATTCATTAAACGAGTTGAATAAAATAAAAAAATTCAAAGCGAAAGACACAAATGTAATATTCTTTTTATCACATGTAAGCTTTACCTGTTTAAACATCAAGCCTTCTTCCTTCTTTACCTATTTTAGACCAAGTAAATTCAGCCAACGTCTTCTGTAAATAAACAACGTCAACGTCAAAGCTTTATTACACTAGTGTTTTTATCATATTTATGACGTCAAATGAGTGATAAATTAAATTAAATTAAGATATATTAACTGCTTGACAAAGATTGGTCTACTCCGTAGAAACACAAGCTATTATAGTGCTGTGAAAAAAGTAACTGTATCACACTTTTCACGATAAACCCATTTATCAATTTTTGTTTTACAATATCGTGTGATTTTATTCAGTTCTGCAGAAATAAGTATGTATGACAAGGTAAAAATTGAATCATTTCAAAATTTCAAATTTCCATGAAAATAGACAATGGATTAGCTGTTTTGTCTAAAGAAACCATTTACATCATTTCAAAAGCATGTTTACTTAAATAGTGTTAAGCTTTGAACTTTTGAAGGCAAAAGGTTGTTTAGTTATTCGTATGAAAAATGACGAGTCAGCAGAAAATGTTTGTTTGGTTCGTGCTGTTCTTGCAATATTAAGAAAGTCAATTATTTTAAAGTAACTGCTTTGTAGCTACTATATTCAAACAATAGAAAGAAAAAAATATGTAACATCTAAACCACTTTTATTATTTCCTTGTCAACTGAATCTGTTTCCCTAAGTGTTAGACCTGTGCATTTTTCATTCAAGATGAATTATTATGATATTTGATGTTATTGATCATTGTCCTTAAAATAGAGTTAAGTTCTATAAGCGGTACGTCAGTAACTTTTGTGAAAATATAGAAATATAAATAGATTAAAGAAATGAGCCGTGCCATGAGAAAACCAACATAGTGGGTTTGCGACCAGCATGGATCCAGACCAGCCTGCGCATCCGCGCAGTCTGGTCAGGCTCCATGCTGTTCGCTTTTAAAGTCTATTGGAATTGGAGAAACTGTTAGCGAACAGAATGGATCCTGACCAGACTGCGCGGATGTGCAGGCTGGTCTGGATACATGCTGGTCGCAAAGCCACTATGTTGGTTTTCTCATGGCACGGCTCAAATTTGTCTGAGTTATATACATTAGCATTTACCTAACTACCTCAGTTAATTACTTTGAAATGTATTTTACCAAAACGTTTGAATCAGTTCATATACTTATAAGTCAGGATGCTATAATTATTAAACTAATATGAAATAAGGCACTGCCTCAATCGGGAATCGATCAGAATTCAACTCATCCCTTTAACATTTAAAAAACTGTCTACTAGGGTGTTTAATAACAGGCAAATTGTTGAGAAGCACAATGACAGACTTAAGGTGATCACAACAGCTCACACTGTGCTCAGGTGAGCTAAAATCATACAAACTTAAAAGTTACTAGATTGCAACTCACTGTTAACAAGACTTAACAGACACACATTAACAATCTATTTGCACCACGGCAGGTTAAGAGCTCAGTCTAGGGAGACATATTAGCCTTCTTGTGCAGGCTTGGTTTTTTCTATTTGTGTTAATTGTAATTCTGAAATTACTTGTAAAACAAATCCTAATTTTGCTTTTATATAAACATCACAAAGACTTGCATTACACTTTATTTATTGAATAAACTGTTCACATGTTTAAGTTTTATCTGTATACACATTTATAATGATCACAGATCACATAATTTGTTTTATCCATACATGAAATATAGCTGAACTGTGAATAACAACTTTTAATAACAGTACTGGATGCTTTTGTCAGGCTTTGAAATAAGTATTGTCAAAATAAGGAAAATGTGACTTGCTGTAATCTGTATTCTAAAATGTACAATTTCTCTTACAACAAGAACAAATAAACAAGAGGGCCATGATGGCCCTGTATCGCTCACCTGGCATATTGACATAAAGATCATCAAGATCAACATTCTGACCAAGTTACATTAAGATATGATCATAAATGTAGCCTCTAAAGAGTTAACTAGCTTTTCCTTTGATTTGACTTGGTGACCTAGTTTTTGACCCCACATGACCCAGATTCAAACTTGACTGAAAGATCATCAAGATTAACATTCTGATTAAGTTTCATGAAGATGCAGTCATAAATGTGGCTTCTGGAGTGTTAACAAGCTGTTCCTTTGATTTGACCTAGCGACCTAGTCTTTAATCCCACCTGACCTAGATTTAACTTGGCCTATAGATCATCAAGATTAAAATTCTGACAAAGTTTCATTAAGATATGGTCATAAATGTGGCCACTACAGTGTTAACAAGCTTTTCCTTTGATTTGACCTGGTTACATGTACCTAGTTTTTGACCCTAGACGACCCAATATCAAACTTGTCCAATATTTTATTGAGGGTAACATTTTGACCAAGTTTCATTAAGATTGGGCCAAAATTGTGACCTCTAGAGTGTTAACAAGCTTTTCCCTTGATTTGACCTGGTGACCTAGTTTTTGACCCCACTTGACCCAGATTTGAATCTGATCTATGGATCATTAATATTAACATTCTGACCAAGTTTCATGAAGATATAGTCTTAAATGTGACCTCTACAGTGTTAACAAGCTTTTCCTTTGATTTGACTTGGTGACCTAGTTTTTGATTCAAGATGACCCAACATCAAATGTGTCCAAGATTTTATTGAGGGTAACATTCTGACCAAGTTTCATAAAGATTAAGTCAAAATTGTGACCTATAGAGTGTTAACAGTCAAATTGTTGACGACGGACGGACACAGGGCGATCATAAAAGCTCACCTTGAGCACTTTGTGCTCAGATGAGCTAAATGCTAGAGTTGTCACAGGAGTGACGAATTATACCCCCACAATATGGCCTTATCAAAGAACTAAGCCAATAACAAAGCAGCATTTTCTTGAGCTATTACCTAATGACCTCAAATTCAATCTCCATAGTTTCATGATCCTCCGCCCAAGTGTTCTCAAGTTGTTGTATGGAAAAGGTTTAAATGTTCCGGGTCATCCTGACCTTTGGAACTCTAAATCAATACAGGTAATCTGCTGGTCAAGACCAACCTTGTACTAAATTTTGTGTTTCTCATCCCAAGCATCCTGAAGTTATTGTCCAAAAACCGTTTTAAAGAACCGTTATTTATTTTGTTGAATTTAACATCACACCGACACAGGATAGGTCATATGGCGACTTTCCAGTTTTAATGGTGGAGGAAGACCCCAGGTGCCCCTCCGTGCATCATTTTAAAGAACCGGGTCAGTGTGACCTTGACCTGTGACCTACTGACCTCAACATCATTAGGGGTCACCTGCTGGTCATAATCAACCTCCCTAACAATTTTCATGATCCTAGGCTCAAGCATTCTCAAGTTATAATCTGAAAAACATTTCACTGTTTTGCCTTATTGTGGCCTTGACCTACTGACCTCAAAGTAAAACTTGACCTGTTTTTCATGATGTGACACCTGTGTACCAAACTTTATCATCCTAGGCTCAAGGTCTCAAGTTATCATTCGGAAACGGTTCAACTGTTCAAAATCACTGTGACCTTGACCTTTGATCTATTGACCTCAAATTCAAACAACCTGTATTTTATCATGTTACACCTGTGTTACAAAAGCTATGATCCCAGGCCAAAGCGTTTGCAAGTTATCTTGACCTTTGACCTACTGACCCCAAAGTCGAACTTGACCTGTAACTATGTGCCAAAAAATATTTAAATCGGTCAAGCTTTTCATGAGTTATCATCTGGAAGCCATGAAAACCTACTGACTGAAAGACAGACAAGCTTACTACATGGGGGTATAACAGAACATTCTCTTTAAAATCTCATGAAAAATATGAGAACTAGATGCCCACGGGCAATATGTCAAGCCCGCCAGCTGTCAAAAGGACTGGGAGTTGTGCATGACACTCCTTGTCTCATTGAGGCAAACATTTATGCCAAATAAAAGAGATTGCAAAAAGTTACAATATAAGTTATTTACAGTAACAACAAAGGAACGTAAAATTATAAAAAAAAAAATTAAAAAAAAAATTCACACAAAAATCCGCACCATCAGAGATAGGTCAAAATACACCTGAAAACTGGATGTAACATGCATGTTGTACTACAGAAAAGTGGTCTTGATTTTTCCCTACGACCAGTAATAAACAAGTTACAAAAGTAAGCTATTTATAGTAACAACAAAGGGAAGTAATTCTAGGATCTTATGCATAACACTCCGTCGCATGATGATGAACAGTTGTGCCAAGTTACATCAAAATCCCTCTATGCATCAAAAAGAAATGCTCCAGACAAAGTCATTCTTGTATCTGACTTTTGACCTCTAAGTGTGACCTTGACCTTAGACCTGGTTCTTCCGCATGACACTCCGTCTCATGGTGGTGAACATTTGTGCCAAGTTACATCAAAGTCCCTCCATGCGTGAAGAAGAATGCTCCAGACAAAGTTGTCATTCTTGTATCCTTTGACCTCTAAGTGTGACCTTGACCTTAGACCTAGGACCTCGTTCTTGCGCATGACACTCCACCTCATGATGGTGAACAATTGTGCCAAGTTATATCAAAATCCCTCCATGCATGAAGAAGAAATGCTCCGGACAGTCATTTTTGAATTTGACCTTTGACCTGTAAGTGTGATCTTGACCTTTGAGATAGGAACCTGGGGTTTGGGCATGACACTCTGTCTCACTGAGGTTAACATTCATACCATATATAAACAAGATTGCTCCATGCATGTCCAAATTATGGTCCGGACAAACAAATCCGGACGAACGCACGCACGCACATAACACCGAATAGACATTTGGACAACTATGTCTTCGCTTCCGCAAGCGGGCTCGACAATAACAAAACCAATGTGATAATCACATTATCTCTTAAAGTAACAGAGCTTAGTCAAACACTGCTGTTCTCAAAATATATTTAGTTTCTAAATAAATCCTGAATTCCTATCCTTAAAAGTTTTTTTTATTAAAGTTCCCTTGTTCTTCTGTCTTTTTATATTTTCTGGTGTTTCTTTCTTGCTTTTCAAGTATACTGGATTTGTTGACCTTCCATTTTGTAGCTGCCTTCTCTCAAGAAGTGAACCTGTAAAACAGAAATCAAATATTGTAAATTGATAAAAAGAGACCCCAACCAACTTTCATAAATATCCCATGAAAAATGTGACCTATAGAGTGGTCACAAGCAAAAGTTTACTGACGCACGGACGGACGACGCGCTATCACAAAAGCTCACCTTGTCACTTTGTGACAGGTGAGCTAAAAAATCAATATCTGAGAACCGCTTCATGCGGTAACACTAAAATGTAAATAAAATTAAACCATTTGTTTATGTCATTTTTGGGAAATGTTACCTTGCATTTTGGGATGTTGGGGAAAAAATGCAGTATTTTTGGATTGGGAAGTGGCCGAATATAGGCCTCTGTCATATAAGGATGAAAAGCCATGCCGGCTAACAATTTCTGACAAGAAATCATTTTCAAAGTTTTTCTTTTCGGTGAGTTTTATATGGAATTAAATTCTTTGGGTAATTTTGAAAGAGGACCACCCCATGATCATTCTGTGAAGTTTGGTGTAAATCTGCCCAGTGGTTCTGAAGAAGATTTTTACAAATTGTTGGCACATGACGGACATCAACTCATGTTGTCACCATGTGACAGGTGATCGAGCTAATAATTGTTTAAATTTGCATACATGTATTAAATTTTATGGATTTGTCCAGAAATGCTTTATCATCAAGAAAATGAAATGGAGTCTTTACTAAGGTCTAAAAAAAAATTTGTTTCCGGTAACATGCTAAAAAAAATTAGGGTAGGTAGGTCGGAAAAACTTTTTCTTTTGGATTTTTTAAAATTATTTTTAGGGAGACTTTTTGGAAATTATTTTTGTGTCAAAAAATGAATACAAATAGGGGGGTTATGCCTCTAGAGCATCAGTAAGTTGATTTATAACATCACTGTCCATGTTTAAAGCATAAAAAGTGCAGTTTTGCAACTTTTTGTCAAAAAGTTGAAAAAAATGTTTCAAAGACAAAGGCGGACGGACCGTCCATTTAGGGCCGGGCCAAAAATTTATGGTAGGTCAGGATACAGGAAACAGACAATTTTTTTTACGCCTAATGTTCCTTGGTATTTGATTCTATGCACTGACTCAATCGCAAAAATCTGTTTACATAAATACTAATTTGTATACAGTATATCATGCCTTTTGAATGATTGAAACTGCTTCCCATGGTGCACAGCTGCAACTATATAATAAAGAAACTGAAAGATAGAAATACCTTATGAGCCTCAAGCAAGTGGTTTCAGTCTGTCAACAAGCACTTTGGAGCAGTACAACAATACTCTGTATAATAGACCAAGATGCCTGAAAATAGTGAAAGGTGAGCAAATTAAGAAAACATGGACAACCAGCTGTTTTGAAATTTCAAAGGTCTAAGAGCTAACATCCTTTTTGCAGTTTATCAATGATGACCCCAATTATATCATTGGCATGGCGGGAGAAATTTGTTAAATAAAACTTTTTTAATGAAAATAAAACAGTAGCAAATTTTGTCAAAATGTATAATGAAACGAAGTAAATGCGGTTAAAAATTTCAGTTTTGAAAAAAGAAAAGTCACTGTATGAGTAGGTTTGTTTACACGACTGACCAGCCAGAACAGCCAAACATATATAGCTGTCAAGGCTCCACAAAGGCCACGAGTGTGATCGGAGTTCGAAGGGAAGGTTTCCCTCGTGAGGGTCTGGAGGGCGATGATCCTTAAAAGCCGGAAACGCCCTCACATAGAAAATTTAGACTTTTAACACACAATAGATCTGGTTTTGAATAGTCTCCCTCCATGTTTACTTTTTGTGATGTTTAATCATGCGGTAGAAATAACATGTTGCACCGGTGAATGTAAAAGCTATATTATACGGTATAAAAACACTGTGTCAACGTCACCTTGCATGTTTGATTCAATAATTTTCTACGAAAAAAAACAATTGATTGCTTTATTTCTTTAACATGCGTGTGACCTTGAATAGTAGGCGTGTGAGCGTGATTTAAGGCCGAAATGCGTGTGGCACACGCACAATGCGTGTGTCTTGACAGGTATGAACATTACTTTAACCCAGTGAATTCCAGGTACCTTTTTGACTTGGTGGTCTATGACCTTCACTTTGCTCGGTATCATGAAAAGGGAAAAACAGACTGGTAAAGCAGCTAGAAGAATCTGTTCTGCCTTCCTCAGTTTAGTATGAACACAGGAGCCGACAAAATGCTACAATTGTTTATTGGTATCTGACGGTCATGATTCATAAACGTATAAATTTAAATGTATTTGAGTATGTGTGCAGTGTACAAAATTCTGATTTCAACTAACCATGCTGGCAACCAGATAGAAAATTTTCCAAGCCTGACACCAATTTCACATGCCCGAACTTAAAGCTGAATTTTGAACCATAAAACAACTGGTCTAGCTCATACCCTCAAAATACTTCATCATATTGTTTGGGACATGCTCGACTGGGGATTCCTAGGAGAACAGGAACTGAATGCATCGGGCCAAAAAGTAATGTGAGCGGCTTCAGTTTGCATTTGCAGGGCTCAAATTTAACCTTTTTGACCAACGTACTGCAAATTTTAGCATGTAGCTTTTTTTTCTTGTTGCTAAATCTGAAATCTACTTGCAAATTTAGACTTTCAATTAAGAATGTTAGAATATCCTAAAAAATCATGCTAGAACATCAATATATTGTTTGCACGGTTTTCCTTGGTGTACAATTTTGTGCGTTATAACTCAAAATGACCTTCAAAGTAATTCGGAAGGCATCATTGACTACTGGCTGAAACTACGGCAAGGCAAATTTTTGTACCTAATATTATAAATAGTGATTCAACTGTATACATGTACGAATATGTAAGATAGCTTGCGTTCTAGATTTAATTATAAGATAGACCTCTACATTTCTTTATAATCAGTAATCCATTCAACAAAAAATGGCTAACCAAAAAAGATGTTGTGTTTTCTGTTATCCTCAAATGAAAGCGAATCTACAAACATTAACAAAAAACGCAACAATTTTGACTATTATTTGTATTTACAAAATAAATTGTGTGAAATTTTTATCTTAACTTGCATTCCATGAAATTGACTTGCATTTAGCGAGTCCAAAATTTGATTTGTGAAAGTAATTACATCTTCTGCATGATTGTGGTTCTGACTAACTCTTAAACTCTTGCATTTATGGAACAGTTTGAATTCAATTCCTTCATAATTCTGACCAACTAATCGAGCATGCTTCAGAACTCCAGATAAGGGCTGTATTTTTGTAATTACGAACTTGTTAGGATCAGATATGACTTTATTTTAAGATGTGGATGTATCAATACGAATTTATTTTAAAATGTGGTTGTATCAGTACGACATGTAAACAGTATTACATATTCCAAAGAAATTATATTTAAGATCGAGCCGAATTGCATGTCTGCGCCAAGTTGCGCTTATCAACGCTATCTCGACTGTTGACAATTTGCACGGTGTCAAATGAGTGTGGAATATACGAAACAAACAAATAATGTAATGCATTAACACATAATTTTTTGGACTTCAAAAATTATGCGTCATAAAACTCTGAAAAGGGGAAATAATTCTACCAAAACTGAAGGCAACCAAGTTATTTTTTATTTTAATTTGTGTCATAACTCATATGAACAGATGAACCAAGTTTGAAAGAAATATCTTTACTATTTTTCAAAAAATGTTAGTTTTTATGTCGAAAGCCCGATCGGGCAATGTTACTGGGTCAGCCTGTTTAAAATCTATATTTTTTTCTATAAGCCGATCCGATTCCCTATAATGCTATATTTAGGTCGAGCACAGCTTATCAGCAGAATCATACTGGTACTGATGATAAACCCCAACAGAAAATGAGGTTTTTTACCTGTAACTTTTTTATTTCTGCAAATTGAAATCAATGGTCGGTATCAAAATAAAGCTTAACCTTTGCTGAAAACTTTACATAATTCAAATTTATATTTAGTAAGCAAACTCACACGAAGTGAGGGCCTGAAAGGGGTATGTAAAAAGGGGACTTTATGAACGTTGACTGATGATAAATTCGAACCCTTTGTCATTTACAAAATTTTCTTGGTATTATTATATTGAAACTTTCCCCAAAAAGCTGCAACAGTCATTCCTGATCAAGTAATGAAAAGTTAACAAATGTCAGGCCTTCATGTTTCGACAGTGAGCATGCGCAAAAAACACCCTCTTCCCCAGTAATTGTGGATAGATCTAAATATTTTTTATACAAATTTATGTAAGTCATTTATTTATACAGAATATTTACATCAGTTGGTGTTGTAAGTGGAAACTATTAGATGGTGTGTTCAATTTTATTTATACAGAATATTTACCAATTTTGTTTTTGTTTACATCAGTTGAATAAAGCATGTTTGTATCACAATTTATATCAGTGTAGTCACGTGACCGGCTGATTAGCTTCTGACGCAACAAAATTAACAGCTTACTTTGAATTTATTCTTTCGAGTCGCAGACATCTTATTGTGCGGATATTGCGTTTCGCCTACTGATCTGACGGACGCTTATTAACATTAACGAAGACCGTGATATCCCGAATTTCATCGGGTACGCCCATGGTCTAAACCGGAACTCCATATTTTTTTAGATTGTGACTCAATGCAGACTTGGAGCGCCGGTATAAATTACAGTCTCCGGTACATACCGGATTAACTAAATTTGAAAGAAAATAACTTAAATGTATATATTTTGTAACCATGGTGATACTAACCCTAACCTTTAGTCAGTATTTTATGCATATTGTACACTAAATGCATGCGGACATGCAAAAACATGCATATTTTTGTCGTGCGCTACAATTGATAATCACTTTCGGGCATGCGCAGAAGACCGCTCCAAGTCTGCAATGAGTTACATCGATTTTTTTATTTGGATAGTATATGTTGTTTGGATACCCTCGTATGTTACCGTAGTGGGATTCGATCCCGATTTTCGTCGCTTCGCAACGAAAATCGGTAAGATTAATTCCCTAATAAACAATAACATAATTACGCAATTCGTGCTCCCTTCAGATGTCCCAAATAATCCAATAAGTAGTCATTAATATACAGTTTTTGCGCTGTATAACTTTGTTATAACTCTAATATGAAAAAGGCAAAGCCTCTGAGCGAGCGTAGCTTAAACGGCAAAGAAACTATTCCCTGCTTAAAACAATTTCGAGAACCTATTCACTTGAAAAGAAACAAAAATTTAGTGTCATTATACCTGTAACAGCGAATATCACACGTTGCAAAATTTATGGAAAGCCGGTGTCACGGTGACGTCATTACCTGTTTGTGGCGTTCTTATGGCTTTATGCTTATTTATGATATTTTATCCCATTTTCTGGCCAATGCTTGATCTTTTAAAAGAAAATTATATTTTTTTCTACCAACTGGAAATCTTTCTTGCTTTATTTTTGAGCGATGGATAATATTCAGCAATCAAATGAAGTTCTGTATTCACTGCCAACAAAGCATTTCCTGTGAGCACCTGTCCTCTAGGGACACGCACTTTGTAAAATAAAAGCAAAATTGAAATTATTTCCATAACATAACTTTTTTAAAAATAAAGACACCTAATGAACATAGAGATTGTAACTCAAATATAAAATTAAAAAAAAAAAACAACAATTTTCCCGACTTTGACGGAAGTAGAACAAAATGGTGGCACCCAAAATTGCGGCGCCCAGACGAGAGGAACATTTTTCAGCTACATCACTTTGCCCCATTCGGCACACCTTTGTTATATTCGCCTACACATTGCCGTAAGGCGGGCTACGCGCTCGCAATTGCGCTTCGCGCAATTGCTCGCAAGCTACTCTCGCTATTATAATAACACTGTGGAAAATATTTGAAATGTAATAATGCGAAATATAGGGTTATAACGTTTGGAATTGTTATGACAAAGTAATTCGTTTAAAGTAACCAAATATTCCATAATTCTAAACAACAACTGGTGTAAGATAATTCAGTCACATACAGTTGAATGACTGATTTCTCAGAAAACTTAGAACAGACGATTACTATCACATTAAGATAATAATTTACATTGGAAAGTTAATTACATTTTTTTTTTTTTTTTTTTTTTTTTTTTGGTTGGATTTAACGTCGCACCGACACATGATAGGTCATATGGCGACTTTCCAGCTTTAATGGTGGAGGAAGACCCCAGGTGCCCCTCCGTGCATTATTTCATCACGAGCGGGCACCCGGGTAGAACCACCGACCTTCCGTAAGCCAGCTGGATGGCTTCCTCACATGAAGAATTCAACGCCACGAGTGAGGCTCGAACCCACATAATTACATTTTTAGATGCAAAACTACATAAGTGTGATGACTGTATATGAATTCTTAAAACGTTTTACAGCATTTATTCCAAATATTGTAATCGGTAAAACAATTTAAGCAAATAGATTTTTGATAAAGATATATTTTCTTATCCCTATTTTTACTTGACGTTGTGTAAATTAAACACGCTAAGCAAATACTACCAGTAATTATGTTGCCTTGTGATTTGATTGCATAGTTTATCTAAAAGGTTTCATCTTCGTGATAAGGAAGAACAATGCTAAATTTTCCTGTAAAGCCAACATCATGTCGTACTAATTAGACATTCTCTGACAATTAAGACAAACGTTTGGTATCAGTTAAAGGCCAGTTCTATTGTTAACTACGTTTCACGTTTCGGCAAACAGAGAACCAATCTTGTTTTCACTAAATAATTCGAAATCATTTTTTCGTAGTCGACTTACAGCCTTTGTCAAAATATGTAAAGGAGAAAATTTTCATCGGGGTGTCATTTTCTCGAAGAAAAAGTAGGTAACAATTATTCTCCGTTGAACGTAAGCAAGCATATGAGGATCTTTTGAACTGCAGATATCACGAAAAAAGTTTATATAGTTGGAGTTTGCATCACAACGTGAAACACGGAAAATACCGTAAAAATAATGTTTGTTTTAGCAAATGCTGTTATTTATATGTAAACAATACCAATAGAGTAAGTTATGATCTTTTAATATATATAGAAAATACTACAATTTGCTGTTAAATCGGCAAATTGGAAATTAAAGTTTCCTCTACTCAGTGGTATTGGCAAAATGCCTAACTTTGTCTATGAGTCGTTGTTTTACTTCCAAAGTGTTAAACTTACCTGTAATTTAGAAACAACCACGAAATTAATTTAAAGTGCTTCTTTATATATCTTCAACGTTCGCTCTTTCCCGTCGGCGAGTTTTCATAATGACACATTAATTGATCATTATTCATTGTGACATCCATGAAAATAACTTAATCATTGCCTAGCTTACAACATAATTATAATCACATAGATCAGGCTGGTATCATTAAAACAACAATTTATATGTCAATCAGTCAAGCCACACACTAGGTTCATATCTGATTAGGCTTTAAATTTCAAATGCTTGTAACATCCACTAAATTAAACTTAAACCACTGACATTTTGCTGAGTTTCTTTTGTTATAGTAGACACTATATTTGAGATAAATATTATTAAATTCCATAAAATACTATTTTAAAATGAAGAAAAAGTAATTTTAGCAGTTCAAGGTCTACATTTCAGACTTAAACTTTGATGAATATGGGCACTGTCTTCATCTAAAAATTATTCATATTTTTTGCATTTTTATTCTGTAATTGAATCAGAATTATAGAGTCATGCGCTGTAGATGCTTTGCAAACACATGCTTCTGTATTTTTCTGTTTCTTTTTCACATTGTAAGTGCTTAACATACTTCCGTCTGTTTAAGAAACTACTTTGCCTTAAGAAAAAGACATGTATTTTGTAGTAATGCTTAAGTCCACATGTATATGACACATCAATTACACTTATAATATCAGAACGGAAGATTTTGAAATGTTTTCTTATTATCGCGGCGGGCGCTATGTCGTGTATTTAGAAAGGTCAACTTTGGGTCATCATGAAGACTCGATCTATTTAGTAAAATTAATTTCCATGTAGCGTAATTAAGGAAATAAAAATGGCGAATGCATTATAGCAGATACATCAATCGGCTGAATTCTTAATCATATTCAAGTTGATTGCGACAAAAATACTTCAGAGAACTGTGAACAATTCAATTTCCTGAAAGAGTCCACTAGAGACATTCTCAAGTCTTGTTCAGAATTTAAAGTTTATATTACTCATTCATTCGCTAAGATTATTTTTTTCACAATAACCATCAATAGAGATTAAAAAAATCTCAAATCCATGAGAATATTTTTTGAAGCGTGGGATGCAACCAATCAAAACGATTTCCTTAACTAAACCGACCCGTAATGACTCTGGGTGATTTCCGTGTACATTATGTATTTTCAGTGAGTAATAGTTCTTCATTTTTCGGACATTAAGTAGCTCAACAAACTATTTTCCGTACAAAACGGAAACAATGTCAAAGTACTTAGTTTGCCAATTGTCATTACAGTTCCAATACCTTAAGTCTTTTTATAGTTGAAAATTCCAACACAGATAAATTCATTCAACGCATTGCCTAAACATTGCAATTAATTAATATCATAATCTCTTTTGTTGCTTTTTAACTATTTGTTATCATACAGTTTGGATATTTTAGTAGAGGGCGACTGTCATTTCTGTACTATTTCACAATTTGCGTTATTGTGGTCGCTATTTTTTTATAGCTTAAAGGGAATGAACTCCTAGAGTATTTGACGGTTCAGACACACTTTGTTTACTTAAGTAGATGGGTATTGTTCAAACGGCAGTGGGTACTGTCTTACCGGTACGACTACGTAAACATGTCAACAAGTGGCTTTACACTGACCTTGTTGTCTGACAACCAGGAACACAAAAATACAAAATAACAACAAAATTCCTTTGAACCATACTCGGTTTGATTGAGTCTGTTTATGAGAGGTAATGAAATGTGCAACACCTCAAACGTCCCCTAGCACCGGCTTAAGCGGAACTATATTACACATCTATTGAATGAATTCCATGGTCCCAAAGAACAAAACATACAACAACACCGAATCCAAGTATGGATAGACTATATACACCCACCACACAGCACTTAAAGATTGCTATTGTTATATTTAATAAATTCTGTAATAAGACATTTTGTAAAAAGCACTCCTCTAAGATGATGCAATATCGAAGAAAGCAGTGAATTAGGCATGTGTAACATTTTAATACCTTTGAAATATAATTACGTCATATAACTAAGAAATAAGGTAGTGTTAAACTCAAGAGAAACACCAGAACAAAAATATTATTATTTCTTATTTACATGCTATTCCAGTTAAGTTAACACATTAATAGTGTATTAAACGGAAGTTATATTTTTACATCTTTATCTGTTACATAACTCAAATACAATCTTTTATCAATATATGATTCTCATTATCAATTTGTCTCAGACTTCTTTTATATATTTGCTGTACTTCTGTCTGAACAATATTTCTGAAAGCTCTGATTCCTGAATGGCACATACACTCTGAGATTGTAGAATGACTTTGCTATAAAGAAAGTTCAGTGGTTAATCATTGGTAGCTGCACTGTGAATAACCTATTATGTATTTATACCTTTAATAAACACATGTAAATAATCGTATGTTTAAGAAATAATAAGTTCCCAAGTGTGGTTTATCGTAGAATAACCCGTGTTTTGAGTTCTTATGCGTAAGAATATATCACGACGGTCGTAGGCCTGAGTGTTATATTGTTTCGCATAAGAATGAAAAACCAAGGGTTATTCTACGATATATCACACTTGGGAACTTGTTATTTCGATTCTTACACGACATACTTAGAAAGTAATGGTAACTACATTTTACGACATGAACTACACTTCGTGCTACGCACCTGGATTTGACTGTTGAAATATCCTCCGTGCATTAAGGATTGCATCAAATATTGTGTAACATGGCCATCAAATCATCCAGTCCCGAAACCATGGCGAATCTCGCAGATTGTTCCTGTACGCCACAGATTTGTTGTTAATGCCATTTTGCAGCCAAACTTTGTTGTTGTACGCGGATTTCACGATTTTTACGCTAGTGTTTACAAACGTCACGAGATTTTCATTCATAAAAATAATTGCACGCGGAGATTTGACGGTATGCGGAACAATCCTTTGTACACGCATGGGTTATCGCAAAATAACCGTTGATTGATTTTCTCCATTATTTGCTGATCGTGTTAGAATTAGAAATAGTCTTTTTATCCAACTAAGTATTCTCGAAATGAAATGAATAATATTTGGAAAATAAGTTGTTTTTTTAAGAGGCATCGATATATAAAACATGCGAATTAAATGTCATTGATTAATACGTTTGCAGGAGATAGATCAATCCGTACTTGGTTACAAAATAATCGTGCTTTATCAAAAGTCAGTAATATAGGACATCCATAAAACAGAAATGAAAATGCTACAATGTATTGTTGCATCAGGAATATTGTTGAAATATTATTACGATAGTGCTACTAAACTGCAGTTCTTTCTTGCAGTTATATAATCGGTGTTAAATGACGACGATTTATAGATATTTTGCAGTCTCAGCTATCTGGAAATGTTGAAAGCAGAAGTCAATATATACTGAATGCTGTTGTGTATCTTCTTTTCATTAATGCTGTACGACAAACCACATAAGACAAAAGTTACTCTAGCAACATTTGAACAATTGAACATTATAGTAATTGTTCCATTACATAAAAAAATGGTTGCAAAGTGAACGTTATCAAATATTTAAGCTTGTGTCACACGAAATGTAATAATACAATGAAAGAATTTGCAACTGTTATTGAATGTTCCACGGCGGCGTCCTCTTTTCAACTTGTTTTAGGGCTGTTCGTTTTACAGTATGTTTTACTGTGTTTTATATGGTGAAATTACCATACTACTTTATATCTGTATAGTGCTTTCGTTCCAATAAGTATTGTTATACTTTATAAGTATACACCATAACCGGCAATACCAATTAGTGGTTTCAAAAAATATACTTACAGTTTGATTGATGTATAGTATTGTTTTATTTTCTGATACTTTGAAATCAGGGACTCCATATAGCTTTACTAAACAAGAATTCCGCTGAAACTGGTGCTAGCGTAGAGATGTTTCACATTACATTTCCTCAAATGATCAGATTCAGTTAAACAGAATCTGCTAATATTTTGTTCGATTGTTTGCTTCTACGCTTCTTAAATCCAATAGATTCTTGGGGCATCGATGGCCGAGTGGTTGAAGCCGCTGACTTCGACTTACATTCTGTTCTTTCTCGCTTAAAACTACCTTTCTGACTTCGTGCCAGCAGTAATGGAAGGGCACTTGGGGTCTTCATCCATCATAAAAATCTGGAGAATCGTCATCGTATGATGGTAGGACAAAAATGTCCAAGTCTCTACTTTTACTTTTCGTGTCAGATCTTGTTTGAGCGGCAAAGCGACATTAGAACACATAATATGAACTTGTCGTTGAAGGAAATATTTCGGTAGGTACATTAAATAGGCATAGCAATAAAATTTCTAATTTACATTTGAATTGAAATTGATAATATATTTGACTGCGACTGTATATTAACTAATGTATAGGGGTTAGTGTGCTTCAGACATTCATCACATTCCATGTACATTAATATGTGAAACTCTGGATGTGATTACGTAATGCCTTTTAGTAACCAAGTGGTCAAACCTGGGCAAACTATTTATATTCCTGTAGATTTAATATAAGTACAGACATATTTGAACGTAAACAATTAATTCCGATTTATACTCTCTGTATTTATGATATCTGTTTCCTTTGATAAATAATTTAAAATATTCACACGAATTAATACGTTTTATTTGACAATTTCATACACCATATGTGAATTCACAATTCTGGGAAGATTCATTTAAATCTACATTATCTGATTATACCTACAGGCCAAACACTTCCCGTTTGACTGCTGTCCTTGTGTGTCAAAAATACTGATATTTCCTTGGACTCTATTTACAAAAACGTGCTTGATTTTTAAACATACAACCCACCTGTTGGTTGTCTGAATTTCCTTACTACACCTTGAGGACTGAAAAATAGGTTAATACAACACCATATTATAGACAATAATTTGATCAAAAGGTGCTTAACTATTTAGTAACGACTTTCATTTATATAAATAGGAAATGATTTGATTTTAGACCACGATTATTAGTAATGAACGAATCTTCAATGGATATCAAGACAGAGCGGGAATCGATTTGCCAATTTGATCTTATCACATATTCCGTTTAATCAAGTTATTTGCTAAAAACTTACAGTCGGCCGATAGAGTCTTTTGTCGATGTAATAAAATATTCCGTTTAATCAAGGTGTTTGCGATTAAAACTTATAATCGGCCGATAGAGTTATTTGTCGCAGAAAACAACGGGCGTATCTGATTCAATGTGCCGCAAGTGTCTACCAGTATTTTTCCATTACATATTGACAAGTCAATGTTTAGGAGCATATTGTCTAATAAATTGAATTGTAAATAATTAAGCAGGATCGCTTTGTCTTTGCTACGTGCCAGAATTTAAAACATAACAATACAAGTCGATACATAACCGAACGATGCAATTATGTACTGACTGTAGACGGTCTTCCTTTAAATATGTTTATAGATAGTTGTTACAAAAATCTGTAAAGACTTTAATATACTCGATTATTTAACTTTTATTGAATGACTTATAATAAGGTCCATACTATTTATTGTGATCTAACACTATGAAAAAGAACACTTCTAAAAAACCGTAATATGACATAAAAAAGTCACATTATATAGTGAAGCAGTTTAATTTCAAGACTTTCCAGTACAAGGTAGTTCATAAATATCGTACTGATGTATCATCAGTATGTTTCATAGCATAATTGAATATTATATCTTAATCTTTACTGAGATCTCATAAGTTCACCTTCAAGGTTATTAAGAAAGTAAGTTATACAGTTTTAATTTCTCTTTAAAACAAGAGCTCTCTGTTGACAGCGCGCTCGGCTATTCGAAGAATTTATGTAAGTATTTGGTCAAAGTATAACCAGACATTTTCAGAGAAAAGAAAAAATAGTCCAGATAAACAATATACCTGTATTTGTGGAAACTAGATAAGTCTTGCACTATATGGCAATGCGTAACTTATTATTATTATTATTAACTACATTTTTATGCCAAAAAGGGCCATAACTGAAGCAAAGTTCTTTTCCTATTTATGTAGTCTTGCCTACATACATAGACTCTGATGATAAAAAGGTGGTTAAAGCTCAAAGTCATGTGTAGTAAGTATTCAAAGTTTCAAAGACATATGTCAAATAGTTTTGATAAAACATGGACTTGTACTAACAATGAACCGATTTGCAAGTCCAAAAAAGGCCATAATTCACCCAAAATACTTAACAGAATTATGTACTCTTGTCTACAGGTAGAGACAGTTACTAGCATAATAAACAAGTGATAAAAGTTTAAAAGCAATATATCGAACGGTGTACACAAAATAGGAACTAATATGAAAAACTCTACCAAGATTTGTAAAATAAAAGGGGCCATAATTCAGACAAAATCCTTGATAGAGTTATGTAGTCCGGCCTAAAATTGGACATGGTAATGGTAATCAAGTGTTGAAAGTTTCAAAGCTATATCTCAAAAGGTTTTGTCAAAATGTAGACTGGTAAGTAGGATAGCTCTACTTATTCTTCGAATAGTCGAGCTAAAAATAAGTACAACAAAACTAAAAACTTAGCACATTGTTACAAAACATATGCTGTACTTAAGAATATAACATATCTGCTACATTATGGATGTTTGTACAATCCGTACAGCCAAAGGTCACCTCCTGAACCAAAAGTTTTACTACTTGAGGGAATCGTATCAGATTCCCTTAAGTATTATGCACCACCTTATTTGATTGTCTGACACTGGTCTGTCAGATTGGTTTGCTATCCTCTCGCAAAACAACACCATTATAAAGTTTGCAGTGTCATTTTTATTATCACTTATTATCTTACTTTCTGTTTTTGTCATTGGATTGCTTCTACCTTGTAATACTAATGTTTGTCATTGTTGATTGAAATTTCTAATCAGATTTTAGTATGTAAATAATTATTGTCGACAGTCTTATTTCATTTAAATACTATAGTATGGCGTATGTTAAAATAATGAGAAATAATAAAAGCATTAAGTGAAGCATTTTGCAAGCACCATTTTCATTTACTATTTAAAGAAGAATTGAAGATGTATTGCTGATATTTGGTAACCAATGTCATAACATATTTTGAGCGATTTCATACAAGTTTTACCAAGTGACTGTTATAATTGATTATGTATTGAAGAGTATTTATAAAAAATACTTTGGAATATTGATTGAATAGCTACCATTTTATAAATATTGTATTAATTATTCATTATTTATTATAAATAGTTGTCAATGATTTAATTAATTAACGTTAGTTACAACAAAAATAGTTAGTTTTATTGACCAAGAAACGTCAGTATCAGCAGGCATTTCAACACCTGAAATGTTATTCGTATACTAAAATTTCATCGTTGCTTTCTATAGAAATATTGGTTAAAGATAAAAGTAGTTTTTTAGTTTGTGAAACGTTCATAATCTAATACATATTAACAGCAGCCCCCTTGAAAGATACAATTTAAGATATAAATTCATATAATAAAGTGTTTTTATGATTTTAAAGGGTTTGCTTTCTTTTATCAAAGGATGATAACAATTTGATTTTTTTATCAAAATGGAAATTGGCATCTAGAGTTTCTTACAGACAAATATTCAAAAATCCACCATTTCTATCAGTTGAGCTTGTCGCCTCCACACTGGCCCCAAACTTTGAGATTGTTCCTACGTCAATGGGTTAATATACGTCCTCGGTCAATATAGCTTTCAGGAAGGACAAAAACTATTCACTGAATTCAACATAAAAGATGCCATAAAGCACAGTGTAGCAATTGATGTCAGGACCAGATGTGGTATAAACAATACTTATCTAAGTTATAATTGTACTATCAGAGTGCGTAACTTTTATTTTAGATTTTCGCCAAAAACTGACTCCCCTCCCCCCCCCCCGCCCAACTTTGCGATTGCTCCTACGTCACTGGGCCAATATACGTCCTCGGTCAATATAGCTTTCCGGCTAGACAAAATCTATTTATTGAATACCGTAAACCACAGTACATCAATTGATGTCAAATGGCGTATCCATAACAAAAACCTAAGTTATAAGTGTATTATCAGAGTGGCTTTCATCAGCGAACTGAGTTCTTGGAACATCTTATCTTTGTCCTTATTTTTGAGCCAGGTCTCTGGAAACCAGAGAATAATAGACAGCCTTAGTTCTGAATAGAATTATATATGTGTCTATTTCACTAGAGGCAAATGACTCCAATATGATCTCAAAGTAATTGTCTTGTATCCGCACCATATCATGACAGTTGAAAATACGTTTCTTGGTCAGAAATTGACAGATCTAATCATGCATATTCAGTCTCTTCTTGAGCATTAATAATTGCGATTATTTTGAGTTGTATGAAACGACTGAAGAATGCGTCTTTTTGTGCTTATTTCTCATGGAAGGAGATGGCATCAATAGTCAAGCTGGCTGATCCGGTTGTTATCTGTATGAATGCAATTACCGTGTTGAGTTGAATTGATAACGGTTATTGTCTTCAAAATAGTATAGATAATAGGGTAAAAGTATAATGGGTCCTAATTCTAATTATAATAAAAAAATAAAGAAACAAGAAATATCTTTAAAAAAGATGGTTTGCGAATTGAAGTAAGTCAAGAAATCTATGAGGTCCTATCATTTGTGTTATTCTATCATCTATCTATCACTTTGCAAATAGCAAAACTAAACCCCATACTTTAACATTTAAATGGTTCCCTTTTAATTTTTCACAAAGGTTTCTTGGTTGTGCAATTTTATTTCGTTTATTATACGAGGATTTGTTTCAGCAGTGGTCAGGAAGTCACTTCTCTACCCAGAAGACTTTAATCAATCGGCTAATCACACCCTTATTCATGTGATACAAAGACCGTATTAAATTGATATATGTTGGTATTTGAACAGGTTTTTATTACATTTATTAAACTTACTTATCATTTTTAGATACATTAATATTCTCGCTAAATAAACTGGGTATTTATTTTTCCACGAAAAGCATGGTCGCTACCCATCGCAGCCTACTCTATCCTCAATTATTTACTTCTCAGGTTTACAACTCCTTCGCCTAATAAAAATTGAGGAAACTGGTTGTCTCGCGCTTAAATACTGTATTCATTTGACCTATTTGGTCATTTGGACATCCTCGGACTGAGTTAATTCTCATGCGTGTAATCTCGGCTACTTATATGGACACCATGTCATGCTATGTGAAAGCTATTCAAATTTTCTGATTAATGAAATTAAACATACACTCAACCTTTAATTGAAGTTTTTACAAGGATTTTACTGAGTTCACTTTAAAAATTTCGGTAATTCTTTTGGATGAATATGTTGGCCGAACGTAACGCTTTCCTCGAAAAGTTCTTAAAAGCGACAAGGCAATTCCGTCACATAATAATTAACACCTCAAATGAACACATCAATTTTTAGTAGTCATCAATCTGGCAATTAGGCTACGTTAACATTTTCTACTGATATAAACATTTCTACAAATTTAAAATATATTGTTAAAATATTGACAGATTCAAAATTATGAGTGACCGGTTTCACTTCAACATATTGGAGACGTAATCTCTCTGGAGAAATTTCGTAGTTATTATCTGATTTATATGTTCCTGGTTTTATGTATCATTCTTTACGGTACTTCCTTTAAAATTACGTTTATTCTAGATCCTGAATTAACTGTACTGATAAAATAATTTACTGTTAATGTTAAAATTAGATTTATAAGTGTTACATAGGATGGTAAATATGAGCCATGCCATGAGAAAACCAACATAGTGGGTTTGCGACCAGCATGAATCCAGAGCAGCCTGCGCATCCGCGCAGTCTGGTCAGGATCCATGCTGTTCGCTTTTAAAGCCTAGTGCAATTAGAGAAACCGTTAGCGAACAGCATGGATCCTGACCAGACTGCGCGGATGCGCAGGCTGGTCTGGATCCATGCTGGTCGCAAAGCCACTATGTTGGTTTTCCCATGGCACGGCTCATATACTCTCACTTTGATATCATAGGTACAGGCGCCATGATCGTTTTTCAGCAAAAACTAATAGTATCAGTATCACAAATTTCTTTAATTAAGTTTGTCTACCATTTATATGTGATAAGTCCCTTTGATTTTCAGAGAATTTTCCAGTGGAAGTTAGTACGCAAGAAGAGATCTTGACTTTCACAGTACGTGCTTATTCATTTTTTACCTTTTTCGGCTAGGCATTCTAAAGGTACTTTGTTACGTCAACTAGCTTTCTAATAATGATAAATCTTCTTTGAATATCGGATTTTCTGTTGAACATTTCTACTTGCTTTCTATTATCTTAAAAAAAAAACAACAGTTTGCATGTTCTAAATTCGTGTAAAATATATTTGGAGCATCCTAGGCCTATCAGTAAAGCTCGTTAAAAATAGATTCATCATTAAAGTAATTCCTTGCTTAAAATCAAAGACGCTTTCTTTACTCCAGTAAGGTTTCTTTAATCTTGTGTCGAACTAATGTGTGAAATTTGAACTTCTGATAGCTGTCTGCAATACTCGGCAATTACTAGTTACAGGAAGACGCTGCTGCATCTGCAAATAGTTTGATTTGTTAATGTATGTGGCTGCTTAAAATGTCGTGACAGAAGAAAGAGTTTCTCTCGGACATTAAGCCGGTAAATAAGCAGTCTCAGGTGCGATATGAAGCACGTTAGAAACAATAGCACTGGTATTGTTTGTAGAAACAATGTTTGTTATTGGAATATTTCTGAGAACAGTTTTTGAAATGAATAAATGGGAAATTTTGACTGTTGGTAGACTTTGATTTTTTTCATGATAATTACCCGAACATGTGCTGCTGATATTGTGTTTTACTGAAAATTTGTCTCTCTTGAATATTTCTTGGCGCAGTTATACTCTCTGCATCACTAAACGTGTGGATACATCCGTTTAGATAACCCATAATAAGAAAATGCTGCTACAAGTTTTGTTAAATCAAGAAAGTAAGTTCAGTTTATCTCTTATTAACAAGTACTTCTGCAACTGCACAGCTCAAAACGCTCGTTTAAGTCTTTCGATGTAAGGGATAATGCTTTACTGAGTATTAGTACTGAAATGATCACATTGTACAGTCAGAAAACACAAGCTTGCGGTAGGTTTCCCTTAGTCAACATTTGCATGCGGATATTAAGATGTATTTTCATATTGAAATTTAGAGTGATATTCATGCAGCTGCAAGAAAAGACTTCATTATGTCGTCTGCACTTTGCTAATAAGATAAATAAGTGCAAAACATAGTTTAATTGCTGAACACACACGCTTTAAAATGCGATAACTGGGTAAGAGGAAAACAGTTCCAGGTGCTTCTTTATTTATCTTAACTTAGATCACTTTCGCTTGTTTCAACGTGATTTTATCCATTTTGTATGATATGTTATGTAAATTGCCTTTTGGTGGTGATGCTTCCATTTACTCTTTCTTTCTTCTTTCGGTCACCCCTGTTCCTGTCGTGATAAGTTTGTATTTGCAACTGACCTTTACGTTTTTATATCTCTACGTTTGTAACAATATTACGATGTGCTGTACTCAATATTCTACCGTCTGTTTAGAAACTGTCATGTATTTTGAACTCTGTCCATTGATGACGGGCATGATTGCCTGTTATTTTTTTTTAAATCGACCACTGAAATCCAGCTGTTAGTGTGAATTCACCAGTCAGCTGAATTTCTAAAAAAAACTGATAGACTTTAAGTGCAAGGATATATAATGCTTTAGTAAAACAGTAAACAAAGTACATAGCCAGAACCATGGGAGATACAAATCTTATCAGGAACGTGTATTGCACTCCTACTGAGTATTAACACTATACTATTAGTTATTCTGCAATTAACAGAAAGATTTAAAATCTTCTTGTTTTGGATGCGAGTTTCCTGTAAGTATTGGTACATATACGTAAGAATATTAAACGTATTGCCTACTACTAATAGGCAGTTTAGCATTTTAATAAAATCACGAGATTTCATGTTTTGTCACCATTAAAACATGCGCTTTCTTAAACTTTTAAATCGGATATACTTTATTGTATCTGTAGATAAGCTTTCTAAGGTTTTTATTTACTATCACAACATAGCCTTCAAATGCAGTGTGGTGGTTTAGATTAAGTGTTATGATTATGTGAGGCTCTTTCGATCAGATTCCATTCAATGTTTCTGTATAAAAGAATTACGCTGCATGGGGAGCGTGAAGAGTGGTGTTCAGTTAATACAATTTAACCTGACATGAACAGCCTTAAACAGTGCTTGCTTTAATTTTCTTGTTTACGTCAATTGCTTTTAAAGAATCTTTTATATATCTTTATATATAATTTTTTTTTATTATTATTATTTTTGAAGATGGTCACTCTGTAGTCATTTTCTTATTCTGTGCATTTTTGTCGACGAGAAAGTTATTCTTGTCGCGATATTTACAACCTGAGAAAACACTATGATTCTTCAGCAGCATTTATCCAAGACGATTCTTAAATAATGACCATTGCTATTAATAGTAATTCAGTCAGACAGTCTGATATATATGGTCTGTCTTTTTGTGTTAAAATGTCCATGCTCCAAAGTAGCCAAGAATTGACCAATCCCGTTTTGACAGAGAGATATACTTTTATTGCAGCAATTGAGGCCAAAAGAAGTTTAAACTGATTTGGAAAAATACTTCATATCCTACATGAAAACCGATTTATCAAAGCTGTGTTTTCTTCACATATGTTTTTAAAGGGACTGGATATAATATTAGGGAGTAAGGTAAAGTTTACATCTAACCTTTTCTTCAGCGGTTAAGTACTGTTACTATCTGCTTGGCAGTAGAATTAATGTAAATATGTTAAACAATGTCAGCAATAAGGAGTTCATTAAAAGGAGCAAAGGTCAAATCTGATATCTATGGTCGAATGTCAAATTTATGACAAAATCACCAAAAATAGCATATTTGAAGTTTTGTTGTTCAGAAATAGCTTGTAATCATACATCACTGATCTTTACTTAAGTAATGTGCATAGCAAAAGATCAAAGTCAACCCTGATAATTGAAGGTCAAATTTCATTCGCGTGAAAAGAATTATATAGCATGTATATTTTTCTTCTTTGTTAAAAATGTTTTAAAATTATTAGTCACTCATGTAAATTCATCTTAAAGCATGTCAGAAAAGTCAGCATTTCAAGTGTAACCCAGATACTGTCAATGACAAAACTAATACCAAAAATCAGATTTATGTGGAAAATAACATAGATAACTATAAATATTTTTATCATTAACTACTGACATATTTACCTTAGATATTATAAATAACTATTTTATAATTTTTGAATTTAAGTTTATCTAAGATGCCTCTTAAATAGTTGTTAAAGTATATATCTACCTCCATATTTGACTTTTTTCTCTTATTTGTTGTATAAACTTTAAGATTGTAGGAATTTTATTGCTTTTCAGAAAACGTTTACCTTTCTGTATACTTAAAGTTATCAATGTCTGGAAGTAATATAAAAAGTATCAAATAATAATTGTCACACTACCACATGAACAAGTAATAAAACTATTGACACATGGTATGATTTGTTTTCAGCGAAACAAAATAAACGGTCGGAACTTAATGCATAAAAAGAGTCTCCATTCAAGTATTAACTAAGTAATGACATTAATAACAATAGGCCGGTCATATTACTAGAAATAATGACAAAACTTTAAACTATCATTAAAAGTTCGTCGAAAAAAATTAAAGCCAGACTCTGAAAAATAGATGGCATTCAAGGACAGATTCCTGTTGATTTTAATGAGACAAAGTACTGCAAATTTGTCAACATAAAATTAATTTAACAAAATATAAGTATATTTCCTTATTCGCATTATTTACATTGCACCATAAAGCAGTTCAAGAAGCAGATCAAGAAGTATGTTATAAAAATTAGTATGTTTATGAGATTTGAGCATATATTGAAGTATATAACAACAGTAAAATATAGAAAATGAGAAAAGCAATGCCTTCTATCAGAAACTGAGCAAGATTTCAACATTGCCATTAGCTTAATGACAAAAGAAATACTTATGATATGCTGCCGTGTAGTTGCGTAATGAACAAATATTGATGTTACTGTGTTGTTAAGTTATTTAATAGTTTTGTAATTATGTTTTTGTGCTATTTGCATTCATCACTATCATGATTATTTTTGAAAACAAGCTTTTTATGTATTTTGGTGCATTTTTCAAAGTGCAGTCAAGTGGACATGGATTAGAAATAAGAAATTTCTTTTTGTTCAAGCGAACCAAGTGAACCTCACAGTTTAGATACATAATACGTTAGAAAAACATATTTTTCAATAACCCTTAAGATCTAATTGTCCATGAGGATAAGCAGTATAAAACATGATAAGACACTGTAATATATATAGTATTACATACAATATAAAATGTTGTTATTTTTAAGCGGAAATGGAATTGCAATTTTACGCTGTCATTCGAGAAACACTTACGAAACACTGAAAAAACAACAATTGCAATGACATTATTTAAGTGATATAAACCATAGTATAGCAAAAGTTTATTTCCATTGGGGTCCCAGACCTAAGTCTCTATTTTTACAATTACTTATATCCTGATATTAATTATATTTATGTATCTTAGAAATTGTGTTTCTAAAAGATGTACGATTTGACTAAAGTGATTACTGGCTATTTCAACTGTCTAAAAATCATAGTTATTTTAAAATGTTATCACACATATATATATATATCCACATACTATAAAACACATTAGTAAAGAGTAGTATCACAGTTTTTTCTATCACGAGCCAATTTAAACAAGTATTTCTTTATTGTTTACATTTGATTGTTCTAATACTCTCTGACAAAGCATTCCAATCTTTTATAACACTGACATAAAAGATATGTATCAAAAAACGGGTTATTTTAGGGACGAAAGGGTTACATGAGCTAGACCTGGTCTTGTTGTGAACTGTAGATACTCTAGTGAAATTGTTATATAAATATTGCGGGGCATTAATATTAAACACGTGGTTAAGTCTAACTTGTCGGGCTCTGTCATCTATTCTAAGCATTCTGACAGTATTTAGTTCTTGACATGTTATACTGATTCTTGGAGGAAGATCTAATAAAAAAACTGATCACCTTATTTTGACAAATTTGGAGTTTATGTTGTAACTTTTTAACCTTGATCTTGGAACAATCTTCCAAGTTGTGCGCCCTGCATATCGTATAATGGTAAAGATTGCTGCTTACTATTTAACCCTTGTCCGGCTAAATTTCTAACTAGACGATCTTTAAATACGGACAATACCGTTAACTGTTAAACGGGGTGCATACCAAAAGGATACTGACTGAATGGTGAACGGTGCAGAACATGATCAGACTGCACGGATGTACAAGCTGATCATGATCTACTCTGGTCGCTAAGGCAGAATCAATCGTTTAATGGTAAATGAAAGTCTTCCTAGCGGTTTGGATTAAGTAGAGCAGACACTGACCGACGGTGCTAAGAAGGTTGTGAGACACTGACCAAGGGTGCTATGAAAGCTGTGAGACACTGACCGAGGGTGCTATGAAGGTTGTGAGAGACTAACCGAGGGTACTATGAAGGTTGTGAGAAACTAACCGAGAGTACTATGAAGGTTGTGAGTCTCTGACCGATGGTGCTATAAAGACTGTGAGATACTGCCCGACGGAGCTACGAACATTGTGAGACACTGATCGAGGTTGATATTAAGGCTGTGAGACACTGACCGAGGGTGCTATGAAGGCTGTGAGGTACTGACCGAGGGTGCTATGAAGGCTGTGGGTCACTGACTGAGGGTGCTATGAAGGCTGTTGGTCACTGACTGAGGGTGCTGTGAAGGCTGTGGGGCACTGACTTAGGGTGCTATGAAGGCCGTGAGTCACTGACCGAGGGTGCTATGAAGGCTGTGGGTCACTGACTGAGGGTGCTATGAAGGCTGTGGGTCACTGACTGAGGGTGCTGTGAAGGCTGTGGGTCACTGACTGAGGGTGCTATGAAGGCCGTGAGTCACTGACCGAGGGTGCTATGAAGGCTGTGGGTCACTGACTGTGGGTGCTGTGAAGGCTGTGGGTCACTGACTGAGGGTGCTATGAAGGCTGTGGGTCACTGACTGAGGGTGCTGTGAAGACTATGGGTCACTGACTGAGGGTGCTATGAAAGCCGTGAGTCACTGACCGAGGGTGCTATGAAGGCTGTGGGTCACTGACTGAGGGTGCTGTGAAGGCTGTGAGTACTGTGAGTGTAAATAAAGCACAAGCACATAATAAAATAGAAAAGGTAGAAAACCATAGGTCGCCCACACGAAATATATGAAAACGTTTCAGGCTTGGTTTGATTGAGGTTCTGGAAATGCAAGGTACCATCCACGCCCTCTAGCCACGGGTTGAGCAGAACTCAACACTTACACATGTTACAAGTATATAAATAAAGTTTAGAGACAGCCGCAGGGACATTTATCGGCAATGTCCATGGAACCTTCAACATGTTAGTCTCATTTAGATACATGTTTAAAGATGCATCATATACCTACATTTTCCTGCGAAACTGATACTAATTCATCTGAAACTAATTCATTCGTTACCTAGAACAGAATCAACAATTATAGTAGTATCATATGCAAACTCAGAAATCAACCGTCTCTGCTAAAAGTTAAGTGATAAAAGTCATTACTTGCCCGCTATATCATTTGAACCGGAGACTAAAGCCATCATCAAAAATACCGAAATTACACGTTAATGTTCTGAATACCTTTTTGTTGTCGAATTACGTGAATCACGTGACAACACGCGTTGTTTAAAGCAACGGCTCTGACCATGTAAAAATGTCTGATTTTAATCATGTACGTATGATCTTGAATACCGTCAGTCGAGCATTATAATGAGGCACACGTATAAGTATGTTATAACGTACGCGTACGCCAGTTTATATAGGTGTTCATGAAATGTAAGTTTTAATATTTGTGTGAAACATACAACTTGTAAGTTTTGGTTTGTATCATTATTAGATATTTCGACTTTTAAACCGAAGAAAAAGTTATATATTAGTAAAGGGAAACAGCACATTTTAATTTGTTTTTTAAGCTTTTCGATTAGATAATACTAAAAGTTACTTGTTGCAGAAATGTAAAACAGTAAATATTTATCTTAAATACTTGTCAAGCTATACAAGATATACATACGGCATTGCTATATTCCATTATCTGTATACCTAGTACACGTTACAAGAACAAGTAGAAGATTTGAAATCTTACTGTATTACTTCGTTGTGATAATAATTTTATAATTTGTGAGATGAATGGTTACCGCTGCAATACTAATGATATTTCCGAAAGTTATATTGCAGCATACAACATGTATTGTGATACTGTGTATTTTGATGATGATTTACATCTTGCACATTTTACATTTGTCTGAGTAAATGCTGGGAAAACTAAAGGAAGGACAAATTGTTTGTTGGGGTTTTTTCTTTTTTTTTTCTACATTTACAATGCCAATGAATAAAATACCCGTATATGAAAAATGAAATGGGAATATTAACATCAAATTGACTTATAGGAGGGTCAATCAAAATATGTATTCTGGCGCCATAACCTCAAAAGTAACCAATCTGAACGTCTAAACTTTATACAATTTTGACACATAGTGTTTCTGCTATGTATGTAACAAATTTTAAATTATTACAATACATTATGTTTATGCTGTGATCATTTGTTTAAGCTATGGGTATGCTGTTTGACCCACGTCAACGACATCTTCATAACGTCAATTTTCTTTCTTTACAGACGTTTTCATAAATTGATATAATCTATTGAAAATACACTTGACAACGTATGTGATTGAAACTCGGTATTCCATCGCATGAAGAAGAATATTCATTTTCAGCAAGATGAAATTCATTGTTAACGTAAAAATACATTAAACTAAAGCATGTAGATGTTGGATTTCTTTTGTCGTTAAAACGATTTAAATCATGAATGGTGCTTTATGTCCTATTAAGTTATTACAATTATTATAAATGGCTAGTTGAATTAGCTTGTAAGATAGCGCGTTGCTATAGTTGTACTGTGTGATGTCATATTAGTTTAATAATAAAGTTACAAATGGACACGTTACTGACTATAACGGTACTAGTTATACTAAACTTCACATTACGGGGATAAGTTGTAGAGCCGGTGTGCGTATGTAGTGAACAACCCTTGTTTATGCAAAAAAAAGATTTTATTGTACTTTATATGATTTATACATCAGTTCAATGAACTAATACTACCATAACAAGCCACAAATGATTTGATCTATATAGTTATATCTCGTTAAGATAAGAGTTCAGCTTGACAAGGTAGGAGAATAAGATCAGCTTAAACATAATTGATCATATGATGCCGCTCCTAGAGACATATAAATATCAGACACGTCCTATACTTGAAAACATAAACCTAAGACAGCAAGTGTCATTGTTAATTTGTAGCCATTGGACATTAACGGGTGTAGGAGTTTTTGAGTTAAGACACAATTAAAACAAAATATAGTAGATATATTTCTTTGCAAGTTTTAGAAACAAGTCAGTAACATATTTTTTATCTATATTTTATTTAGTTAAATACTTCTAATGTTTTTTTTCAGTACAGTAGAGAATGTAGGAATGAAAGACAAAGTGTATTATATGTCCAACATATTACTGGCAAATGTGATGCTATATGGAAACGATTTTGCGGAAAAAATAATATGTGCTCAAATCAAAGAGAGAAACAGAAAGAAAGAAGTTTCTTTAACTGCATGTTGTGATTGTTATTTGATTATGTATTTTGTCTTCATATTATTTTAAGAACGAGACTGATTAAGATATTCTGCCTCTATTTTGGTACATTAAGACGAAAACATGGTGTCCGAAAAACGGTTATTTCTCCATAACAACGGATGAGTTTTGTTGTCAAATAGCAAATATTAACTTGGAACAAGACAATCTGTAAGATTAGCTGGAAAAAAAAATCGACCAAAATCGCATTTGGGCCCAAAATCTCATGTCCTGATAAGTATACATTCATCCACCAATCTTATAATTTTTAAGAAGGACAGGTACATCATTGTATCGCACCAACGTAATCGATTTGTCCCTGCAACAACGACAGCCAGACGAACAGTTTGACGACAGGGTGTTACTGTTAGTCCCCAGACGATCCGAAACCGCCTACGCAAAGTTGGATGCGTTCCCGACGACCCAGAAAGGGTATTACACTAACTGTAAGACACCGCCAGGCCCGTTTGCGTTGGGCAAGGCAACATTCAAGACTTACTAGGGCCGACTGGGCTAATGTTTTGTTTGTTGATGAATCGTGTGTGTTTACGTGGTGCCGACGGCCGTACCCGTGTTTACCGTCGTCGGGGTGAGAGAAATGCGGCTAATTGTGTGCTTGAAGCAGATCGTTATGGCGGAGGATCAGTTATGACTTGGGCTGGTATTTCGATGCACACCAAAACCGATATGGTTATTGTGGACGGAAAAGCCTTAATGCCAGGCGCTACCAGGACCAGATTATCACCCCTGTATTAATTCCCCATGTTAGAGCTAACCGTGGCATGAGCTTACTGCAGGACAATGCAACTTGTCACACAGCAAGGACCACGCAGCAGATGCTCCAAAACAACAAGATTCGTGTGTTGCCATGACCCTCAAATAACCCAGATTTTAATCCAATTGAGCATGTTTGGGACCTTTTAAAACGTAAGGTAAGGAAGCTCCCTGAGCCCCTTAACCTACTTGAGCTTGGTGCTTTGATCATACGGGCATGAAATGGGATCCCCCAAAGGAAAATTCAACGACACATTACCCCCATGCGGTCCCGATGTCGGGCAGTGATTGCAGCACAAGGCGGTCATACAAGATACTGATCTTTCGTGACTTTTGCAATGAAGGGTTGGTTAAATAAAACTGGTGTCAATTTTAAACTGTTGGTGAGAATGAACTGATATTTTGCTGAAGGTAAACCAATACATTGTTTTTGAAAATAATATATTTATGTTGAACTGTTGCTTTTTATTGTTGAGATATTTCAATAAAATATAGGTGACCAATTAGAAATTTTGTTAAGTGTATTTCGCCTATAGGATCAAATGCATAGAGATTGCAGTAAGGACAATTTACATGCAGCAGTTACAAATGTGAAAAGTAATTTGTCCCTTAGAAAAGCAACTGAATTTAACTAATTTACCTGTTTCAACTATAAAGGACGATGCAAGGGCAAAAACAGTCCAACTAAGTGTATACGGATTGAGATATTGTGCTAGTGGGTTACTTATAGGGGATTCTTACCAAACACGAAATTATTTCAGAATCTGCACAGGACGTCAAATCATTTTGACATTCTATTGCTGACAGGATACCTCTTTATCATTTAGAGTTGCAGCTTGCAAATGGATCATGTGTTCATAGATGCATATGCAAATATTGTCTGTCTATTCATCCTGTTTAACTCTGAGTTTTCCATGTGCAAAACATTATCTCCTCTACGTCTTTGTCAGTTTCTGGATTGTCTGTGTGCCGATGTTAGATGTGTTTGTGATCTTAGAGATGCACTACATAAGATATATAGGCATATGTCTTTTAATAAACTTGTAAATTATATATATATAATATGTTATTATGATTTCAGCTTGTTTTCAGTGGAAACTATCAGTGTCAATAAATTTTTAATATCTATATTATAACACATAAATCGAATGTATATGTGTCTTGTTTAATTCTTCTAATTCTCACGAAATATGGTAATGTTTAGCATTCATTAATTTTTAATATGAAGAGAAACATAGTTTTCTGCATTGAATTACGACATTATTGAACTACATAGACTGTTCAACGTATTGCTTGGGCACGACGTTTGTTTCGATTTTACATGAAATTTCAAATTAATTCTAATATATTCTTATATATAACTGTGTGCAATCATATATTGTAGAGATGGTACTGCATCTGATATTACTTTCTGTTGAAAAATTAATACTGGAGTACCTCAATTATATAATGGTTTAACTATCATACTTCATTTTTCATGCTGAAAGGCTATATTTAATCCGAACAATTTGGTCCTACTTGGAAAAGTGAAGCCAGTGACAGATAACTCTTCTAGGACTATTTAGTTATCTGAACAAAGTATGCATAGATTCGGATGTGTTTCCCAAAGCTATAGTTTACTTCAAGATCTATGAATAATCATTCAAACAAGAAAGTTGAGCACTATATCTTTCATTTTCAAACGAACTCATTTAAAGACATTCTTTTTATTTATTACTGCCGATAATTTACAGGTATGGTATGATCATAGAAAATAAAACATTATTCATGAGGAAAAAATATAAATAGACTATATGAATTTTACGACATCGAATCCTTCAACAATTTACAAAATTTGTTTGCCAAGAATAATCAAGGCCTCAAAATGTATGAGTTAAAACAGAGCGATATAAAAATGTATATTCTATCTCATGGTCACACCAAAACCGTACCAAAAACTGTGCCGAAAGAAGTTATTTCACTTTTTATGACACGCACCTTGTGTTTGCAAATTTAACTAATTTGCATATTGACCGAGGCGTGCGGAATCGCATTTGTCTTGCGGAATCTACCGTTACAGAAACTTCGGTTAATATAATGCAGACGTTCTTTAGTATAGATAAAATGGTAGTGTTAGTTAATAAGAAATGACAATCGCCATTCTTTAGCTAATCAACCAAAAACAAAGAAGCCGATGTCGCTGTCAAAATTCTCCGTATTTACTGCACGGTGCTATGTTAATTATTGCAAGTGTGAGATAAGCGATATGCGCTTCAGTTTTGCACACGATTTGTTATTGTTGTCATTGAATACATAGCCTTAAGTACCATCTCTACGATCTGTCACAAACACGGCGAGTTTTTCTTCTCTCCTTATTTTGCTGTATATTTTAAAAATAAAATAAAAACATAATATTGTGTCTAAAAGATCGTCATATTGTAACATTTTTACCGTGCGAATTAAGATATGAATTCTAGAATTACTAAAATTTACGTCACTGTTCTTTTTTTGTTGCTGAAGAGTTATCAAGACTGCAGACAAGGACCATAAATTCTCCTGAAAAACAATTAGCCTTGATACAAAAAATGCATTAGCCAGTCTCATTTGTAAATGGCTTTTGTAGCATTAATCATGGCTAGGTACTGTTCAAGGTTTATATTTAACCTGAAGAGTAACGAGTTCGTGACAATAATCATTTAAAATCCAAGCCGATATAAAGTCCAACTAAGGACATAGCCTGCTAGGATAACGATCTGAATGCAACAAATTGTTGATTCAATCATATCAAACATTCTATACGATTTAGTTAATTTAGGTTTAGTGCTGGAGCAGTTCTTGGAAGTAGTGAGTGATATGGCAGCCATTAAAGCGCATGCGCAAATGTTTAGGTATGCATGCTCGTTGAAGAACGAATGTTATAAAATGAATATTAAGTTAAATAAGGTTTGAAAACGAATACAAGAGAACAAACCGGATAATATAACTTAAAGGTATATTTTATATATAGTGGTACATTCAGGAAAGGTTAAAACCAAGGTTCCAGCTTACAGACATTGAGTTTGGGTGCTGTCCTAACTCGAGCTGGGTTGAATATCTTTCTAGACACTCATACACTATGGGTGAAATATAAACTTAGTAAAGAAGCGCGTAATTCATTATAAGAAAATTAATTGTTGTTAATGGGTTAATAAAGTTGTATGTACATTTATGAGGTTTGAATATGGTGCCTGCTTTTTAATTTTGTCTTTTGACAGTTCCTGTAATACGCAGGCTCCATAACCTCAGATCCCCTTCCTAAATTCCAGTTTGTTTAGTTCTGCCCATTGTTTTCTCGTTTGGGGCAAACCCTTTACTTTATCTGGGGACCAAACGCCGCTCTTCATGGAATTACACGCCTCAACACGTGTATCATTGAAGGTTCCATATTCACTGCCGTTTAAATACATCTGCGGATGTCTCTAAATTGCTTTTTGTACTTTGAGCATGTTTAAATGTTGAGTTCTGCTCAACTCGGGGCTAGAGGGCGTGGACGATAGCCTGCATTTTCACTACCGTCCATGAACAGGCTCAATCAAACAGAGCCTGCAACATTTTCGTTTTTGTCGTGTTGGGCGACCTGTGAAGTTTCCACATTTCTCTATTTTATGAGAAATTGTTTATGCAAAGTGCTTCCTATTATGCCTTAGTCATGTTTACAAACAAAACAATAGGTCAGATATCAGTTTGTGTACGGACATAATTCTGATAGGATTTCATTGTAAACATTAACAGATATTTTTCAGTTTGTTTTAACCATATCTCAACTTTATAAGTATTCAAACGTTTTATGAATTCATTACTAACTGAAGTGTAATTTCATATGGACTGCATATTTTTAATAGTATAAGAAACCATACCCAACAGCTTCAGTGCTTTTTTGTAGAACTGAAATACATCCTCCAATCTTGACGGCAATTTGTCATTTGTGCAGCTTATCTGAATAAATCGACTTAAATACTAGCCCTGTAACTTAACTGTTTACTTTCATTGTTCCCTTATTTGTAATTGAGATGTTTTCATATGTATTCCGGAATGAAAGACACGTTAATAAAAGAAACTGACAGGACAACGGCCCTCCCTAGTAAACAAATTAATCATTTAACAAATTGTGATAGAAGTGTGCATATAACAACCCTAAAACAAGTAAGTGCGAGAAAATCAGGGATTTTTTATGAGTGCCTGAGCAAACTTTCAATAGTGCCATTAGTTTTATAGTAAAGAAAATGTTTACTATATCCTTAAATGTAGTTTCATCATAAAGATCGTTTAGCTATTATAATTATGGTATCATAAATGTTTTCAATTTCTTTGTAGTTGCAGAATATGTGTTTAGTAACCATTTGTAGTGTTTTATTATCATTTCAAGAAAACAAAGGTAGGTTCGCCTTTCGGTGCATTCTTTACCCTCAGCATAGTCAACAAATCATAATTGGGACATTAAGGCTCTAGTCATTTTGAGCTAGAAAATGAATAGTTTTGAAATTCTCCAGAGAAGTTTGACAATCTGTATTTGAACTCGAACAAAATTTCTTCTGCATCTATTTTTTTTTATCCAATCGTAAACGATAATTTGCAAGACGTGACCGTAAATATATTATCGTATTGGACGTACGTGCGTACAAAAAAAAACTGTATTTGTTTCCCTCTTTTGACATAAAACATACGATAAATCCCGAAACGCCTGAAAATGTTCCTAATGTAAAACGAGCGAAGAAGGCGCTCTATGTACAAAGTTCGAGTATGCGTCATGAAATCAGGATTTTTAATTTTGTCGTTTGTAATACAGAAAAGGCAGAAATACAATATTCAGTGACTCATTTTAACTTAAACTAAAAAGAAGAGATATAGAACAAAAACGTTATTCAACCCAGCTTAGCGACTCTTCCAATATGGTTTTCTAACCTGGGTACTCGTACAAATATATCTCCGTATGGTGCAAAACAATGTTAAATAACTAAATATCATATTGATAATTAATATTATACTTTGCGCGGTGTTTCTGTATACGTTTGAGATGTCGCTACATTGTAAACGTCAATGAGAGCACGATATTATATATTTTACAAACAATAGCTGTTTTCGTTAATACCAACTGATACATACAGATACAGATATTGGCAAATCATCTTATAACAGTGACAGCTCAGATGCTCATTTCGATTTAAGGTTTATTATAATACAAGATAGTACAACTTAGAATTTTGACAATATGATTGTTTATCGAAGTGACCGCCGAAGCGCTTTACTTTCCGTAATATGATATAACATTGCTAATTTGGACAAATGTTAATTACATGTCTAAACCCCTATCTAATGTAAAACACACAATAATTATATTTTTATTTATTATTTTGTGTTAGTTCTCTGGTTTAACGTCATACCGACATAAAGACAGGTCATAAAGTGACATTTGTCCTTTAATTGAATGATTTTTTCTTAGTGATCTGATAGACTGAAAACTGTATACATACACAAACAACACGGCTTTCCATCATGAAAATTAAATGATAATAACAATATTTTGTTAGTCTCTTTAAATATCATATCCATACACGAATTCCGTCACTGGATTTTACAATATAGAATTCGATAAAGTCTAGATTTTTCAAAACTTCCGAACCTACATAGGAAAAATGGTTGACAGGTCGCCTTTGATTAGTTGATTTACGAGACCAGGTTTTATTCCACGTTATCCGGATAAATGACGTTACGCTATTACTCCCAGTTTACCAAACGTGCAGAACTACCTTGATTTAAAGATTGTTTTTTTAACTGCCGACCAAAACGAATTGTTGCCATTTTCGTCAGCTTAACATGTAACCGAACACGATGTTCATCATTTTATCAATAATATGTTTATTTATATTATATATTTTTCTTTCTTGCGTGACCGTCCATCTTAATCAACCTAATTTAAATTCTATTATTTTTGTTTATATAGACTAAAATCAAAATGATGGAAACTATTTTTCATTAGTATGCATTTCCATAGTTTTTGTCCGCTTAAATAGACTTGAATCTTTCTAGATGAATTTCTGTTATGTTTAAAAAAGAAGGCATTATATCATTTTTGTCTGCTGTATAACAAACGTAAAAATGCTTAGATAATTTAGATGAACGGAATAGATGACATAATAAACATCAGTGATTCATTGAATTAATTAATTAAGAATAACGAGACATTATTTACTGGCATAGATTTTGATGTTGTAAGTGACTGCGAATTGCTCAATTTTATGGGGGCTAGATGGGCTTATGACTCTGGTGATATTTCTGTGTAAGTAATAAAACTTGAACGGACGGAAATCCAAGTAAATAAAGGCAGTTTTTTCATATTTCCATATTTTATTTATTTATAGTGAAACTACAGTTTTGATAATATATTAACATATGTAGTAGATCGTCACCGCCTGCATACGCCAAAGCTCATCTGTAAGCGCTCGAATTAGACAATATTCAAGGAAAGAGTAATGACTAATGGTTCGTTGTTATTCTAACTCACCTATTGATGGTGAAAATGTAAAGAGTTTCAATGTTTTTTAATTCAAAATAAGTTTATCTGAATAAAAGGGAAATCATTCTGATGTCATAGAGTGAAATTAAATTATCTGCCAATAATACTCCGTTGTTTTTACTTGTGTGTTGTCAGACTTATGACACATATGACGTTCCATAGTTCCAAAACTTTCTTTTTCAGTCCAAGGGAAATAAATCAATAACATTCCAATATGAATCCTATAAATGAACCTATATAAAACGTATGCACGTGATCACTAACAACCAATCACTGCACTGGTCATTTTTTAAGTCAAATTTCAAGATGTCTGTTGCATTTTAAGCCGCTCATATATTTTGTGCATTTTTGTATATCAACTGGAACTTATACATTTCCAGGTAAATATTTTGACTTATATATTCTTTTATCATCGGTACATAATTGTATGATCGCTATTTGTAAACACATTATATTTTACCTGTAATGCAATAATGCTAAGCATGACTGATTTTATCAGGTGGTCAATGTTGTTTACATTTTTGACAGCTGTCATCTGTCATATCGCGTTGTAATTTTGACATTTGAATAATTTGTTAAATAGTTAATATAATTGAATTATTTTTATTTCAAGGATACTGATACCGATACCGATATACAAGTATCTCTGTTTATCATCTTTATTATCGTGAAAGAAACATTAAATCAATGATTACAGTCTGCAAACTTTCTTTTGGTTGTCCCATATTTAAAGGAACCCATCCCATAGACACCATGAGTATATTATAGCCGTGGCAGTACACCAAGGAAATATATATATCTAAAACGATGAACTCAAAAGTTAATAAATAAATAAATAAAGTGGGGCTACCAAACTGACAACGTGCAAGAAAGAGTCAATGTTATTGATTTATTTGTAACTAATTTCCTGTTGACAATAAACCCGTGCAGAGATTTAAAATCTGTTATCAGTTATCAGAGCATTCTTTTTTAAAAGAGAAACTAACAAATTTGAATAAATAAAATATCAAAATATCGAAGTACATAAACAGCCATAATTCTGACAAAATGCATATCAGCGTTAGATTCTTCGCCATCTTACAACACAAAAGATGGTTTCAAGTCTTTGTAGTGCTTGAGAAAAAGAGCACCTGAAGAAAAAAAACAATTCAACAGTAAAACCATTTTTATTATAGAACAATGATTAATGACAATATATGTCGGCTGTAACATCCTACAAATTTATATTATTATTAGAGACGTCGTAATCTGCGCTGACAGATTATTGAGCTATAACAAAATTATAAAGAAAAATAATTTCAAGATAAATGTCAGCTTGTGTTTAGGTTGTTATTTTTCTTTTTCGCATCAGTTAACTACCACTTTGATCAAAATCATGTCCGAGCGAAATTCTGTTACTGTACATGGGGAACTCCTGACTAAATCACTTGGTTCTTATTGTCCAAAAGTCTAATGAGTACAATTAATATAGCGCAAATGATCTTTTGATTGAAGCACCTCAACGACTTTTAGTGCATCGTGTTGATATAAATAACACACCCCAAGTTGCTGCTACTACAGATGATACTATAACGATATCACCATTAACTGATTGCGATTGGTTCTGTTTTATTCTTGTTATCATCTCTAATACTCATAATATCATCATCTAAATTTCTGCCGGATGTTATCAAGCGTGCACATCGCAACGTTTACAGAGTTCATTTCCATAAACGTCTAATCTTTAATGTCTTTGTTATTGTAACAATCTAAATTGCAGTATAAAAGCCTGAAATATTGGATATGATATTTTCGCACTAAATAGACGAAATTGTTGATTTGGTAACTAAAAAGGATTTAGATAGCGGCATGTTTTTAGTCCGTTATAGAAGTGCCCTTATTTTTTATCTTTTTTTTTTTGTTTCATTACATTTATATGTTTCGTCTCTTATACGAATGTCCATTTTATGTATATGTTTATAGATTTTCAGTTAATTCTCTAGACGATTTTGCACCGGAATTATTGTACCACGTCTTCAATTTGAATGACATTTAGCAATGGAAAATAACCCGTATAAAATATGTATGCTGGTATGCAACACTGTTCATAATTCTAATTACTAACTTTTCAAGATTGCGTAGGTATCGACTTAGATTGAAAATGATTTGCTGTTCACCTATAATCCACGTTTACCTATATTTCCTTGCAAAATTATTCGAATAATTATAAAGATGGAATTGACAATTTCATAGCTTTAATTCGGCGACCAATAAATCGGAAGTGTATATGACAGCTATGATGACAATCTCTTTGAAAGTCTGCTGTAATTGTAGGACGAAATAAATGAAAAATATGTAAATCATGTCTCCGACTATCATTGTTGGGAGATGATACAATTACTATGGTGGCTGATTTCTTCCATTTCGTGTTGTCGTGTTGCCGGGGCGAAAACGAAACACATTGTACCCGAAAACTCGACGTCAATGAGGGCGCCAACACGACAAATTTATTTGTCGAGTTTTCGTGTTGGTGGGTATGAATATTTCGTGTTGGTACCCTTTATTTGTTGACTTTTCGTGTTTCCGCCCCGCCGACACAAAATCACGACACATACCTTAGTTGTCGAGTTTTCATGATTTCGTGTTTTCGCCCCGCCGATACGAAAACGCAACTAATGCTTTCCAGCCATTTCTGATATAATATAGAGTTATTCTGAAGCCATTGGCACAGGGTTTGAGAAGCAATTTTCTTTCTTGATATAGCAGATGTTTGTTTATTGTTTTAAGAATACGATTGTATGTACAAAAGTCCAGGATCCAGAAATATCTGATTGGGATGGGGTCGGGGGACCAGTTAAGAATGAAGGCGGCACCGGAGGGGTGGGGGGGGGGGAGCAGGTGGGCGAGGTGGGTAAGTACGGAAGGGAGGGGGGGGTAACCCCTCCTGTTAGGTAGGTCAGGGCGTGTCCGCCTGGAAATGTTTAAAATATAGGTTTAAAATTGTGGCCCCTGCTGCATATTTTGAGTCAAAATTTTGAGGTTAACACCCTTCTGACAGTGAGGTCACAGTGTCTATACCTAATAATTATTAAAATATAGTTATGAAATGGTGGCCCCTGCTGCATTTTTTAGTCTAACATTTGAGGTATGGGAATGGTAATGCTCTCCTCTTTGAGGATCAGAGGGTATCCCCACGGAAATGTTTGAAATACTGTCCTCTGATTCAATTTTGGGTTTAAAATATGTGGAAGTATTATTCCTTTGCCAAAATGGTCGGGTGCGACTTTGATGAGTAGAGGTCACTTCTCAGCCGGCCGACTGGGGGTGGGAGGTCGGTAGCGCGGGATGGGCACGTCACCACCCCCCCCCCCGACACTCCCGGGCCCGGCTCTAGACCCAATTCTGTATAATTAGAAAATAATTACGTATACGCGAGGGCCTCAGTGAAGATTAACTTATTTAAAGATGTTTTTCACAATTATTTCTAGCGGACAGAATTTTTTGTAACTTTGCATATTTATAGATTGATGTATGACAAGTTAAAATAAAAAATAAAAATGATAGGTACCCGTGCTTCTTTTTTCAATATTTAAAGTTTATTAAGAACACCAAATCGGTATTTTTGTCTGAAGAAACAATACATACATGTTATAATAAAACTACTGCAAACAACTATTCATTCAAAGTTTCACTCTGATGCTACTGTTTATGCATCACAGTTAATGAAACCACTATAACTATGCATAAAATGTCAACATATAGATATATTAACTCAGAAAAATTACTCTTGACAGATGTCGAAAGTATCTGAAACTGAGAAAAACACGAAGTATTTTTTAATGATATGAAAAATCTAGCGGACAGAATTTTACCAAATTTTATATTATGTAAGTTAGAACTAAGACAAAAAAAAACTAAACCAAAAAAATAATATCAACCCGTGCTTGTTTTCAAGATAAATTAAAAAATATTTACTCCACCCACAAAAGTATTTTTTCATTACCCAACCCACCTACAAATTATGAACATTTTTTTCTTACAAAACGAATTGCACAATGTTATTATCAGTTTCTTAATCAATTTTCTTACTCACATGCGGAATAATCGGAATGATGCTCCTTTAAGGTTGCATGCCTCTAGGTCAAATACTTTTTAGATACGTGCTACACAAGCTTTCACATGCCATTTACGTATATATTTGACCACGTCAAGGGACATAAATCTGGTTTTACTGAGTGAAACCTCAAATAAAATCATTGGTGCACAACTTCGCATGCTGAATTTAATTCTTGTGTGGTTTCATGACTCTTGGCGCATATACTTTTGAGGTACATGCGACACAAATGTTTATAACCTTTATATACAATTTGACTGTCAAGGGCCATAACTCTGGTCTTACTACGTGAAATGCGGGATGGGGCACAAAAAGTATAACAACATTTTTAGGAAGTCACATTTGAACTTGAAGGAGATAGATCTACGTTAAGATTTTCTGGAATTTTATTTAACTTGGAGTCGGCTGCATCATTACTGGACGAAATGGTTTACTTTCAAATTGGCTGCCCACAATGTATTCGATTCGAGCACTTCCTACGACTACTCCTCCAATAAAACACCATCACTTTTAAAGGTAAAATATGGATGCACGACCTATATTGTCAGTACATACGATGTTTTTTGCGCGAGTGCGCTGCATATCGGACAATTATGTACTTTCGGCGGAGAATCCTGAACTTTACAGTGGTTATCGCTTGCTGCGCGATTGAGCTGCGCACAAAATATTGTGATGAACTCCTTTAAATGAGTTCCTTCGTTAAATAAAGGCTTTGATTTTATTATTATGATATTGTTTTTATAAAAAACACTAAACGTGTGGAAGAACGCAATACTTCTTCGCTGGGAACTAATACAATGAGACGATTGTATGGGATTAATATCTGGTATATCGAATGTTCTTCCTCCAATATTATAATAATGTTAATATCCTCAATATGTGCATATATTAGCTAACAACTAACCCACCACTTTCGTACTCGCAATTATCTTCGCTGTAATACTGTGTACATTTATCAAAATTAAACTAAAATGCTGTTATCATTCAAGTGATAAATTGCTTTGATACAGTGTGAGAAAATACACAAAATGCAGGTGAGTGGTAAAAAGGCAGAAGTAATTAGTTTGATATTTGTCTTTTGAAATTTTGTTTTGTAACAAAATGGTATTCGGCCGAAATACACAAATAATATAAGTCAATCCTAATTCTTATACTTATACTTTCTAGTTGTTTTTGGCATATTATTGCATGCAGTTATGTTGCTTTCAGTCCAATATTTGCTGTGCGCATGTCTAACGGAAGACGCAAAAGCGAAAACACGAAAACTCGACAAATTAAATATGTGTCGTGTTTTCGTGTCGGCGGGGCGAAACACGAACACTTGACAAATTAGACATCTGTATTCGTGTCAGAGGGCGAACACACGAAAACTCGACAAATAAGGTATGTTTCGCGTTTTCGTGTCGGCGGGGCGAAGTCACTACAACACGACAGCACGACAAATAAAGGGCGCAAACACGACATATTCATACCAGCCAACGCGAAACACGACAGATAATTTTGTCGTGTCGGCGCCCTCTAAATGTCGAGTTTTAGCGTAGAATGTGTCGTGTTTTCGAGCTTTTGCCCCGCCAACACGAAACACGAAAACTCGACGAATAAGGTATTTGTCGTGTTTTTGTGATTTCGTGTTGTCATGTTTCCGCACCGCCAACATTCCAACACGAAATGGCAGAAATCAGCCACTATAAATTACCGATATGATAAAGGATAATGGAATATATAAATGATATTTCAGAAAACATACATGAGAATTAAGAGACAAGTATAAGGAAATCTGACGTCGAGTTACTTCTTTCTAAATATTGATTGAAAAAATAACAAATACACTATTTTCGATGAATTGAAGATTACACATATATTCATTATATCCCATTTGTCTTAGTGTTCATTATATCCCATTTGTCTTAATCTCATTTATTCTCGATTAATCTTTAATATTCTAGGAAAATAGATTCATCTATCCTATGTTTATTCTTACTTATGCTGAAGAAAATGACTATATTCTCAAAAGAGTTCAATAATTTTATAATAAAAAAGAAAACGGAAATGAATTCTCAAAACTATCCAGTGCATTAATCGGCAATAATTCTCACTGATATAAATGTGGACGCGTTTAATGTACAGAATGTACTCAAAATAAAAAGAAAATAATGTTTTGCAAATGGTGTCAAAAGCGATGTCCCGACATGAAACCCTATTCAAAGAGCAGATATACAATATAGAATACATAACAATAAACACATTAAAAAAAAAAGAAGATATATCTGAAAATTTATTGATATAAAAAATAAACAAGAGGACCAAGATGCCCCTAAGTCGCTCACCTGAGAAACATACCATAACAGTGTAAACATGTTTGACCTAGTGATTTGATGAAAACAAATATTCTGACCAAAAATCTTTAGGGTAAACAAGTATTTTCTTTGATTTGACCTAGTGACCTAGTTTTTGACTCCACATGACCCAGATTCGTGCTTATCCAAGATTCAATACAAACAAACATTCTGACAAAGTTTCAAGAAGTATGGAGCAAAACAGTGACCTCTAGAGTGAATACAAGCTTTCCTATGATTTGATCTAGTGACCTAGGTTTTTGCCCCACGTGACCCACATTCGAAATCATCCAATATTTTATACATCAATATAAACATTTTGACCAAATTTCATGAAAATATGGTCATAAACGTGGCCTCTAATATGTTATCAAGCTTTTCCTTTGATTTGACTGGATGACCTAGTTTTTGACCCAACATGACCCAGATTCAAACCTGACCTAGAAGTCATCAAGACAAACATTGTGATCAAATTTCATGAAGATCCAGTTTAAAATGCAGTCCCTATTGCATACACACGTTTTTCTTTGATTTGACCTTGCGACCTAGGTTTTGACCACAGAATACCCATATTCAAACTTGACCTAGAGTTTATCAAGGCAGCCATTCTGCCTAAAGTTTATGAATATCCAGTTTAAAATGTACCCTATTGCGTTCATAAGGTTTTCTTTTATTTGACCACGTGACCTAGTTTTTGACCCCAGATGACCTATATTCGAACTCGACCTAAATTTGATCAAGGCAATCATTCTGACTAAATTTAAAAATACAGCCTCTATCACATACATAATGTTTTTCTTTGATTTGTCCTAGCGACCTAGTTTTTGACCTCAGATAATAAATATTGAAACTTAACCTTAATGTCATCAGGACTATCATTCTGACCAAATTTAATGAAGATCAATTGAAAAGTACAGCCTCTATCGCATACACAAGGTTTTTCTTTGATTTAACCAAGTGACCTATTTTTTGACCCTAGATGACCCATATTCTAACATGACCTACATTTTATCAAGGCAATCATTCTGACTAAAGTTTATGAATATCCAGTGTAAAATGCAGCCCATATTGCGTACACAACGTTTTTCTTTAATTTGGCCGGGTGACCTAGTTTTTGACCCTAGATGTCCCATATTCAAACTCGACCTAGATTTTATCCAGAACTTGGCCTAGATTTCATCAAGGTAATCATTCTACAAAATTTCATGAAGATCAGTTGGAAAATACAGCCTTTGTCGCATACACAAGCTAAATGTTGACAGAAGACCGACAGACACAGACAGACGACGGATGCCGGACATCGAGTGATCACAAAAACTCACCTGAGCATACTAAAAAAGCGGAAAGTCGCCCAAAACGACATAAATGAAAATGTTGAAGGCTTGGTTTGATTGAGCCTGTTCGTGGACGGTAATGGAAATGCAAGCCACGCCCTCCAGCACCGGGTTGAGCAGAGCGCAACATCTGATACTGTTCATATCCGAGTTATATTCCCTAATATCAGGAATAGTCATGAGACGTCTTTTACGTTTTAATCATTATATATTATAACATAGCAGTGGAAAATTTGACTGTTAAGCTGTCAAAAGAGTTCAACTGAGATTTATATAAAATAATTCATATCTACAAATGTGTATCTGTTACAGATCATACATACTATTAGGTTATTTAACATTGTTCTGTACAATACGGAGATATATTTGGACGAGTACCCAGCTGAGAAAACCATATTGGACGAGCCGCTATGCGAGTTCAATATGGTTTTCTTAGCTGGGTACGAGTCCAAATATATCTCGTATTGTACAGTACAATGTTAAATTACCTTTTTATTCTATATCTATTTTATCTTATCATAATAACAGCCATTTGGCGATTTGGGTGGTAATAATACTTGGTTGAGATATTATGCCCACAAACATTGTCAGCAAGTTTGGTGAAGATCGGATGAAAACTGTTCGACTTAAAAGAGCGGACAAGGCTGAATTCCCCGTTTTTTTTTTTGAGTAATTAAAGGACTATAATCAAAGAGTGCCTGGTACAATGTGGCTGGTTATCGAAATTGGCCGAGATGTAATGCCCGCAAACATTGTCAGCAAGTTTGGTGAAGATCCGACGAAAAGTGAATTATAGTGCAGACATGTTTTGGATGCTGACCGCCCGTCCGTTGTCATTCATAATCTTCTCCAATTTGTTTCTTAACCGTTAAATGAAAACTGCTGAGTTAGCTATTCAGACAGTTAGGGCTGATACCAATTTCTAGGTTTCGTCCGGAACGGCTTCTTTAAGCGACTTTTCAAATATTCTAACATCTGATGATCCTTTTTATTGTATTTTTGAGTTTTTGATTATTAACGAACATATTAATATCTAAATCAGATAGCATTGTTATCCCTTGAATCGTTTTTGTGTGTTGTAAAAAAACCCCAAAAAAACCCTCAAATTAAATCCAGATTTCAAGACGCATAAACAAACTTTGTACATAGAGCGCCTACTTCATCCGATTAACATTCGGAACATTTTCACGCGTTTCGGGCTTATCGTATGTATTACAGGATTTTTCGTACGCGCGTGCGTCCAAATACAGAAAATACAGGAGTTTTGTACGCACGCGCATCCAAATACCGTAAAATATTGTACGGTCACGTGATGCAAATGAAAGTTCGCGATTGGATAGATAAAATAGGTATAGAATAAATGTAAACATCTGTATATTACTTGAAGAAAATTTTCTTTATTTTATTATGAAAAGAAAAAACAACTCGGCAAGTAATCCCATATTTACTGCCAGAATTTTTAAGTAACAAATATTAGATCCAGTAATAGAATATAATGAAACAAAACAAAAAAGCGAAACGCATTTTTCTTAAAAATATCTTAAATTTGCTATTTGATGATAACTTTACAAATATAATACTGCAAAACTGATATTTGTTTTCAACTAAACCCTAGCCAAACGACCCGTTTCGCACTATCCCTACATTGCTTCTCATCCCAGATTTCATTTGATATCTAAGCAATTTTGAAAATTGACATAGCGAACACATATTACCCTTAATTACATATCAAAAACACAACAAAATTACATTATGCTTTTTATTATACGAAAAACCGCATAAATTGTTATTGCGTTTAAATTAAAATATTGAAAGTGTACTCACGGATAGTCCGCAGTGGAACAATAAACGGCAAAGGTAACTGTCATGAAAACGGTATTCGACCGTTATTTTTAATTGCTGAAGAACCAAATGGAATCTGAGATGAGAGCAAATGTAATGATAGCGGTAAATGAGTCGCTTTGATACTATACAATGGTAAAAATGCATTATTTATGCAGTATCGTTTTGCCTGCTGCGAAGATATCGTATGTTCTGTTAAATGTCATATATCGTTTCTCCGGCAGATCGTTGGTTTCCCATGAAACAGAAATATAATGGCAAACACAGCGACATAACCCTGCTGGAAAATTTCTGAATTGATAAAAGGGGAACTATTTGAATAAACAATGATTCAACAGTCAAAGTACAATATAAAAATAAACTATAAGACCGCTTTGTTTCAAAAATGCTCAAATGGTTATTTAACGTGTGGATTCATAGTCTGACTTTCTTGAAATGTTCGCATCAAAATCAGACAAAAGACTTAACTATGCATGCTCACCCATAAACTGGAAGCATCAGCATTACATTTCTATTAAAACATTAAAACATATTAAGCAATACACAGATTATTCATCTTTCTTCTTCTTGCAATAAAAATATTAGGTAAAATAACATTCCTAATATTGCATCCACTCTACTTTCTTTCAGATTCGGTTAAACATAGTTACATAATTACACTGATTATGAAACATCATATTGTATTGTATTGTAAGATATTAAAGACAGTGGTCCCGCAATAGCATAAAATGCATTGTGGAGATATAATTTGATTTTACGTTCTCTAAAAACTAAAAGTCCTAATATGGGTAAATGTTTTCTTTCGTCTGGGAAGAAAATGCATTTATGTTGAAAATTAAAGATAGAACAATAAGATTTTCTAATAACACTGAGGTACAGTATAAGAGTAGAAATCAAACACTCATTAACATTGGACATCAGCATGCGAGAAAGTGACTGATTCTGTTGTGAATTTCAAACATTGACTCTCAACGTTATTTATGTCTACAGAATACCACTGAGTCTTTGACGAACATGTCTGAGATTGTTTTTAGTCTTATTTGTTTTCATTTTGTCACAATATGCCAGTGTCAATTACATGGTAAACTGCTGAGTATTGTCTAAAAGATTTTTGCCAGGTGATTTGTTAACTCAGCAGGCTGTTTGACAAAGCTTCAGAAATGTGATATTGTCTTTCAGAAATGCGTATCATTGTTTCTACTCTTCCTTACAGATCAAAACTGTTTAAAGGGGTGGAGTTAATGTAAATATTGAAACAATATACATGGTTTTAAGGCTAATATTGAAACTTATTAAATGATTAGGATCCACATATTGACACAGATATTAGAAAACAATAGGTAAAAGGAATATTCTCTTTGCCAATTTATACAGTTGTTTATCTTTATGTTATAACGACATTTAAATACGGGGTTTTTGAATTAAGGTACGTATATTAGTAAAGCCATAAGACATGACTTGGTTAAACAACATATTTATTATGATGAAAAAAGACGTTCTACAGTGATTTTTTTTTTATTTCTGTGTGTCCTTGTTTTGTTGACATGATTACAGCAAGTTTAAAGTCAATTAAATAAAAATACTAATAAAAGACATAATTAGACAAAAAACAAGGACAAATATCAAACAAGACTCGTTACAGTAACTGCTAAATAACTCAAAAGGGGAATTCAATTTTCCTGATTCAACTACCGCAAAAAAAGGGGGGTGGGGGAAGAATAAAAAACAACAGCAAACAAAAAAAAAAAAAAAAAAAAAAAAAACAAAGACGGAAAATCGGTGGAACTTGTTAGAGTTTGTTTCTTAAAGCTGCAACAAGGAACCTGCCAACTGCGTTTTTTTTCTAGTGAAAACTCTAAACAGAACATTTATTAAGATCAATCAACAAATCTGTCCGCTTCGTTATTGTTTTCGAAGAAGAACATGGCCAAACGTTATTACTTTTATTTGATTTTGGTTTGACAAGCATTCGGGATTATCCATTTCTATAGAAACCGAACTAATTTTCTGTTATTTATGTTGTTATAAATAATATAAGAGATTGAATTAGCATGGCATCAAGCATACTACAGTGTTGTATAATACAGTGAGGTGCTTTAAATAATTGTCCGTCGCGCCGTTGTCAAATTATCATAACCGTGAAAACAATATGCACCATTAATGGATTTTGATATATTCCGTAACAACAATAAATAAACGGATTTTACCACAATTTTGCAGTTAAAGAGAAACTAGATAAAGTAACAGAATAAGATATAAGACTATCATTTACTTTAAAAGCCACCGAAACAGAGAAATAAGGAAAATAATGGAATTACCGGTGATTCAGAAACCTTGGTTAGCTGTAACAAATGTATCGACAGACGAGATTATTGACCCGTTTGAGCTTTATAACATAAAATCGCAGCAAAGGAGATCGTCACAAAAAACATTAGCCTTACCCGAGAATCGAACTCACGACCCCGCGATCGGTAGATGGACGCTCTACCTATTGAGCTAAGCGGGCGGGTTCCATCATTATCTAACTGAAATATAGACAGATACTGAGATTGCGTGTATATTAATGTCGATATTTACTGCATTTTAAAAAAAAATGTATTCCTCAAATTTGTCTTTTTTCGAATTCACTTACCTTTTTTTTGGAGCTATTGTTGTTTTGCTCTTTCTAATCTCATATTTATTACGGTGCAGGATACTGTCATGTCCATTTATATGGTTTCAATTACATTGTAGGTCACCCATATGATCAGATAGAGCGTCAATTAGTTTTCTAGTATCGTTACATGTCAGTTATTTTGCATTAATGGCTTTAAAATCAGACGATTTGTTAACACTGTATTTTCTCAACTTGTTCTCCCCTTAAGAGTATTTTCCTGACAGATCGTGAAATAAGCGATGGCCTGGGAGCGCAATCTATCTCAAAAATGTCAAATACCTAAATGGCTATGTGTAAACCTACATTTTAATCTAAGTATCACTTTCGTCAGATTCTTTGCTAACTGTAGAAAATGATATTTGTTTTTATTTATCTTTAGCTTAAATATATTTATTCCCAGTAATACATGTACAAATTAAATACTTACACCATAGTTTGAACAAGATAAGTCGGAAAGCATAAGAATGAAAGACACATAGGCTTGTAGAATTCTTCTCCTTGTACAATTTGTCTTGGCCTTTACTATGACATACTTTGAACAGACTTTTGTGTTTCGCAGAAATGTTTGCCTCAGATAGACGGAGTGTTGTGTAAAAAACACAGGTCGTCTCTATCTAAAAAGTCAATATCACAAAATGGGTCAAATCAAGATATTTTCAAGATATAAAGGCAACAACTTTGACAAGCATTGAGCTGTCTGTTGGCAGAATCATTATCCTTAATGAAAAATAGTATTGTCAGAGAACCAATAGTCATTTCTCTAAAGTCAAGGACACTATACGGTCAAAACCCATGTCAGGTCTTGCAGGTGATGCTACTTTACTAGTATGGAGATTTTTCCTAAATTGACTGAATAGGTTTAGTCACTGAGGCGATGTTTCACCCAAAATATCGATGACCTTTATGCACCAACACCCCACTATGAAATTTTACAGCTGTAAAAGACATGTATCATTTTCAAAATTATAGTCAGGATTATTTCAAATTTACAGCTGTAAATTTTATTTAACAACATTGATTTTACAGCTGTATATTTCAATTTACAGCTGCAAAACGACTGTAGAACAGTTCGAAATATGCAAATGCGATACATCTGTAAAAATATTATATCGGTAGAAATGTTACAGGTGTTGAAAAAGATAGCATTATTTAAAGGGACAAAAATATTGATACAAAAGATTATAGGAATTGTAATTCTGTAGAAAGTGTAGCGATTACAGTAACTATAAAAATGGCAAAACAAATTATCTGGTAATTACGAACAATATGAAATATGTTTAAGAATAGAATACAAAGTAGAAATAATGCATCAGATATTCTTTATAAAACTTTCTTTGTCATGAAAAAATATGACAATCTTGAAATTATTTCTTTTTAACTTATCCGCAGCTTTAAAAATATTGTAAATAGTTAAAGTAAGTACGTATACATGTTCCACTACAACTAAATTAGATAATCAAACATTTGTACTTATACCAATAAGGTAAAAATTTCAGTATTTTAGAAAATGTGGTATCTGCGTGAATTTCAGTTTCATCCCGCCAAAATGCATTTAAGTTGGCTGACAATTCTCATGTGTCCCTCCAAAAGAGTTTCACCTGTAATTTTGAGACAAAACCATTGCACATCTGTAACTTTCAATCTGTAATTTTGACAGCTGTATTTTGAGACCTGCATGCTTTTCACCTGTAAATTTCAACTGTTTTGTTCTGGTCATTTTTCTCTTACAGGTCTTTTACAGCTCTAATTTCAAAGTACATATTTTTACAGACGTTTTACAGCTGCTGTAAAGCAGGTCCTATTTTCGTACAGGACTGTATTTTATTTATGCTATTATTTGGAATTACAGTATCATGAAGGATATAAAATAGAGAAAAGTGGAAGCTTCACAGGTCGCCCAACACGACAAAAACGAAAATGTTGCAGGCTCGGTTTGATTGAGCTTGTTCATGGACGGTAGTGGAAATGCATGCTACCGTCCACGCCCTCTAACCCCGGGTTGAGCAGAACTTAACATTCACATATGCTTAAAGTACAAATTTCAATTTTGAGACATTCGCAGATGTATTCGAACGCCGGTGAACATGGAACCTTCAATGATACACGTGTTGAGGCGTTTAATTCCATGAAGAGGATCTATTTATAGGTATCCAAACTTGGTGGTAACGAGACTCAAACCAAAGTAATCATCGAGCTGGAAATTACATCCTGAAACTACAAGCATTGACAAATCCTTATAATCTGCTTTGTTTTATGACGTTGTATGAGCAAGATATAAAGTGCACAGACTGCAAATTCTGAATGTCACCTACCAATAAGGTTGAATTGTGCTAAAACGATGATTAACCTGTCTTTATAATATAAAAAATCAAATCATGAAATATTTGTTTAAGTTTCTAGATTTAATGAGATCAATTAATATCGTTGAAGAGAGAGAGAGAGAGAGAGAGAGAGAGAGAGAGAGAGAGAGAGAGGGAGAGAGAGAGAGAGAGAGATTATATTCATGTTACATTGTTTAAACAATTGAGACGCGGACAATATTTGTATAACATCAAGAAAAAGTTAACAGTTTTATCAAGCATTCCATTGACCGAAAAATGTCAAACGGACAGTAAATGATGATGATGATGACGATTTGTGGAAAATGTATTTACCGTCGTGATAATCCCAAACGAGTTATCACAATTTCCGAACATTTTCATAATTATTCAAGAATATCGTGTATCGTAAACGTTTAAAGGACAGCGTGTCTTTAAATACCTTGGATAATTTGAACGCAATTCATTTCTACTTTGATCAGCCGTGCACTTGTATTGTCTAGTGGAACTGAATTTAATCGTTATACTCTGTAGCATAAGTCATCTTGATAATTGATGTACAAGATCATTTAAAGACATTTGCAGTCATATCAGGAACAATGGCTAACCCGCTTAGCTCAGGGGAGAGAGCAAAGTCCTACGAATGGTAGGGTCTTTATTTTCTTTCCTCGTGCGGGATGTATAATTCAATCAAATTTTAAAGTTGTTCCACATTACCACCAACATCATGTACCATTAGACCCGTAACACTTTCACCAAAATTTCAGACATTGTGGGGCCTCCGTGGTCGAGTGGTGAAGGTCGCTGACTTCAAATTACTTGCCTTTCACCGATATGAATTCAAGCTTTACTCGAGGCATTGAATTTTTCATGTGAGAAGCCATCGAGCTGGCTTACGGAAAGTTGGTGGTTCTACCCAGGTGTCTGTCCATGATTAAATAAACCCCCTAAAACAAACACATTCACGTAGTTTGTCCCCTCATTATGTAAATGTGCTGATCATTGTGATTCTCTTTCATTTTGTCTCTTTAATCACATTATGGATTCGTTTCAAATAAAACAAACAACAGTAAATTTATCATTACTTTCATAATATGATACAAGAACCATACTTCTGGTACCATTTTCATTGATTGTACCTGATTTTCCTTAGAATATCAGGTTAAAGTGGTGATGTACTTTTACCTTATCTTAATAATTTCTACATACATTTGACTTAAACTTGAAACAGTTGTTCCACATCATCAACCACAAGATACATTAATTTGACAGAAATATTCCAATTTACTCAGGCATTTCAGTTTATCTTTATAACATTCAACTTATCTCTGTTATTACTCAGTTTACTGAGATTTTACTCAAACTGTGGTCCACCATCACCTTTGACGTCTGAGACATTGATCACGCCAGTAATAGCTGTAATGTCCGAAATTATGCCAGGTTTGCACTATCTGACATTGAGATTGTCAAGCACGCTGTCTCCTCTGCCATCGCTTGTTTTGATAATAGTTAAGACTGTATCCAAAACTATTAGTAAATCTGAATTCTTCATATTACATGACCACAATAGTGCTTCGTCATGCTATATTGGTGATGTCCTTGTCAGAACCTAGATTTGGAATGATATTACTATACAAGCTATTTTGAATCATCTAAGAGAAGGCTGCCATAACTAAGAGCTCTGTACCAAAATTGTTACCAGTTTGATTCTTAACTGTACACTTCTTAATTATTAGGTCTACACTCGGTTCTTATCATTGCTTCTCATTTTGAATAATAAAGTCGATGAGACAAGTCTTTATTATTTACGGTCGTTTCTAAAAAAACGTTTTGCGCTATGTCTGTAATATTTTTGCACGCGTTAATTAAAGAAAAATGATTTCACTGAGCAAACTCTTGCATATCTGACATTTTGTATTATACCAGGGAAGAAGTTATGACTGCACCTAATCTGTGATCAAGAGATAAGAAGCATGAACAAATTACAATCAACATGTCTTTACAAGTAATGACCGATCTTGGCTTTGTAAAATTATAAACAAGGTAGAGACTCTCAATCAAGAGCATAGTAAAACTGAATCTGAAACGTGTCTCAAAAATATTTAACACTAACTGATCGACTCATCATTCTTCTTTCTTTTCGACCTAACCTTTAGCCAGCGCAATAAAATAGCCAGTGCACATGTATATATGTTTGAAATATTAGTCTGCTAGAATTATAATAATAATTAGGGAAAATACATTCCCGGTATGAAACACCAAGAGACTATAATTTCAATATTTAAAAATCATTCAGTAACGTGGGCATTAAATTTCATCGCCAAAATCGCTATTACATGGACCATGAACTTTAAGATTTAAACGTTAATTTTGCCTATTTATCGGGATTTCATTTCGAGAATTGACACCACTACGTAATCGTCGGAAATGAGTCCTCCATAAATATTTATGATATTATAATACATTAGTTCAATATGATATATGTCTACCAAAGTACTTGAAAGAAGATATTTTCCAATTTTAGAAACGTAACTATGTACAGAGTGAGGCGCTCCAGTCCCTGGCGACCACGCCGAGGCCATACGTCATTTGGTCAGTGCCAGATATGTTTTCACACGGACCGCCTATATCAAGTCTTAAACGGAGGGAGGATGATGAAAAGGTATCATTTCATATAAAGCCGTATAATGTACTTTCTTATTTAGATGGGAAAAGATAAATTTTACATATGAAAAATAGATGAGTGCACGAAACGATAATACCAACGTGTAACGTTTGCGTTACTACGAGCACTGCAAGACTCGCATGCCCTTTCGAAATAAGGCTTTTGTCATAGATAGCACCCTGTGTTATCGATAATGAATCAGTGTGAAAAGAAAAAGGTTATTTGTGGTCGAATTTTTAAGGTACCTGACTTAGAAGCACTTACTTCTTATCACTATGGTTTTGAAACCTTAGAGAGGAATCGTCAATATTTGTACAACTATAGAGCTGAGGCAAGACTTATATAGTTTGGGTAATTAGAAACAATATTACAGTGTGTTGAATGCATTCATTCGCGTCTTCCTAATTACGTTTAACAATAGTCGTTCTCTCGGTACAGACTGAAGCTGTACAGAAGCAAGACAATAATGAATACATTTACAACTGATCAAGATTCTTCATGTTTGCTTCCAATACGCCATGTTTAATTGTTTCTTCAACTGTATCTTCTTTTTTCTTCAGTATGACAAGGAACGACAACTGGACACATTAGGAGAAGCTGTTTACGATTACCATCCTCCAAGAGAGTACAATGGTAAAATGAATATTCAATTATTTTCATTTATATAGACAGAATCAAAATGAATATTCGGCCCTTTTCTAGAGATTTAGCTAACCTCCTAAATGAAATTGGTTAAAGATTTCGTTCAAAATAATATGAGCCGTGCCATGGGAAAACCAACATAGTGGGTATGCGACCAGCATGGATCCAGACCAGCCTGCGCATCCGCGCAGTCTGGTCAGGATCAATGCTGTTCGCTAACGGTTTCTCCAATTCCAATAGGCTTTAAAAGCGAACAGCATGGAGCCTGACCAGACGGCGCGGATGCGCAGCTGGTCTGGATCCATGCTGGTCACATACCCACTATGTTGGTTTTCTCATGGCACGGCTCATATATGGATACAATATTTTTTTTGTCATTTTGCAGTCATCGTTCAAGTTTTTTTCCAACCAATTATAATATATATGTATATTAATTTCATGTCGCATTAACATTCATAATTTCAATCATTACTTTCTAGAGTTTTTTTTTCTGATGAAAAGGACAACAGCAAGTCTGTTGATGCTGAAGGTTCAGTAAATGAAGACAAACGATCGTTTGACACACTTGGAAACATGCAAATACACGGGAATAAACGCGCTCTAGATACACCGGGTAATATGCAACTACACGGATACAAAAAGGGCTTTGATTCTTTAGGTGGTGTAAATTTACATGGGGGTTACAAGAAATTTATATCTTTACTAGGAGGAGCTAACCTTCACGGCTACAAAAGGGCAATGGACAATCTTGGTGGCAATTTTGTACATGCTTACAAGAGATATTTGTCCTCTCTTGGAGCAAGCAATATTCACGGCGGATACAAACGTAATATGGACAAGCGTTACCTATCTTCTTTAGGAGGCGGAAATATCTACAAACGCAAATTTGATAGTCTCTGTGGAGTTAATCTACATGGTGGATACAAAAGATTCTTGAGCTCACTAGGCGGTACTAATATCCACAATGGAGGAAACAGCAAACGAACATTTTCCTCGCTGGGTGGGGCTAATGTTCATGACGGATTTAAACGTGCACTAAGTTCTCTCGGTGGAGAACAAATCTATGGATATAAAAGAGCCGGTAGTGACATTGAAGATGACTTCGAGAAGCGTAAACTAGACTCACTTGGGGGATTCAGTGTACATCGTTTTAAGCGAAGTGAGGGAGATGTTGAAAAAGACGACAAAGCTAATGAAGGGTCTCTTAAAGAATAAGTTTAGAAGAAGAAATGAAATTCAAATCACAGTTGAATGCAGTTATACATGTTTAAAAGATCTATTTTCACTTACATGTACATTTTTGTGATAACAAGTTTTAGAATGAATAATGTATAAAAGCTTGTACTGGAAATCCATTTGAAAAATGTATCTCTATCCATTTGTTAACCGTTTGTTAAGAGGCAAGTGTTTCCGAAATGATAAATTCCGTAAATAACAGGACATGGAAATATTAACTTCTTTGAAAATATGTTTAGATTCCACTAGAATACAACATTATACAAATGTTGAGAATCACGTTTGACATGTAGACTTACATTAGATAATTCTATCAGTTGCATACATGTCATTTTAAACGAATCAAATGACATCATATAACAGCAAGAAAACTAAATCAGATAGAAACAATGAATTGATATTTAATGCATGTAAGATATATAAACTGGGACGCGCTTCAGGTAGTTCTGCACTTTTGGATCAAAATGTTTTCTACAATGTAGAACTTGATCAAAACCTGATTGTTCAAAACTTCAAAAAATACTTAGACAATTCAGCAAATAAAATCGATAGGGGCTTGTGCTTGATTGTATGCTAGTCTGGTTTGAATATTTTGGACCTCACGCAACTTTTGTATCATAGAAGTTTCCATGTGCACCGCCGTATGAATACATCTGCGGATGTCTCTCGATGTCTCTCAATTGTTTTTGTACTTGCAGCATATGTAAAGGTTGAGTTATGCTCAATCTGGGGCTACAGGGCGTGGACAGTAGCATGTATTTCCACTACCGTTCATCAACAGGCTCAATCATACCGAGCCTGCAACATTTTCATTTTTGTCGTGTTGATTGATCTGTGGAGTTTCCACATAAAATTATTCTGTTCATAATGGGATTCTACGGAAAATCACAAGTTTCAGAACATTGTCGCGAATCACTGTCGCCATCACTTCCGGTTTACCAAACGTGCAGAACTACCTTAACACAAAGGTGTTCATGTCATTTTAGTGCGATTTGAAATTTTTTATTCAATCTGAATCTCATATCATTCCTTAGTGTCTGTTATGAAAATGGAATTAAATTATAAAGTAAAAACTTGAAAAAATATTTATTTTGTATATTAAACATTATGTAATAATTTTACATAAACGCTTTTTTCAAATATCCGAGACATTTCATTTAAAACAATGTATAGATAAACCTTTAAACCAGTATTTGTGATATTTCTTTCTTGTTTACAAGATAAATTTATAGTTTGATATATCTTGTATTATAAATAATAAAATGTCTGAAATAAATTATTTCAAAATATCTTTGTTTATTCCTCGATAAACAAACCTTACACGAACGTCTTTCACACTTCAGTACGTACTTTGTATTTTTTTGCACGTGGAATATGTGTCTTTTCAATAAACTGCTTATTGTTCTTCATCGAATACTATTATTTTTGTATGTTGAATAATGTACAAGCCATTGCAAGAACAAAAATAAAAGCGTAAGATAAAGAGTCTCTGGAATACTTTGTTGTACTGATGTCCTATTTTGTGTATGAATAGGAAGTGCCAATAATGCCTATATCTGACATGCTTACAGACTTTAAAAGGTGAGACAATGGCCATATATACTACTACTGGCTAAATAAGAATGAATTATTACCATAGCACCTAAGCACATTTTAACACATTTCTCTCTGAACATACTCTACATTTAAACAAGGATGAAAATCAAACAGAGAAAGCCACGTTCTATAAACGAACCTTGACTAACCTACGCTTTTAAATACAATTACATAAGTATGAAGTTGTCACACAATTAAAAAAATAATCAATGTGCATCCCATATTATAACATAGTTACCAAATATTGCTTTCAAATGGAATCAAAATTTGAAATAAATATTACTGTGTATTTTAATTACACCCATTAAAAATTAATAAATATTACAACATTACAATATTATGGCAAGCTATATCTTAATGTTGTAATACCTGTAACACGAATATCAAATGAAAATTGGTGGAAAAAGTAATAGTCAACGATATGTGAATATGTGCATGACAATCATGTACAATAATGGAAAACAACAACAGAAAAATGTTGAAAACTGCTCCAAAATATAACAATCAATGTGTTGATAATGTTCAAACAATGACAAGCGGATGCATATCAGAGTACCTATTAACAACAGTAATAACACACAGAAAAAGAAGTGTAAGCACAAGTTTTCAAGCTCATCAGCTCAACATTGTTCATAAGTGTGTGAGTATGTTTCCTGATTTAGACAGATCTCTCCGAAAAATCCTTCTGGAATAGACGGGTAAATGAGTAGAACCACAAATCCGTTAAAAATGAACTCACTGGAAAACGGCTTCAATTTTATTTAAAAATAAGTGATGGTTGAATGTAAAGTTTTGTCATTTTTTGCTTGCTTCTGTAATATAATACTTTTACGATAAAGCCAGTGAAGGGAATTCCATATAATTAGACAGAATGATAGATAAAATAAATGAAAAGTGCAATAACTGTAACTTTTTCTTGAATATAAATAACATTACCTATCTGACTGAACATTAAAGATGCAGCGATTCAAAAAGACACGTGGAGTATTATGTATAACTATCATAACTCTTTCAAGCAAGGCTTCCATGAACAGGCTCAATCAAACCGAGCCTGCAACATTTTCGTTTTTGTTGTGTTGAGCGACCTGTGGAGTTCCCACTTCTTCTATTTTAGTGTAGGCATAGACAACATTCAGTGATACATTTGTAGCTCGGTCCTTCATTCCTTTCTATTCTTAATTGTCTGAGATTTTTGCATCTTTTGCATCATTTCTGTTATCTCGATTATAACATGACTAGAAAACATAGACCAATAGTCTTTCTTCGTTACAGAAAATCCGAGATATCCACTTACAATAACTTAATATTGCAATAATGTCAATGATCGTGATATTGTTTTTGTGAAGAAAATTGAAAACAAATATTTCTAGCGTCACTAATATAAAGGACAAATGATGATATTTTAATAATCTTTTAGTTTAGGTATCCAAATACTTTCTCTGTTTCGCACAAATAATCATTATAAAAGTAGCTCGAATGTGGCTGTTGTGCATAGCTAGAAGTGATTTTGCATATTCCTGTAAAATCTACGAGAGTCGACCCTCTCTGCAAACCGGGTAGATGATTTCCTAACATTACTACCAGGACACCTTGAAAGACCAGGGACATTATAAAACTGTCGAAATGTTTAAATCTATCAATAATGTGCAAAACTACAGGGGCACGTGATAAACAAATAGTGTAGGTAAACTTGATAAAGAACGTATAACACAAACACATTTACTAGCTAGCCTAGAGTGTGTAAAATGAATCAGTAAATCTTTCGGAAAGCAATACTCATTCTGCCTGTAACTTTTACTAAATCTTTAACCAGGTCTTATTTATCGATTAAGTGTTTTGTTTAGCATGCACCATTGATTAGGTCAATATGTATGATTGAAAAATAATTAATCTGTTTTTCGTTTTATTTACGACACAAGATAATAGGTTTTTATACTATTTTTTTTTCTTTGATGTGAAATGAAAACAGGAACGATGAATAAGTATATGCAATCAAAGGGCATTATCTTGTTGATAGCTATACTGTTAAAGTGTATGATAAAAGTACTTGTTCATCTTGTAGTATCTGAAACAAGTTTGTAAAGGGAGATTGATCAGTATGTTATTGTAAAGAGAGATTGATCAGTATGTTAGTGTACAGTCAAACACATTTACTTGATTGCTTAATTCAAAACAATTTAGATGCTTTAATACTTACTTCAATTATCGCTTACAAATTTCACTGTTTACGGTACCTCGCCAGAGCCTGGTTACCGCATAAACAGTTACCCTCGAGCCAGGTTTTTCAGTCTGCACCTTTAACCAGATAAATATTCTTATAAGGTATATGATTTTTATCCGGTTTTACGTAAAAAGAAATAATTTCTACAGGAAACTACTTCACAGATGTAATTCATTTTACGCTTTTACAGTACAACAGTCATCTTACATCCCGGTTTTCCAGCTCCAGTAAAATCACCTGATTTGACTGGTATACAAGAAACCAACTTCTTTAAACTTCTTGCATTGTAATAAATCAGTGTCCACTTTAACTTTACAGAATTGTTTTAAGTAGAATCCTTGATAACAAACATAAAGTCACGTTTAATTGATTAATAGTACATTAGTAGTACATAAGAGTTCATTTTTTCAGTTTCTTATCGTTCGACAAATCAGGTGTAGCGAAATGTAAGGTAAAAAGCCTTTAGTCACTATATGAACTTATAATGACCACAATCTGTTATAAATGTGCCTTCTGCTGAGACTGGGTATATTTCTACTTCCATATCATAATTTAACAAAGAAATCACTGCAGATAAAGTTGTCACTTGTAAGAGCCATGAAATGAAAACGATCTTGAAAAAAACTATGATTTAGAATGCAATTGTAAAGCTATAAATGTAGCTGACTTTTCGCACTCGCACATCAAATTTGGATTCAGAGTAAGGAAAACCTTTCAAATATTGCCAGGTTATATCTACAGTAATATTTAATTTAGAAAGCCATGTTAGAACTTCGTGCTGCTAGTGAATTCCGAACAACAGTCTAATCATTTCATAAACAGTATTTTGGTCGAATTTTTGTCCTTCTGATGGAAAAATGAGATCCCATTGAATTGTTCTGATAAAGTATTTGATAGAACCGCAACCTCAGAAAGAGACCAAGAGTTTCTAGTATTTCCGTTGATTTAGATTTCACTCCTCAGTACAAATAAAGTGTAAAATTTAAACATTTAGAACATTGAAATTAACATGGTGGAATACAATTTATTTTATTTTGTAGGGTTTAATGTCACACCGACACAATTATAGGTCATATGGCGTCTTTCCAGTTTTCATGGCGGAGGAAAACACCAGGTGCACCTCAGTGCATTATTTCATCACGAACCGGCATTCTGCAATACAAAGCTATATTCTGTAGTATAAACATTAAGAAGTATGACAATGAAAAGCATAATGAATAATTTATGGAAATTTTGCTTACCGCCGTCCATCTACAGTTAACTTTCGCATGCTTCGTCTGTGTCTTACATACCGAATAATTCTCATCTGACTGATATTCAATAGCGGCTAATTTTTTGTAAAAAGCTACAAAGCATGTAATTGAAATTTTTAAAGGCCTTAACTGGTTTCACCTTGAGCATTTCAATAATTCTTTTGGATGAGTAAGTTGGTCGAAGGTAAGGCTTTCCTCGAAAAGTTCTTAAAAGCTAAAAGGCAATTCCGTCACAGTAATAGTTACCAACTCACATATTTAGTTATCATCAGTCTGACAATTATGCTAACGTGAACTTTCTTCTGCATAATTTTATATAAACATTTCCACAAATTTAAAATATAAATGTACGTAGTTAAAAGATTTGTTTAACATATTCAAAGTTAAGAGCGACCGGTTTCACTTCAACATATTGGTAACATAATCTCTCTAGGGAAACACATTTGTAGTTATTGTCTGATTTATAAGTCAGAAAACTTGTAATTCAGCAAATAAGTGCAAACACTTTCTGAAGACATACTACATGCTACTTTAATTCAGTTTAACACATTTTTGCCAAAGCACATTCTAAGTATCATTCTTCCCGGTACTTACTTTTAAATTACGTTTATTCTAGATTCTGAATTATCTGTACTGATAAAATAATATACTGTTAATGTTAATATTAAATTTTTATAAGTGTAACATAGGATAGTAAATATATTCTCACTTTGATATCATAGGTACAGTCGCCATGATCGTTTTTCAGCAAACAAAAGAGTGTTTCTTTAATTTAATTTGTTTATATGGATACGTTCCCTTGATTTTCTGGGAATGTCATAATGATTTGATCTTTGCAACTGACTCTTTCGTTTCGATTTCTTTACGTTTGTAACTATATCCCTCCGTCTGTTTCCAAAACTGGCATGTGTTTTGGACCCTTTGTCCGCTGATGACATACCGATATGATTGTTTGTATTATTTTAAACTGTTTACTGATTGTTATTCTGCAAAACAAGCAGCAGGATTTGAAATATTTTTGTTTTGGATTAGCGTTTCGTTTAAGCTTGAGGGAAATACATTGCACATATGCGTAAAAATATTTAACGTTTGGCATTTTAATAAATTCATGACATTTCATTTTTTGTGACCATAAAACATGTTTTTTCTTACAGTTTCAAATCGGATATACTTTTTTATGTATCTGTAGATGTAGATAAGCTTTTTAAAGGTTTTATTTACTATCATAACATCAGTCTTCAAATGCCGTGGGATGGTTTGGACTAAGTTCTGTGTTTCGGTCAGAGTCCATTCAATATTTCTGTATAAAAGAGTTTTATTTTAGCAGGGAAACGTGAAGAGTGTTGTTCATTTTATAACCTCGCATGAACAACCTCAATCAGACTATCTGATATATAGGGCCATTTAGTGTTAAAATGTCAATGCTCCGAGGTAACCAAGAATTGACCAATGGAAGACTTTGATCCCGTTTTGATAGAGAGGTATATTGTTATCATTTCTTTGAAATCATTCGTGCGTACTGAATTGCGACAACTTGGTAACATAATGTTGCAGGGAACCTACCTTATATCGTGTATTAGATGATAAACAGTCAGTACTGCTGTCTATCTTAAGGATATTTTCTACAATAGATATGTTTTAATAAAGATATAGCCAAACATTAGCAGCATTTGTAAGGACCTAATTGTTATTAAGCGAATTTTGAAAATTAAACACTCTAGACATATATGGTCCGAGATCCCAAATACTTTTATTGCAACAATTGAGGCCAAAAGAAGATTATACTTTTTTTTGGAAAGAATACTTCATATCTTCAACAAAACCCCTTTCTTAAGTGTCAAAGCTGTGTTTAATTCACATATGTTTCTTTATGGGGGTGGTTATACTCGCTTCTAGAAATATAAGGGAGTAGGTAAAGTTTACATATAACATTTTTTTCACCGTTTGGTTAAATTTACTATCTGATTGTTAGTAAATGTGAATATGTCAAACAATATCAGCAATAAGGAGTTCATTAAAATGATACTTAAAGTCAAATTAACAATAAATGGCATATTTAAAATTTAATTCTATTGTTCAAAAATAGTTTGTTATCATACATCACTGATCTTTATCTATTTAATGTGCATATATCAGACAAAGTTGGGAATTCAGATCTTACTGCAAAAGGTCAGTGTCAGCCCTGATAATTGAAGGTTAAAATTCATTTTCGTGAAAAATAGCGTGTTTCTTTTTTCTTCTTTGTCAAATATGTCTTAAATATTATAAGTCACTGATGTATATTCATTCAAAAGCATATGTTTCAAACAAAGTCAACAGTGCATGTGTAATCCTAATCCCAAATTAGTCAATGACAAAGCTAATATCAAAGGTAAAAGGTCAGATTTGTGTTACGTGAAAAATCGCTTCTTTTTTAAAATATAATTTCATTGTTTACAAATATTTTTATCATTAACTGCTGAAATGTTCACCTTTTATAAATAACTATTTTATGATTTTTGATTTTCAGTTTATCTAAGATCCCTCTTAAATAATAATTGTTGAAAAACTGGCTCTATACTGTATTACTACCTTCACATCTATTTTTTCTCTAATAATGCTGCTTGATTGCTGAATGTTGCATAAACATTGTAGGATTTCTGTTGCTTGCCATCAGTGGTAGCTTCACTGTTAACACCTACAATAAAACGGCAATGATATGGCGAACGCAATGCATTTTTCAACAATGCAAGTATTTTACATTGATGCTAAAATCATTTACTCTCCTATATGTTTGATACTGCATTCATTTCAGGAAGTAATTCTAAAAAAATCTTAAATAATGATTTTGTCACTTAACCGCAGCAGCAATGCTCAAGTAATAAAACTACTGAATTCCAATATAATCACATGGTATCATTTTGTCTCAGTGAAACAAAGTAAACGTTCATTACATCTAATTTAAAATCGCTTCGAAATTGTCGGATCTTATTCAAGCATGAATAGTACTAAATCTTGACACTGATAACAATAGGTCGGTTATATTACTAGAAATAATGACAAAACCTTAAACTAATTCCAACATCAAGTTTTATCGATGGTATATAATCTTAGTTCCTTATATAATACATGAAGAAAAGTCATTCATCCAACACCGTTGATTCATGTGCCGAAGTTGGCAGTTTCTAGTTCTTGCGAAGAACAGGTTTGAGTAAGTAATATTAAGTTATCGTGCCCAATTTAATTTTGGCTGCCGGAATCCTGAGGCGGTGCCCGATTGTTGTTTTATCGTGCTTATATGTGTGCGTTTGAGTGCTTGTGCGTCTGTGTGTCTTAGACTGTGCCCTACAGTGTTGTTATATCTTACTTGTCTGTTTATCTATGTTAGTTAGTTGTGTGTGGGTGTGTGTGTTTGTCTTTGGTACATGAATATCTGCCCTACTGTGGTTTACGTTGTAGTGTAACTTTGATTATGGAACGTAGCATTCCTTTGTATATTCATCCTTTTTCTACTTTCCCCTTCAATCCCCTGCCCCCACCCCCTTTCTATCCCTTACCCCTTCCTCCTCCTCTATCTATATTTCACATAAAATTAAAATATACTTGTTGGATTTTTGAAACAATCCGTCTGTAATATTTTTCCGTTACAGCTTCTTTTTGTTGTTGGCCTATTTTGCAAATGTGTGACTCTGAGGCTGTGTTTGTGGAGATCTGTGCTTCCGAAAAATCTACCCTTACCTTTTATTTTTTGTTCTAGTACAGAATCCAGGAACACTATATTTAGGTTAACTTCCCGCTGTTTACTGAAATACTGTTGAAAAACAGTGTTAAACCGAAAACAAACAAAATAAAATCAAAAGAAGACTCGCATAAACAAGGTATTTACACATTCTGTCAATTTTACACATGTAAAAATGTAACTAAAAAACTAAAAAAAATGAGACTGATGATTGAATGAGGCAATTCCAATCGTGTTTCTGGAGTATTTTTCGACGTCCACTATCTCCGACGGGTTAGGAAAAAAGTGACAAGAAACACTTCGTAACAGTGGCACTGTCCAACAACCCGCGGGTAATAGCAGAATAACAAGTAACAAACTGTAGGGGAACGTGTTTACTAAATTGTTGTAATTCAGCGAAGCGTAGTGCAGTTTTTTATGATACAACTCATTACATTAAACTTGATTTTCAAAAAGTCTGCTGAATATAAATTTACAAACTAATTTAAGTTTTTGGTTTACACATACAATTACACAGGCTTATTACATCCACAATACATTTACTAAAACATTTGAATAATAGGTTATAAAATACTTCTACTGTATAATTGAAATAGCTAGATTTTTTTAAACACACCGTTATAAAATTCCTTTGCAAAGTTAATCAAAATGGTAGCTCCATGCATCTTGCGTATTAAGGTAGTTTTGCACGTTCAGATCATTTTCTTTCTACAATGAAGAATTTGATTATCAAAAACATGTAGAATAAAGAGTAAATACGCTTGAAGCAGCCAAAGCCTCCCGTCCTTTGTAAACAAATAATCAAAATTCAATTATACTTTGTCAGTAACATACAAAAACAGTAAAATAGGAAAAACGAGAAAAGCAATGTCTTCTATCAGAGACTGAGCAAGATTTCAACATTGCCATTTGCTTAATGACAAAGGAAATGTTTATGACATCCTGCAGTGTAGAGTTGCGTCATGAATAAATAGTGTTGATACTTATTATTTAGTTACTGAATATTTTTGTAATACTGTTATTTGTGCTCTATCATGTTTATTTTTATTAAAAAAATGCTTTTATGTATTTTGGTACATTTTGCAGAAGTACAGTCAAGTAGTCTTGAGCAGTTTTTAAATCCCACCAGGACTGAACTGTTTTGCTTTTTGTCTTCTGACCTGTTTCTTCGGACCCTTAAGGGTGTTTCTCTTGATGCTCTGTCTTCTGCAAAGGCATTGAGTACAAACGTTTTTGGTTCTTAAGGTTTGCTTTTTATTTAATTTTACAGCAGCATTTTTGTGTTTTACATGTCATGCCTTTTGGTTTTCATTGCGTGTGTAAGAGATTCTCAGGGGATTACTTTTATTTACAATGTCCCGTGCCTTTGAATGAGTGAGTGAGTTGGGTTTTACGACGATTCGACACAAAATGGTCATATATCGCGGAGCGTGTCTTTGGAACATGGTGGGGGGAAAAAGTGAGGTTGGGTGCGCACCATGAACCGGTTTAAGCGCCCCAGAGGAGTTTTTGCCACTGACCGTTCCAAGGCGGTGCCCCACTATATTCCTTTATTTGTTCGTTTTGTCCTCTTGTTTCTGCTTTGTAAGTGTGTGCGTGTGTGTTGGTAGTGTGCATATCTGCGTACTATGAGTTTCGTTTTGGAGAGGCTACGTTTTTGGAACATGGCATTCCCTGTTTGATATTTATCCTTGTTTTTATTAGAAATAAGAAATTTCTATGTGTTTAAGCGCACCAAGTGAACATGATAAGTTTGAAAAAAATGTTTTCAATAACCATCAACATTTAATTGCTAATGAAGACAAACAGTATAAAACAACGAAAGACACTGTAATATATATAGTATTACATACAAGTGTGTTTTTAAACCTAGAAGATATAAAATAAATTGCATTTTGATGTTTTCATTCGTGGAACACTTACGAAACATGAAGAGACGACAATTGAGATGCCATTTAAGGAATATAAACCGGACTATAGTAAAGTTTTTCATTATTTTGTTAAAAAAATATCTCATCGTGTATCTGAATTAGCACAACAATATAATGCGTAAAGAAATGGCTGAAACTAGCATAGCAGTAAGGCACGGCAAGTTAACTGACCAATATGGTTGGCAAATCATTTTGAAGGCAATTATTATGTTTAATACAATAATGCATATTTCATCTGATGTCATTGGTAGTCGGGAAGTTATTTACATGAGTTGAACGACTTGATACATATTGTAATGCAAGGGAACAGACTAAATGTGTTTCATGCAATGCGGTGTTAGCTAATACAGAGAAAATATGAAGGATGAATAAGCGTAACACCAGACTACAATATCAAAGTTACCTTGACTTTAAAACTAATCTTCCAAGTCGTGCCCTCAGCATATTATCTAAAGTAAAGGAAAAGATTGATGCCTGTTTGATGAAAATCTTGCCAGCGGTTTAGAATATGTGGAGCAGACACTGACCGAGGGTGTTATGAAGGTTGCGAATATTTTGAATGTACAAAAATGCACATCATGTAATGAAATAGAAAAGGTTGAAAACCACAGGTCGCCCACATGACATCAATGAAAATGTTTCAGGCTCGGTTTGATCGAGGTAGTGGAAACGCAAGCTACCATCCACGCCCTCTAGCTACGGGATAAGCATAACTCAACATTTACACATGTTACAAGTACAGAAATAAAATTTAGAGACACCCTCAGGTATATTTATTCGGCAGTGTCTATGGAACCTTCAACATGTAAGTCTCATTTAGATACATGTTTAAAGATTTATCGCATACCTACATTTCCCTGAAAGACTGATATTCATCTGAACTAATTTATTCATTATCTGGATCAGAATCCACACTAGTAGAATCATATACAATCTAAGAAATCAGCTCTCTCTACTAAAAGTTAAGCGATAAAAGTCATCACTTACCAACTATATCATTTGAACCGGAGACTAAAGCTATCAACAAAAATACCACGATTGCACGCTAATGTTCTGATACTTTTTCCACAGCCACAGTGTCGAATTACGTGACAGCACGCATTGTTTAAACTATATACTAGAAAGTAATGGCTCTGACCGTGAAACATGTCTGATTTTAATTACGTAAATATGATCTTGAAGATGTTGCGAAATAAACTTCAAGTCGAACGTTATGATGAGGCAGACGTATATGTATGTTGCAACGTACGCATACGTCAGTTGATACGGGTGTTTTGGTATTTGTGCAAAGCATACATGTAAATTGTGTTTTGTTTTTATATTGGATATTTCGTGTTTTAAATCACAGAAATGATATATTAGTAAATGGAAAGCAGCAAATCTTGATTGATTTTCGTAGCACAGATGTTTTCAATGAGATAATACTACAGGTGGTTACTTATTACAGTCTATATTTATCTTAAATACCTGGTCATACATTTGTTTTATATAAGTTATTGTGGTATTGCGATATATGCGGGATAGTTTTCATAGACATTGTACACGTTACATTATCAAGTAAAAGACTGCACACCTTACTACAGTGTACTAAAGTGCATAACTTTGTTGTTATGATAATTTTGTATTTCGTTTAAAAATTTGAAGACCGACGCCATAACTTCAAAACTAGCCTAACATGTCTTAACTTTACACAATTTTGACACATAGTGTCTTTGCTATGTATTACTAAATCTGAAATTATTACAATGCATTATATTTCTGCTGTGATCATTAGTTTAAGGTTGGAGTATGCAGTTTGACACTAGTTACCGACGTTTTCATAACGTCAACTTTCTTTATAGAAGTTTTCGTTATCGATTTATGTTTATTAACATCTTATGTGATTAAGGAGTAGGTTATCTTAATATTTGTATGTGCGCATGTCCAACCGGAAGCTAACTGGAGGTTTTACGACAACAATAACGACAAACTTAATGTGTTTGTATATTTATTTTTCTAAAAAGAAAATATTAGCCTGTGTCTGATCTGATGTTTAGTGGTTTAATAATGCGGAAATAATGAATAAAATACCACTACCACAGAAACGCTAAAACACATTGTTGGCTTAAGATGAAATCATAGACGTCATGACATTACATGTCAGTTACAGCACAAAGCTAATTAATTAATTTATCTTAAAGATTCTTAATTTAAAGCATTTGTTAATATTTTGAACTATTTTTAAACAGCAATTATTTGTCAAAATATTTTCGTGAGTCTTTCCCCCTGAAAAACGATCAGTATTTTGCGGCTTTTGTCTAGATTTTTTTTAATGTTACGAGGATTGTAAGAAAATGAAAAGAGAATAGTACTGCAAACAAAATGATATTTTAATAAAAAATGTCAAATGAGAACTACTGCTGTAAGTATTTTAAGCTTTAAAATGTCTTAAAAAGGCATATAACACGAAACATATTACTTACTTTAGAAATAAAATATTTTGAAGCTATATTAAACGAGACAGGTGTTTTTTTTCAAAGAAATAACGATAGAAAACAAGATATAAAATATTTTAAACATCTCTGTTGCCATGGTAACTTCTTACGTGAAGATAAATAGGGTACAATGGAAAGTGTTGAATATTCTGCTGATAATATTACCCTCATATTCCATGTTGATTATAAACAGAATGGCACGGAAGCGGTCAAAAACCCGTTATCATTCATAGTTGTTTAAAAATAAGAGAAAATGCGTAACCATTGAAACACGAGCCCCGCGACATATACGTTTTAAGATTTTTTTTTTTGAAAGCTAGCGCACATGAGAATAAAATAATCAACTACGCAGACTTCTATGGATAACAGTGAAACCGTAATACACTGAAAAACTGTTAAATATCCATAGTTTCCTTCTTTTTTCAATACGAAATACCTTTGGAGGGTCATGCACTTCAAGCCTGGATAAAACTTGTACTCTGAGGGACAGAGATAAAAGAACTTGAGATTGTAGCAGCTAAAACATTAACTTACACGAAATACAATAAATTGTTACTGTTTCATTAATTTGAATTTACCCTGGTAACAAGGTGACCTACCTTCTTAAAACTCAGTATACCATAATATAAAGAAGAAAATCATTCATTTTCAAAAGGATATCACTCTTTGTTAACGAATAAATACATTTAACTGAAGAATTTAGATGTTGGATTTCGTTTGTTATTTATTTCACTTAAAGGGAATTCCTATAGTTTTTTTTATGCGCATCTTTCTGCGCAGCCTACACTTTCTATGGAACACTGAAGTGAAGTCAACATTTGTTGAAACATGTAACAGACAATCTTAAGGAATGAAATATCATTTTTGATAAGTTTTATCAGTATTCAAATGTTGATACTGGTTTATGTTATATCAACAAGTGTCATGCCTGTCAGGTATCTTGCCATTTTTGTGGTTGTGTTTTCACATCGCATTTTAGTACAAAGACAGTGTTGTTCATATAATGTTAGATAATTGACTTAGTACTGATAAGACAATATCACCTTTCAGATTTTTTAGTATTCGAATATAGAAAGAATTAAGAATTTTTAAAACTTTTTTTAACTTCTAGCAGATATACATGTGATCAATTTTGTCAGGTTCGCTCCATTTTCGTCCTAACAGGTGTTGTATTCAAGCGGTCTTAACATAAAATTTAGCCTGGTGATCCATATATGTTTAGCTATTTTTACGCTCAAAATACAATTATTTGTACACAAGAAAAACAGGAAAAAATCTATGAAACAGTTTTATCAAAATTTAAAAATATATTCTTCACTTACTGTGCTGTCTTAATGTATATTTTGGTTGGTATTTATAAAAATGCAGAAAATTATGAAAATGTTGGAAAATCGCTGTCAGTTTCAGCAACAGTGGGTGTGTTCAAAACAATTTTTCTCAAAAACAAGCCTGGTGACCCATAGGTTTTATTTGTTCATTGTTTTCAGCACAAATTGTCCTTTCATATATGTGAATTTGAAAAAAAAATTCTATGAAAGGAAAAAAACTATAGGAATTCTCTTTAAAATGATGAAAAAAAATTATTTAAAGGTACTTTATGCCCTATCAAGTTATTGAGATCAATGCAAATGGCTGATTGAATTATCTTGTAATACTTATGGTTTTTAAAAAGCCTCTAGTTTTGTACTTTGTGGGTTTATTCTGTTTTAATAATAAAGTTGCTAGCGGACATGTTACTGATTATAATGGTACTAGTTAATATACAGAAATGCACACTTGGGAACAAAGTTGTAGAACCTGTCTACGTTTTCATCAAACAACCCTTGTTTAGACAGTGTACTCCATATGGCTTTTGTGGGCAATAATTGGCATCAGTTCCGTGTACCGAAACACTAGCATAGCAAGCCAGCAATGAGTTGATTTATAGTTGTATCTCGTTTAAGATGCGAGCTCAGTTATTAATTCTGATATATTACAGCTTGCGTTCATAAATTGCATTACCAAAGGAAATTTAAGATCACGATATGGCACAACTGATGAAAACCAAATATGTCGTATGTGTTTTTTCTGTATACATTTTTTCAAGATGAAATAAAACACAATATTGTGACTTATAGACCATCATATTGTACAATCTTTATCATAAAAATCAAATTACGACTTCCAGAATTACTAAAATGTACGTCAGAGTCAAAGTTATTAAGACGGTGGACAAGGACCATAAATGCTCCTGGAAAACAATTAGTCTTAATACAAAAATGCACTAGCCGGTCTTGTTTGTAAATGGCTTTTGTAGCAATTATCATGACAGATACTGTTCAAGGTTTATATTTAACCTGAATAGTAACAAGTTCGTGACAAGTGACATTCGCAAGAATCATTTAAGATCCATGCCAATATAACGTCAAACTAACAGATAGGTAGATTATACTATCTGATAGTGCATGAAATTGATTTGTTTATTCGAACATATCAAACATTATATACGACTTAGTTAATTTAGATTGAGTGGTAGAGCAGTGATATGGAGGCTATGAACAATGGTTAAAGCGCATGTGCAACTGTTAAATTTTGCCTGGTCTTTGTAAGAAGGAATGTTTTAAAGTGAATAAGTGAAAACGAACACAAAAGTACTAACAGGTTATAAGGTATACTGATACATTCAGTTAAGGTAATAACTTTGATTCCAGTAACAGTTTTAATGTTCTCTTATTTGTAATTGAGTCGTTTTTACATGTTCTCCGGTTACAAAATGACTGACAATTTTGCCAAAGACGACGGCCCTTCCTAGTTAACAAATTAACCATTGTTCAATAACAAATTGTGACAGCATTGTGCATCTAACAACCACAAAACAAGTAAGTACGAGAAAATCAGGGACTTTTATGAGCGACTGGGCAAAATTTCAGTACTGCCGTTATGTTTACTATATCTTAAAATGTAGAGTTACATGATGAATATTTTTAGCTTTTATCATTATGGCATCATAACTTTTTTTTTATTTCTTTATAGTTTCAGAATAAGTGTTAAGTGACATTTGTAGTATTGTTTCATGCATTTCTCATTATCATTTGTTGAAAACAAAGGATCGCCTTTCGATGAATTCTGTACAGCATAGTCAACAAATCATTATTGTAAAGAACGTTGATGCACAAGTCGTGTTAAGCTGGAAAACAGTTTTGAAATTGTCCAGAGAAGTTTGATATTCTGCGTTTAATTTCGAATAAAATGTCTGCATCAGTGAGGAAAAATCTCGCCTAAAACTATATAAAACATCTTGTAACTACAGGTACATCTATTAATTTTGCCTGTCATCAGAATTAGTCAGATATAGAAAATGATATATTTTGGAAGATTATTTGAAATTATAAGTAGCGGTTTATCATATTAATAGCGGTGTGATAAAATATTAAACATAATCAAGTACATTATCTAATTATATGATCACATTAGATGAATTATATAATTACGAAAGAAAAGAAAGACATTACAGGATTCCAAGTACGAGGAGGCATTTTATGGCATCAGGCTGCACTAACTGACTGGTGTTATGATAGTTAATAATTATGCGATGTCACAAAAGATGTCGCACTCTCTTCTTTGACCATAGAATGTTATGGGGAAAATGCCGTTACTTTTCCGTTACATGATACGAATCGGAGACAAAAACCATTATTAAAAAGTACACGATTAAACGCTAATTGAACAGCATGCGTTTATCTGATCAAACTATTGCACGCAATGCAAACATTCGATCTGATAGTCCTATGTTAAACATTTTGCTGTTCCTATCAATATTTTGATGAGCTTTATGTTTTCACATAGATTTATCTAAATTTAATAGATGCATGATAACCTAAAATGAAAAAGTCGTTCAGTGCCCGTACTTCTGTCAGATTGTTTGTTTCGTCTTGTTAAATAACTGAAAAGATATGCAGAGTTAAGCAGTAAATAACAGTTCCAGATTTGGTTTGCAAATCCGGAATTTTCGCAAGCTACCTTTTCCCTTTGACTTTTCTTTGACTTTTTGACATCTAACAATAGTTCAGGTCTCCTAGAGAAATAACTGGCCGTTTTTGTTTTACATAACTCAAGAAACGAAGTCTTGGGATGATTTCAAAGTCGGTCCTCCATGGGAGTATTTTTACTCCAGTGGGTTTTTTGCTATTCCATGGGACTCCCCCCCCCCCCCCCACCCCGCAAGAGGTTTTCTCCTACTTTATCAATTATGGGAGGAAAACCCCGTGTTTCTTTTCTAAAATTTTGAAATCAAAATATTTCAGCTCGTTCGTTACGGGAAAATAAGGCCGTTGCATTGCAACCCGGTTGTACCTTAACAATTCTTTTTGAGGCCCCTTGTCTGCTATATCTTTCTGCTGCAGTTTCTATTTATGATTGGTGTACTCTGCGATGTATGACTATGGCTGTGTCTGTTGTGCTAAACGCTTCCAAAGAGTTCACTCTTACCTTTAATTTCTGAAAGGCAGTTCTCACAACTTTGCTACTGTTTGATTAAATTTTTAATCTGAATAAGAAAGTAGTACTTCTAAAACATAGTACTTTTTATCCAGTGTAAACGTTATAAAAGTGTTGTTTTTTTTTCGAAAAGGTAAATCTGACGTCATTCTTATAATTTATGACGTTCTATATATAACTGCCTTTAATCAAGTAGCATTTCTTAAATCAGTGCATGAAATTGTTATTCTTACCACACAGTTCTCATAGTTCTTAGCTCTTTTCTTCCCTTAGTTTTTGTTTTATATTTTCAGCAATAACCAACTCAAATCACAGCGTCAGATGATAGTCCACGACGTCGCAATGTTATGAAGTTGTTATAGCATGAGCTTTTCTTTTCAAACACTCTGTACTAAGAAATGTTGAAGTCAATGACATTATAGTCTGGTTGGTTCAACTTTTATGGATAATATGAGAATAATACTATAAACGGCAACCAAAGATTTAAGTTAAGCCCATCCTTAGGTGTATCTTAATGCACGTCTGCAGACATTTAATAATCCCTTGAGTACGTACTTCAGTGTAGTTGTCACGAACTAACATGTAAACTTACGGATGAATGTTTATCATTCTGACGCGCATGCTCTGCATGGTCTTTAGTTCATTACCAGTGGCTTACAGCTATTAAATATCGAAGCAACGGTATATCGGAACACTCGCGTTGTCCCTCCAATCTGTATAAATATAGCTCCGTAACGCGAAGTATTGGCTTTTCATTAAGGACAATGGTTTAACGACAACGGAGCAAAATATTTTACAGGAAGACTTTTAGCAGGCAACTAGCACTTATGTGCCACTGAAACAAGCATTGAAGTAGAATATTATTTCATAAATTTTAAAACATACTTTATTTTTCTTATTTTACTAATAATCCGGAGAGATGAGGCTTACATTCATCATTATTTCAGCTCTTCTAATACTAATAAACGGAATACTCTGCAGCGAAAGTTTGGTAAGAAAAGTATGTATGTCTTTCTATGTGTCTTTTTATTTAAAATATTTTTGTATCATACACAAATAATGGAGATTAGTTATTAATATTTTTATAGTTATATATTGTAACAAATGCTACTCAGAAAAATATTCCTTTGTGTGGCAAATAAGTAATAGAATTCACGAATAACCATTTAATTTGAGGAAAAAAAAACGTTGAAAAGAAATATTATAATCTAGCATTTAAATTATGAAATAGGTAGTTGAAAAATAATACTAAATCGATAAAATAATATTAGTTCTGGAAAATCATTGAATTTATTTTATTATTATTTATATCATTATTTTCACTGTCATTTGTCGTGTTGTTTTGTAGAATGAATACAATTTTTTTCTATCAATAGATCATTGCGTTTTATTTATGTTAAGTATATACAATAATGTAGTGTCCAAATTATAACCAAATTTGCATTGTCATTAAAAAATATCTGAATATATCAATATATCTATTTACGTTCTGCATGTTCGGATAAAAAACATTTCTACAATGTAGAATTCGATAACATCTTGATTTTTCTAAACTTACCCAGGAAATAAGGTTAATAAGAAAGATAAGGTCGTGTGCTTGATTCTTTTGATTTGAAAAATTTGGAACTCAAACGCGTTTTCATAATTGGTGTCTAGAGAAAAATAAAAAATTACATGGCATTTTCGAGAACAGAATTTTTCTTACAAAATGAATGTAGAATTTAATGAAACTTCCCACAGTTACAAATTATTAACAGGCCGCCTTTAATTAAAAACAAATACGTTTTCGTATACCGAAATCAGGTTTTATTCTTCCGGTTGACCAAATGTGCAGAACTACCTTAATTTTGAACAGAATGGCATTAATGAAAGTATTTTAATTATTTTATTATAATTTATTTAAAGTATTTTATATTTTGTTACTGACCAAAACGCATTGTTGCCATTTTAGTCAGCTTCACATGAAACAGAACACGACGTTGATCATTTTATTAATATAATATGTTCATCTAAAAGAAAACATTATATAGTTTGCTTTCTTGCGTGACCGTCCGTCTTTATCAACCTAATTTTATAATTCTTAATATTGTGCAGTTTTGCAAATGACTATTTATATCTTAAATGTACATTTCCTATTAGACTGCTTTGTCTTTATAGACTAGAATCAAAACAACGGAAACTACTGTCTAGGTATTTCCATAGTTATTTTTCCCACTTAAATCGACTTAAATCTTTCTAGGTGAATTTCTATTATGTTTAAAAAGAAGGCATTGCATCATTTTTATCAGCTGTAAAACAAACGGAAAATAAAAGCTTGATTTAATGAGATAAATAGAATAAACAGCAGAATACACATCAATGATACAATTAACTATTCAAACGTAGAGACATTGTTTACTGGTTGGTGATGTGGTCACTTCGCCAATTATGTATTTTACGGTGTCAACATGCCGAGGCTAGTTGGGCTCATGACACTGGTGTTATTTCTTTATAATAAAAATTAAACGGAAATTCACGTAAATAAAGGCAGTTTTGTATAGTTTCTTCTTTTTTTATTCATTTGTGATCTTTCAGATGGTGAAACTAAAAGTTTAATTATCATTTGTAGAAATATAATAACATCTTTATTAAATGATCACCGCCTGCATATGCCAACGCTCATCTGTAAGTGCTTGACATAAGAGAGTACACAATAAAAGAGTAATGGTTATTGTCATTCTAACTCGCCCAATGATGGTGAAATTGTAAACAGTTTGAAGGTTTTATTTGTTCAAAATAGTTGTATCTGACAAAAAAAAAACAATAACCAAAATAATGTCTAATTTAAAAAGTGAAATTATTCTGACAAAGTGCAAAAAGAAAAGAGTTATGATTATTGACTTATTTGTTGATATATTGACAGTAAATCTTTGTACAGGTTTAAAAGCTATAGCTGTCAGATCATTCTTTTTAAAAAGTGGTACTAACAAATATGAATAAATAAAATATCGAAGTAAAATAAAGAGCTGTGTTTGAGAAAAAGAGGACCTGAAGCAAACAGTAGTTTAATCAAACAGTAAAACCATTCTTATTACAGAATTAAGGACAACACATGCTGGCTGTAAAGAAAAAAATACAACCAAAGAATATATGCTATTAGAGTAGAAAAGTGGCAACTCCACAGGTCGCCAAACACGACAAAAACGAAAATGTTGCAGGCTCATTTCGATTGAGCCTGTCAATGGACGGTAGTGAAAATGCATGCTATCGTCCACGCCCTCTAGCCCTGGGTTGAACAGAACCCAACATTTACACATACACATACCAGCTCGTACCAGTTCATCTCTTTTTGATTAACTACCATAACGCCACTTTGTTCAAAATCAGTCCAAGCAAAATTCTGTTACTGTATATGAGGAACTCGTTATTAAACCACTCAGTTCTAATTGTCTCACAGTCATATGAGTACAATTAATATAACACAAACAATCAAAGAATCTTTTGATTGAAACACCTCAAGGACTCGCCATTTAAATGCATCGTGTTAATGTAAATAACACTCATCGAGTTGCTGCTACTACAGATGTTACAATAACGATATCACCATTAACTGATTGCGATTGGTCCTATTTCATTCTTGTTATCATCTCTAATACTGTTTCAAATATCATAATTCCAATTTCTGCCGGATGTTATCAAGTGTGCACATCGCAACGATTACAGAGTTCATTTCCATAAACGTCTCATCTTCATTGTCTTTTATAGTTATTGTTGCACTTTATATTGCCGTTTAAAAGCCTGAAATAATTGTTATAATATTTTTGCACTAAAGCGACGAAATCGTTGATTTGGTAACTGCAAAAGATAGCGTCGTGGTTTTAGTGAGCGGTTGTAGAAGTTTCTTTATTTTTTATCCTTGTTATAGTTTTCCTTTTATTTCATTTCATTTATAAGTTCTATGTTTCATCTCTTATACAAGTGTCCATTTATGTATATATTTATAGATTTTCATTTAATTCCTTAGACGATTTGCGCCGGAATTGTTATGCCACGTCTTCAATCTGAACGGCATACATTGATGGAAAAATACCCGTATAAAATATGTATGCTGGTAGGCAAAGCTGTTCATAATTCTAATTACTAACTAATACAGATTGCGTACGTATCGATTTAGATTGCAAATTACTTGCTGTTCACCTATAAGTACTTAGGTTAACTTTGTAGAATTTTCACGTTTTCCTATAATTATATTTCCTTGTAAAATGCACGTTTTTTGTCAAACTTTAAGGAAATAATGGTAAAGATGGAATTGACAGTTTCATAGTTTTAATTCAGTGACCGATAAATCGGAAGTGTATATGACAGCTATGATGATATTGGAAGTCTGCTGTAATTGTAGGACGAAATAAATGAAAAATATGTAAATCATGTTTCCGACTTTCATTGTTGGGGATGATACAATTACTGATATGATAAAGGATATGTATCAAGTCGATAGATTATGACATAGATTCTGTCAATAGCGGCTAGCGTTAAGCTGTATGATAAAGTAGAAATATGTAATAGAATATATGAATAATATTTCAGAAAACATACATGAGGATTAAGAGTCATGTAAAAGAAAATCAGACGTCAGATTACTACTTTTTAGATATTAAGTGTAAAACATAGCAAATAGACTACATTCGATGAATTGAAGAATAAATAAATGTTCATGATATTCATGATATCCCATTCGTTTTAATATCATTTATTCTCGATTAGTCTATGACATTCTAGGAAAAATAGATTCATCTTTCTTATGTTTATTTTTACAAATGCGGATGAAAATAACTATATTCTGACTAGAGTTCAATATTATTATAATATTAAAAAAACGGAAACGGATTCTCAAAAACTATCTAATGTATTAATCGGCAATAAACTTACTGATGTGAATATGGACGCGTTGAATGTACAGATTGTTTATATAAAAAAGTAGAGGATTTATAATGTCTCACAAATGGTGCCGAAGGAGATGTCTTGGCTAGAAACCTTATTCAAAGAACAGATGTATAATATATAAGACACAACAATAAACTTATTTCAAAAAGAAGATGTATCCTCAATTTTATTGAAATAAAATTTTAAAAAGTGGAAAACCACAGGGCGCCCAACATGACATTAACGAAAATTTTGCAAGCTCGGTTCATGGACGGTAGTGGAAATGCAAGTTACCGTCCACGCCCTCTAGCCCCGGGTTGGGCAGAACTCAATAGATACTGTTCATACCTGAGTGATATTTGCTAAATATCAGGAATATATAGTCATACGACGTCTTTTATAGAATATAGCAGAACAGAAATTTTACAATAGAGTTGAGCATTATGCTCCTCGTCCATAAAACATGATAAAGTATATCATTATAGGTGTATTTTATAACTTACCCTACAACGTTCCTTCACAATAACCGGGTCTACAATTATCTGATAATATGTCATAATAATACGTATAATTTGATTAGTTCGAAGAAAAAAAATATAAGCCCTTTTACACACATATATTTTAAAAAAACGCATGTATTCGTTTTTATCAACTATGTTGCTATTTCATGGGGTATGGTTAGCCGGATGTATACAGTCTTCATTCCAAAGACAGTCTTGTCACTTCAACTCTGTTCCATCCAGTTCAAAATGGTCAAGCTTATCTGTACTAAAGTGGAGAATGTGTATGCTCGATTGGGGTATGGTTAGCCGGATACAGTCTTCATTCTAAAGACAGTCTTGTCACTTCAACTCTGTTCCATCTAGTTCAAAACGGTCAAGCTTATCTGTACTAAAGTGGAAAATGTGTATGCTCGATTGGGGTATGGTTAGCCGGATACAGTCTTCATTCTAAAAACAGTCTTGTCACTTCAACTCTGTTCCATCCAGTTCAAAATGGTCAAGCTTACCTGTACTAAAGTGGAAAATGTGTATGCTCGAGTAGATATATCAATTTATAATTGATTAAAATTGCTATTGCTATTGCCTGTATGAATATAATTGCCCCCAAGATGATATTGGAGATTTTGGCTTCATGGCGTCGAGAAAAGACTGTTAGAAATGTTTGGACACTTATATAACTACAAAATTAATGTAACATTACTTTAATTGACGGTGTCATTCATATGCTTCTCAAATCTACTCACGCATTGCTCAGTATGTAGGGCACAAACGATATACGGATCCCGGGGTTAGTGAATCGATTCCCGGGAAAAATGTAAGTTTTCAGTGCTGATTTAATAAAAGACATTGTGTCTGAAGACATTCTATTCTTATTCTCTGTGTGATGTGGAGACTGGCATTTACTTGCGGAGAACAGGTATTCGTACAGAATACAGGTGCACTGATTAGACTAATTGCCGTTCGTTTCAAATTTGAAATATTATTTAATATACCCACAAACAAAATAAACTAACAAACAAAAAAAAAACCCTCACAAACAGATGGCTTGTAAAAGTCAATATACATGTAAACTCTTAAGTTTGTTATCATTAGCAAAATCCGACTAAAACCGATTTTAATTAGCACATATAAAATATTAAATCTATTCGTGAAAATGGACGTATATTTCTTTCGTCCAACAGCAATTCTTTTCTATTATTCAAGTATAGGCATATGATAGTATGAAAAAGTAATAATGTTTTGTTTTGTTTCAAATCTAGTAAACTAAATCCTAACTTCCTATTTTCATATTCGATAACTTGTCTCCCCTTTACATAAATGTATTTTTAAAAAAGAGGGTCGTAAATGCCACTTTAATAATTAGTGCCCAGCTTTCTACATTTCGTCAGAACATGATGAAGGAGACAAATAAAGTTAACTTATATATTTATTCTAGAACAGAGAATTATTAATTTCCGTGCTTTTATAGTTTGGTAGTGCTGTCATCATTCCTGATTGCGGTACGACGATCAACTCAGACTTGAAATTCTCAAGTACTTATCAAAGGATTTTACAAATTATGACAAAATTTGTGCACAAACACATATTACTAAGGTATGCTGTCAAAAGAGAGGTGAATGTCAGGACGTCCGTATATTTTCCCTTTCTGTGAGGGAGGTATAATTAGGTATGTTTATGCGCTCGTTTGCCCTTTAATATAACAAGCGTATATCACTCTACCCTGCAGTTAGTCTATTAAACTGTCACATGAATTAAAAACTAAGAGTCTCAATATCAATTTTTGCACAGAACTGAAGATAACTCATGTGCAGTAAAATAAGTTCTCTGTGCCTCCGTAACATGGTATGGCATGCTCTGACATGAAACAAATGCTAAAATATATTTATGAATTTTAATTAAAACTAACGGTATAACCATATCCTGAACAAAACAAAGCGATTATGAAAACACTTGAATGATACGAAACTAAACAAAGCTAAACACATTTTCTAAAATATGTTTGTTATCTGATAATAATGTATTGCCATATTTACAAATATAATACTGCAAAATAGATAAATCTTTGCAAGTAGACCGTAGCAAAAAGAACCGTTTCGCACTATCTCTACATTTCTTCTCATCCTACATTTCATTTGAGTTCTAAGCAATTTCAAAAATTGAAATAACAAGTATATATTACTTTAATTTCATACTAAAAACACAACAAAATGCAATTATGCTTTTTATTTAATTAAGTATCGCGTTAAATGTTATTATGTTTAAATAAAAATATCGAAAGTGTGCCCACTGATAGTTCGCAGTGGGGCAATAAACGGCAAAGATAATTGTCATGAAAAGGGTATTCGACCGTTATTTTAAATTGCTGAAGAATCTAATGGAATCTGGAATGGGAGCAAATGTAATTATAACGGTAAATGCGTCTCTTTAATACATTGTATTGGTAAAAATGCATTACTTGTGCAGTATCGTTTTGCCTTAATATGTGCCTGCTGTGAACATAGCATGTATTTTGTCAAATATCATATATCGTTTCTCCCTTACAATTAAAAAAAAATGTGGAAAAAATCGTACTCGTATGGTTCCCTTGAAAACAAAAATATAACGGCAATTACAGCAATATAACCATGCTGGAAAATCTTTGAAGTGATAAAAGCGGAAATATTTGAATAAACAATGATTGCAACTGCCAATATACAATAAAAATACTATAACATCGTTTTGTTTGAATAGTTGTCTAAGAATTATTTTACTTATGGATTCATGGTCTGACCTTCTTGAAATATTCGCATCAAAACCAGAAAATAAAAGACTTAACTACGCATGCTCAGCCAAAAAATGGAAGTACCTACATTACATTTTCTACTTAAGCATTGTAAAGAAATACGCATCTTTTTCTTGCAATCAAAATATTAAGGCATACTAAGCTCTTATGTTGCTCTAATTCTACTTTCGTTCAGATTCGATTAAGCATAGTTACGTAATTGCACTAATAATGGAACATTATGTTGTAATGGAAGATATAGAAGTAAAAACAGTTGATATCAGTGATATGATTATATTTTAGTTTATCTAACGACTGAAGTAAAAGTCAAAATATGAGTAAATGTTTATTATCGTCTTTTGAAAAATAAAGACGGGACAATAAGATTTTCTAATTACATTGAAGTACAATATAAGAGTAGAAATGAAACATTCATTAACATTTGACATTAGCTTGCCAGAAAGCGACTGATCCTGCAGCAATAAACAAACATTGTCTCTCCGTGTTATTTATGTCTATAAAAGAACATGTCTGAGAATGTTGTTTGTCTTATTTGTTTTCTTATTGTCACAAGATACCAGTGTTAATTACATGGTAAACTGCTGAGTTTTGTCTAGAAGATTTTTGCCAGGTGATTTTTTAACTCAGCAGGCTGTTTTACCAGGTGCATTGATAAATCCTCAGAAATGTGATATCTTTCAGAAATGTGTATCGTTGTTTACAATCTATTTTCCTTTTCTAAAAAATCAAACCTATTTAAAGGTGAAGTTAATATAAACATTAAAACAAGTAACATGGTTTAAAGGCTAATATTGAAGCTAGTTAAATGATGATGATCCAGATATTGACAACGATATTAGAAAGTAGAGGGTAAATGCAATATTTTGGACTCCATTTTTATATAGTTCGACAATGAAGTAGTTCCTATCGTAACTTTAGATCTCACATTTTACAATTAATTACCAAAAATATGACATTTGGTCTCATACTTCCTGTTCAATATAGCAGGTAAATAAATGAAAAAATAAAACGAAAAAAAAAAAAACACACACACATTTGAGAATGAAACCTTTTGAACGTGTGGACTAAATATATTTATTCTGTTTATGTGTGAATTCTCATTTGACACAAAGACTTTTATGCTAACGAAGTTTCTACTTTAAGTTATAAGATGTCAGTCGAATGCATGTCATAGATTTCAAACTATTTATCAAATTAAGTAGAAAAAGGTCCGTACATTATGATATGCTAATTTGAAGAATTCTTATCATCACCTAAATGCGGAAGTATATTGAATACTTATTTTTCAGAAATTCTTTTGTCAAATATTAATTTATAAATGACACACATTGTATTGAGAAACCATACAATGGACCGTTAAAAAGTAGTGTCTTTATGAAACTGGCAATTTAGAAAGGAAAGACAAGAAATTGTAGCAATTGCTTGTTTATTAGACCGCTTGAAAAACTTAATATTAATAAATACTTGCAATTACATCTCCGCAAGAAGTTTAGTATATGGTCATTTAATAGATACTTTTGCAGACAAGTTTACCTGCTGGGGCGTTTTTAGGTGGTCGTTGGTAAACGGAATGTGTTGTCATAGACGTTTGAGAGGGTTTTAAAGCTGTCGCTTCGTAAAACAATTCGCTAAAGACAGGTGGTCGCACGTACGATCTAGATATACACCATAATGATTATTGGCACTTCTAATTAAGTAACAACTCGTTCTTTTTGCAGTACAGTCGTCGTGTTGCTATTGATAATGTACGCCTGAGTTTTATGTTGTCTATTGCAGTCTTAAAATTCCAATTTCAAAACTGCCTGTCGTCTGTTTCACTAACTTCATATTTCCTTTCCAATTGTTTGTTATTGTGTAAATGTATCCCTTTTAGTTAACATGGTTAAATGATCTATCGCATCCTTGTTATTTATAGCATTAATTATCAAAATAAAACATTGAAATTTGTAATTTTTTATGCGACCTTCCAAATTGATATTGTATCTTACAGCGGACATAACAGTTGTTATTATCAAAGTATTCAAAATATATAAGATACGATAATCAACTAATGTATTATTCAAAATAAGCGAACCGTTAGAAAATTTCGCAATACGATATTTAAATATCAAGACTGAAATAACTTTCGCCGAGTGAACAGTATATATACTTGGCCATCTACGAAAAACTTAACGTAAAATAAAATGTTTGTATGAAATTAATGTATTAATTGTTATGCTCAGGATGTTATATATCTACATTTTGCCAAATTATACAGTTGTTTTATAACGGTATTTAAATACGGCGTTTGTGAAGAAAATATTTATGTTATTAAATCCATACAAAGTGATTTGATTTAACAACATATTTATTATGATGTTACGAAAGTTTAGTTTGTTTTTGTTTTTTTCTTTTAGTTTCTGAGTGTTCTTGTTTTGTTTGACGTGATTACAGCAAGTTCATGACCAGTTGAATAAAAATACCAATAAGAAAAATAATTAGACAAGACTCCTTACTGCTAATTAACTCAAAAGTGGAATTCCGTTTTCTTGATTCAACTACCGCCCTAAAAATGAAAAGAAAAAAAGGAATGAAAAATAAAAAAAAAAACATACAAAAACAATCTGGAGGAATTTGGTAGAGTTTGTTTCTTAAGGCTGCAAAAAACTTGCTTATTGCATTAGGTTTCTAAAGAGAATTTTAAACCGAATATTTATTAAGATCACATCAACAAATCTGTCCGCTTCGTTATTGTTTCTCGCATACGAACATGGTGAAACGTTTTTACTTTGTCTTATTTAGATGAATTCGATCTTGCTTTGTCAGGCATTCTGGATTATAAACACATTCTTCTTTTCTATACATTACCATCCTAACTATCTTTCTGTTATTTATTCTGTTATAAATAATATACGATATTGAATTTGCATGGCATTTAGCATACCACAGTGTTGTATGATAAGTGAGGTGCTTTAAATTACTATCCGCCGCGTCGTTCCTATAAATGCAATACCCGCCATTAATGGATTTTGATGTATTTAATAACAACAATAAATAGACAGATTTTACCACAATCTTGCAATTAAAGAGAAACAAGATATTGTAACAGAACATGACATAAGACTATCATTTACATTAAGAGCCGCTGATACAGAGAAATAAAGAAAAAATAGAACTACTGGTGTTTCAGAAACCTTGGTTAGCTGCAACAATTGTATAGAGACTGACCCGATTGAGCTTTATAACACAATATACACAACAAAAGAAATCGTCACGGAGAAAATACGCCTCACACGAGGATCGAACTCACAACCCCGCGATCCATAGATGTGCTCCCTATTGAGCTAAGCGGTCGGGCTCCATCATTATCTAGCTGAAGTATAGAAAGTTACTGAAATTGCATGAACATACATGTCGATATTTACTGCATTTTAAAAGTATTTCTAATTTACTGGCCGTTGTTCAAATTTGTTTATAAGATCCTCCATCAAAACACTCTTTTTTTCTAACTCTCTTACCTTCCTTTAAAGCTATTGTTGTTTTTCCCCTTCTAATCTCTGTTTTTTTATGGCGCTGGACACTGGCATGTCCATTTATATGTTTCAGTGACATTGTAGGTCACCCATATGATCAGATAGAGCGTCAATTAGCGTTCTAGTATCGTAACATGTCAGTTATTTTGCATTAATGCCTCTTAAATCAGACAATTTGTTAACACTGTATTTTCTCAACTTGTTCTCCCCTTAGAGTATTTTCCTGACAGATCGTGAAATTAGCGATGTCCCGGGAGCGCAACCTATCTCATAAATGTCAAATATCTAAAAAGCAATGTGTAAACCTACATTGTAATCTGAAGTAGCACTTTCGTCAGAGTCTTTGCTAATTGTAGACAATGATATTTTTACATGACATGGGGCCTCCGTGACCAAGTGGTTAAGGTCGATGACTTCAAATCACTTGCCCGTCATCGATGTGGGTCCGAGACCCACTCGGGGCATTGAATTCTTCATGTGAGGAAGCCATCCAGCTGGCTTACGAAAGGTCGGTGGCTCTACCCAGGTGACCTCTCGTGATGAAATAATGCACGAAGGGGCACCTGGGGTCTTCCTCCGCCATCAAAGCTGGCAAGTCGCCATATGTCTTATAATTGTGTCGGTGCGACGGTAAACCCTACAAAAAAATATACATTACATAGAAAACTAAATTCTTTTAAGACGTTATTATGTCTGTGCTATAACTCTGACATACATGGAACATTTGGCAGCAACATCTGCCTCAGAGAAGGAGTTTTGCGTACATTCCGTGGCCCATATTTAAATGTCAAAGTAACATAGAAAGAACATAGGCCGTTTTAGAGCTTGTCTGGGACGTATCAGTTACATGAATGGAGCCATCATATTGTTTTTCAAAAACAAGATGTACCTCAATGAGGCAGTGTCGCTAGCAAACTCTATCACGTTTTTTAATGACAAGGAGTAATCTACTTTTCCCTACCAAAACTGCTTACCTCAATTAGACTTATTGTCGCGTAGATAATCTACGCCAAGGTCACACCGAGGAGTCAAAAGTCATTCTATAGCTTGTCTTGGGTCAAAATCCATGTAAGGTCTTAAAGGTGCTGTCACTGTGATTAGTATGGAGCTTTTCTTAAATTGGCTGAAATGGTTTAGTCACTGAGGCGATGTTTTGAAAACAACAGATTCGAATTTGATGACCTTTATGCTCAAAACACCCAGTTTTTCATTTACGCTATGATTTGTAATTACGGAATGAAAGATATAGAAATGTATCTGTGGTTATCCGAGTTTGGTTGCAACCAACGAGGCTCTACCGAAAGTAATCATCGAGCCGGATATTGCAACCTGCAACTAAAACGTGACATTTTTTTTTGTAATCTGATTTGTTTGATGCCTTTATATTTAAGTGCACAGACTGCATGTTCTGAATGACATCACCTGTAGGCTTGAATAGTGCTAAAATGATAGTTATCTTGTCTGTATAATATAGAAAAGGCAAGAATGAAAAAAATAAGTTAATTTTATACTTAATGAGACCATTTAACACGTTTCTTTCATTGACAAGAGACATTCATATTCAGTTTTCATGTTTTAAACAACTGAGACGCCGACAAAATCTGTATAACATCTAGAAAACATGAACACTTCTATCAAACATTCCATTGACCGAAAAAGTCAAACGAACCATATATGTTGCTGACGATGACGATTACCGTTACGGAAGACGTTTTGTCATTACCGTCGTGACAATCACAACCGAGTAATCGCAATTTCCGAACTGTTTCTTAATTATTCAAGGATAGCGTGTAGCGTACGCGTTTTAAGGACAGTACGTCTTTAAATACCTCGGATAATTTGAACGCAAATTAGTTCAACTTTGATAGTCCGTCTAGTGGAACTGAATTTAATCGTTATACTCTGTAGAATAAGTTGATATCAATATCTTGATGAATGATGTACAGAATCAGTCAAAGCCATTTGCAGTCATGTCAGAAACAATAGACAACCCGCTTAGTTCAAGAGGGAGAGCGAAGATCTATGGATCGTGATTTTCTATCCTCGTGCGGGCTGTATATGTTTGAATCAAATTTTAAACAGCTGTTCTACACTCGTACCATTAGACCCATAACTCTTTCACAAAAAATCCGTAGCCAAGTGGTTAAGGTCGCTGATTGCAAATCACTTGCCTCTCACCAATATGGGTTCAAGCCTCACTCGAGGCATTGCATTTTGCATGTGAGGAATTCATCGAGCTGGCTTATGGAAGATCGGTGGCTCTAAATGTGCCTGCCCGTAACTAAATCAAACCATTTCACGCAGTTTTTTCGCTCATTATGTAACTGTGCCGGTCATTTTGATACTCTTTCATTTTGTAATTAATTAAAGAATGGAGTCGTTTCAAATAAGAAAACAACAGTAAATTTTCCTTTTCATCACCTACATCATATGATACAAGGCCCATAATCCTGGCACCCTTTTTATTAATTGTACCTTTACCTTTCTTTTAATTAGAATATAAGGTGTCAGTGGGGATGCTTTTTTAACCTTATCTTAGTAATTTATATATAAATTTTATTTAAACGTGAAACAGTTGTTCAACATCATCACCCACATATTATTACACAAGATACATTAATTTGACAGAAATATTTCACGATCATTTATGTCCCTTTTCACTCAGGAATGTCAGTTTAACTTTATAAACATCCAGTTTATCTCTGTTATTACTCAGATTACTGCGACTTTACTCAAACTTGTAAGATTATAAACAATGTACACGTTCATTATAGAAATCTAGCAGGGTTAGGGTTAAAGTAAAATTTTAAACGGAAATTGTGCCTATTCGTCTGGATTTCATTGCTTGGATTGACGAAGCTACGTGATCTTGAAAGAATTTATGATTTTATTATACATAAATTGAATCTAATATATATTTACCAAAGTATTTGAAAGGATACATTGTCTTTTTTAGAAACGTAACAACTATGTACAGAGTGAGGCGCTACAGTCCCTGGCGACCACGCCCAGGCCATACGTCATTTGGTCAATGCCAGATATGGTTTCACACGGACCGCCTGTTTCAAGTCTTATACGGAGAGAGGATGATGAAAAGGTATCATTTCATATAAAACCGTATAATGTACTTTTAAAGTTTTCAATATGCTAAAATTCTTTTTTGATGGGAAAAGATACATTTAACGTAGGAAAATTATAGGAGTGCAAGAAACGATGATACCAGCGTTACTAAGAGCACTGCAAGACTCGCATGGCCTTTCGAAATAAAGACTTTGTCACAGATAGCACCGTGTATTATCAATAATGAATCAGTATAAAAAAGAAAAAAGATACTTTGTGGTCGGGTGGTTAAGGTCGCATGCCCCTTATCGCTGTGGTTTTGAAACCTTGGAGAGGCATCGTCGATATTTGTACAAATATAGAGCTGAGGCAAGACTTATTTAATTTGGTAATTAGAAACAATAATACAATATGCTGAACGCATTCATTCACGTCTTTCTAAATACGCTTCACAATAGTCTTTCTGACGGTATAGATTAAAGCTTTAAAGAAGAAAAGAAAAATAATGAAAATATTTACAATTGATCAAGATGCTTAATGTTTGATACTAATACATCACGTTAAATTGTTTCTTCAACTGTATCGTCTTTATTGTCTTCAGTATGACAAGGGACGACAACTGGACACATTAGGAGGTGATTTTCTTTACGATTACCGCTTTCCAAGAGAATACGATGGTAAAATGAATATTTATTTCCATAGACAGAATCAGACTGAGTACTCGGCCCTTTGCTAAAGATTTAGCTAACCTCTTTAATGAAATTGGTTAAAAGGTTTCGTTCAAAATATACGGATACAATATTTTATTTGTCATTTTGCAGTCATTTCTTAAGTATTATCTAACCATATATGATATATATGTATTTTACTTTTATGTGTTGTCAGCAGTTATAATTTCAATCATTTGTTTCTAGAGTTCTTTTCTGATGAAGAAGACGACAGCAAGTCTGTTAATGCTGAAGGTTCAGTAAACGAAGACAAGCGATCGTTTGACACACTAGGAAACATGCAAATTCATGGATATAAACGCGCTCTAGATACACTGGGAAATATGCAATTGCACGGATACAAGAGGGGCTTTGATTCTTTAGGCGGTGTAAATCTACATGGTGGTTACAAGCGATTTGTATCATCACTAGGAGGGGCTAATCTGCACGGCTACAAAAGGGCAATGGACAGTCTTGGCGGCAACTTTGTCCATGCTTACAAGAGATATTTGTCCTCACTTGGAGGAAGCAATATTCACGGCGGATACAAACGTAATATGGACAAGCGTTACCTATCTTCTTTAGGAGGCGGAAATATCTACAAACGCAAATTTGATAGTCTCGGTGGAGTTAATCTACATGGTGGATACAAAAGATTCTTGAGCTCACTAGGCGGTACTAATATCCACAATGGTGGTAACAGCAAACGATCATTTTCCTCGCTGGGTGGGGCTAATGTTCATGATGGATTTAAACGTGCACTAAGTTCTCTCGGTGGAGCACAAATCTATGGCTATAAAAGAGCCGGTAGTGACATTGAAAATGACTTCGAGAAGCGTGAACTAGACTCACTTGGGGGATTCAGTGTACATCGTTTTAAGCGAAGTGAGGGAGATGTCGAAACAGATGACAAAGCTAATGAAGAGACGCTTAAAGAATAAGTTTTGAAGAAGAAATGAAATTCGAATCACAATTGAATGCAGTTTTATATGTTTAAAAGATACATTTTCACTTACATGTACAATTTTGTGATAACAAGTTTTAGAATAAATAATGTATAAAAGGACATTAGATAATTCTATCAGTTACATAAATGTCATTTTAAGCGTATCAAATTACATCATATAACAGTAAGAAAACTAAAACAGAAAGAAACAATAAATGATATTTAATACATGTAAGGTATATAAAATGGGATGCGCTTAAGGTAGTTCTGCACTTTCGGATCAAAATATTTTCTACATTTACTTCAAAACATACTTAGACAATTCAGCACATAAAAACGACTGGGTCATGCGCTTGATTGTTTGTAGTTTGATTTGAATAATTTGGATCTCACGCAAGTTTTCATAATGGGAGTCTATGAAAAAATCACAATTTTCAAAACATTGTCGCGAATAGAAATTTTTCTACAATGTAGATTTTAATGAAACTTCTCACAGTGGTAAATGAACATATGGTCTTTAATGTGTTTAAATAAGATGTATAGGTGCGTGTGCTTATTTCTGACATATTTGACAATGTTTAAAGTGAACCGCACATTCCAAGCTATTTGTAAGACATCATTTTGAATATTTTAATATGTCAGACGTTTTAATACCATATTGTAACTTTACAAAGATAATGACAGTGACATTGTAATAGATATACTCATTGGTTGCCATTAATTCATAAAATGATTTTCATTCACTTACGCCGAATCCAGGCTTGATTCTACGTTTTCCGGATAAATAACGTTACGCCATCACTTCCGGATTATCAACCGTGCAGAACTACCTTAACACAAAAGGTGACAACCTTTGCAATTTAAGAAACAAATTCTACCATAATATCTGTGTTTCAGCTTCCTGGAAGATGTTCATGTCATGTTAGTGCGTTTTGAACATTTTTATTCAATCTGAATCTCATATCATTCCTCTGTGTCTGTTATGAAAATTGAATTAAATTAAAACTTGCAAAAATACTTGAAGAAGTTTGAATATTAATAAATATTAAACATTATGTAATAATCTTACTTAAACGCTTTTTTCAAATACCCGAAACATTATATTTGAAACAAGGTATAGATAAACGTTTAAACCAGTATTTGTGATGTTTCTTTCTTGTTTACACGATCAAAGTTATATTTTGATATATCTTGTATTATAGATAATAAAATGTCTGAATTAAATTATTTCAAAATATCTTTCTTTATTCATCCCGTTGCGTTTTTCGATAACAAACCTTACACACTTCAGCATATACTTTATTTTAGCACGTGTAATATGTGTCATTCCAATTAACTGCTTATAGTTCTTAACGAAATACGATTGTTTATGAATCCTAAACAATGCACAAGGTATTGCAAGAACAGAAATGAAAAAGTAAGATAGGCATCCCTTGAATACTTTGTTATACTGATGTCCTGTTTTGTGTATTAATCAGAAATGCCAACAATGCTTATATCTGGCATGCTAATAGCCTCTAGAAGTCGAGGCAATGACCATATATACTACTACTGGATACATTGAAATAAATTACTACCATAATACCTACATACATTTTAACATATTTCTCTTTGAACATACTTTCAAATAGAATTAAAACTTTAAATCAATTGTTCTGTGTATTTGCATTACAATCATCAAACATTAATAATTATTACAACATTACGATTTCATTCTAACTTCATTCATTTGCGGAAAAAGTAATAATCAACGATATGTGAATATGTGAAAGACAATCAAAGGCATGTACAATAATGGAAAACAAAAAGTGGTAAATGTTGACAAACTTTTTCAAAATAAAACAATTTATATGTTCAAACAATTGCAAGCAAAAGCATATGAGAGTACCTACTGACTACAATAATAACACACAGAAAAAGAGGATAAGCACCAGTTTTCAAGCTCATCAGCTCGACATCGTTCATAAGTGTGTGAGTATGGAGGACGAAACATAAATGAAAAATAATAGAGTTAAAGCTAGAATCTTCCAACAGGAAACAAACATATTTATAGAATGCAACAGCCCATGCAGCAAGTCATTTGTCTTACAAGGAATATATATAAAAAGACAATACTTTAATTCTTTGGAACAGTTAGAAACATTCTACCATATCGAGTTATAAGTTTAGTTGTCAGACTCGTATTGATATCGAAAAATAAATAAGAACAATAAATTACACTGACCAGTACAGTTCTAATTCTGGTATAAAACTTAAAATTGTATACAAACGGTCTGACTATTTGGTATCCTGACTTTTAAGCAATGCAAAACATTTCATTTCATGCCTTGCAAACATAACAAAGAAACATCATTGAATTTAGAATAAATTATTTAATATTCGCAAATGAATTTTCCATTCTCATGACTCGGCAAGACATAGGGAATTATAACTGTCAAACTAAGTAATTACATTTGGAAAGACACCATTACTATAAATCTGCCCTAAATAATGATAAAATCATCTGCTCTTTTGTACTTCTTTTGAATAATTCTTGACTGAAAGGGAATTTGATGTATTTTAACAATGAACAGGAAGGAAGAACATAAGAATCATAACTCTGTCAAGACTGGTTACTTTCCGATAAAGCCAATGAAGATAATTCCAATAACTAATGAATTGAAATATATGAAAGTACTAGAACTGTAACATTTTAATATAAAAAACAGTACCTACCTGACTGAACATAAAAGATACAACGATTCAAAAAGACATAGTGCAAATTATTTATAACCATTATGACTTTTTCAAGCTTGAGGATTTTAGTGTGGACACGGACAGCATTTAGTGATACATTTTAGCTCGCTCCTTCGTTCCTTTCTGTCCTTCACTGTTTTAGACCTTTGCCGCTTTTGTATCATTTCTATTATCTCGATTATAACATGGCTAGAAAACCTAAACCAAAAGTTTTTCTTCGTTACAGAAAATCCGAGACATCCACTTACTACAACTTACTACTGCAATAATAGCGTCACTAAGCTAAGGACAAATGATGATATTTTAATAATGTTTTAATTTGATTATCCAAATGCATTCTGTTTGCCTGTTTTAAGGACAGATAATCATTATAAAAGTAGCTCGAATGTGGCTGTTGTATATAGCCAGATGTGATTTTGCATGGTACTGTAAAACTTAAAAGAGCCGACCCTCTGCAAGCCGGGTAGATGATTTCCTTACATTACGACCAGGACATCTTGAGAGACCAAGGGTATTTTATTCGAAGACAATTAAACTGCTGAAATGTTTAGGCTATTAGTAATGTGCAAACCTACAGGGGCATGTACAGTGATGAACAAATCGTCTGTGTAGGTAAGCTTAATACAGAACGTATAACACAAAACATTTACCAGCCTAGATGTAAGAGTTTAATTTTGAATCCGTGAAATGAATCAGTAAATCTTTCTGAAAGCAATATTCATCCTGCCTGTTACTAAATTTGTACCAGGTCTAATTTATCGGTTAAGTGTTTTGTTTAGCTTGTACCATTGATAAGGTCAATAATTATGTATGGTTGGAAAATATTTAATCTGTTTTTCGTTTCATTTACGACACAAGATAATAGGTTTTTGTTCTATTTTTTTCTTTGATATGAAATTAAAACAGGAACAATGATTCATCTGAAGCGACAAGTATAGGTAATCGAAGGGCATTGACTTGTTAATTGGTATACTCTTAAAGTGTATGATAAAAAAAAATGTTCATCTTGTATTATCTGAAACAAGTTTGTAAAGAGAGATTGATCAGTATGTTTTGTGTACATTCAATCACATTTCCTTGATTGCTTAATTCAAAACAATTTAGATGTGTTTAATATTTACTTCAAAAATCGCTTACAAATTGTTTTGAATAATTTAAAAATGATCACATGAAATACGAATTGACCGAGCATTTAACATACAAATTTCGCTATCTTACGTACACATGTCAAAATCTCTGGCACAAACAATAATCCAAGATCCTTGAGCTGCAGATTGGAATATCGGCTTCATGGTTACTTTTCTGGCGGTAAGAGGTTCTGCCAAGTTACCGCTTAAATAGTTGCACTCAAGGTGGACAACCCTTTACAGAAACGTTTTTGCAGGCCATATTCAACAGATAAAAGTTGAAAAAAAAACTTTCTTATATCACTTTTTTTTTCTTATAGAAGCGTATCAAACAAAACAATGAACATTACGTCTGTACAAGGAAGTTCGTCATGACGTTACAAAGACAAAGGCAATGTTATAGTGCCGGTTTTATATTAGCTTCTGTATTAAAGCGTTAGGATTCTTTTCTAAAGTAACGTTTTAAGGACCGTAAAATCTATTATAAGGAATGTAGATGAACTATCGTTCTTGCATAGCAAACATTTTCCAGTGCTTTTCCCGGTGCTAGGGAAGCTATTCTTACATCCAAGGGTGTAAGATAACTCAAGTGCTGTAATTTATGAATGAATGTGTAAATTCATAAGCTACTATAAATAAATAGTGCTACTTAATAAAATAAAAATGTTCGTGTTACTTTTTTATTATTATTTGAGGAATAGCAATAAAAAGCAGATGGAAATATCTGGCTCCCGGATAACTGTTTACAGAACCTCGGAAGAGTCTCGTTACCGCCTAAACAGTTACCCTAGAACCGAACCAGGAATTTCAATCTACACCTTCGACCAGAGAAAGATTCTTATAAGATATATGATTTGTATGCGGTTTCACGTAAAAAAACAACAACAAATAATTACTGCATGAATCTACTCCAAAGATGTAGTTCGTCTTACGTTATTACAGAATGAGAGTCATCTTACATCCCGGTTTTCCAGAACCAGTAACATCACTTGAAACCCAAGTTCGGTATGCAAGAAACCACCTTCTTCAAAGCTAACTGCATTTGTTATCGATTCAATGTGAATAACTGTACACATTTCTTATGTAGAAATGTCCACTGTTCTTGCGTTATTCAAAACATTCTCTTCGTATATCTACTAACTACAATTACCAACAAATCGATCATTAATGATTTCGTTCTGAGTGTTTCGTTGCATTTCAATCCATTGCGTTGTAATAAATCAGTGTCAGCTGTAACTTTGCAGAACTGTTTTAAATAGAATCATTGATAACAAGCATGTCACGTTTAATTGATTAGTAATACATCAGAGTTCATTTTTTAGTTTCTTATCGTACGACTAATCAGGTGCAGCAAAAGGTTAGGTAAAAAGCCTTTAGGCAGTATATTAACTTATGACCACAATCTGTTACAAATATGCCTCCTGCTGAGCCGGGGTATATTTTTACTCCAGTATCATAATTTTACAAAGAAATCACTACAGATAAATTTGTCGCTTGTAAGAGACATGAAATGCAAACGATCTTGAAAAATAACCATACTTTAGAATGGCTAGACTATGAATTACTATGAATTATAAAGCTATAAGTGTACAGTCAAACCTGTGTTAAAGACCACCTCTGAAAAGAGACCACCTGGCTCTAAAGACCAGATGTTTTGTTTCCCATTTTAACATTTACAATGTATTTTAACCTGTGAATAAAGACCACCTCACATATTGGCTCTCCCAAGGGTGGTCTTTATAGACAGGTTTGACTGTAATTGACTTTTCGCTCTCGCTCGTCACTTTAGATTCAGAGCAAAGAAAACCTTTCAAATATTGCCAGGCTGCTGACAATATCAAAGTTCATGCCATGTTAGAACTTCGTGTTGCTAGTGTATTCAAGAAAGTATTCATTCTTAAGGTGTGATGGTCTCCGACATTAAATTCAATAAAAAGAGCAGAATCGTACCTGATGCACAGTATACTGATTTCTCGTATTCTCAGTGGCCTAAGGGGCTATTTTATTCCCGAAAGCATATTAATCATTTCATAAACAGTATTTGGGTGTATGTTTGTCTTTCAGATGGAGCAATGAGATGTTGCAGTTATTCTCCCATTTAATTGTTTTAATAATGTATTTGATACAGCCACACCCTCAGAAAGAGACCAAGAGTTTTTCGCATTCCCGTTGATTTAAATTTCATTCATCAGTACAAACAGCTTGTCAAATTTAAACATCTAAAACAATCAAATTTCCATGGTGCAATACAAAGCTGTATTCTCTAGTAAATGCATTAAAAAGTATGACAATAAATAGCATAATTAATAATGTATGGCAAGTTTGCTTACCCCCCCCCCCCCCCCCCCACCTCCACACACACACTCCATCCGCAGTTTACCATTGCAAACTTCATCCGAATAAAAAAGATAAAGGGTAAGGGTAGATTCTCATCTGACCGATATTCAATAGCAACAGAACTACAAAGAACATGTACACATTTTATCTAATGCTGCGTTTACACTTAGCCACGATGTCCATGACTTGAGAGAAGTGTGGTGAGCGTGGGGGCTCGTGGGATCGAATCGTGGTGATCTTGGTGGGACTTGATGGAATCATGATGATCGTAAGGATCGTGACAAGATGTTTGACAGTCAAAAAATTTGCCACGATTATCCCGATTTATCTAAGATCTTAAGAGAGCGTGACAGAACGTGGAAATCGTTGTAGAGCGTAATGCAGCTTAACAGACCTTAACGTAGCGCATCAGAGTTTGATGCTCCATCGTATGGGGATCTTGGTGAACTTGGAAACACGATTCTAAATTCCACTAGATCTGAAGGCATCCTTACATAGTTGACATTGGAGCCAACATCTTCACGCCTTAGTCATGTGTTGAAAAGTTGAGGGTATTGTCCTAGTTGGTGCCTTCGGTTTCCACTTAATTATGGTCTCACCCAGCAGGTCTTAGGCTTTCTACTTCTTCTTCTCCTTCCTCTCCCTTCTATCCTGCCCTGTTCCGTCCCTTAATGTTGTTGCCGACGAGTAACTGTTATAGGCATACACGAAAATTGCAAATTCAGCATATTGTTCAGCTCTTTGATGCATAGCTCGTTCCTCTTTGAAATCTCTGCAGAGAATGAATAGGATGACCCATGGTTCCTATTTATACTTCAATCGTGCTGAAAACGTGACAATCTTAATTAAATCGTGGCCATAAATCGGAGGAGAGCTTAACAAAACCTGATAACGTGAGGGATCTAAACAGAACGTGAGAAAACGTGATAGCATATCGTGGATATCGTAAGAGAACTTCAGAGAACGTGATGAAAATCGTGACAGATCTCGACCAGAATCGTGATGGTTTCGTAATAAAACGCTGCAGGTAGTAACAAAACGTACTGCGAGCGTAAGAAAGCGTAGTAATACATAATTCGTGCAGTAAATCGTGGAGCTCCGAGCATTCTTTAAATCGTGGACATCGTGGCTAAGTGTAAACGCAGCATAACATAGAAAATACTAAAGGTCAGAACCCTAGGGTGCAAAAAGATTATCTATTTGCACTACTTCATTTATCTTATGTTATTTTGTCTCAAATAAATCTTATCTTTAACTGACACAAACTAGGATTTAAAAATGTCATTATTCCGTTGTGTTTGTCCTTCTATTTTCTATATACAATGTCTATGAATGGCAATAAACAGTTATAATATCATTAATATGAAGATGCAAAAGTTTCCATACTCTCGAAAAATATAAATTAAATGATATATATTTCATTTTGTAAAAATATTTGATGAACGCAACTGATGGTTTCTTTCACACTTAAATTAAAGAATAATAAACATCAGCGCGAATTTGATGCTGTAGCATCGTATGCAGATAATAGCTTGTACCACGTGGACATGCTTGTTTGATCTGAGGATGACATATAATCACTCGATCGTTTATCTGAGAGTTTTCATCAACTAATAAATCTAGGCTTTTCAGTAACTTTACTAAGTCTTGGTAAACAATTTCATTTTTATTAATTTCACGACTTTCTCAAACAGAAATGGCTAAGGTAAATATTTTACTAGTATTTAATGAAATAAATAAGTGGAAAACCACGGGTCGCCCAACGCGACATAAATGAAAATGTTACAGGCTCGGTTTGATACATTTAATGCATAAAACGGCCACCCACATAGTCCGTAATAATACTGGTCTTTTAAATTTGGTCTGTAGGAGCAAATTCAAGTAGGTACTTGTTTTCAACGGTACGGATATTTTCTCTCCATCTCTCATTAACCAGCACTGTTTGATTGTAGGCTATCTCGAATACATCATCAGTTAGTTCATCAAAATCCAAACACAAATAATGATATAATAAAACTAGATGACAAAATTTCAAAACAAGACCCAAAAAGTCCAGATCATACGTTTTGTTGTGAATGTTCTTGCATACGTAACGTCTCAAGCGTTTTTGTCACATGACGGAATTTCAACGATTATATTTTCGTACACAGTGGTAACAACATTTACTTACGTTACCATGCAACGCATAACTAGAATTATTACATAACCGTATTTACTCTCCCTTAAGTTACACTGGAAACGGGAACGTTAATATTATTAATTTTATTCAGACTAACGAATTCATAATATTTATATAATATTAATAATGATGTTGTAAATACGTATGTAATGAAAAGATAATTAGCTTTACATCGTGCATATTTCTCTATACATAGCTAATAACCTATTATTAGGTATTCTAGAGTAGTCAGGACACATTTACTATTTCCCCGATAACTTTGAAAAGATAATTTGAAACTAATCTTTTACGATGCTAGTATTTTGTTTAAACGCCCTCGGGTCTATTAAAGTAAACCATGTAATATTTTTAAAGGCGTTTAAAATTCTGAAATGCATACAGAAATAAGACAGTTGATTGTGTCTTTGCTGGCAAATAATCTTTTATGTATATTAAAGAGGGACTAATGGTCCATAAATATGTTGTAAACAGAATTGATTTTAAAACACATTTAGAAATTTCCGGTACGTGGGACATTTTAATCGCTGTCATCTGCGTGATGGAAAGTTAAAAATCGTAACAACGTTATTGACATTTCCGTACCGTTGCCATTTATATGCAGGTCTAGCGTGTATTACGTATATTTCAGTTACATTTGATTTTAAATTCTTAGGAATTTGGTAACGATATTAACGATTCCGTGAGCAATTCAAGCACTATCGCTTTGTCTCCTAAGCCTACGCTGAATCGTTAATGCATTTGTTTAGCTTAAATACTACTACTTTTAACGAGAAAAATTAGAGTCACGGCGTTTAAATGAGTATTAAATTAGACTGATGTTATAAGAAAATAAGTCTAGCGTAAATCTAATACAAAATGGAATCATTCCAAAGTCACATTTTGTTTATATTCATGGTAGCCGCTTCATGCCATCCGGCAATCGAGAAGCAGCATTTTGAAACAAAAAGCAAACATTGTGCAATATCATCTTTGATATAAAACTTTAGAGAGGATCGTCAGTTCGTCGCTTGCCTCTTGTACTAATTTATGTCTTGAGGTTGTTTTATTGTAGTAAGATCTGTCTCGAACAGAGCCTTGGATTTGTCTCGAACAGAGCTTTCTCCTTCATCCTATAGATATGTCTTCTTGAACCAATGTATTGGTCTCGAATACAGCTATGACCATAGATTCGTTTCAGATAAAGTTATTTCCTGGATCACATGGATCCGTGTCAAATAGAAGCATCCCTGATCCCTTGAATTTGATTCGGATAATGCTATTTCTCTTGGACCCTCCAGAAAAATTCTTACAAAGAATAGAGCTATTCACTGGAATCACTACTAAACCCTAGCGCCACCACCAAACAGTGGTGATAAGGAATAGAGATGTCGACATTACCGTGGTGTAGCTATCATCGGTTTCAAAATGTAAACAGGTGAGTAAAATTTACATTTTATTTTATATTTTCTTTTACAGAACTTATATAAAAAATCGGAAAATGTAGTGCTGTGTAAGAACACTTTCACTACAGGCTGACTGTAACTTCGTTAAAATATTACGATGGGGTCAAGAGCTTTTCTCCTGACATTTGTATATACTCCAGCTACAGTTCGATCCATAGACACACTATAAAAAAACATCATGCATGCCAATGGCCTAAATTTGTATGATACTATCACAGACAAAATTAAGAAATAATGAAATCTCGCTTAGAAGAAATATGTCTGTATTTTTAAAAGTAGTGGCACTATCGCATCAGAGCTGATGCTATTCAGTAACGGTGGCGCTGTGGCGGCGGACGGTTACCGTTACAATATCCGACTAGGAATGAAAAGTTTAATTCATGAGAAATGACGTTGCTTCCATGGATTGTCGTTTATCTTTTTATTCAAATGTCTTTAATGTTATTATAGCATTAAGAATAACAATTAGTGAACGATTAATTATTTTTATCACACTATAAAACTTTTATATACTGAAAGTATTGAAATAATAAGTTCTTGATGTGCAGATGGAGAGATTCAAGCGAAACAGGAAAGGTAGACCTCTCCTAGCAACTTCAAAGAAGAACAATATCTTGCCAAGCATTTGTCTCCAAAAGGATTTTTTCCAATAAATATTAGTTTACTATGGAAGGCAAGCTCTACAGCAAGAAAACAGACTACATAAATATAAAGGGCTGAATGTGTAAAAAACCTGTTCTCCGCAAGTAACTGCCAACTTCCCCACATGAATCAGAGGTGGAGGACGAATGATTTCAGACACATTGTCTTTTATCAAACCGTCACGGAGAACATACGGCCCGCCCGAGGATCGAACTCACGACCCCGAGATCCGTAGATCGGCGCTGAGATTTTAGTTAAAAGGTAGATCATATAATGGCGACGTTCCAGCTTCCACGGCGGAGATTGACCCAGGTGCCGATCCGAGCATTTTTCAGATGCGCGTGGGCAACAGGATAGAATAAATGCCTTCCTTAAGCTAGAGCGTGATGGCTTCCTCACATGAAACAACATCCAAAGTGGAGTTTCTTAAACACACAGGTGACCTTTTTAGATTCGACCACGACAGTGTAAATTAAGAAAAGAAATGAAATAAAAACAAAAATATCAAACTTGGAGAATCCGGGTATCGATCCCGGTACCTCTCACATGCTAAGCGAGCGCTCTACCACTTGAGCTAATTCCCCGATGCACTGTTAAACGCACCAATAGTTCGTTTGTTACAATTACTAGTTTACTACAGGTAAACGTTATTTTCTTTTTCTAAGATTGACTTTGGAAGTTGGTAGCGTGGCCGAGCGGCTAAGGCGTTGGTTTAAGGCACCATTCTCTTCGGAGGTGTGGGTTCCAATTCCACCGCTGCCATACATACGTTTTAGTTACTCGTTCGAAATGATGTGTATTGTGGTGTTATTGGTGGACGATCAGAGCTGTAATGTGTTATATGTGTGCTTTTTGAGAGTTACTGAAAAATATCTCTTATAAATAGATCCTGTTTCTTCTGTTCGGTTGCGTAAAAATGAATGCTGTAAACACATTTTATCTGTTAAAATGTCGTCGAAGAGCATGAAACAGCCGTCATACCTGTTAATGTGTGGAGGCTGCTGATCTTGATAATAAAGTCATACGATTTAAAGAGTTAAGGAAGTATTTTTTTCTACATCCGCAACATTTACTTAAAAGAACAACAACACAGATTCGTTTATCTTAAATGATTATTCTGAAAAAAGTGCAGCTGGCCAGTGTGAGGGTCGAACCCACGACATTCGCGGTATAAGCACGACGCTTTAACCGACTGTGCTAACCGGCCACGTTCTGTATTATGCGATTGAGAAGTTTTTTTGTATATCATTCTATAGTTGTATAAACCATTCCTATCTTCGTATTTTTCATTATAGTATTGGAAAGAGGTAGCGTTGACGAGAGGTCTAAGGCGCTGGTTTTAGGCACCAGTGGTTTGAATCTCACCAGTGCCAAACATACATTTTTGTTAAATTATTTTCGGGGATGATGTGTGTTGTGGTGTTATTGATGGACGGTCAGAGCGCTAATGTGTTAAATGTGTGCTAGCTCAGAGTAACTGAAAAATCTCTAAAAATAGATCCTGTCTTTTTTCTTATTCGGATGTGCAAAAAATGAATGATGTAAACACATTTTATCTGTTAAAATGTCGTTGAAGAGTATAAAACAGCCGTTATACCTGTTATATGTGAAGGCTGCTGATCTTGATAATAAAAACATTCTCTGTTTTGCCTGTTTTAAGACACATTACCATTATAAAAGTAGCTCGAGTGTGGCTGTTGTACATAGCTAGAAGTAATTTTGAGTATTTCTGTAAACTCTACGAGAGACGACCCTCTGCAAGCCGGGTAGATGATTTCCTAACATTACAACCAGGATACCTTGAAAGACCAAGAGCATTTTATACGATGAGAATAGAACTGCTGAAATGTTTTAGTCTATCAATAATGTGCAAACCTATAGGGGCATGTACAGTAATAAACAAATAGTCTGTGTAGGTAAACTTGATAAAGAGCGTACAACACAAAAGCTTTTACCAGCCTAGATTAGACTAGCTCCTAGACTATGATATATCTTTTTTACATTTTTATGATTGAATGTAGTGAACTGAGCCAGTCTAATCTCTATGTCCAATATCATGATAATTTCAACATCCGCCCTGCGTGAAAATCTCTAAAATAGACTGGCTTTTGTCACTATGAAATTGATTTGTCAAAAAAAGGGAAAAATATAGTTATTATCAGTCTAGTGGCTAGTCTATGCCTAGATGTAAGAATTTAATTTGGAGTGCGTAAAATGAATCAGTAAACCTTTCGGAAAGCAATACTCATTCTGCCTGTTACTAAATTTGTACCAGGTCTTATTATTGGTTAAGTGTTTTGTTTAGCATGTGCCATTGATTAGGTCAATATGTTTGATTGAAAAATAATTAATCTGTTTTTCGTTTCATTTACGACACAAGATAATAGGTTTTTATACTAATTTCTTCTTTGATGTGAAATAAAAACAGGAACGATGAATCATCTGAAGCGACAAGTATAGGCAATCAAAGGGCACCGACCTATAGGTATACTATTGAAGTGTATGATAAAAATTATGTTTTCATCTTGTATTATCTGAAACAAGTTTGTAAAGAGAGATTGATCAGTATGTTTGTGTACAGACAAACACAATTCCTTAATTGCTTAATTCAAAACAAATTAAATATTTTTAATACTTACTTCAATTATCGCTTACAAATTGTTTTGAATAGTTTAAAACTGATAATATAAAATACGAATTGACACGTTTATAGCTCGCTAAAGCCAGTCCCTATGTCGCCGTACATTTCACATACGAATTTCGCTATCTTACGTACACATGTCAAAATCTCTGCCTCGATAAGGTGTAAACAATAACCCAAGATCCTTGAGCTGCAGATTGGAATACCCTGCTCAATGGTAACCTTTCTAGTGGTAAAAGGTTCTGCCAAGTTACCGCGGCGTAAACAGTTGCACTCAAGGCGGATTTTCCAAATCTGCACGTACAACCCTTTACAGAAACTTTTATGCAGGCCGTATTCAACAGATAAAAGTTGAAAACAAATTACTTTCTTATTTCACTTTTTTTCTCACAGAATCGTATCAAGCAAAGTACATGAACATTACATCTGTACAAGGAAGTTTGTCATGACGTTACAAAGAAAAAGGCTATGTTATAGTGCCGGTGTTGTATTAGCTTCTGCATTGAAGTGTTATGATTCTTTCTTAATGTAATGTTTTAAGAACCGTTAAATCTATTAGAAGGAATGAAGAAGAACTATCGTTCTTGCATACCAGACAGGATTTTCCCGTGTTTTTGTCGATGCTAGAAAAACTCATCTTACATCCCGGGGTGTAAGATGACTCTGGTGCTGTAATTTATGAATGATTATATATTACTAAATTCATACGCTATTAAAATAAAATAGCGTTTAAAAGTAAAACGTTCGCGTTAATATTTTTGTTGTATTTTAGGAATAGGGTATGCAAGAAAAAGAATCTATCACTTGTTGAAGGTGCAGATGGAAATATCTCGTATAACTGTTAAAGGTACCTCGGCAGAGTCTCGTTACCGCCTAAACAGTTACCTTCGAGCCAGGTGTTTCAATCTGCACCTTCCACCAGAGAAAAATTCTTATAAGGTATGTAATTTGTATCCGGTTTCACGTAAAAGCAAATAATTACTGCACGAACTTACTCCACAGATGTAGTTCGTTTTACGTTATATTACAGTACAACAGTCTTCTTAATACCAGTAAAATAACCTGAAACCCAAGATTGGTATGCCAGAAACCACCTTCTTTACAGCTAACTGCTTTTGTGATCAATTCCAGGTGTACAACTGTGTGCATTTCTTATGTATATATTTCCACTGTGTTTGCGTTAATCAAAACATTCTCTTTGTATATCTACAAAACGATCATTAATGATTTCGTTCTGAGTGTTTCGTTGCATTTCAATCCATAGCGTTGTAAGTCAGTGTCAACAGTAAGTTTACAGAATTGTTTTAAGTAGAACCATTGATAGCAAACACAAAGTCACGTTTAATTGATTAGTAGTACATCAGAGTTCGTTTTTAGTTTCATCTCGTACGATTAATCAGATGCAGCGAAATGTTGGGTTAAAAGCCTTTAGACACTATATTAACTTAAAATGACCATAATCTGTTGCAAATACGTCTCCTGCTGAGACTGGGTATACTTTACTCCGAAATCATAATTTTACAAAGAAATCATTACAGATAAATTTGTCACTTGTAAGAGGCATGAAATGAAACGATCTTGAAAAATAACCATACTTTAGAATGTCTAGACTATGAATTACTATGAATTATAAAGCTAAAAGTGTAATTTACTTTTCGCAATCGCTCGTCACATTTAGATTCAGAGCAAAGAAAATCTTTCAAATATCGACTGTAGACGTCTTTTTACAAACATATCTTCAGTTACAGCAAGCCATGTTAGAACTTCGTGTTGCTAGTGTATCCAAGAAAGTATTCATTCTTAAGATGTGATGGTCTCTGACATTAAATTCAATAAAATAAAGAGCAGAATCGTAGCTGATGCACAGTATACTGTTTTCTCGTATTCCCAGTGGTTATTCCCGATAGCATATTAACCATTTTATAAACATGATAAACAGTATTAGGGTGTTGTTGTTCTTTGTCTTCAAGATCGAGCAATGAGCAATGGAGCAGTTATTCTCCCATTTAATTGTTTTCGATAAAGTATTTGATACAATCACACCCTCAGAAAGAGACCAAAAGTTTCTCGTATTCCCGTTGATTTAGATTTGATTCCTCAGTACAAACAACTTGTAAAATTTAATCATTTACAACATTTAGATTACCATGGTGCAATACAGAGCTATATTCTGTAGTAGATGCATCAAGACGTATAACAAAAATAGTATAATGAATAATTTATGTCAATTTTACTTACCCCTCTATATCTACAGTTTACCTTCACATGCTTCATCTGTGTCTCGGATACCGAATAGTTCTCATCTGACCGATAATCAGTAGCGGCTAGATTTTTTCTATACAGAACTACAAAGAACATGTACACGTTATACCTAATATAGAAAATGCTAAAAGTCAGAACCCTAAGGTGCAAAAGATTATCAATACACGCACTATTTCATTCATCTCATGCTATTTTTTTCTCAAATAAATCTTATCTTTAACTGACACAGACCAGGATTTTAAATTGTCATTGTTCCGTCGTATTTGTCCTTCTATCAATTGTTATAAAATCATTAATATGAGTTTGATAAACTCAAATGATGTTTTCTTTCACACTTATTTTATAGAATAATAAGCTTCAGCGCGAAATTGGTGCAGATGATAGCTTGTACCACGTGGACATGCTTTATTTTGATCTGAAAAAGACACATAATCATTCGATTGTTTATCTGAGTGTTTACTCGACTTATGAATCTAGGTTTTTCAGTAACTTAACAAAGACTAGGTTAATTAATTTCACGACTTTTGCAACTTAAGAAATTGCTTAGTTAGATATTGACTTTAATTATACATTTAGCGCATAAAACGACCATCTACATAATCTGTAATGGTACCTGTCTTTAAATTTGGTCTGTAGGAGCAAATTCAAGGGGGTACTTGTTTTTAACGATGCGGATATTTTCCCTCCATTCCTTCACTTACCAGCACTGGTTGATTGTAGGCTATCTCGAATATATCAGTTAGTTCAAAATCTAAAATGAAATAATGAAATAATAAAAGAAAAAGACAAAGTTTCGAAACAAGAACCAACACATCTAGATCGTATGTTTTGTTGTGAATTTTCTTGCATACGTACCGTCTCAAACGTTTTTTTTTTTTTTTTTTTTTTTGTCAGATGACGCGATTTCAACGATTATATTTTCTTACATAGTGGTAACAACATTTACTTACGTTATCATGCAATGCATAGCTAGAATCATTACATACACGCATTCACTCTCCTTTAAGTTACACTGGAAACGGGAACGTCAGTATTATTAATTTTATTCAGGCTAATAAATTTGTAATATTTATATCATATCAATAATTATGTATAAATACGTATATAATAAAAAGAATATTAGCTTACATCGTGAATATTTCTCGTTACAAAGCTAATACCCTGTAAGTATTCTAGAGCAGTCTGGGCTCAAAATACAGACAGACCAAGTTTAAATATATTTTCCAGTCCCACGATAACTTTGAAAAGATAATTTGAAAATAGTCTCTTACGATGCTAGTATTTTGTTTAAACGACCTGGGGTCTATTAAAATAAAACATGTAAATGCATACAGAAATAAGACAGTTGATTGTGTCTTTGCTGGCAATTAATCTTTTATGTATATTAGAGAGGGACTAATGGTCCATAAATATGTTTGATTTCAAAACACATTTAGAAATTTCCGATACGTGGGCCATTTTAATCGCTGTCATCTGCGTGACGGATAGTTAAGAATCGTAACAACGTTATTGACAATCCGTACCGTTATCATTTATATGCAGGTCTAGCGTGTATTACGTATATATCAGTTGTATTTAATTTAAAATTCTTAGGAATTTGGAAACGATTTTAATGATTCCATGAGCAATTCTTGCACTTTCGGTATGTCTCCTGGGCCTAAATTGAATCGTTTATGCATTTGTTCAGCTTGAATACTTAGTTTTAACGAGAGAAATTAGAGTCACGGAGTTAAGATAAGTATCAAATTAGACAGACGTTCTAAATAGAAACCGATAAGAAAAAAGTATTCCGTAAATCGAATATCAAATGGAATTATTCCAAAGTCACATTTTGTTTATATTTATGGAAGCCGTGTCATGCCATCCAGCAATCGCGATGCAGCATTTTGAAATAAAAAGCAAACATTATGCAATAGCATCTTTGGTGTAAAATTTAGGGAGGATCGTCAGTTCGTCGCTTGCCTCTTATAGGGATTTATCTCTTGAGGTTGTTTTATTGTAGTAAGATTTGTCTTAAATAGAGCATTGCAATTGTCTCGAATAGAGCTTTCTCCTAAATTCTACGGAAATGTCTCTGGTCTCAAATACAGCTGTCGACAGGATCCCATGAATTTGTTTCCGATAAAGCTATTCCCTAGATCCCATGGATCCGTGTCAAGTAGAAGCATCCCTGATCCCTTGGATTTGTCACGGATAATACTATTTCTCCTAGAACCCCTTAAATTCTCACAAAAATAGTGCTATTTATTGGAATATTTAAGCTCACGGCTACTAAACCATAGAGCCACCACCAAAAAATGATGATAAAAAGGAGCTTTCGTCATTTCCATGGTGCAGCTATCACCGGTTTCAAAATGTAAATAGGTGGGTAAAATTATAATTCATTCCATGTTTTCATTTTCAAAATTAATAAAATTTCGCTTAGAACAAATATGTCTGTATTTTTTAAAAGTAGTGGCGCTTTTGCAGTAGTGATTGCGCTATTCAGCAGTGGAGGAGCTGTGTGGCGACGGATGGTTAACGTTAGGATGTTTGACTAGGAATAAGTAGTTTCATTGGGAAATGACGTTGCTTCAATGGATTATCATTTATCTTTATCTTCTGATGTCTTAAAAGTTATTATAGAATTAAGAGAAACTTACGTGTGAACAATTAGTGAACGATTAAATCTTTTTATCATACTATAAATCTTTTATATAATGAAAGTTTTGAAATAATATTCTTGATGTGCAGATGGAGAGTTTCAAGCGAAAAAGGAAAGGTGGACCTCTCCTAGCAACTTCAAAGAAGAAAAATATCTTGCCAAGCCATGTTTTTCAAAAGGATTATTTCCAGTAAACACTAGTATACCATAGAAGGCAAGTTCTACAGCAAGAGAACAGACTAAATGAAATATCGTCATGCAAAAGGGTTAAATGTGTTCACCATTTAAAAGATATGTCATAAAACTGAGCTCATCGTCCAGAGTCATTCACTATCAAATTAAGACACATCTTAAGATATGAGACGATTCTAATGATGATTATTAATATGGAGAACTACTTGAAAGTGTTAGCGAAATGCAGGAATGTGACACTAAATGGTATTTATTAAGTGCACATATAGACTCTGTCATTAATTAGGCGGATAAGTCAACTTATTTCTTATTTTTCAACAAAGTTAAATGTGAGGTGGAAACCATTGCCGAAGTATTTAAATGCAAGCAAATAAGTTTCTGGCATTCTGAGGTAAGTCGCGCCCTAAAAAATTCCAGATGATAATGTTGCATTGAATCAATGCAGATGGCGTTCGACGGGTTAGATATGTAAAATGATACATTTCTCGAAAAAAGGCCACAAAAATGTTATTTGGTGAACATTATTATTTGGATATGGTTACCTATGCACTGTTAATGTTTGTTTCTAGTTGTTATTTTTCTATAGGGAATTTGCGAGTTATTTGTTTTGTAGGATATTTGTATATTTGTTAGGCATTTCAATGATTTCAATGATTCTTATGTTTGTCTATGTAAGTATAATACGCATTTTGATCATTTGCATACGCGATAATGCTCAAATAATGTATCTATGCATCGAAATATAGTTTGAAAACAGACATGCATCAAAATGTACAAACGTGCGTATCGGGAGAAAAGCTCGTGACACCACAAATGACATAACATTTTAACGAAATCACTGTCACCCAGTAGTAAAAAATTTCTTACATGGAACAGCATTTTCCGATTTTTAAACCAAGTTCTATCAATATAGATGTAAGACAGAAAAAAGTTCTATCAATATAGATGTAAGACAGAATATAAACATTTACAATTTAAAACCGGTGATAGCTGCAACACGGAAATGTCTACAGCTTATTTCCCATTTAAGCACTTCTTGGTGGTGGTGCTAGAGTTTAGTAGCCGTGACGTTGTCTCAGATAAAGTTATTTCAAATATACAGCTATATCCGAAACCCCTAGACTTTATTATTTGACTACCGTTACTCAATTCGCTCCTATCATCTAATATTATCTCCATCCGTCACATAACTTTGCATTACGTGGTCGTATGTTTTATTGTTATATAGATCTATGTCCCTTTACTTTGAATATGTTGTTATTGTTTCCATTTATACGAAGCAAACAATCTCATAAAATTTCAAACAAATTGACAAGCACAAACACAAATTCTTCGTTAGCTATAAAGATATAAAAAAGTCTGAAATATTGGAGCGTATGTAAAATAAATGTGTGTTCTTAATTCTAGTAAATGACAAAAACTGCGCGACACTGTTGAGCGTGTTTTACTTAAAAAGTGCCAAAAAGACATAGATCATGTAACAAAGTTCTGAAATCTAATTAGAATTAACAACTGTTATTTAAAGAGTATGTCGTGATGACAAAAACAATTTGTTAGCATCGAATATTCGGCTAACTAGAACTTCTCTTGAAGACGTTTACAAGATTATAATAGAGTGTGGTATATCATGTACGGTAACTCAACGTCATAAATAGTTTCACTTGTTGATGCAAAATATGAAAGAATGAACGATAAACAAAGTGTCCCATAACAGTCATATCTTCATAGATTCATCAAAATGATCAGTCTTTGCACTTTGAAATTTAGGCATATGTCTCATAGACCTTCATAAACAATTAAAAGTATTTGTTTAACTAACTGATATTCATATACAAAAACAAGATATTCTTGATTATTTCCAGATTTTGCGATTAGTGATATCTACAGTCATTTCATTAATCAAAGCAGAAATTTTAATTGACGAAAAGATACAGGGATGATATGATCGTTCCACAGAAAACATTCATGTCATGGTGAAATTCATTAATAGAAAATTAATCACATGTTAGACACAAATCGGCGGCAAGAGTAAAAAATGATTAACTTCTTAAATACCTGCGACATGAATTATTTCCATACTACCAAACATTTGACATAAATGTCATTTGATAGAAATAATTAATTGCTAACTTGGTACAACACTTTGTCTGTTTAATATAACTTGATTCGCTGACAGAAGAAACATGTAAAATCAGATTCAAACAGCTGTGCTATGATTGAACTAATGGCCGGTAAAAGAACTGAACCTTCATCCTTAAATGCCTTTGTTCCACATCAGTGAAGCTGTCATGTACATCCGGCTGACAATATCAATAAAGGAACATAATGTTTCAAAGACAAGAATAAGAATGAAGGAAACGTTTTAAATATAATACACTCCCTAAAAGATAATTAGAAATTTTGCCCACCCACTTGGCTCAGTAGGGATAGCGGCGGGGTCATTAGTTCGATCTTCGCCATTTCTCAGGCGAGGTGTATATTCTCCGTATCAATTTGACAAAAGACCATTCGTCCCCCACCTCTGATTCCTGTGGGGAAGCTGACAGTTACTTGCAAAGAACATGAATGTACTTGTATGGAATCCAGGAATACTGCTTAAATTAACTGCCTGCCGTTACATAACTAAGATACTGTTGTAAAACGGCGTTATGCCCAAAACAAACAAACATGTGAATAGGACTTAAGGTATTTTATTCTACCTAATAAGTATGCTACATCTTCTTTTGCTACATCTTTTTTGACTTCTTTAAAAAGGTATAGATATTAAACTTTAGTAGTTTCATCAGAAAACATTTTCCTGATTATCCTTGATTCTTGGGAAACCAGTTGGGATTTTAATGTTGTTTTACTCTTTTAAATCATGTAACTTCAATTTTTGGTCTCGCAAAAGTATCCGTATTGTTCACCAACAAATTGAACACAGTTTGGACGTCACTCGGTTATTCCCTTTTTGTTTGTTCATACAATACATATTTCTGTACATATGTATCAAAGTTCATACCCGTTCAAACAATCAAATTCAGTCTGTTTGTCATTCTTTTTTCATCTCTTTCTTTCGATAGTTATTTATTATCACAAAAACATACGTATATTCAATGATATATATAACACCAAGGACATTAAGAGCGAATTAATGGTTGTAAAAGATATTTGCCACTGGGAGTAAATATCAGTGTCAAATTTGTGCGTAACATTCATTTTTATTGTCCAAACATACACAATGGTTACGGATATATAATATTGAAATATTGATAATGCGATAAGTCACTAATATGCTGACAATAATAATTGTGAGTACATTGTTCCATAAATCAGGATAATGAAATAATATCTAGTGTTATGATGCATTACTGTCCAAATACATTAACTATTTTGTTTCATATATAAATAGTGAATTAAATTTTCAAATATGAACTTCCTGGTCCATACAAATACTGTTACGGCATATGATTAAATAAAATATTCATGCTAAAATAATCACATTTGTTGAAAGTACAGATCGAATTCTTACATTAGAGCTCAAAGAGGATGGTCATTTTCTAGCTATATTACTATTTTTGTCTTGGAAACTTCCTATTTCGTACATTCTCATGAGAAAAAATCGAAACGATCTTTTCTTGTTTTTGTTGTCATTTATGTTTTCTACTTGCGAAAACATGACTATGTACTTTTGCCGCCAATCTAATTCTTTAAAGGGATACAGAGGTGTTGTTTATGACCCATATGGGAACAATCAACACGTAATTTACAAGTATGGATTCTAGTTAAATATCAACAAGTAATTTGTCATTTGATCAATGTATATTTCAAAAATGCGAGATAATACAAATCTGTTCTCTTAAGAATAATTGGCAGGTTTTCATGTTATAGAAATTCAGCAGTACTTGATTAGAAGATTAGGACTGCAAAATAATTACTGCCCCAGACAGCACATACTGCAGGCTACCTACGTTGGCCCAATGCCATTTTGCTAATTGGCACAACGTTTAGGCTGGCCATTTTTTCACTTTTGGGGTTGAACAAATCCAACACAACACAAAGTTTCTGGTGTAGCATAAGCAGTATGCAAGGAAATGAAACATAGAAAGAAGTCCTCAAAAATATCAAAACACATTTTTGAGACATTGTATCTGGAATTCTGAAGTAACGTCTACATCTAATTTTTATTGTGGCCGTTACTGTGGACCATATTCTATATTGTTCTTCTACTGGTAAACTACAGCATAAATGTGTTATTTAGAGATCAGTAAAAAGAGATTTTAAGATCTCTAGCACTTACTTGTAGCCTACCGTTAGTAATTTACCATATTTGTCATGAAGTGTTGGGGTGTCAAAATTCAGAACATAGGTGTCAGAATTCAGAACAGAATTTCTAACCAAATTTATACATACGTATTTCTAAAACAGACTCGTCGACATTGGAGTTTAAAGGTTTAAATACCAAACATGTATATCTCAAAGTCAGAAACAAGAAAACAAGCATTCATAGGGCATTCTTGAAACAAAAATGTATTCACAATGTTACTGCAGATGGGCGGGGTACTCGATAATAACAATATTTGCTCGAAATTCATAAACAGTTACGACAATTATTTATGCTTCTTGAACTGCTTTATTATGCAATGTTTGCACGTGAATAAAGAAATGATACTAATATTTTGTTTAATTGATCTTTTTAGATAAATTTGCAATACTTTATAAAAATAAAGTTTAAAGGAAGCTGCCCTTTAAAATCACCTAATTTTCAGAGTTTGGCTTGGTTTTTTTTTTGAGGACTTTTTTTTATTTATTGTATATTTAACTGAAGATTATAAATCAGCAAGAAATTTTCATGTTGGAATTAGTTTGAGGTTCGGACATTTTGCTTAGTAATATAACCGACCTAGTTGGCCAAACGGTTGTTACACAGTTGGCCCAACGACTGGTACCTACACTTATTATGGACCCACCGTTGGACAAACACTATTTTTTCGTCTGTCATTGTTGGTCCAACGTTGGGCCAACCCTATTTCTTTGTTAGCCAATGAAGGATGCCAACGTTATCCCAACGATAACGAATTCGGAAAAAAAACTAAAACTAATATTGTTTAGTACATATTTGAGCCGTGCCATGGGAAAACCAACATAGTGGCTTTGCGACCAGCATGGATCCAGACCAGCCTGCGCATCCGCGCATTCTGGTCAGGATCCATGCTGTTCACTAACAGTTTCTCTAATAGCAATAGGCTTTGAAAGCGAACAGCATGGATCCTTACCAGACTACGCGGATGCGCAGGCTGGTCTGGATCCATGCTGGTCGCAAAGTCACTATGTTGGTTTTCCCACGGCACGGCTCATTTCATTTTCAAATAATTGGAATTTAGATCCATATTAAACACTAAAAAAGCTACTTACTATTTATTTAAATTTAGTCCTCAAGTTACCGTAAGAAATATAACTGAATATTGCATCAGTCATTGATTCCAGCCATTTCTGAAAAAAAGAAATCTGTCGTCTTTTCTGTTTTCAACCTATCCAAATGAGTTTATGTCTGTATTTTAACTCATTATATATCCAAGTTATGTCTGATTATTTTCCATTCTGTCTGAAGTTGCAACTGTCTACCCTTTCCCTTCTCTTTTGCGTTAAATTGCTGGACTGCGTGATTTTTTTTTTTTTTGTTTTTGTACAGGAAAAAGAGTGTCGACATTTTGTTGTGTAAACTATCTACATTCTTGGATATATATATAGATATGAGTAAAATGTATAAAATTTACTTTTGTCTGTATTGAAACGAGAAAAATAAATATAAAAAAATAATGAGAGTAAAGGTTATTTATTTACATAAGTTCATACTCATCAGAGGTCATTTAAATATATTCAACATATGATCAACTCACACGGATACTACATGCATACGGGTTTCACAAAAAATAATTCTCTATAACATACCACTCTTTCAAAATATTTTATCAAAAGATGTCTTTAACTTCACATGTCTACACAGCTAGACATCCGGCCATTAGTGTGAAATTAACCCTGTTTTGTGGTATTTCTTACATTACTCGGGTTAAAGAGAGTTCATGTTCTGTAATAGGGAATCGATCCTACAATGGTAACATGCGATATATACCGAATGAGATATACTACTGAATTAAAAAAGTGGTCTTCTGGCACGTGCACAGTACGGTGCCCCTAAAGTGACATGTTACACACTTTTTTTTCCAATTAGGTAATGTGAGACTTTTTTTTATTTCGATGTTTTTTTTAAACGAGATAACTGTATTTCTGTAGATAACTTATTTCGTTTAAACGAAATCATTTCGTTTTAAACGAAATAAAAAAGTCTCACATTACCCATAATTGGAAAAAAAGTGTGTAACATGTCATTTTAGGGGCACCGTAGCACAGAGCGTCTGACTTCGGGTTATTTGGAAGGATACGCTTTTTCCATGTGCGTAATGAGCGTCCACAACTTTTCCGAACCGCAATGTCTTGCACATCAGTACAAATATGTGTAGTATTGTATTTTATTCCAAAATCTACCTTTAAATTGATACAAACGCATATTTCTGGGCAAGCTAATGGATTATAACGATTCCCGATTGAGGCACTGCCTTATTTCATATTATTTAACATCATTTGTTTTCAACATATGACCAAGTCACATGGATACAGCATGCACACAGGTTATAAAAAGAAATTCTCTGTAAGATACCACAACTCTTTCAAAAATGTTTTATCAAAAATGTCAAAAACTTCTACTTACAGTTTGTAGTGCTCTTGGGAGCTTTCAGAACAGACCAGGTTTTTGTTAGATCTAGATCTATCACATGTATTAAGTTTTCTTTAACTTCACGTGTCTACGCAGCTAGAAATCTGGCCTTTAGTGTGAAATTAAGCCGTTTTCTGGGATTTCTAACATAACTCGAGTTCATGTTCTGGAATATCTAACAAGTTTTTTGTAAACATTATATTACTGTACAGAACAGAAATATGTTACATCAGTTTTTCCTTCAATATCTTCTTCACTAATTAGATTGTTTAGTTAGTAGATTTAAAAAAAATGTTCAGAATATCATTACACTGGCAGATAAGTATTAAGTTTATATAATATTCCGAACTACGAATGATTGCAGATAATTATTTAATCAAATACTACATAGCATTCAGCAACCAAAGCAGAAATATAGTATACAAGAGCTGTGAAAATTGCTATAAAGTCTCAGTACAGGTAGAGTGCAGAGTGAAACTTAAATGTATTTTTTTTAATTTTCGTGATCTATGCGAAATGACATGTAAACTTTGAACGTGCTGATATATCAAAGGATAGTCGTTCTAGCCATTAATAATGCAGATAGCCCAGTTTAATAGATCATATTAGACCTTTTTCACGGACACGAACATGGAAGTGTAAATGTACATGTACTCTGTACCTCAGTCAAACTTGAGGGGTCATCTCAAAACTGTTTTACTTGTTCAAGTTGTTGAACTTATGTGTATAGTTAGGATATATAAAGGCCTTAGTGCAAAAAGGAAGCTATTTCACATTTTCATTTTCTAAATCAAAATGTGCGGATTAAAATTAGGAATGTTGTAAATTTATCAAAGGGTTCAGTATGGTTTTCTGTACAAAATGGCCTAAAAAAATGAGTTCAAATTCTAAAACATTTAATAAAATATTTTGAACAAATAGATATTCTTAAATCTATAAACAAGTGTTTGAACGTCATAGTGAAAATAACGTTATTAGTTTTTCTAGTTGTGGCGTCACTGATTACGTCATTTATGAAATACTGTATAATGCTAGAAAAACCGTGTTTTTTTTGCTATAAAATCAAGAAATAAACAATATCCACAATTGATAAACTTTCCATTACTTACATGGTCATGTGGGAGGAAGAGTTAACTCTGTCACATAACAAAATTTGAAAATGCTGATATGACATCTTGTCATCGTTGCTTTTTTTAAAAGAAGCTCAATATCTTACTAAAATGAGTTTCTACGCATTTTAGTGTTCTTCTAACAACAGAGATATCAAAACTATACTGACAATTTCTTTATTGAATATTAATAAGAGACAAGTGTTTTATCCGATAGACTTAGTTCTACAGATTCGTAAAATGATTAGATCTACACAGTTCTTCGGTAAGAAGTATTTTGGAGGAGTAAAATTTAATTCAACATTTTAAACGTAACTTAGTCAAAATAGAAATATTTTTATGTGCTGTACTTATCATGTGTCGCTTTCAGATCAACATTAATTAGAATATATGCGTGGGTCCCCGTAGTTTGCTAGCTACAGCGATGTTCACCTGCATTACCAACTTTAATAAAACATATACTCTGGAAGTTTTATAAACAGTGCTTAAATATCATAAACTTTTAAGAATTCATCGAAGCAACCATCTTTTCATTCGATTTATCATTGATTTCAATGAATGGTGTAAATTTAAAATTCAGTATATTCTTTCAACATAATACAGAATTAAGTAATTTTAATAAATATTCATTTGAGTGAATTATCTGAAAGGAAAATATCGACAGTCTTAATACTTGAAATTTACGGATGTTGGTGAAATATATAAAGGATCTTACGTGAGTGAATTTTGTTAATGAATTTATTCAGCTAGTGAACCTGAGGCTCGTGACGAGCATTATTTTTCATTAAATAAATAAGGCAAGTGTTTCTTTCTCGTTCTTGTAAGTGAATCTTTGCTATAGAATTTCCAGCATGTCATTTGTGTATTGAATACAATTTACAAAGAACGACTATTTGTAGAAATAGAACACAACAAAGTAAATAACAGCCGCTGAGACTTGTTTTGTTTGTGTCTGTTCAATGTTCAACACCCTGCACGACACATGGCAACGGCTCTACAACACAAATATTAAATGAACTTGTATGGTTATAGTCTGTGTAAAGTTAATGTTCTGAACTTAAGCACATAGACGCTTATTGAAATGAAGAATGAAATCCTACATGAACGCGTACACGTACAAGTACCACCTCTCAATCTAAAAATATTTACACAAACAAAATACTATTATCACATACACGTGCACTTCGTGATCTCTATGGAATCGATATTGCATGGCTATATTTGCATGGACGTGATCAAATAATATGTCAATAAATCAAACAACTAAAATGAATAGGACATTTTTCCATATATTTATTATGCCTCACGTTGATAATGAAATTATTTTTAATCAACAAAATTGTTTTTACCGTCTTCCTCGTTGACTTTATTGTTTGATGTTAGAATGTGGATTTTGTGCCGTTTCAGTAACTCATTCATTACAGGAATACTATGCACGCCTACCTGATTAAAGTACATTGGAAATGAAACTACCTTAATTACATATATACTCGTATATGCCTTTCAAACGTCAAAGTAGCACGTACAATGTAAGTGGATCTTTATCGCACTGCGAGTCAGATTGAAAACCGACGTGTAGAAGGGACAATTTTCGTGATTTTTTAACATATTTTTTAAAGTTTGGTAATTCAAAAGAGTGATAGTATTTGTCATTGATTTTTTAGCAATATGCACGAAATGCCATTTTTCAACTTAACCGAACCAAGTCCTTTTGAATAAAGTACATGTGTATTCACAAAAACACTTTTCAGAATTCTGGGTATGCAAGAATGTGTTAAAGGCCAGCGAAGGCTAATCCATAAAATTTCATACGTTTCTTTTTGAATCAAAAATATCTATTATAAATCATAACGTTTTAGCAAACCAGTCCAAAATTTTCATGAATTGCAGTCCAGGCATGTCTCTGTGGAATTAATCCGTTTAGTTTAGGAAAACAGTACTACTATGCACTATGTACTTTTCATCAAATCTTGTGACGTCATTAGTGAAACAGTCATAGTTAAAAATGGTACCAATATCTCAACTTTGATTTTATACCCTTTCTTGCACTGCAATAATTTTAGCCATTTTTAAATAATCACATATTAAAATGCGCTTTAATGAAACTTTGTTTATCCCAGTAAAGTTGCATGTCGTACAATATTACAGAAATAATTATAGAAAATGCCTGGTTATTACATGCTTGTGGTAAGGCTGTTCTGGTCAACAACTTTTCAGATTGGCAAACTTTCACGCTAAGTAGTATATAGCAAATTTATTTGGAGACGTAGCTTGAGAATGTGATTTGGGCGCTAGATTCAATGTCAATATCACTATTGTTAAAAATGTTTCTTTCAAATGTGTCCTCTCAATGAATTTCTGTTAGAATGAAAAACCAAGACCCGAATTGTGATTGCAGCAAGAAAGGTCATTACTAAATGTGCTGTACTTGAGAAACTCCACTGTGTGCACTGATCTAACGTGCTGGTCTAGAGCACATTTACATTTAGGTATTTTGAAGAGTTGTGGTTAAAATCCCGATCGGAACTTATCTTTGTTTTGGCAGTGTTGATGGCATTAGGGTAAATGCTTTCAAGGTCAAAATATCACACAAAAGATAGAGAAAAATCGCTCAATAATTGCATCGGAAAGCAGAGCAAAATGTTTCCAGTCTTTAGCATAAGTTCGAATTGACAAATTTTCACTAAAGTCTGTATATAGCAAGCAAGAAATTTATTCAATAAAGTTGACTTGAACACAGTTTAATATAATCATGGTATGATATAAACAATAAATTAGTAAAAATTAAAACAGAGAAATACCTCTCAATAATATTGAAATATTACCACGAAGCTTTCTAGTATTTGGGGCCGCTTGATGTAATTTCAACTACACGGTTACTAAAATAGATGAAAACCAGTTTTCGGCCAACAACTTTAGCTTGTAATAACATATTATCCGCCAAACATGGTATGTAACATGCTTATATTAAGACCGATTTTGTGATTTTATTTGACGCCGCTGTTTTTTTTTGAAGCTGACTTGTTCCGAAATTTATGTTTTGAGAAATCCCCCGTGTTTTGACCAAAGTACATAGTACGTCTACATTTACATCTACGTGTCCGTTGAAAAGGTCTATTAGTGCGATCTAAGTACAGTTTGATGACGTGACAACAGTAGTAGTTGTTATGATAATTTTTTAACTGTATACTGGATTGCCAAAATGTTGAATTTTGTGTAGAAGCAAGTTGAAGTTTAGTTTGTTATGTCTCTGGACTTAAAATATATCTATATTTCTCGTTTGATATTGACAATGAGGCCTCTGAAACGTTTCATAATCTGACACATATTTTCATTAACATAAATATAAGTCAAATTATCTGGACATCTTTCAATATATCACGAAATAATATTTCTTTATTTTCTCAGAAGAGATGTTATGTTTTACGTTTATTCCTACAAGGAACCATTTAAGAAAACGAATGAGTAGCATTGCTCTTTATGTTCCAGTAGGGAATTCTATACAGTAGACATTATTATTTATCTTTGCTCAAATGTTATTTTATTTGCATCTGCATTTCCAGCGTGTGCTATTTGAATATATTGTTTTACAAACACAATTTAGTTCTATTGTCCTTAAGTATTGACATATCATTTATTGATCTTCGCCAAGTTTTCTGGGGGCGTTTTGTTGTTGTTAGTTCACGCAATTTTTGTATCCTGAAAATATCATAAAATAACCTTTATAGTTAACCGATGATACGGTGGCGTAGTGGTCAGGTGTCTGTCTTCCACACATGTTAACTAGGGTTCGGTTTCACCTCAGACCATTTTTTAATTCAATGTAAAGTAATGTTATCAATAGTGTTTCATTCTAACATTATTTTAAGTAACGTATTTCACGAATCTTATTTGTTTTCTCTTGTGCTGGTGACAAGTTATTTGTCTTTTCATGTTTATATATAAAAAAAATTATCAGACATTTTCTACAATGGTTAACCTGAATACAAGTGCATTTCCTTCCATAAATAACCATGAAAATCATGGATAAGAGTGATCAGATAAGTGTCGCAATTTTCCAAATAAATATTGAAGAAAAAATGCTAAGACGTAGGAATTGAACCACAACCCCGAGATTGGCAATACCTATATCCCTGTTTAGGTTGGGACAACGGTAACTAATTTACGGAAATATGCGGAATATTCATGAGATCCGGGTCAGTTCTTGCGAACAGTAGCTCTACCTATGAAAAAAAAATGTAATCATTTGAAAAACTCATATTCTTTGATTTATGTGAATTTGATTCATACAAATAACATTGTAAGCGGGAAACTTTCTTTGATCAAACGTTTTTACTTAATTCGTTTTATTTTTCTAAAGGATCCCATAGTAGTTGTCGCCGATGAGATCCACACATAGAATGAAAAACAACCATATACGTATTTAGGCTAAATTAGTGTAGATTTCAATAAATGAATGCAATCAATCAAATACCGTTGGGGAGTTGAGATGGGGAAAAGGTTATTGACACTTTTATTGCTGTCTTGTGAATCAGAGAAGATTTAGTGACATTTTTAACATTATTTCTAATTTCTGTTCTTGTAATGCACAAAGCTATGGTGGCATATTTGTACCAAAAGGTAGCTAGGTAGCTATCGCGATAGTTAAAAATATTATTTTGATTAAGAGAAGTTTTCTCAAAAGATTATCTTAATAGTAGAAAGTTTCCTGGAAATATTGCGATAATTTATATAAGTATCTCGATATTGTTTTGCGTGAGTGCCCACAGTTGCCATTTATTAGCTAAATAGCTATGTCGATACTTCCAGCAACTATCTTGATATTTCAAACGTTTCAAAAAACTTCATCGCAACAGCCTAAAGTATCCTGGATATATAAAGCATATCTTGAAAACAATACTTTATTGCGATAATATATTCAGACAAATGCACAACTTTTCTGTTTAGAATATTATCGTGATAGCTAACAAGTATCTCGTGGCAGTTTCAAGCACTAACACGAACTTTTGCGCCGCTCAAATATTTTCAGGAAACAAATAAAATATCTAGAAAAAATATTATGTTTGGCTAGAATGTTTTCAGAAAAATGCACAAATTTCTTGAAAAGTATACAATGTTATCGTGATAGCTACCTAGCTATCTCGTGGCAGAAATATGCTACCACACAAAGCTTATACACTCACATTTTTCAGTCTGAGTAAAAGTAAACGCACACGACAACTTCACTTTGAAATATCGAATTATATATCGGTCTTAGAGCCTATGATTCTTGCGATAACTATGTTAAATTATGTATGATGTAGACATTGGCGAAGAACAACTTTTATAAGTAGTGAACCTGATTGAATAAGCAAGAGTTTTTTACCTGGAAAGACGAGTTTTTTACCTGGAAAGACTCGAGTTGTGTCAAATTATATCATGACAATATATCACATAATGAATGACATGATATTTAGCGTGACAAAAATATTCACTATATTTCATTTTCCATAACATTTAAGGCATTAACTTAATTTTGAAATAATCTTTCTTTTAAACTGAAGTTTGGTCATATTATGAACATTAGAATAGGGGGTTTTGTTTCTAAACCATTTTAAAAATGCCAAATCAAGAAAAATATATGTCTGCGTCGGGAATCGAACCCGGGCCGCTGCGGCAACAAAAACTCTTTACCATTACCGCCACGGAGGATAACGTGTCTTCGTGAAGTAGATACTTGTAATTAAGGCAGTTTAGCTCGAGCAAAGCGTCCCAGATAGCAGACAGGCGTTGGCCCAACGTTGGGCCAACTGCAGACTCTTCGTTGGCCCAACGAAGATTGCCAACGTTGGCCCAACGCCATTTTGCTAATTGGCGCAACGTCGGCCCAACGGTTAGTACACCGTTGGCCCAACGATGGGTATCCTACACTTGTCGTTGACCCTCCATTGGGCCACAACAATTGGTATCCTACACTTATCGTTGGGCCTCCATTGGGCCAACAGCATGGTTTCGTCTTTCATGGTTGGTCCAACGTTGGGTCACATCTATTTCTTTGTTGGCCAAAAGAAGGATGCCAACGCTATCCCAACGATTACGAATTTGAAAAAAATAAACTAACACTAATATCATTATATACGTGTTTTATTTTCAAATTATTGTGATTTTGTTTAACATTTAACAAGAAGAAATCTAACATTTATTTAAAGTTTGTTTGCAAATTTCCTGAAGAAATATAACCGACTATTTGAATATCACTACAACATGACAAATATAATTCAAGCCTTTTAAAAGTCTGACTGAAAAAAAAAAGGTCATTTTTCTATCTTCAGTCACTGATTATATCCTATTAGAATGAATTACTGTCTGTATTTTAACTCATTATATATCCAAGTTCTGTCAGCAACTGTCTGATTGTTTTCTTTTCTCACAGAAATTGAAGCTTTCCGTCTTTTCTTTTTCCTGTGCACTACATTATTACTCTCTTGAACAGCACTCTGTAAAAAAAATTGAAAATCGTAATGTTGATTAAACCATCTACGTCAAATTTACAATAATAACTATACAGATGCAAATAAACCTCTGGACATAAACTTGCGTAGTGTACGAAATTTATTTTTTCCTGTGTTTAATCGTGTTAAAATTAACGAGAATATGAGTTATTTTAATTACAGAATTAAATACTCAACACTAGTGCCATCCACGAGTTTTAGATAAAAGTATTCAACATATGTTCAAGTCACATGGACACTACATGCATACAGGCTATAAAAAGAAATTCTCTATAAGATTCCATAACTTTATCAAAAATATTCCAAAACTTCTACATGTACTTACAGTTTATAGCTAGCAGACAGGATTTTTGTTAAATCTAGATCTATCAGATGTATAATAATTTCCTTTACTTCAAATGTCTATGCAGCGAGAAATCTCGCCGAGAGTAAATAACTCGGGTTAACGAGAGTTCATGTTCTGGAATATTCAACAGGTTTATTGTAAATATTTTATGATTGTACAAGATTAAATATTGTTATAGCAGCTTTTTCTTCAATATTTTTTCACAAATTAGATTCTTCAGGTAGTAGGTTTGAAATATGTAAAAAATATCATTACGGCTGCAGACAAGTATTAAATTTAATTTGTCCAAACTATGATTACGAATTAGTGCAGAAAAGTATTTAATTCAATACTGCATGTTTCACATACACAACATGTTTACCTGTAGGGGCTTGTAATAAAACAGTGAATTGGAAAATATATAAATATTATATTATTACTTCTGATGGGCCAACGTTGGGCCAACGATGTTTTCTATTGTAAGTCTTTCCCTGAAAATCAATATTGGGCCAAGGTAGAGATATCTCTGACTGACATTTTAAGTCGGTTCAACGTTGGCCCAACAGCTGTATTTACAATGCTAATTAATCATTGTTGGGCCAACGATTATCCTCCGTCGTTGGCCCAATGACTTCATGTTTACAGGGGTTACAAACGCTTTTCGATTTTCATTGTAAAAATTAGTAAAAACAACTAGACTAGTTATCATGTGTTTCCATAACATATAGTAATTAAGTTTCTTAAGAAATATAGTATTAATATCCTGTTTGCGACAGCTAACATTTCCTTCGATCTGATGGCCAGTGCCAATATTTGTTGATACACGTATTAATAAGTTGTTAGTTTTCAAGTTTTTTGACAAGAGCGTTTACTCGGGCTTCAGTTGTACTATGACAAGTGCTGTTTACTCAGAATTTGTTTTAATGTTCTTTATTTAACGGAGTGGGGAAGGCTTTATCATTACATTAAGGGAAATGTAACTTTGTCATTTTACTGAAATAATTCTGATAAAGTGTCGCATGATAAGATAAAAATCGGATCTCCAAACTTACTCTAATATCACATTATCATTATAAACCTATTGAAACCTAATGGATTTTTAAAGGAATTTGTATCCAGGAAAACACGTGTTTGCTTGCATAAACATCACCTTTATGTCCTAGTTAGATTTTGTATTCATTATTTAATAAAAAACAATTGTCTGACGTCGTCGAGGAGTGTACAAGACTTAGTGTATTAACAACACTATTTATGTTCATTAAAGAATTAAAAGCGTTTAAACGGGTATAAACCACACTGGAACTACTTGCAAATCCATGAATCGCTCTACTGATTCTCTGATGATTTGCAAGAATCGGTGAGAAGGTGTCGGCTCAGTACAATGTCTCCTTCTTTGCTGTATAGTAAAACAAGCACTTTTGGACATGGATTGTGAATTTCACAACAATATTGCAGCATTGAAAGCTCTGTATTTCTGAAGAGTAATACTATCCCAGTCAATATATCACAGAAAAACACCACCATCAACAATGAACTTTTTTGCTACACATCAAAGTATCTAGTCCATGTTTAAATTTCTCACTGACATCTGTCATGGCCGCCTGTAAATACATTTAGAATTTAACATGTCAAAGTAGGGATGGCTTTAAATAGGGAACTTCAAAATTTCAAAGAACTACTTCCTAGGATACAACGACCCGGAGGTACTTCAATACCGGGGTGACACCAGAAACAACAAAAACCTAAATGTAGACAACCGATATTATGTTATCTTTCTTATGTTATACATGTGTACTGACTGTGAAACTGAAAAAAAGTGTTGATGTTAGGATTCATACTTTAGTCCATCAACTCCACCGAAGTCCTAATGGAGCACGCAGAGATAAAAATATAATCAGATTTTGGTGAAAGAAAAACGGTTTCAAAATGACTTAAACTCTAACACTTAAACGTACAAGTATGCTAGTTTGTCTATCATATAACCTCCCAAATTTCAATAGAAGGGATGAGACATACACATTTTGTATGCCTTTTGATGACTTGCCAAATGTCATAACAAATATATTTCATTTCCATACAAAAAATATATACACGAAAATCAACATAAAGTGACGTATTTATCAATTCACTCTATGCATCCCTTTTTTCTTGTTCTTATTCCAGCTGCATCTCTAAAAATAATTTATAAATTGTGTTGCTAAACCCTGGACGTATCGACGAGGATAGACATGTCATCCCAGTATAGGGGCATGTCGAATAAATAGGGGAAGAATATTTCCTCAGGCACCGATAAAGGGGAAATTATTCTTACCACGTTAAATTCTTCATGCGAGGAAGCCACCCAGCTGGCTGATGGAAGGTCGTTGCTCGCCGGTGTCTTCCTCCTCCATCAAAAGCTGGAATGTCGCCATCTGAGTGTGTCAGTGTGAATTTGTATTTTGAGTAAGAGTTCTTCACAGTTATATAGATCTAATATTATATTCGAATGGTATTGTTATGGTTAGTAAAATATGCAAACAGTGAATTCCAGACAAACACCATGACACCATGAAAACAACAAAAAAGAACAACTGAGAGTATTGTCATTAGATGAGTAATAATTATGTCCAATCAATGGAAATAAAATTGTCCAACGATAATTTCTTTAATGATAATAATCATTTTTTTAACGAAATAAAAAAAGTAATACTCCAGTTTTATGTCGACAACTATTGAAGCAATGCTCAATAATTCATTTTCGTACAAACTGCTACAAAGCACCAGTATTTATTAGGATCGTTACAGGACCATCAGCAATTTTGTCAAAGGCAGTCTGGTGCCCGTAGTCTGTTACGTTCGCTACAGTTAATTATTGACATTATCCGTGGAAAGTAGATGACTTTTTATGTGCAGACTTCATTTTCGTATGGTTTTCAATTTGTGTCTATTTGGACTTACACACCCGGAATACTATGGAGATGTAGTTTATAGAATTCGGAAAATTAAACATACCCATTTTTTTAATCAAATATTTGTAAAATTGGTTAAAAACTTTATCAAAAGAGGATACGATGCGAAAATCGTGAAGCACAGTGCATGTTTAGTGATTGCCCCCTCTACAGTTAATTGCTACGCTTTTCTATTTGATGGTGCGATGACTAATAAAGTGTAAGACTCCATGATGCTTTTCTCTTAAATCCTACTTACAAAGGACGGAGGGAGTTGATTTTTGTCTTACAGTTTTCTTAGTCGTGCCCTTAAAAGTTAGGCTCTTGTTGCTCTGACTTCAGACAAGTTGTTGAGTACATTGATATTAATATACCTTAAATTTACCTTAATGTTATGTTTTGCTTTATTTATCTGTTATTTTTGCACTAATGTTAGAGCCTTTCTCAGTGGGGATTTTATATACATCGTTTTATTTAACTTGTTGAAAATAGGGTAAGTGCGTGGTTGGCATGCCCTAAACGCGTTTCCTTTACATAGGTTACTGACCGTTCCAATGTGGTGCCCCTAATTTCAACTGGTTGTTTTGTCTGTCTTGTATTGACCTTACGCCAGATAGCCTGTAGCCACGCCTACCAGTTTTCAGGGGGAACAATTCATGCTAGGCCCGACAAACAAAGGAATCAAATGGCGACAGCAGAAATATTTTGCCAGACATTCTAGTTGATTTCGGCGTACGCTACCTCAATTCACACGTATTTCTAAAGTGAAAAGACAAAACACAATCGTTAATAAGTGGATGTTCTGTAGCGAAACATAAATTCTACAAAAAACAACGATACGTTGTTGTTAAAAGCCGGGAACTGCACCCGAGTATGAGGAAAACTAAACAAGGCAGGGGGCCGAGCGGAAAACACGTAAAAAGACGGAAATCTCTGAAACCATTATAGCTGATTTTGTGGGGTTTTTTTAATTGTCCGTTTCTTTTTCATTATAGAAACGTCAAATTTCCGGAAATCATGTAGGGTATGACTATATTAAGCAGGCTAGAACATTAATTTTTATTAATTAAGGTTGAAATCAGACTGTGGATTCTGAATCCTATTTCAAAATAATTAGATAAATTAAATAAGGTAATTTACATGTAAAAATTGTCACTTGTGTCATTTAAGAAACGTCGGATCTCGAAATACCGGAACTCATTTAAGATGCTCATATCGTTGTTCAACATTATTCAGATATATAGCATTTAATGTCTAATACTTAGACATGATGTGTTTTAAGTATAAGTAAAGAAAGTTCTCTTATTAGAATTAAAACGTGTAAATGATAAATAAATAAGATATTGTCCAAGGCGATGATATAGTCCATACTCATATTTCAAGACATATACCGGCGCATCGCAGCTTAAAACAATGTTTGAGCGTACCAAATTTCTTTATAAAGTATACAGAATGAATGTATAATTTTTTGTTTAAGAACATATCTTCTTTATACGAAATATGCTATTTTTTCTGGAATTTTAGACGAAGTTTACATTGTCTATTAAAATGAAATTTAGAACGAAAGCACACACCGAGTACTAAGTCAAAACTTTGAGCGCCTGGAAAATTGTTGATTAGACTCATTAAAAATAATCTTATATTAATCATAGTTTTTTGTCATGTTTATTATTTGTTGTATTATCACCCAGGTATGACTTAACATACACCAGTGGGAGATTGATGTAAACCTTAAAAAATGCATAAATCATGTTTCCGGTACATTAAGGCATAATATTTACACGTTACCATTCAAATAATATAGAACATTAAATACTTGTGTTTTATCAGTACATACCAGTTACTCTGGTAACTGATGGAATATTTTTACTATTGAATAAAGAATACTAGGCACTTTTGTTAAATTAGAAAGTTAATTTTCATAGAATTTTACACTGATTTAAATGAAATAATCAAAACGTTATAACACAATGAGTACTAAGTCGAATTGCTTTGCTTTTAAATACTCTTATAAGATTTTTAAGATCAACTATTCTTGAGGACGTCCACAGAGCCTGATACATCGTTGACAATATTCGAGGTCTGAGAGTGGATTTGGAAAAGGGAAGCGCTCTAGTATTACACTCTCTTCCCTGTGTCTGATGTAAAGGTGTCATAACGTCACCTTTTTACCATTTTGGAAGATTTTTCGGTGGTATTTATATTCTTTGACTGGCGAGTCCGGCACTAAGTTTGACGGACAAAATGGCGGCTAACAACAAAGCTTATCAGTTCTGTTATCTGATTGGTCAGTTGGAACCTGTCAATCAACACTGGCGTAAGGTCAATTGTCTGTTGCGTATGTTTTCTTGTTTGTTGAAAGCGTTTTTCCACCGGCTCACTCTCCTTATTGCCCGCTCCTTTCCCTTGCATTTACGCTACTTTTTGCATCCCCTCCCCCTTTACATTTAGTAAGTTTTCGTGCCTCCCCTTTGTTTTGGCAGCCGAATCCTAAGACCGTACTTGATTGTTTTTTCCTACTTGTGTGGGTGCGTTTGTATGCTTGTGAGTCTATAACGGTGCCCTCCTGTTTTCTTAAATGTTGCTTGTTCGTTTTTCTATGTTATTCAGTTGATCGTAGTTGTATGTTTATCTTTGGTACATGATTGTCTGCGCTATTGTGCTTTACGTTGTAGTGCGACTGTTTTGAAAGGACATGACATTCCCTTGTATATTCGTCCTTGTTCAACTTTCCCCTTCGGGTTCCTTCCCTCCACCCCCCGACCCCATTTCGCCCCTTTACCATTTCCTTCCCCTCCATCAATATTTAGCCTGAATTGATATGTACTTGTTGGATGTTTGAAGCAACTCGTTTGAAATATTTTTCCATTACAGCTTCTTTTTGTTGATGGCCTACTATGCAAATGCGTGGGTTTGGGGCTGTGTTTTTGGTGCTCTGTGCTTCCGAGAAATCTACCCTTACCTATTATCTTTTTTAGCTATAGCGTCTGTATATAACTAATGCATTTCAGACCGAACAAAGCTCGTTTTTTAGAATTCCCTTTGAAGTGACATCTGTTAGTTTATCTTTATAACAATACATTATGTTTGACTGATGTAGCAATCCTGTTCCATACTCATATAGTTGTATTGTATCAAATGCACACAGAGAAAAAATTATTAATCTATGAAATATTTTGGATAATATAGTATTATTAACTAGAAATTCATTTTGCATGCCCACGGGCGGAATGTCGAGCCCGCCAGCTGTCTAAAAAAGTAACATTTATTATACTATTTGGCGGTGTCAGAACTGATTTACACTAGCACCTGTATTTGCATATGGATTTTTTTTTTACCAATTATAAAAAAAATCTATATAATATAAGTCCACAAAAAGCTCCTTACCAGGTACAGATAGGTCAAAATACACCTAAAAATTGGATGTCACTTGCATGTTGTACCACAGAAAGGTGGTCTCAATTTTCCCCACGGCCAGTAATAAAAACGTTACAATATAAGCCATTTATAGTAACACCAAAGGGAAGTAATTCTAAAAACAAGGTTGTATCATGCTGTTGAACATATGTGCCAAGTTACATCAAAATCCCCTTTTCCATGAAGAAGACATGCTCCAGAAAATGTCATTCTGGTATCTGACATTTGGCCTCTAAGTGTGACATTGACCTTTGACCTAGGGACCTGGTTCTTGCGCATGACACTCCGTCTTATAAAGGTGAAAATTCATGCTAAATTACATCAAAATCCCACCATGCATGAAGAGGAAATGCTCTGGACAAGCTTCAGTTTGATCTTTTACCTCAAACTGTAACCTTGGCCTTTGAGATAGGAACATGGGGTTTGCGCACGGCACTTTTTCTCATTGAGGTAAACATTCATGCCAAATATAAACAAATTTGGTCCAGGCATGTCAAAGTTATGGCCCGGACAAACTTCAATTTGACCTTTGACCTCCAACTGTGATCTTGACCTTTGAGATCGTCATCGTGTTTTGGACTTTTGGCTTTTATCATCGAAACTACGATGATGAAAGTCGAAACTACGATGACGAAAGTCCAAAGTACGATAATGAAAGCACGAAACCACGATGGTGAAAAGGCGAAATGATATCGCATTTTAAATATTCGTGATTCCGTGATTTCTACTTTCATCATCGAAGTTTCGAGTTTTCACCATCGTTACATTTTCGTAGTTTCGTGATTTCGGCTTTCGAGATAAGGGGTTGAAAAATGAAAATATCGGTGGTCCAATGGGAACACCGTAGGTTTAAGTTTATTCATGGACTTCATGTTTTGAAATGTTGCTGTCATTTGCACATAAATGATTATCTATTATCGTTTTTCCTTTTTTTACACTGGTCTTTTTTTACAAATTGCTTCAGAATATACAGTACAACTTTTGATTAAAACGGACCAGATATCATTTACATTTAAGACCAAGTCTGAAAACAAAACAATCAGAAAAATAGAATAATACTTGACAAAATCGTAGAGAAATGCCAGACAATATTATCGAACTAAAAGTTCCGTATTTTGTGGAAAGCAAAGGAAGGAGCAGATAAAAGTTTGTAAAATGACTTCCGTTTCACATTTATATCATGACGTAAATATATACAGGCGTGTATTTTTGTCTATCCTGATATTTACATAGTCGGATTGCACCTTTTATTATGGTGTCATAGCGTGTGGCGTCATTATGCGAAACGGTAAAGATGCAGCTGATAACGACCCTTAAAAAGGAATGAATCAATGCGAAGTTCCTGATGACAAACTGCCTCTCATAAAAAGGGCTTTTTTTATTTCATTCTTTTGTAAAGTCTGTAAATGAAGATGTATGACAGCATTTGTTAACGTCTTCAATACTATTGATGATATGCCATACTTATATGTACGCAGCTTTTCACCTGATTATTTTTATTAATGTCGTTGGAAGTGTTATTGAGTTACAGTGCAAACCAAATGATTTTGATTTAAGCTTATCATAAGTTGAAATTCCTTGTCTTGTGTAACGGAAAAAATCGTTTGAGTTATAAAGTTTGTAAGTAACAAACTGATGTCAACATAATTTTGAAATTATTTTTCAGATTTTGTCTGCTTGGTGTCATGCAAATCCTCATTGTCAAAATCAGGCTATAGTTTTGTAAAAAAAAAACACCAAGATTTCAAAAGGAGCTAAAATCAAACATGTCACAAAGCGTTCTTTGCTACGTACATTTCATGTCCGCAAGGACCACCTGTGTGCTTCGTCCACCTTCTCCTAACACATTTCTTTTAAGCTAACTCTAGCCATAACCTTGGTTATTTACATATTGAATTTCTGAAAAGACAGCTGAAGCATTAATCACACAACTACATTTTTTGTTCAGATTTGCACATGTCAAAGTATTATGTTCTTAACCTCTACATAATTATAAAACCAAGTTTTGTGATAAATAAAGATTTTTCTCTCAATATCTTGACAACTGTGCATGTATCTTTCTTATTTCTTTAATAGTTTTTACTTGTATCACTTTAACATTGTGGACCCGTAATGACATTCGGAGGCTCGTACATGTTTTAATATTTAAATGACGTCTTCTAAATATTTAACGTCAATCGGTAATGCAAGTTTAAAATGAACAGCGTTTTGTCTAGGACAGTCACAAGTGGTCCGACATGAAAATGACGTCAAAGGAACATACGAAATCTGAGTAAAACATTGAACAGTGATGTTTTTTATTACTGTAGAATGCAAGACTTATAGCTGATCTATCTTAAAAACAGCTTAAAATCCATTAGCCTTAATTCTAATAATTGACAAGGCATAAAAAACCCATAAAGTAATTGCGAAACTTTTATGATTTCAACAGAAATAATGGACACAAGAAATCTTAGAGCTACATGCTTCATTTAAATGTAAATGTACTATTTACGTTAATCGAGATCAATATCTTGTTGAAAATGAATAGTTTTATACTTAAAATGATACGAAGGTTTTTAATCATAGAATGAAGATGTTAACTATATTCTCTACAGGTTTGAAATGTGTAAATAATAAAGCACTCAGGGAGAGATACGTTCCAGTGTAAGTCAAGTCTCGACGATGTGATGTTGCAAACTGTCACCGTGACCTCTCTCCACAGCTGATTTACACAAAAACTCTACTGAATTACGTGTTTTGTGAAGGATAAGTAAGTTTTACGGGAAAGACATATTTTGTAACGGAAATTTGAATTATTAAGACTACACAGCGAAAACACTAACCCTGTTTTACCTGATAAAACTGAAACTGAAAGTAAAATTTTGCCAGATATATTGATTTCACATTGATGAACAATTTCACACATGCACAGTCAGTTTAATGTTTGCCACTTGTAAATGCTTTCCTGAATCTGCCTTTGTAGCTACAAAATCTTGTCATATTTGCTCGTTTAGCGTATATATGCACATATTTCATTTTGATGAAACATTTACACGACTGTTGCAACATTTCACCGAAAACTCAAACGTTTTTACTTTTTCTCACTCACTGTGTTACTAAGTATCAAAGACGGAATTTTAATTTTAGGAAGATGAAAGTGTATGCACAAGATATGTGTAGACACTAGTCATTTTCAATCTTTTATTAGGTAAGAGATTATAAAAACGCACGACTGTTGTGAAAAAGGCTACTCTTAAGCCATATATTTCTCTCCACAAGTTCATCATGTTCATAAGTTACAATTCGTTAGTCTGGCTGTGTCATTATGCCATGTGTCTTTCTCTACAAATTTTATAGGTCATAGTTTAAAATGCATTTAATTCCATGTGTGATCAACCAAATACGGATACGCATAAATGCATACGCTTGCAGATCGAAAGAGCACATGTATATACACAAATTGACGAACAGACCAAACAGCCGTTAATCAGCAAATACCGCCTTAGAAATGTCAGCCACATAACAAAAACTGGGGTTTCTTTAAAGTCACTTTGCATATAGTAATCAGTATAGAGAGATAATGAAAGAGATTAGTAGAATAACAGAATTTAGGGAAATTATATTCGTATTAGACTGAACAAGTCAAATAAAATTATTCAGCAAATTATTTATTTTAGTCAAGTTTTTAATTTTGTCTTTTGACAGTTTCTGTGATATGCAGGCTCCATAACCTCAGATCCCCCTTCTAAATTCCAGTTTGCTTAGTTCTGCCCATTGTTTTCTCGTTTGGGGCAAACCCATTATTTTATCTGGGGACCATGCGTCGCTTTTCATGGAATTACACACCACAACACGTGTATCATTGAAGGTTCCATGTGCACCGCCGTATGAATACATCTGCGAATGTCTCTAAATTGCTTTTTGTACTTTTAGCATGTGTAAATGTTGAGTTCTGCTCAACCCGGGGCTAGAGGGCGTGGATGCATTTCCACTACCGTCCATGAACAGGCTCAATCAAACCGAGCCTGCAACATTTTCGTTTTTTGGTCGTGTTGAACGATCTGTGGAGTTTCCACTTTTCTATTTTAAAATAAAGATCGTATGTTACATTTTCTTTGTCTGTTTTTAGCCAGTGCTTTAGCAACTGGCTGTAGTTCTAAATTAACTACTGAATTTTCCTTCTATTTCTATGTGACAGCATCATACAAATATTTTTGACGTGTAAAAAATAGTCTCATATTTATTTATTACAATCTTGGTAGTGTGAGAGTGTGTGAGCAACTGAGGACTACTGTTTTAAACAACAAAAACAAGCAGCAACGGATTCTAGGATAATTATGAACTTTATAGTCACATTCGAAATATTCGGAATCACTTCGCTCTAAGGTTATGGTTAGTGTTGAAATTGGCCCCCACCCTGGGGCAAGCTTAGTTTTACAAAGAGTTGTATAGGGAAAACCTTTATAAATCTTCTTGTCTTGAACCACAATGCACAGAGCTTAGATATTTGGCATGAAGCATTGTCTATATTGTTCAAATCATGACCGGCCTATGCACAATGAAATGTTGATTCTTCAGGTGTATCGGTTGAAATACCACAAAATAAGCACTGGCTATTAGTCTTTTCAGAGCTTTGATTTACTGATACTTCGTCTTCAAATATGCGTAGACACACAGTTTGATTAACCAGTTGTCCATATGTATAAGTTATTACTTGCAAAGTAGTGAATATTCTAGGAAATAAAGTAATCCCGATGACGCTCAGATATTAATTTTCAGTCATTAATATAATGATACAAAACGAACATTTGTCAGCGGAAATAAATGTCAGAGTCAAATTTCTGCGTATCTGTTTTCAGTTATTATTGTCACCTCATAACCTTTCAGGGTTTCATAGAATGTCCATCAATATCAAATATTGTTATTTCGACATTTTATCACCACAATAAAAAACACATGAACTTATCAAATCACTGATTTTTGGACATTACATGTAATAATCAGTTATTAATATCGCGTGCTTAGCGCAAAACGGTTGTAACTCCTTCTTTATTTCATATAAGTTACAACCGTTTTGCTCTAAGCCTGCGATATGTATCACATTCATTATAAACCAGAATAATGAAACATATACGGGGGTTTCACGCAGGCTTATCATGCAATGAACTCCCTGGATCATTAAACGGATCAATCTGGTTACAGCATATTTGAAACAAGGACTGTTTACGTTAAGTATTCATTTTAAATTATTTCAATTTTCATGAAAAAAATGAAAGTACAGATCAGAAGTTGTTTACTATTGTACGGAATGTTGATTTCGCTTTAGCGTTCAAGAAATAGAAGGGGAGAAAAAGTGAAGATATATTAAAAATTGCGTTTTGAAAACTAAATGTAAAATGAAGACAAACAAAATGGTGTGAGTAGTCAGGATAGGAGACAGCTCAACAACAGCATCACTTAACTATAACAGTTTACTTACGTCCAGAAAACTTCAAACTGTCCTCATTTCTTGTTGGAAATAGTTTTGAAGCGAATTTGTCCTGTTCTTCCATACAAGTTTATCTGAACTATATACTAATGCGACTAGCCTTAAACTTTTAAATGATAGCGTTTGTCTACGCTTCCCCTAATTACTGGTAAGACGAATTGTTGATAACAATCCATCATCAATAGATACAGGTACACGTATCACAAATGGTATGACATTGTCTTGTTCAGTAACAGATGGGACATCAACATAACAGCAATAGTTATCAGCATAATCATTTATACCTATCAAAATGATAGAGTTAATGACTCTTATAGGAAAATCAATACGCAGATAAGCAACTAAAATAAAACATACAACATTGTTAGAAACTAATTAGCCCACGGTACCCACTTCTGACTGTAAATAAAGTGACATTGACATGCCATTAATCATGACATTTCATGACAAAATGTAATAAAACGCTTCACTATTTATATCATTTTCAATAACTTTTTAATGTTTTCATGGTATTACTCTAAGATGGTCAACTTAAAATATATGGCAGCCGAAACACATCTTTTCAACGGATTTATCTTTTGCTTTTTTATCTAATCAATTGGTTAAGGCATTATAGGTATATAAAATGGAAAGCATTTTTGTCTATTGGCTTAACTATTTCTAATAAAGTTCCACCTGATGTAATAACCAACAGATATCTCCAGTGGACTCAAACAGCAAGATATCGGTAAAAACCCTTTGCAAATTAATGCACGCTTTCAGTTACACGTTTATGTATTATATCAAATACACCGTGTATTAATTTTATATTAATTACTTTTCAAAAGCCATTATTGTCTAAGATAACGCACCGATGATTGATAAAATGTGTCAATAACATTGTAGAAATGTTTAGTTGAAATGGAATACATTTTCGAAAACTAACTGCATTCCGACATTCCTAAAACTTATGTATGGAACACAAGCGGTTCATTTCTCTCCCCAGCTATTGCATTTCCATGTTTCAGATTGAAACATGCCGTCCATACATCGAAAAGTAGGCCGGCAACAAAAAGAAATTGTAACGGAAAAATATGAAAACGTGTTGCTTCTAAATCAAACAACAAGTACATTTTAATTATATGCAAAGTACAAAAATCGGACAGGGGTAGATATAAGGGTTGGAGTGTTAGGGAAAGTAGAAAGAAGCAAGGATGAATAAACAACAGGGAAAGCCAAACTCAAAAAAAAACTCGGTCTCCCCCTCTATCGCAAACCACAGCAGCGCAGACATTCACATACAAAACAAACACACCAAGAAAGAGAGAAAGAGATAAAGAGAGAGGAAAGAAACAGACTAACAGGAAAAACAATACAGTGGGGCACCACGATGGAACGGCTGGCGGCCAAAATATGGCTGGAACATCACCTCACACTTTGTTAAAGGAGAGGGGGCGTAAATTCAAGGGGACGATGGGGGAGGAAACACTCCAACAACCAACAATATAATATAAATTATGCAACAAAGAATACGAAACGGACAAAAACAACTTTAAAATAGGGGCACCAGCTTGGGACGGTCAGTAACAATGAACGATGTCCTAGACACATTATATGTTGCCTAAAATCAAATAAAACCAAAAACAGCACCCTTTTGCAATCATAAATGGTTCGTTTTCCAGTTGCATTACTATTTTATACATCAAGAGAATTAACTTCATATCTTTTGCTATACCTGTAACAACTATAGAGGTTTCCGTATAAAGTATTATCTTTCTGGGAAACACATCAGTACAAAACATAGTAATTACGACCAGAGGTTTCATTCAAGTATCATTTAACATTATTCCACACAGAGAAACATGCCATATCATATTGTTATATTGTTGGTTCGTTAATTAATAATTCGCTTGCTTTAAAAGATATATCATATTTTCTGGCGTCCCTTACTGTAAATAAGGTCTATGGCATAATCGACCAGAAGGGTAGAACACAAACAAGCAAAATGAAAGGATACTGTTTAAATCAGTCAGTTCAACTGGAGTAATAGAATGTGCTACACCCTTAATGCCTCCTTGCATCGACGTAATCGGAACTCTGTTATACAAACACACTTAAGGAATTTTTCTGAACAACAGTAAACACGGGGCTACTTTTTACTGTTTAAATCACATTTTTAATTAATAGCTCTACTCAAGCACGATAAAAGTCGTTATTGTAAAACACGCTGAAACTAAACGATGTAGGCCGATACATTAGATGAGCTTTTAAACTAGTATCAGTATATTGTTACTCCAGCAATAGACTTTTTCGACCTCATATCGTGTTAACGTATTTTGAATCAATAGATAAAACGGGATAAAACGGAATATCTAATTTGATCAAAATAACACATCAATCACTTTTATTCAAATGGGACGGGAAAAAGTACATATTCTAAGTAAAATTGTCTTCCTTACAGTACATCATAAATTTGTTTTATGACTAAAACATGTTTGTCTCTTTCATAAAATATTCCTGAAAAAAATACACTAAACACTTTTTTATGGTGCACAACGTTGCTTTATGTTGTGTATGTTGTTCAAAATGAATACTTCTAAAAACAAAAGAACATTAAATATACTGTTGTGTTAAATAATGCAGTTTGATTATTGAAGCAATTTTTGTTCTGTGTGATATTTCCATTTTATCATACGTTGTACTGTACGTAGTACTCATCAATGGACCTTCGTATTGTCATAAAATGTAATAATATTCTACAATCACAAGAGTTTCCTACTGTGTGATAATCGTAGATATCAGATATAAATGAAAAATGCCTTTCATATCAAAAACAGAAAGATATATATCATTAAAGTTATAGTTTGTGTTTGACAATTGGAGTGATTTATCATTCATAATTCATCGGTTATAAATTATTCCAACAGTAGGAGTTCTTAATATCATCATGTAATCTAAAAACAGTATGTTCAGACTTAACATCATGATGGAAATATAGACACCATTCTTATCTCCCAGACACTGAAATAATGAAATAAAAATGCGGGCGCCTACTGGGTCATTACATGTGTTTCACATTGCTACGAGTGGTGTGGTTAAATGTGCAAAGGGTCCGCAATAAATAAGAACGGAATATGTCTACTACATTTGTAATATTTCATTTAGAAAATCTTTTTTTTTAACAAAGTTACAAATATTGGCTTTCAAGGAAGATTTCATAGAAATTATAAGTTTATGTATTAAAGGAAACAATTTAATATATACATCGCTGCTTTCATCGAAATTAAAGATTACGTTGTCAATAAATATGTTACTACTTCTGTCAGAATTTAAATTAATAATTAAATTTTCATATGAAGTCCTATGGAATTAGTGCGAACTTTTGGACACTTGATCTATTTATATACCGATCTTATGAGGTAAAAATATTCTGTAAATGCCCCTACTGTAACTTAAGATATGTAAAAAGTAAACATTTTTAGTTTCATTGAATATGCGCTACCAAACAATCTGGTACCTATGAAATATTGTCTCAGGCTGCATGGTAGGCCTCAGTGGCTCCCAACCTACTAAGTATTTTTATTGAGAGCACTAAATTAGCTTTAAGTTGAGTCTGAACGCAATTAAATTTAAAAAAGAGAAATTATGTTGTCACTTTTGAGCAAACCATATAGTAACATTTGTCTAATAAAATCTGGAAAGTAGATCCCTCGGAAGCACCGAGAACAATGCAAACAGTGAAAATTGCAGAATCGGTTTGATTGAGTCTGTTCATGAGCAGTAATGGAAAATGCAACACTGCCCACGCCCCCTAGCACCGGCTTAAGCAGTATTCAATCTTCAAATCTAAATGAGTTGAAATCAATGATCCCGAAGGACCAGAAAATATAACAACACTGAGATGAAGTTAAGGCATTTACTATCGAAGATCATAATTTCGTTTTAGGATTTGATGAAAACTTGTATTCAAACATTTGGTGTTGGTGGTTAACTCTCAGAAATTGTAAATCATAATTTATTTTGATGGCTGAAGTTTATCTTGACAAATATAAGCATGTTGTTCTACTTGAATAGTTTGTTTTTATTTCAATAAATACTATGCAGATGTCATTTTAAACGCAAATAATCCGTTTATAATAGACCTTTCTAACGTAAACGTAAATCGGAAACGGAATACTGAATTCGTAAATATTATTTTCAAATAATGGTCTAAGGGAGATACTATTGCATTACTATTGGATGAAATTGTCTCCCCTAGACCACAAATTAGCCTAAAATTTTACGAATTCAGTATTCCGTTTCGTAATTACGTTTACGTTAGAAAGGTCTAATAAACATAAATGAAGAATTAATGGTCACTTTACGTTTAAGACAAAGATCATCCGTACTGGTATCAATATCACGCTTGCCTAGCGTCTTGAACCTGGTAATGGCATTACCTTTTAATTCTACGGAACGTTTTAACGCCATTCAATACTCTTTGGTGTCCTCATGCACTATCAATTTATCTTATGGGCCTTAGTGATTTTTGCTTAATATACTGTTGTACAACAAGAAGGTCACAGATAAAGTTGCCATTTGAAATTAAAATCACGAATAAACTTTCGTAGACATGGACCCTGCATAAAAAGGTTCTTTTGATAGCAACATCTCTGTTTGTTTATGTATATAGATATGTGTGCCACGTCATAATGTTTTGTAACTGCACTCACTTTTACAGAATTTCTACGAACTGAAATTCCAAGGATATGGCTGTCAAATGTCTGTACGTTTTTCAAATTCATAGATTTCTTGATTAAATTATATCAAAACTGAACAGCAATGCAATATATGAAAGAATAATCTTTATTGTATTAATTAAACGAAAGATATGAACACTTGAATTTATCGTCAATAAGGCTCGGTATTGACGTTTGCAAAACACAAATTTTCAGTTTTGAATTCACGTTCAAACCGTTCTAAAAATGTATTATTTATAACGACCTCCGTGTTTTTTCTTTTGAATGAAGCCATCTCAAAGAATTTCAAACCAAGTTGACGTTTATCTAACTCTTTCTATTTTGATACAGTAGATTATCATACCAGGAATTTTTCTTTAGTTATAATACGTTTGGGAATGTGTACGATATGTATGTGGATATAACTGTTTTGGACATAATTATTTTATTTCAAAACTGTTTCATGTGATGTACATGTATAAAATGACAATAATTTTGTTATGTTAGTTTGATTTCGCTGGCTTTGGACATAGCTCCATCATTTATTTAAATGTTTTACTAAACTGTTTCATTAAATCCTGCAACCTTTGCGACAAAGTTCATTTGAGCCGTGCCATGAGAAAACCAACATAGTGGGTTTGCGACCAGCATGGATCCAGACCAGCCTGCGCATCCGCGCAGTCTGGTCAGGATCCATGCTGTTCGCTAACAGTTTCTCCAATTCCAATAGGCTTTGAAAGCGAACAGCATGGATCCTGACCAGACTGCGCGGTTGCGCAGGCTGGTCTGGATCCATGCTGGTCGCAAACCCACTATGTTGGTTTTCTCATGGCACGGCTCATTTATAACAATTTTCTGTAAGATTCAACCAGTAAACAGGGGCGTTCGCAAATAGTGGTGTATTGTTCAATATTCAGATATAAACTGCATAGCATTCTAAAAGTCCTCAGAAAGTGGTAGTGGGATCTTTTTGACATTTTAAGACATAATTAATACATATAATTGTATTGCCATAGAACGTAGTTCTTCCCGTGTAAACATCGGGCTAAATCACAATTTCATTTTCTTTTCAAATTGTACACGCTTTGATCAAGGAAATTTTGTTGTTATCCTAAGTTAGATGTTCTGTAAATTGTAACACAATTCATACACATGAAGCCAAAAATTAATTTTAAGACTTTCTTGGTGACAAATCTGGCTGAAATTCACCCAAGAAAATAACACGTCAAAATATTTATTTGCGGACAAACTCAAAACTAACTGTGATTATTATTTTATTTATTTTCTTTATTTTATTTATTTTTTTGATATTTTGAAATGTTCCTATTACCACACTCAGTGTTTACAAATGCTGTATAAGATCAAGTATTGTCTAAAAGGACGGGATATGATAAGGACCAAAAATGGACCCCACTAAATATGCATTAAAAACAACACCATTCCATTGGTAATTAACTATATTTTTCAAAATCCACAAAGATATAATGACCAGAGGTCAGTAATGAACCACAAATTATTGATTATTACACCTATCTAAGACTTACGCTGAAAAGATATTTGATCATTTAGAATGGGGGTATAGGAAACTATTTAGCAATATATTTTATTTTATATTGCTGAACCCTAAAAATTGTATGTCGTCACTTCTTGAAACGAATTTTTATTTTGTATTCCAAGACAGAATGATCGTGCAATAGCAAGGAAAACAAGGGAGATAACTCTTTCATGTAAGGACGACCGAAAACTCTTTCTTTAAGTTACTAAGATTTTTTTTTTATATTTTGTACATCTACATAGGCGTATTCTCTTCTTATTATGTCTGTTTCGTTTTATTTCGTATCAAGAAAATTTCAAAAACTAAAATCCAAAACTTTCATTTCATATGCGTTACCATAGCAACATAGAAAAAATTTTGCATTTTTTTATTTATAGTAATTTAGCGAGTTATTTCACATACTTGATGAAATATTAACTTTTAAAAAACATTTTTGCTTCTATATCTCCTTACATATTTAGTGTGTGTTTTTTTTTTTGTTTCGTATACGTATACGGAATGTTCTTCTTGTGTGACATTCGTATAAATCAAAACCTCCGTCGAATAAATCAGGAGGCAGGACTTTGTCTTACAAGTTTACATTTCATATTTTCATGATTTTTTATTTAAATATGTAATGAAGTATTTTCATCAAGTAAGTTGAAAAAAAACGACTGTGTTCATTTTGCTTGAATAAATAATATACGAGTTAAATATTATTAAATCCTTACCACATAATTAAAACACGTACCCGTAGAAATTTCGTTGGAAACGAGTTAGATCGGTATTACAACTATGGAAGCATATCTATGTAGTTTATTCAAATTAATTTCTTGGATTAAATCAAAAACGTTTCCTTTGACACAAAACTATAATATCGATATGAGAAGCACGAAATAATATATACATTAGCGTATGTAAGATCATTACGAAGGAGCGACATGAAAGGCATGTGCAGTTTCCTGCCAAAATGCCCTTATATAATTATGTAACGTAAAATGCTTACGATTTCCTGCTAAAGATTTTGGATTATAGATGAAAGAAAATTATTTGATTTAGTCCATTTTGTTATATTCCAATTACAATTGTTGCATTTATATTATATATTGCGTTTATATTAAAATCAGTTTACAAGACGACCTGGGATATACCCAAGTAGTAACAGTTGTATGCGCGCATGAAGACATTTGATTTTATTATAATGGTATTGATAACTGAATTCATTAGAGCGGGAGGTATAAATTATTTACAAAATAACAATAGGTCATGGCTGCACAGTGAGAAGCAGATGACCCGGCTTTCCTCTGGATTACCGCATTTCCTTTCCTCGAATAGAAAGACAGACAGATTCGAGACGAAACGGCTGCAGCGATAAAGAACCAGCATAGTTGCTCAGTACGCACGTGTTAGTCTAAGAAACATCTGCGTACGTGCCCACGTATAAGCTAATAAGTGATGTCTATAGTAAGCTTTCCATCATGCTGAGTGATATGTGCGCAGAGGTATTTTTAATAATAATACGTGCGCAGATGTTTAATACAATTACGTGCGCACGTAACACGTAACGTAATTCTTATTACATGCGCAAGTAATAGATATTACGTGAGCACGAAGTAACTAATACGTGCGCATGTTTTAGCATGACAAAAACATCCATGTCCCCCACTGTGATACCCTAACTACATGTATATACATTCCTCGGTTTTTTAAAAATCATTATTATTATTCAAGAAAACAAAGAGAAAAAACACAACACCTGTAGATGTGCCTTCATTTCAAAAGCGTATTCATTAACAGTGCAGAGAGCCTAGCTAGTCCGGGCCCGCTTTGATGAATGAATTCATCGGGAATGAAATGTCGAAATTGATTTATATAAGTTGAAGAACTTGCTTCGCAAGCTCAATAAGGACACCGCAGATTTGCGGATCGCAAGATCGCGAGTGCGATCCCCGGGCGAGGCTTTTCTTCTCCGTGACGATTTGATAGGGGGTATTGCGACTATAATCATTCGTCCTCCATCTCATAATCATGTGGGGAAGTTGACAACTACTTGCAGAGAACAGGTTTTTACTGGTACGGAATCCAGGAACTCTGGTTAAGTTAGTTGTCCGTTAAGTACTGTTGAAAAACGGCGTCAAAACGCAAAACAAAACAAATCACAATCAACCTACAATAAATTATTAAAAACAATTATAAAATGACGCGTCTTTCGATATTTTAGATATTTTTAAACACAAATATAGCTTAGCTATTGTGTTTTAAAAATGGTTATATAGGGATTTTATCTTTTACTCATAAAATAAAATATTTCACACCGGAAATGACACGTCAGTGACATTAATTGACTCAACATACTTTTATTTATGAAACCTCGTACGGCGATGACACGGAGTATTTCAAAATTGATGAAACTATTCCGAGTTGCTGACTTACTATTTTCCATACGTCATGAAAAAAAGAAGTATAAAAACACATGTTTATAACTTTATCACAGACATACAGTAAAATAATAATTGACTAATTATAGAAATAACGCGGTTAAATAGTTTAAAATATTTTAACTCGCGGCTAAAAATATATAATCTAAATATGGTGTGCAACTCACCATCAAAGAATAGTACTTTCTGTCGTTTTTGACCGAAAAAAAAGTTTTACAGAATTTGTTGGGAATCAATCTCGCATACCACTGACACTAGGCATAAAATTTCATTTCAACCGTCGCGCGTACCAATTGCGTCACTGAGACTTGTGTACAAACTACGTCATAATTTTTACATAAAAGAACTATCTACATGTGTCTACTAGTTGCGGTGTGCATGAGTTAGATCTACGTGCACTCTTGGTTATCAGTTTCATGATTAGAACAAAACTCCCGCGTATCTGTTTGATGCTCGGTTGCTTAGAGATGAGCACGTTATCCTGTTTCCTTCAAAGAAAAATGAGGCTAAAAATTGCGAAAAAAGTAGAAATTCAATATGAGCCGGGCCGAGTGTCAAGCTGATTTTTTCTAAAAATGTATTTTTCAGTAACCTTATTTTCTCAGCAAAACTTCAGCTTGACACCAGCTCCGGCTCACAATGAAATTCAAGCATGTAGTGTGTAAATCGCGTGTAAAAACGGTAAAAGTCACTGACCTCGAGTATTTTAAAGGTCTGTGTCGTACAAATAACTTTGTTTTGAAGTTTTTAAAAGTCATAGTTTTAACGATTATGATCTTCTTTTTTGTTTTAGACAGTTAAAATTTCAATTATGGTGTTTTCATATTCTAATTATTTAGGGGGCCATTTCGCATATCTTACCATATCCCGTCCTTTAAGAGAAAGTCTAGGTAAATACTTGTTTACGAAAAAGATGCGTCAAACAGTATAAACACGTTTCAAACAAGTCGTATGCAAAGATCTTGCAATTTAGATCAGTAATTTTCCATAAAATTATCAGAAGGATTTAAAATTACCAAGACAACACATTCTTTACTAGTTTCGACCTTTATGACTTCGTCAGAAATAACAACGTACAATACAAACGACGTCACGTCGGTTTGGACGCGAACGTCAACGTGACAAAAAGCGCAAATATAGAATATATATTTGTATTAATGTACATATAGATACGGATCATAATGATACGACGGGTATTTATCGAAAACATATTTCTTCAATATGAAGTAGAGAAAAAATAAAACCCAACATATCTACATGACAAATTTTGAAGTATACATGTGAAGCATAAGCGAGAATTAACAATAGATCTACTTATAATTATATAAATAGTAAAATAACATTAATTTAAAAGCTAATCTCACATATATAATTATAGAAACAATCAAAAAAATAAAAACTTAAAAAAAAATACAATTTAAAGAAAAAATGCAGTCAAGCGGTGGAAAAGGGGGCCTTGAAGCAGTAATAAGGGGAGGTAATAAAACGACAATAAAATATCAAAATGCTGGAAATTAGAGAAGATATATTCTTAACTTTTATATAAGATATTAATACTATTTTAAAGTTAGAAAATATATTAAAAATAATACTATACAGTTATAATATTTAAGCTATAGGGATATTACGAAAGTGCTAGTATATAAAAAAAGCACTTAAATTTTACTCGGTAACTGTATTCACACAGTAAAGAATAGGCTGGTGTTCATGCCAGATGGGTGCACGGTATTTAACCGGTGAATCCAGGACGTTTCACGTAGTAATCTATCCATATCATTATCAACAATGTCAATTGGTAAAAAACTGAAATCATCTAAATTGTGATCAGTACTGTTGAAATGTGTATAGCCATAGTACTAGCATATGCAGGATCGCTGAAATTGTAAATGTCAAATTTATGATTGTTCATACGTTTAGAAACCTGTTGTGTTTGACCCACATATTGCATGTTACACTTTTTACAAGTTATGACATAAACGACATTTGATGATGTGCAGTCAGAATTTGAAGAACTAACGAATTCATCAGTTTCTACTATTTTGCTACAATGTGTACATCTAGATCGGTAGCATTTGCTGGAACGGGCGCTGATAGGGGTAGGGGGCATTGCAGAATATCTAGACTTTACAAAAAAGTCTTTAAGATTTTTACCACGTTTGTATGCTAACATGGGTCTAGAGGAATGCAACTGTTGGAATGAGACATTTGGCGATAATTTAAATAAATCCCAGTATTTATGTATGATACTGCCAATGGTAGGGAGGGATTATATTCAGTAACAAAAGGCACAATATCAACCTGAGCAGAGTTGTTATTGTATTTCAGGGCTTCGTCTTGTGTAACATTACGCATCTTGTTAAACGCAGCATCAATTACACTGTCTGGGTGAAATTTAGAGAGAAAAAATGCCAACATAATTTGTGTGCTGTGAATTTACTACGTGGAATTATATGTATAACATCAAGATGGAACAAGCAAACAAGTATACCATCTTTATTCAGATGGGCTTCCTTAAACATAAATTATAATATTATATAAATTATATACTTATATAATAGCATAATTTTATCTTTACTGGGACAAAGAATTTTATACGGGCCACATTTGATTTCTGTTGTTTAGAGTTTATTTTGATCACGATGGTTGCTAACATTAAACAGTGTTAAATTATTCATTAGTATGTTCTTTGACAGCGTTATAGCACTTTTGTTATTATAGGTATTAATGATGTTGTTGTCACATTTGGATCTTAAATATTTTACTGAACAGTAATAAAACCGTATAATATTACGTCATTACGGCGGTACAACAGCTGTGATCAGAAATATTCTTTAGATAAGACAGTGCGATTACAATTACAAACACTTGATATCTACATTTTAAAGCGTTGAACAGCAATTTGACGTATTGTTTTACATTAATTAGCTAGCCAATATTGTATCTCACATATGCCCTGTCATTCAAGTGGCACTCTACCTTGTATAATGATAAAAGTGCTATCCATTTGTGGCAAGAGAAATCCCATTAATCAAAAAACTTTTCTAGTTTCATGTGTCCATTCAGAAAACGTTTCGTTTAGAAGCCCCCAAGCTCCTTTTTGCTATATTATTTAAAGGGCTGTATCATTTCATAAATTGAGAGATATATTTGTCTTTCAGCTGAAATACTTTTGATAAATTGTCAAATAATGTGAATAAACAGTCAATATTTCCAGTGATATCAAATATCAAGTTATCGTTACAAATCTATTGCAAAAATAATGCATCTTTCAAATTAAAATCATCATCATCAAGTATCAATGTAATCTCATGTGGCTTTAAGTAAACATTACATCCTGATTCCATTTGATATTAATTACTTTCAAAAGCCATTATTTTACAGTTCTCTATTTCACTGTGTGTTTAAGTATGATAATATATCAAAATTGGAATGCATTAATGTATAGTGTGCAACAAAGCAAATAATTAATAGCTCGCATTAATGCACGGAAGAAAATGTAAAATTACAAGTATGAGGGTTAAACCATTCGTATCTTTTAAAACACTGCAAATAAATACGGCCCAGTGTTTCTATCTGTATATGAAAGATTATAAGCCTCTATTTTATTAGGCATTTAGAGTTCTGTTTAGTTCAAAAGAATCCGAAATATGTCAATGCAGCTCTTCCTGCTTCAGGTTTCGAGCTTTGTCTTCCCAAAAGCTTCCAATCGTTTTGAGCTACGGAAATTACTAATACTTGTATAACTTGAAGAAAAAATGTTCACATAACCATACATGTATATGTCAGGGCTTATTTCTTTCTGTTTCTAGTGTCCTATTAAATCCATTTGAGTATCGCCTTAATCGAGTTAGATACTGTGTCGACAGTAGTTTCACGACTACGGTGTTTATTTATTTGTTCCACATTATTCAAACTGACTATAAATAACAAATTAAATGTACATCAAAACTGAAAGGAATATGTGTTCCCTTCAAGACAAAATTTCAATAAGAGCGATTACAACTAGTTCATTTCCACAGAAACAGTTAAAACCATTAGCGCTCGGTTTTCCATTCCACGCCGACACGCTGGTGTTTGAATACCCTGTCTTACAAAGTCAGTCATTTAAGATCTTTATTTTCTATTATTCGGAGGCTCAACTTACCTTTTCTAGAGCACGCATTCTTATTTCGATCACACGGTATATTATTTCGATCACACGATATCTTAACTCATGCGTTCAACAAATAATGTCGAGCTGTCGAGATGATTTTAATCTTAGAATATAAGTGTGAGTCCTTAACATACTATATATGTATACGCACAAGTAACATACTTTGTTTCATACGAACACTCTAAATGTAGGTAAAAAATATGATGTAATCGCTTTTATCTGCAAACTATTAATCTAAAGAATACACTATAACTGATATTACACAGTTTTCGAGTATTTGAGATATGTCACTATTCGCTTTTAGAATTTATGTTGATTGTGATTTTCTTTTGATACAGTATTCCCACATACTTCAATGGCCTAAGATTTGCTATGATTCGAATAGAAAATAAATACCTGCGTATCTTGTGACAGTTCCGCACTAACAGGGCATCCACAACTCATGCTAGAGCCGCAAACGTAGACCACCGACTGGAAAAAACAATATCCTATGCTATATACAGTTCTGAAACTACAAGTTTGTGCAAAGCGGAAAATAACGCCGTTTTAGATGGAATTGAACACTTGGAAGTACGTATACGTAGTTAGTAGTAACAGGAACATAAAAGTATTTAAATTTGGCAGTTAAGTGGTGAGGGAATAGACAAGCAGACTAACTTATATCTATAGCGCCTCCTAGAGGACATTTTGTCACATTCATAGATATTAAAATATTCTATTATTGTGTCACTAACAGTACTAAAGGAACCTGAGCGGGAGCCATATAGTATGGTCGCGTAATTGCTGACATTAATTAAACACTTATTTTGCTCTTAGGATAGCCGTAGTGGTATAATGTGGTTTACATGTATTTTAAATAATCGACTGAATAAATATGCCGATAAAGCTAACTTGATACATGAAACACAGGCTGGTTTCCGTAAAAAAATCTCAACGGTTGATAATATATTCATACTCAAAAGTTTGATAGACATTGTACAAGCAGATAAAAAACGATTATACTGTTGTTTTATCGATTTTAAGCAGGCTTTTGACTCCGTCTGGCGCGTTGGCCTTTGGTAAAAACATCAAACTGAAAATATAAATGGTAAATGTTTTAAAGTAATCACAAGTCTTTACGAAAATATAAAGTCAGAAGTTGTAACATCAGAAGGAGCAACTCCTTATTTCAAATGCACTGTAGGGGTAAGACAAGGTGAAAATCTTTCTCCTTTCTTATTTTCTATTTTCCTAAATGACCTTGAAAAATTTCTAAGTGATAGAAATACGATAGGTGTTTCTAAAGATTATATTAATAATGGAGTTCGAAATTTTTTAAAAATTCTAATTCTATTATATGCAGATGATACTGTGATATTTAGTGACAATGAAGCTGACCTGCAGAATACCTTAAACAACTTTAAAGAATACTGTGATATATGGAGATTAAATATCAATGTAAGTAAAACTAAAAGTATGATATTTAGTAAGAAAAGACAAAATTATAAACCAAAGTTCAAGATTGGAGACAAAACTTTAGAAGTTGTAAACGAATATAAATATCTTGGATCGTTATTTGTTAAAAGTGGCAGTTTCTACAAAACTAAACAATATATCGCGGATCAAGCTAATAAAGCAATGTTTTCTTTATTAAGAAAAATAAAAACCCTTTCTCTACCTTATGACATTCAGATAGATCTGTTTGAAAAAATGGTTAAACCGATCTTACTATACGGCAGTGAAATTTGGGGCTACGGTAACATAGAGGTCTTAGAAAGAATTCAATTAAAATTTTATAAGTACATATTTAATTTTAAAAAATCAACGCCATCGTATATGATATACGGAGAACTGGGAATTACTCCTGTTTTGGTTACAATAAAAAATCGATTAATAGCTTATTGATCACGACTTATTGAAAATATTGAATGCAACAATACTACAAAACTTTCATGAAAAATTTATACTTTGGTTTACGAATTGTATTCACAAAATAAAATAAAAGCTCAATGGTTAGATAATGTAAAACAAAATTTGTGTAACCTAGGTTATTCTGGAATCTGGTACAGCCAGAGCTTATCTAGTAGTAAATGGATTATAGAATCATCGCGTCAAAAACTTAAGGACATATTCATTCAAGAGTGGCACTCAGAGATAAACAACACATCATCTAGTAATATATACAAATTCTATAAAACAACTTTTTCACGAAGTGAATTTATAAACAAATTACCATCTCAGTTTTGCAAAAATCTTTTATGTTTTATTACTAGGAACCATCACTTACCAATTGAAACTGGAAGATGGAGAAATATCCCTCATAGTGAAAGAATTTGCACTATTTGTAATGATATAGGAGACGAATACCATTATATCTTATGTTGTCCATTATTTAATGACGATAGAATTCGATATATAGATAGATATACAAGAATAAGACCAAGTATGTTCAAGTTTATTAACTTAATCACATCTAGCAATTTTAAAGTACTGAAAAATTTAAGTATATTTTGTAAAAGGATTATGAACCATTTTAGATCATAACTGGCATCATAAAATAGTCATTCACTAAATACTTTTTATGTGTGTGTTGTAAAAATATTATTGATGTTCGGTCGTTTTGTAATACTCTTTCCAAATCTCATGTAATTACTTCAGTATGGCCTGTAGCATGTCTAATCAATTTTCGATTTCGTTATTAGGCATGCTAATGCAGGTACAAATATGATCAATATATGACAGAAGTTTAATCTCCCATATATATTTTATCCTTATATCGGAAATGTAAAGTACCTTTGTACAACCTGTAATTTGTCTTACGAAGTTAAAGACTTTGAGTTTCTACATTCTGTTCTGCCTAGAAATGTAATATCAACCTATAAGAAATCACATTTATTTTTTTGATTCCGAATGACATACTTCGTTGACCCAAGTAATGTTCATTATATATAATTTAGAAAATACAATTCTCTTTTACTATCACATTACCAGTAAAATATTTTTCTCTTTTTAATTTTATATTCCCCTCTTTTCACAGATACTGAAGGTAGTCGTTTTCCCATTTATTACTGTATTTAAACTGTTTTCTGCATGTATACTTATGTAGTATATGTTATATATGTATGTATGTATGTATGTTTGTATGTATGTAAGTATGTATGTATGTATGTATGTATTGCTGATGCTGCCCACGCATTGTGGGACTCATGTCAATCTGTAAATAAACGAATTGTACTTGCTGATAAGTTTAATCACCATATTTTTTTTTTAATTTAATTGTGAAATTATTTCTGACATTTCGGCGGGCAAAATGGAAGAGAAAATTGTATTCGGTGAAGGGAAACTTAGTTGCAGTAGGAATAGTAAACTTAGGTCACAGTAGTGTAATTTCGATGTGATTTTGCAGTAAAGAAAGTTGAGGAAAATCTCTCCGTCAGTTTTATGATTTCTTTTAAAACTGAGGTATAACGTTTATTCTCAAAGGGAATAATATCTTAGTTACCGCCTCGATAGCCTAGTGGTAGAGCGTCCGCTTCGAGTGCGGGAGGTCATGGGCTCGATCCCCGGCCGCGTCATACCAAAGACGTAAAAATGGTACCAGTAGCTCCCATGCTTGACGCTCAGCATTAAAAGGGACATTTGCCTCTTCTCTCTTCTCTCATACCCTCGTGGCGATGGATTCCGTTAGGAATAAGGTGTCGAGAGTGATTAATGTAAATTATAGAACTTGCTTCACAATCGACCTAAATAAAATTCTGTATAAACGAATATCTTGGTTAGTATTAACTGGCAGACAGTAGCAACAATTTGGTATCCGCATTGAGATCATAAATGTATTTAAATGATCATCATTCTAGAATCATTTGACAGTTAATGTGTTAATTCCTTGCCATGACCAGTAGATGAAAATTATATTGGTATACATTATTTGTTGTAATAGGTTTCTTATTGTGTTGCTTTCAGTATAATGTTACGGGTGAGTTATGCACTTCCTGTGTCTGGCATCTATTGCACGACCTTAGAAAACGCTGAATGTTCCAATAAATTTGACTGACCTTTATTAAACATTATACATATTGTAGGTGTATAAGTATAAATGTAAAACTTCCTTTAAAACGTTATCATGAATATATACGACTCCTTACATAAACTGAAAGCCAATAGTGCTACATGGCCGAATGTATTTATTCACGTTTACTGAACTAAAAATTCAAAACATAAAAACTGTGAAAATTATTTTCCAATGCCATGTGATAAAACAATAACTGAATTACTCGTCGGTCAATAGTCACAACTGATGGCCCTAGGTCCTTCGGGCCTCGGGTAACAGTATTGGTTACAGACCGGCAAACCATCCGGTAAGTGTAAAATATATTTAAGGATGTAGAATCGATTTTTTTCTAACGTTAAGAATTTGTTCATACTCTGTAAGCTTGAAGAACACTAGTTTCCAAGACGAACAGGAGAAGAAAAAACATAGGTCACCGAACTCGTTTTAATTTTATAGGGCATTTTCTCCACCCACTGTTCACGCATTTATGAATTTTTGTGAAATTAAAAAAAACTTGTGGTTCTTTATAAAACATATGAGCCGCGCCATGAGAAAACCAACATAGTGGGTATGCGACCAGCAAGGATCCAGACCAGGCTGCGCATCCGCGCAGTCTGGTCAGGATCCATGCTGTTCGCTTTCAAAGCCTATTACAATTAGAGAACCCGTTAGCGAACAGCATGGATCCTGACCAGACTGCGCGGATGCGCAGGCTGGTCTGGATCCTTGCTGGTCGCATACCCACTATGTTGGTTTCCTCATGGCACGGTTCATATAATATCCCAATTAATCTTATAGGGATTTCAAGTCTTACAGGTTAATATGAATATACGGTGATGTCAGTATTACATGTATATAAGCACAAAGTCACAAATGTCAATAACAAATCTCTTTCGTTATTACATGTTGACGTAATTACCCCACCCACTTTATTTTCAATGGAAAAAAAACGTATTTAGATTTACAAAAAAACACTTCTGATGTTGAGATTTTCAAAATATTTTGCAGCTTTGATGACACACAAAATTGCTCCAAAATGGAAAGAAAAAAATTTGGGATCACCGTGCATCTAAGAGATTTATTAAGAAAAGGCTGTTAAAATCTGGTGAATTTTGATATTTTTTGTTCTTTTTGTTTTGATTTGTATTTTCTAGATAGAATATAGTGCTATCTTGAAAACGTTTATTTTACTTATAACTTAACATTATATGTATAAGTCAGAAAAATATCAAAGCCAAACCTGATCTACTTTAATAGATATTTGAAATTACCTACCCCTATCCCATTGTAAATCTTACGTCAATTTTAGGCAAATGCCAGTCAAAAATAAGAGTGAATAAGATTTTTTTCGCAAAAAGTAGAATGTATTTGGTTAAATGGTACATTATTAGCCATCTTTTAAGTATTTAGCATTAATTGTTGGCAAAACTTTTGTTAGAAACCAATTTTCGAAGAAATATTTTTTTCAAAATGGCGGATATCTTGGAAAAAAACGCTCGTACATCCTTAAGGCGTGTAGGTTTATGTTCTTTCTGGTGGAAAGTATATGCATTTTGTCTCTTGTTCCGAAATTTTATATGTTATGATTCGTTTTATTCAATTTGTTCATGGTACGCTTCTGTTTCAATAAGCCACTAAAACAAGCATAGCAATTTTCAGAAATGATAAGATAATATAATCTATATATAGCTATCAGCCAGTACATAATGAGCTTTTTAATTGAAATAAATTGTTTATGCGGTCTCTAGACAATTTAATTCAAAACTAAAACAAAAAAAAGTTATAAAACATAAACTCACAAATATAATTTCAATAAAAAGATAAGAAATTTCCCCTATGTATTGTATGGTATTTTTAATTATTTTCCTAGAATTCGTTTCATTATATTCCACTTTTAAGATATTTTACTTTATACCATCAATATCCTTGATACGTAACATTGCTGAAAATGACTGATGTCAGCTTCAGACTATTGTCAATGTCAATATTTAAATTAAAGATTAGCAGTGAATGTAGAATTTTGAAAGTATCTAGTGTTCCAAATATATCATTCAAATTTGAGGAGTATACGCTATAACAATAGAGAGTTTGAGATTTCAACCTTCGCCTTCCCCTTCAACGTCTCTTGCGAAGTTAACGTATGAAGTTGAAGTTCGATTAAAATTCCTTGAGATTTCAAACATTAGAATGAACCTTACTTCTTTTAATCCGCCCATTCAATTTATCCGTAATTATGATCGTTTTTTTCGTGCATTTTCATACCAATTGTCCGAAAGGGCAGGAATTTTACAAGAGGTTTTAAAAATGAAAAAAATGAAAATTAAATAAAAAACATTTCAATAAATATAATCATCGCATGGATATTAGAGCGATTACCAAAAAAAAAAAAACACAAGAAAACAAAAAACAACAACAACAACAAAAAAAACAACACGATAAAACAATGTGAACAATGTAAAAACTCGTTAATGTTGCTCCAAACATTTAGGTTTTATATAAAATTCTGTCAGTATAGTCAGTATACAATGCACGATTGTAAATCATACATGAGAGGAAATAAAAATGATTATTACATACCTAAAATTATTTTCCATTGGGTTTCAATGGACCTCGATCGTGCAATATTTTTCCATATCATGACGTTGAACGCTTTCTTATCGGACTAGTCCCAATCCGTGACTCTAGTTACCTCCCCTGACGGTCCGTCCATTGCGGATCTCGTTTCTTTAGATTTTTGTTGCTATTGTGTGTTTGTTTAATTTGTAATTTATGCAACATTTTGTTTACTTTTACACTTTGATTAATCTGACCTATTGGATACTGCCACGTAATTTATCAGACTGAAATGAAATGAAAGTTATAATTACGTCATGAGTTGGACTAATATAGGACGTGGAATGTTTTCTTAACGTTGTAATGGAAAGAATCGCGTGACGTCCATGGCATCCACGCGCACGTTGCGACAACAAGTTGACGTCATTTTCGCGGAAAATATTAATGCGCGTCAGTTTGATTTGTTTATTGCGTTGTTGGAGAATTTTTTTCCGTATTTTTTCCTGTCTTTCGTGACAGAACGATAATTTAGATATAAATTAATCATTTGATAGTGGATATGTAATAAAAAGGTTATCAACTTTGTATGTGGATATATGCACTCGTTCTTTCGCGGACAATATTGCGCTCCTAAAGTCGCGCAATATTACCGCTGCAGAACTCGAGCATATATCCACATACAAAGTTAATAACCTATAATGATCATATAAACGTGATAATGACACTCTGTATGACTCTGTATAATGCCAAACTGTCAGACAGCACAATTAAGAAATAATTTATAGCAAAACAATTCTTTATCACTATTTGTACACGATGGGTGGTTATACGTATAACCGCCCGAGTGTATAAATAGTATTATTCTATATCTATTTTATCTATCCAATCGCGAACGTTCATTTGCAACACGTGACCGTACAATATATTACGGTATTTGGATGCACGTGCGTACAAAAATCCTGTATTTTCTGTATTTGGACGCACGCGCGTACAAACAAATCCAGTATTTTCTGTATTTGGACGGTTCAACAGTCCCATGTTAAACATACGATAAAGCCCGAAACGCGTGAAAATGTTTCGAATGTAAATCGGATGAAGTAGGCGCTCTGTGTACAGAGTTTGATTATGCGTCTTGAAATCTGGATTTAATTTGAGGTTTTTTTTGTTTGTTTACAACACACAAAAAACGATTCAAGGGATAACAATGATATCTGATTTAGATATTAAAACGTTCGTTAATAATCAAAAACTTAGAAATACAGTAAAAAGGATCATCAGGTGTTGGAATATTTGAAAAGTCGCTAAAAGAAGCCGTTCCGGACGAAACCTAGAAATTTGTATCAGCCCTGACTATCTGAATAGCTACCTCAGCATTTTTTGTTTAACGGTTAAGAAACAAAATGGGGAAGATTATGAATGGCAGCGGACGGGCGGTCAGCATCCAAAACATGTCTGCTCTATAATTCAGTTTTCGTCGGCTCTTCACCAAACTAGCTGAGAATGTTTGTGGGCATTACATCTCGGCCAATTTCGATAACCAGCCAAATTGTACCAGGCACTCTTTGATTATAGTCATTGAATTACTCGAAAAACGGGGAATTTAGCCTTGTCCGCTCTTTTAAGTCGAACAGTTTTCATCCGATCTTCACCAAACTTGCTGACAATGTTTGTGGGCATAATATCTCAGCCAAGTATTATTACCACCCAAATCGCCAAATGGCTGTTGTAGGGAGGTTGCACCATATACTTTTTTTAATGATGATACGCAGAAAAAACAACATTCAATGAATTACGTATATTACGTATGAAGTGAAATAAATATAGAATAAAAAGGTTATTTAAGGTCTAACATTGTTCTGTATAAAATATATTTGCACTCATACCAAGCTGGGAAAAAACTAGAAAAGGCAGGAATACAATATTCAGTGAAACATTTTTAATTTAAACTATTATTATAGTAAGATAAAATAGATATAGAATAAAAAGGTTATTTAACATTGTACTGTACAATACGAGATATATTTGGACTCGTACCCAGCTGAGAAAACCATATTGAACTCGCCTGGCGGCTCGTCCAATATGGTTTTCTCAGCTGGGTACGAGTTCAAATATATCACCGTATTGTACAGAACAATGTTAAATAACCTAATAATAAAGCACTGTTTGCTATAAATTATTTCGATTTTAATATGTTCTTTATGCGGCAGAATTCAGTTTGAGCGAAAATTATTGCGAATTATTCTGCAAAGCAAATAACTAATTCAGCATGATTATAAATTAATCAAAATTTTTGTGCAATGCGACATTTCGTTTAAAACATGTTATTAAGTAAAATATTTCATGAAATTTTAAAGCGCTATTTCTTGATGCGTACATGGCGCTAAATACCACATTGACGTGACATCGTTATGATGATTAAAGCATTGTTAGCCATATTAGAATATGATTTTAATACACTATTTTATAAGTAAAGCATCTGCGGATCCAGGAGTTTTGGTTAGAGGGACACCAACATTAAAGAGGGGATCACACCCATTTCAGTGTGTGTGTGTGGGGGGGGGGGGGGGGGGGGGGGGGGGTAGGGTCACGCCGAGTTTCAAGACCGACTTTCTTTGTAAAATATAAGAATCAAAGGGGGAATTAACCCACAATGTCCCTCTGCCAGGTTCTGGTTCCGTGCATTTAAAGAATGGAGTTATCCCATAAGGCTAACAGGAAACGTCTCTCATCATGATATCATAGATCTGAAATTGTCTGATACTTCAGAAGAATTTTCCGTCTTACTAGTACCATTTTATGTTTATAATTAAAACGCAGTTGTCGTATTAAGTGTCCGACAGAAACAGATTGATTTTATTTGGATGTGAAAATAAAATGTTCCACCAAATGATAATCGCGCGTAATTATTTTTTTTTTCAAGTAAAATGACTGTCACGCCATGTGCCTTAATCCAGATTTCAGTCTTTGATGCCGAGTATGTGGACAGAGTAGATGTAAAAAGAATGAAGTTTCGACTTTCGTGATATCACATCTTCGGACGTTCAAAACTTCACTTCATACGACAAAAAGGCCCATCTGGTATAATCGATACCGCCTGGGGACACAAATATGCCGTAGAAGTTAAAGTTTGAACAAAATCTCAAAGTTTCTCAAAATCAATTGATAACTTCATACTTCCAGGTTCAATTCAATGTATTTAGTTAAAATCATGAGCCATACAAAACTTCATTATTCTTATACCTATTGAAAGTGTTTCGCATCAAATTTAGTCTAATTATATATATGGATAACAAATAACTTAATAAGCAGAAATCCTGAAACTAAGCTTTTTATTTCGCATAGTAATAAAGAGAAGTCTTAGGCTTACGTGATATTACATGAAAACTTTAGTAGCAACGTGTGATATAAATAAAATACACGCATATCTGTGACGTTTTACCCAAAATATATATGAGAGACGTTGAAGGGGAAGGCGAAGTTTGAAATCTCAAACTCTCTACTATTAGAACTGTTACTTTTACAGACTTATGACACAGTTTCCCCATATTCATTAACTAACAAACAATGCGGCGGGTCTATCTAAACAATAAACAACTATTATGTACGAGTCATTATTACATAAGCATTTTTAATCTCCGTTTACTTAAAATGTAATCTCAAACGTCAGCATTTTTCAATATTGACGTTCAAGTTTCATATAAGATGTATGACGTCATTTGTGACGTCGGTTTCATGTAACTCGTCGCGTTTAAAAGTTCTTTTACGACGGTATTTTCAGTTTTATTCAGGCTTAAGAATAATTTTATATCATTTGTATAATAATTTTAAGTATGAATGCGTATATGTAATAAAAAAAATATATTAGATTTGCATTGAGAAATATGCACTCGTTCTCTCGCGGAATGATATCGCGCTCCTAATGTCGCCCAATATTCGTGCATATTTCGCGATACAAATCTAATAACCTATAAATATCAAACAGATTCTTGATATATATTTTGTGCACATGACGTCTCGTGACGAATAGAAATACAGAAACCATTTAGAATTCTTATAGAATGCGTAACATGGAATTGAACTTCACATAATTAGATACTTCGGTGATTTTTATGTATATATTAACTGCTGTTTGTCGAAGTCGAACTGCGGAACTGCAAATACAAAAGATATAAACTTCCAAGAACCTAGTTATTGCCTTCAAACCATAGGATCTTCATACGATTTGTTCATAAAATTGCCTTTTTCACATTTAACTAGATTATTTTCGTATTAATTTGCCCATCAGTAAAATATAACTGGCAATTATCCCTAATATCCATTGTAGTGCTTGTTAATGACGGCTTGCAGTGCGAAATGTTATTAATTAGATCCCAAGCAAAATATAATATACCTTAACTATATCAAATTGTACGGTATTCACAATCTCCCTAATTCATAAAACAATATTCACGATACTGTATCAAATTGAACCAAACAGGTTGATAAGAAACAAGAAGTCACAGGCTTTGATATTATCAAAATACTTCTGTCATAAATGAAACCTGGGGCATGTAGGAGAAAGGTCAACAATCAAAACCTAGAGAGTTGACTTATGGCCTATAGTTGTATCACAGCGACGGTAAACCCAACAAAACAAACAAAAATTAATGAAGCAGATATATAACTATATCAAAATATCATACATAGTTATAAAGGTCCATGTTAGTTGCAGGAAACTACTGCTCATGGTATTTGTGTAAGCACACAGTAAATAAGACAAGTAAAATTTTGATGCAAAGCATCAAGTCACCGCAGAACTGTCGGCTAATATTTTGAAGATTGGATTAAAAAAAGGATAATAAAGCTATAACTGTTTTAGCGGTGCATTGCATGCCGTTGAAAGGCTGAAGAACGTTGTATCCATGATGAAAGTCACCCAAAAACCTTCTTACCATCTTAATCTTTTTTTCTTTATTTACAAAACACCCGCTAAGCCTCGTTCTGAAACACACGCGCCAGCATCCTCACGGAAATCTACGACGGCGTATATTTTTCACTCTTTCAAACTATAAATGGAAAAGATTTCTTGTAACCGAAACATTTCGTTAAATTATATCATATATCTCCCAATGAAAGGCCCATAGTTTGACAGTAAAGTAAAAAAAAACACGAAATTTAATGATATTCATATATAGACTGTGTTACTTCCCTCGTCTTACAGACATCAGACAGTCACAGAACTTGCCCTTAGACTGTGTTACTTCCCTTGTCTTACGATTTTTTTTTTCGTCTGCAGTAGTATATTCTAAATATACGCAGCATGACGTAGACACAGGTAAAGACTCAGCCAATCAGTGCTTGCTGGAAATCTCTAGCAGTCGTAAATTCATTTTACGGCTGAATAGGATAGGGATACGTTCTTTATACATTTTTCTTTTTTTCCAAAAAGCTATCTTTTGAAATAATAAAACTCTTATGAAATTTTCAGCTCCGAATTCCTTTATGTAAGCCTTTCATTAACTGCCTTACTTTTCTTTTATTTACAATATAATTTTTTCATTATCACATTTTAATAACTTCTCCTACCAGCTGAAGAATCCTAAATTGTATCAAATATAGTCGCCAGTTTCTACCGGCGACTAATAAACGAAATGATTCCCCATATTGAAAAGTTAAAATGACAAATTGAGTTATCATTTATAATTGTAGGCGTTCTGCTGTCATTATATATGTCGCGATGTATTGAATTCAATAATTTAGAATCAAGTGGGTTTGTTATAAATTACACAATGGTATACTTTTCCGTTCGGATTTCACTTCTAACACATCCTTTACATATGTAATATAATTGTGAAAAATCTCTGTTTCATCGGGCTAATTCAATATTTATTGCTGCAAGTATGTCTCATCTCCCGCAGTTTTAAGGAAATATTACCTCCTCAATTGATATATCAGCCTCCAAGACACCACATATTGAAGCGAAATGTTGGTGGATGTTTAATAGTTAAGACCAATTCTCTGTAAAAACCAAAAAAAGTTGGAAACTCATAGTCACAGATTTCCTTTAAACCGATTTTTTCTTGAAGAGGGTGCAAAATTAAGAAAATCCTGTATTTCATTTTTTCAATATATGTCCCAGTTACCATGGAAACGAGGATGCAAATCCCCAACTTGCTGAATTTTCAAAAAAGTAGGGGTGCATGCCTATTTTGTTATCTGGAAAGTACTAGAAAGTGTCCTTTATTTTCGTACTTGCAAATTTTAAAGGCAAATGAACAAGGTTTCATACCAAACTAATATTTCCAAATATTTATTTGATTCTTGTATGATCTAGACTTTTATCTGCAAGAAAAAATATATTTATGGAGCAAAACATATGTTTATATTGTGCTCTACATCTTGAAAAGTGCACAGGTCTCAGCAGAAAAGTATATTTGTTTGTTTAAAGGGAAGATGTTATTTCAAAAAGAAACATAAATCGTAGTGGGTCATTCAGACACATTCTTGTAGATTTGGGCCAAAGTTTATGATTTGGGGCATTTTTCCTATTTTTATTACCTCCCCTTGATGCTCTTCATTTAGGAAATCACAAAGAGCTTATCTAAGTTTACTTCCTGGATTTTGCTGAATTCAGATTTCTACTCGGATTTTGCAAATTTTTAGTATATAGATACAATGACAGTCAGAGATTTTATGCTAAATGGGCATGGGATGCTTGGATGTGTCCCTTCAAACCAAGTCCACGTTTAAAATTTGCTGAATAGCGACATTGTTTGGGAAAAATACTCTGGCAGAAAAGAGTCTAAACTGTGGATAGACATCAGTCTGACATCTGTGTGTTTATTTCCATAAGTGAAGTTTGTATCAACTGACTGAAGGATCAATGTTAAAGGATAACACTACAATGAAAACAGGTGAGTCTCATAATATTTTATGTTTTAATATGACATGTAAAAATTCCAAGCTATGCAAGATAAGTGCTCAGTTCCTTCAACAGATTCAAAGACCATACAGAGGTTATTTTCTTAATATAGGACAGACATTTCTTATTATTTTACCAAGATAAATATTACAGGCATTTTTCCATCATTTTGGGAATACCATGCACCAACACCAGTGGAACTGGGAAAATGCTCTCAGAAATTGTCTAATGTGGAAATTTCCAAATTACCAAAATCTATGTAAAGATATTTTTTTTGTGTAAATAAGCAACACTATAAATGTTGTTGTAATAACCTAAATATAGATATATACAAATTTCAAAACCATTTTAAAACATCAAACAACCATATAAGGTAACACATTTGGGAATTTCATATTCAGACTTGGGAAGAAACATACTGTTTTCTTTGGGATTACCACCTTTTATTGGAGGTAGATTTATAATGGAAAAAGCCCTGATTTTAGTTGTAAATGACCATTAGCATGCTTTTTATGTTATTTGTAAAAAGCAGATAAAGACATGTTTTCATTTCAAAATGTATATATTTTTGTAAATTTATTTGTTTTGTTTTTCAGCTGTGAGTTGTTTCTTTTGAAAATGACTGCTTGATGATAAAGTTTCAAACAACTATGAAGTGAGTGGATGTTCTAGAGAGGTAATCATAATTTAGTCATTTGCAACAGTGTATGTGTTTGCCAAAGTACCTGCAGAAATATAGACTTACTGAAGTAAAAACTCACTGAATGCTGAAAAATGAAAACATTTAATTGCATCCATTGCTACACATAAGTCAGCATGTTTTAATCTGCACATGCCTGTTTTACAAGTACATATTGAATGTAAATGGTTTGTGTCAAAGTTAATATGTTTTTATATATATTTACACATCAGAGGCCTACATGTATTTAAATAAAGAATAAAGTCCCCCACATGCCCATATTCATACAAGTATGAAATCTTGACCTCTCAATCTATGATACAAGAATAGCTAGTAGGACTTCATATAACTTAAATTGACATACATTTGTATTGTGACTATAAATATTGATAAGTTTTTGAAATTTTAAAATATACCCTTTTTCAGAAAAGGACCCTCTGCACATGTATCAGAAACAGATTTTACTTTTAAAGTGGCCCATATAATGTTGAAAAGGATGAAATCCTGTATCTGTCAAAATGTAACAACAGTAACAACCATTTTAGTTTGATGTGTGTATATTCCAGACTAATTCTTCAAAGAATGAATGATCATCATCATGCTTATATTGGAATAAAAGGAAGGAAGGTATCTACATTTTATTTATAGTTTGTCTTAGTCTCTGATCAGGTCTGATTTCAGACCTTATAAATGCTTTATTGAATGTTATTTTTTGACAGAATATTTATGAACTTTGTTTAGAATTTCATGTATCTTAAATTTAATCAAAGTGTAGCAAAGTCAAAAGTATTTAATGTATTTCATACAATTGTTCCTTTTAAAATCATTTCAAGGAGGGGGAGGTCTATGTGATAAATTATTTTCATTAAAAGAATAAAAGAAAGATGTATATATTATACATTTACTTATACAAAATTTATTAAATGATTGAAATAGTGTATGTAATTTTTATTCATTTACAAATTTGTGAAAGGAAACCCTCCAGCTGGCTTGTAGAAGATCAGTAGTTCTACCCAGTAACATGATGTCACAAATATTTTAACTGGAGAGCCCATCCCCATCCCACCACCACCCATAGTCAAATGAAAGACATTCAGATTGTTATTCTCTCACATCTCTATTTTTCAGTGACAGCTACAGTCAGGGTAAAAGTAAATGCAGTCAGAAGACCTCTGATATCACCTGAAGAGCCAGCCTTCTCAAGATTCTGTATCAAATAAAAATAACAAGGACTGCTAAAAAGACTTTTTATAACTTGCAAATGTGCAGCCTGTGACATAACTGTCTGATCCAGGTAGTTTAGTGTTGACAAGATGACATTTCATCTCTATAGTAGAGGACACAAGTTTGAAATGAAGTATGTCATTGTGAAGGCAAAATGTTTATGAAAATAGTGTGTGTGTGTTTCCCAGAGAGGCTGAAAGTGGGGAATCATCAATTAGTGTTTTTGGAATAAGTTATGGACATCTGAATAATAAAGATCTGTCCCTTTTTTGGATTGCCACAGACCAAAATAATGATTGATGCCTTTAACATAAATAGAAGAACTCACACTGGACACCCTGAAGATGGAATTACAAGAATGTATGTTGTTTGCATTAATGTTTTTTTTTTCAGATTTATGGAAAAACAATTAGAATGTCATTTCTTAAAAATGTTGATAGTTGTTTAACCAAAGGCCCTGTAATTGGAAAATATCTTTATTCTTGACTTTATCATGTTTATATTAAAATAAAAAAAATTTGATACTGTTTGATTACTTTTGCATGTATAACATTAAATTTGTTATATTTAAATTTGATAAAATTTAATGTATTTTGAAAAAGATGCACTTGAACATATCTAAATGGAATAAACACATGACAGTCTTTGAATATCTGTAAAAAAGCACATATTTTGCAGTTCTCATCAGATTTGGTTACCAATTTACAGCATAATTATACATGAAGGCTTATTACTCAAACATATGCAGATCTAATTGTATATTTTCTACCATAGATAATTTTATTTCATATAGATTTTTTAAATCTTTAAAAAATACTGAGAAAATATAGCAAAACAATGGTTGAATTAGTATACTTGATTTTGTAAGACTGTTGAAATATTGCAATTCTTTTTCCCTCTTAAGCCTGTATCATAAAATCATATTTTCTGATGAAATTTATTTTTTTAAGAATGTTGCAATGCAGATTTTAATGAAAATTCATACATTTGTAAAGTTACCTATATTGTGTTAGGTAATAACTTAAGCCCATATATACTAATTGGCCAATGATTAAAGAGAACATCTGAGTTTCTAGCTGACTTTCTGACTAATTTAAGACCTCATTCATGTAACAACATCTATTAATCTTCAGAAATCCAGTAAAATTGTCATCTGTAAAACAGGTTTCATTCTAAGATATACAAGGCATATAACATCCTATTTTACCAGCATGTATTTACTTTAATAAATAAAGTAGATTTAGTTGTGTATTTTGATAAATTTTGGAAAAAGCATTAGGAGATATTTCTGCAACTGCAGTTTGTATTAACTGAGTATTTACTGGCACTGGAATGTGCATGATCAGGGTTTTTCTGAATAAACTTAGTAAAGTCTTAAATCTACATTATCTATAGCTATCCGTAAAAAGTCTAGCCATTGTCTTGATAGTTTGAAAGAATTAAATACATTTGAGCCGCACCATGAGAAAACCAACATATTGGCTTTGTGACCAGCATAGATCCAGAGCAGCCCGCGCAGTCTGGTCAGGATCCATCCTGTTCGCTTTCAAAGCATATTGCAATTAGAGAAACTGTTAGTGAACAGCATGGATCCTGACCAGACTGCACTGATGCACAGGCTGGTATGGATCCATTCTGGTCGCAAACGCACTATGTTGGTTTTCTCATGGCGCGGCTCATTTAAAGTTGTATCTAGCAAAATATTGACTAAACTGTTCTGTAGATAATTTGATTTAATTTGATTGTTAAAGGAAGAATGTGCATCATGATTGTTATTACATGAACATACTGTATTATTTTTAAATATCATGATATTTTTCAGTCTTGGATTACACTGTTATTTGTTCATAATTTTGAAATGTATTTAAAATGTAAATATTAAATCAAATGGCGAAGTAGACATGATTTTGCTTTTACTACTATTTGTTTCCATGGCAACAAAATGATTTCCAAAGGTGAAAGGACACTGTCTTTACACAAACACACATAGATATTTTTATGCCGATTCTTCTCCTTAAATTCCTCGATTTCTCCCTAAATTCTGTGGAGGACTTCTCCTCAAATTTTGACCTAGGATGATCCCTGTTTTTTAATGCAAAATGAATGTTGTAACCATGGCAACTTGAAAAAAAAATTGGACAGTCATGATTAGTAACCATACAATACCTTAAAGGCCAGTGTCAGTTGGTTATGAGTATTTCCAACTGTTTTGAAACTCAAAATTAGTTTACCCAAAAGAAAGAAAAGTGCATACAAGGTTGTTGAGAACTGACCTTGTGACAATGCTTTAAGTTTCATAGATCATGATTATGGTTGTATCCTTCTTAATTCTGCCCAGAATGTGCTTCAGGTGCGTTAGATGCATTGACAGTTTGCAGATGAACTTTTCTTGTTTCATAGAATACAAAATTGATACAGAAAGCGCTTTAAAAAGGTCTGAATTATAATTTTCTTGTACGTTGCCATGGTAACGGAACATTCTCCTTAATTTCTAGACAAAGTGTTGGACAGTATAACTTTGTAAAATTATTTTACATGAAATACTTATGTTTTGCAACAATTCTGTATCTGGCAATGTAATATTATTTCAGGTTATTCTGTAATTTAGGCATAAATGAGTTTGCTGAAAACTCATTTTTTGTCAATTTTCAAATTTCTGTAAAAAGCTCAAATATGAATGACCCACTAAAATTCCTCCTTAAATTGAAATGGGTATCATAGCTCTGCTGAATCCATACAAGTATTATATTCAGATGCGTGCACTTTATTTTCTATTAGAAGTTGAAAAATATACATGCAGACCAATTTTTAAAGATAATGTAAAATCTTAAAAGGGGGTATTTATAAAATTGTTGCTTCTAAAACTGTGAATATGTTGGAAGACAATATTTGTTTTCAATAATTACTTCAGGTATGTATTTCAGGCAAATATGAAAATTAGTGCTCTATTGCAGACATAGAGACCACTATGTGTAAAGAAAATTGTAACATTTTAGTAAAATTTGACTCTCAGAAATTGCCATTTTTCGCAAAAAGTATAATGTTCCCGTTTCCATGGTAACCAGAGCTGATTCATATCTTTTCCCCCTTGATTCTTCATATATGGCTTGAATACTAAAAAGGGTGCAAATATGAAGTAATTCTGAGACTATGAGTTTCCGACCCCTTCTTTAATTTTTTGGTTCTTACAGAGAATTGGTCTTAATAAAACATGATATTCCTAAACATTCTGGAAACATCTTCATAGTTGTAAGAAATACAGATGTAGAAAATGTATTTTAAGAGGAAATATGTTATAGCATCACACCTAGCGTTCTACCCACAGAATACGACGGTTTAATTTAAATATTTCCGAAGATCTCGTATCAATATTAAGTAATATAACTTCGAACGTAACTACATAGTTATTATATAAAGTAAAGAAAGTTTAACAGTATGCTGTGTTGTAATTTCTAGTCGTTTGGGATCTTGGAATACATTCACATTTACTATGAAAAAAAGTTCCGCGTAAGCCGGTGCTAGGGGCGGTAGGGGTTTCATTACCTCTCATGAACAGACTCAAGCAAACCGAGTTAGCTTTTATTCGAAAGGATCTCTTCACAGATTTTGTCATTTACTACTAGTATATTTTTCTGCTAGCACTCTTTCGTCACTTGCTTTAATTTCTAAACTACTTTCTCCGCTAATATTTTCTACAAGACCTTGATAAAATAATCATAGATCTAGTTGATATTTAGACTGGAAATATGCAACCATTCATACATGTATAATTTCATACACTTAATCTCATTGCAGAGACTTGTACGTGAACGTGTTTCATTCGTTTATTTGGTTATTTGCTTTGATCCTTAATGAGGTATGTTCAAACATGTATCCGAAATAGCTGGTTTTTATTACTTTTTAACTTTGATATGTTTACCTTACTAACCTTATTAATGTTTGTGTCCATATTGCTTAGGCCGAGTTCAGGTACCATCTATCAGGTTTGCTTATGCACATGTGTAACTTGTCGCTGAAACGGTTTCTACAAACAATGATATCAAAAACTGGCAATCTATCGTCCACTGGTTGTTTTATTTTGTTCATTTTACATGAATTTCATTTTCTTATTGTGATTAGCAGATTGTTTTCGTCCGCGTAGATAGAATGAATTGTCATTTGCATAAGTGCATTCTTGTCAATTAAGGGACCTCCGTGGCTGAGTGGTTAAGGTCACTGGCTTCGAATCATTTGGCCAGATGTTGATCTGAAACCTAACTTAGGTGTAGAATTCTGTAATATGATGAATCAGCTAGTTTAAAGAATGATAGTGGTTGTCCACAGGTACCCTCTCGTGTCAGAAAGCTTAGAAGGAGTCGCGATATGACCTAGCATTATGTCCATTTGACGTTCAACAAAACATATTCAAATTAAATCTTATCAGATTTAGCGACAACCTTACAAGTTTTTACAATATCCGCCATGCTAGATCAAGAGCAGTTCATGCAAAAGTTTGTTTGAACTATAGAAAGATAAGAATATCGTCATGATTCTACCATAATACTTTTTGGGGTGTATGATCCAACTATTAAAACTTTAGTATGTGCCCGAACTTGGCCTTGGACTATTTAAATGGTGCCAACTGAATAAACCGTATGAAAAAGTACGTTAAATTTGAGCAAGAGTAAAACTGACTTGGCAGCAATACATGTTAGCAGAAAATTACTCCAATGGAAACAACCTTCATATATTGCGTGTACATTTACCTCTTGAATAGCAACCTCTTTAAAACAAACACATGTCGGCATTTCTTGAAAGGGGTGCAATAAGATTCATTCTTCATTTACAGAGCACAACTTTACCTTAAATTGTCAAAGTGCTGTTAATTTATTCGATTTTAAATACATTGTACATGGTTTTTAAATATCACTTCCTCGTACATGATTTGTTAAGACGTATATATCAACAGCATGTAAATACCGTTTTTAAGGAAGACTTGTCAATAACAGCTTTTCATATGTATTAATACAAAGATAATACACGCTTTTCGTGTATTAACATTTGCAGAAGTCTGCAGGGATTGTTGGTGAACGAGACCGTATTAACAAGAAGACAAAATGTATTGATTTCATAGGTGGTGACTTTGATTTCGGTACCATTTTTAAATACATATATAAGTATAAACAATATTGGGACCTTTTTAAAATCCATGAATCGCCCTAGCGATTCCTTAAATGATTTGAAAGAAGTCCCAATTGGGTTTATACCAGTTTAAACGCACGAAAAGCACTCACTTCTTATATTTACTTTTTTACGGTAAAATATTTTGTTTGCTTTCCAAGGGTCTCATGTAATCAAAATAATTATCAGGATATCGATCTTTTCGATATGTAAATAGATCAGCCCCCACGCCCGAAAACAAAAAACAGAAAAACGTCCACCTTTTATTGTCATTTGCCTTAAAAATCATACAGTCGTGTCGATCGATTCAATTTTGATCTTAACCTTCAGACAAATTAGTTAAAGCTACAACCAAATATTATTTTATAAATGTTGGTGGAATGTTTCGAACGACGCCATTTTGTTCTTGTCCTTTGTGAATAACGTCAGATAAAGCGGACGGGACCGTCATTGATATCATTACGCCACTTTTTCTTTAATTTAAAATGTATAGTGAATATAAATATTTAAAGATAATAGATTCAACTTTAGGCTATTCCTCCGAAGCTAAAATGTCATCATTTGACCAATACTTACGTTTGTATGACGTTGATCCTATGTACGAAAATAGTATAAACTACATCATTTCTGGTATAAGGTTTACATTACTAAAACAAAGGCACATCATCGTATGTAAAGTGTGCGTACGCCATTGTATCAAGTGAAACGTCGGCAATGACATCTAGCTATGAGAGCTATCTATATTATGTAGGTCCTATATTTATGATTTATATTTTCTCCGTGCAGCTTTCATCGTATAGAAAGGGTGTCTACGGCATTCTACTTAAGAGAAACCTCGGTATATTACAAACCATTCATATCTAGCTTTCAGAGCTTTCTATATTGTATGTGAAAATAGCATAATTTTGATTCTCTTTGGACAGTGCCGCTTTACATTTCCACGTCATCGCATAGTCATTGTACTCAAGAGAAACGTCGGCATTTTACACACTTGCTTTCAGCATACAGTTAAATTCTACCATTAAATTTAACATGCAATTTTCATTAATAAACATTTAGTAGCAATACTAACTTTTTATTTGGCATTTCAATAATCTAATCGCAATCTATAATATAAGTAAAGTATGCACTCGGTAAATTTTCTCGCCGCGGGATGATGAATGTATCTATTTCTTGACTTTACTTCCTTCCGTATAATTAAGTTTGTACTTGAATGTTATTTTGTGTTTACAAGTTGTATAATTAGCAGACGATTCTGTTATGTTGATATATCATGTATTACCTTGAAGGTTTGCTGTCGGCAGCACTAACATGCTATCGATACATCATGTCTGACAGAAGTGTTCTTCTTCCTTTACTGGTAACACCTACGTCCTCCACAGGACTAATTACCTTCCAGCTGGCAATTAATGTTTACAGGGCAAACACATTAATAGACACAAAACAACATTTACATGTCATACCATCCTGTCTTCCCACAAACATTAAACAAATATATATCGACTTATTCTAAAATTCAATTAACATACATTTGTAAATAACAGAACCTCTTTATTAAGTTTAATCTTCTCTTGAATAAAATAGAGTGGGCGCAGTGGTCCAGTGGTAACACTGTTTGACTACAAAACCAGGGGTCGTGAGCCCGAGCCTGAGCCCCAGCTCCTCCAACTAAAACTTACTAACATTGGGATAAGAGTCCCGTGCATTTGTGCTTTACACCTGGCACGTTAAAGAAGCATCTGGCATTGGGGTGTCTTCTGTATCTTGCACTATCCTCCTGCTAGCACTACTTACAGTCTTCTGAAGGAGTCGCCCATATGGGTAACCGGTGGAGACTGTAAATAAACTTACATACACACGAATGAATAAAATAATGATTTGTTTCCCGTATGACATTTCTTTAACGGTAAGTAATTATTGTGTAATTGTTGTTAGTATGTTTACGCTACAAACTTAGCATTTAGAGGAATTATATACAGCTAAATACACGGTCACCGCGGCCCAGTGGTTAAGGCGTCCGCCTCGGGATCAGGAGTTCGAAGGTTCGAGTCCCATGGGGAGCGTTCGTCCGGGGGATGTTTGTACCGAAAACCGAATTATAGAGCAGACATGTTTTGGATGCTGACCGCCCGTCCGCTGCCATTCATAATCTTCTCCATTTTGTTTCTTAACCGTTAAACAAAAAATGCTGAGGTAGCTATTCAGATAGTCAGGGCTGATACCAATTTCTAGGTTTCGTCCGGAACGGCTTCTTTTAGCGACTTTTCAAATATTCCAACACCTGATGATCCTTTTTACTGTATTTCTAAGTTTTTGATTATTAACGAACGTTTTAATATCTAAATCAGATATCATTGTTATCCCTTGAATCGTTTTTTTGTGTGTTGTAAACAAACAAAAAAAACCTCAAATTAAATCCAGATTTCAAGACGCATAATCAAACTCTGTACACAGAGCGCCTACTTCATCCGATTTACATTCGAAACATTTTCACGCGTTTCGGGCTTTATCGTATGTTTAACATGGGACTGTTGAACCGTCCAAATACAGAAAATACTGGATTTGTTTGTACGCACGTGCATCCAAATACCGTAATATATTGTACGGTCACGTGTTGCAAATGAACGTTCGCGATTGGATAGATAAAATAGATATAGAATAATACTATTTATACACTCGGGCGGTTATACGTATAACCACCCATCGTGTACAAATAGTGATAAAGAATTGTTTTGCTATAAATTATTTCTTAATTGTGCTGTCTGACAGTTTGGCATTATACAGAGTCATACAGAGTGTCATTATCACGTTTATGATCATTATAGGTTATTAACTTTGTATGTGGATATATGCTCGAGTTCTGCAGCGGTAATATTGCGCGACTTTAGGAGCGCAATATTGTCCGCGAAAGAACGAGTGCATAATCCACATACAAAGTTGATAACCTTTTTATTACATATCCACTATCAAATGATTAATTTATATCTAAATTATCGTTCTGTCACGAAAGACAGGAAAAAATACGGAAAAAAAATTCTCCAACAACGCAATAAACAAATCAAACTGACGCGCATTAATATTTTCCGCGAAAATGACGTCAACTTGTTGTCGCAACGTGCGCGTGGATGCCATGGACGTCACGCGATTCTTTCCATTACAACGTTAAGAAAACATTCCACGTCCTATATTAGTCCAACTCATGACGTAATTATAACTTTCATTTCATTTCAGTCTGATAAATTACGTGGCAGTATCCAATAGGTCAGATTAATCAAAGTGTAAAAGTAAACAAAATGTTGCATAAATTACAAATTAAACAAACACACAATAGCAACAAAAATCTAAAGAAACGAGATCCGCAATGGACGGACCGTCAGGGGAGGTAACTAGAGTCACGGATTGGGACTAGTCCGATAAGAAAGCGTTCAACGTCATGATATGGAAAAATATTGCACGATCGAGGTCCATTGAAACCCAATGGAAAATAATTTTAGGTATGTAATAATCATTTTTATTTTCTCTCATGTATGATTTACAATCGTGCATTGTATACTGACTATACTGACAGAATTTTATATAAAACCTAAATGTTTGGAGCAACATTAACGAGTTTTTACATTGTTCACATTGTTTTATCGTGTTTTTTTTTTTTTTTTTTTGTTGTTGTTGTTGTTTTTTGTTTTCTTGTGTTTTTTTTTTGTTTTTTTTTTGGTAATCGCTCTAATATCCATGCGATGATTATATTTATTGAAATGTTTTTTATTTAATTTTCATTTTTTTTCATTTTTAAAACCTCTTGTAAAATTCCTGCCCTTTCGGACAATTGGTATGAAAATGCACGAAAAAAACGATCATAATTACGGATAAATTGAATGGGCGGATTAAAAGAAGTAAGGTTCATTCTAATGTTTGAAATCTCAAGGAATTTTAATCGAACTTCAACTTCATACGTTAACTTCGCAAGAGACGTTGAAGGGGAAGGCGAAGGTTGAAATCTCAAACTCTCTATTATCAGACAACAAACCAACACGAGTGCGTACAATTTCAAGGTCATAATGTGTGCAAATATAAATTTGATCTAATTGTCATGGAAAATAAAAAGGAGGATTTATTGTCGGTTATTTCAGAAAGAAATCGATTGACTGAGAACACGAAATGAATTTATAATCCCATTGTCAGATAAGCAGGTTTTGTAATGGCCGATATTGTTATTTGCTAATATAATCATAACCACTTTGGTTATATTAATTGCATGCACTTTCTCTTATCTGTACAAGTGAGTGAAAACCGAAGAATATTGCAAAATCATTTCACACATCAAAACTAAAATAATATTGTAATGTACAATATAATACAATCACAAAATTTCGTAGGTTTATTTGGAAAGTGTCTTTGAAATTTTTTGAAATATTTCCTATTATCAAATGCTGTTCTGCGTACGAAGAAGAAGAAGAATCAAATGCTGTTAAAAAGTAGCGAGTACATGCTTTATGAACATTCTCTCTTACAACTGAAAATGAAACACATAGGATATTAATTTCATAATCTCTGAGCTGATATTCTAGAAACAATTGTTTGTTACGTTGACGTATGTTTGCCTGATATCGGGACTAACAGAACGTTTGTAAGAAACTATTTTCAAAGGTTTGTATTTATATAGGACACGATTATCTGCTTTTTGAACTTATTAGTTAGTTTGCCTGAATTTCGTTGAAAATAACGTCACAACGACACTCGACACAATTATGTCATATGGCGATTTTCCAACTTTTGATGGTGAAGGAAGACCCCATGTGTCTCTCTGTGCACTATTTTATCACGGGCGAGCACTTGGGTAGAAACAACGACCTCTGGTAAGCTAGCTGGATGGCTTTAAACGCGTGGAACGAGGATCAAACCCACATTGCTGAAGAGCAAGTGACTTTAAGTCAGCGGCCTTAACCACTTGGCCAAGAAGGTGCTTTAGTTTTCTTGCGTTTTATATATGTACTATATGAAGAAGTAAACCGGTCTTTGCAGAGTTTAAAGATGAAGTTATTGCCCGTTTATAATATAAGTGATGATTTCGTAAGGATTTTAGTAATTTCCTGTGCGGGAGAACATTAAATCGCTGTTATCTGCGTCAATGTTATTTGGGAAACGATAAATAGTTTCCGACATATCCGTACTCTTTCATTTATATGCAGGTATAGCGTGCCGCGTAGACGTTTTAGTAACATTTGATTTTAAACTCTCAGGAAAATTGTAACGCAATTGATTATCCACAGATGTCATCATGCTATGTCGCTTTGTCCAGTGGATCTTACTTTAATTATATATGCGTTTACAGACCAATATGATTTCGAACAGTGACGTATATAGAATCTGGCGGAAATTAGAGAGCAATTCATTTTAAGTATTGATGCCAGTCTAAAAATAAAACTAAGTTAGAAAGCTCATGTTGTAAATCTACAAGAATCTTTCTTTTTGGTTGTAACTGCAGAGGCAAATACCTGGTACTAGGGTTATTGCTTATTCGGATATTATGACCAGCAACTTCTTCCCGCGACACATTGTTTTTGGCTTGGAGCTACGGCTCTAACTCATATATTGATTTCGGATTTTTTGTACTTCCCCGAATGCAAACAAAGAGAAAAATATTAGGACATCATCGTTTTGTCAATGCTACCTGTTTCTGTCCAATGAGGTGTTCGCTTTCAACTAGGCATTTTATGAGGAAATCCGTATCATGCGGCCATGCGGCAAAGTTGCGGCAGATCTACGTCTCTGTGGCGCATTTTAATAAGACTTATTTGGTATTTTTGATGAGATACCACCTATGGTTTTATACTTCTTGACAAGACAACACTAAACTGTTTGATATCCTTAAGATGACAGCACTACGTGTTACTGTTTCTTGTATCATTGTTACAGATTACATGAATATTTTTGGTTTTTACTGTACAATACTAAATATAGAAAACACAATAAAAAGGTTTAGGCTTATCATGTTTGTTTGTTTCAATTTTAGTAAAGTGATTGCATAATTATATTGTAGTATCTTTCTATCCGTTCTTTAATGACACACTTGTTTGGGTTTATTATGATGATGAGTAATTACTTTGATATAATGTACATAAATATAAGTCCCAGTGATATTTGTGGACAGTTATATCATATCTTGTAAAAAAATTATATGTACTAAAACTTCATTGACAGTAACGATACTGTACTTATTTTAATATTAGAAAGAATCAATGACAATTTGTACTGATTATACTGAACATACAAGAAAATTTATGTATTTTGCCAAATGGGCATCGCGGAGAAAACTTTGCCGCAAATTGCTATGCCGTTATGTTGTAGCCGATCCCATAAGTGTGTAAAAGTGGCAGTGTTGATTAACAAAAAGGTTTTAACACAGCTTGAGCAAAAAGGTAAATAAATGTATTTTCGGGATTTTCAGTTGCATTCGTTGTACTATATTTTATCAACTAACTTGCCAAGTTATTTCTTTTCATTTTTTTTTAGAAGGAATTTTTATTCTTCCATAAAGTATCATACAAAAAATAGAAGAAAGCACTCCTTGTTTTTCAAAAAGCTTACTGTAAAGAAGCGCGGGAGATGTAAGTCCTTAACATATATGATATCGTGACATTTCAAACTTGCATATTAACATAATATCATATCAGCTTAGAGCTATAATCTGTAATCCTTATTAGGAACAAAGTACATTTATCAAGGTATATTATTTTTTATCCTATTTTACGTAAGAATATTAATTAATGATTACTAACTTTGACTGACGTTTGTTACGGCTTCTTTTACAGCAAGGAAGTCATGTTTGATTATAAAGTCAAATCCTATTCTGTAGACTAAGTCCAGAAAACGTATTTTAATCTTTTGACAAAACCATTTCCACTCAAGTTTATTTTGTATAATGTCATAGAAGTATCAGAATAGTTTGACATTCAGGTAACCTTTTACAAGATATCAAATTGTAGTGTAATGCCTCATATAAATATGACAAATTTAGCAGATATTGCAATACAAAAACTGTTACTGGAAAGATAGAAACGGATCATTGGCTAATGTCTTTTACTTTTACTTTACCGAAATCTGAAATTTCTTTTGACATTCATATAACTTTACCTTCCGATTCTCTCTTCTTTATTTCAAAGGTCATACGACTATACAATTTGATGTAAAGTTACTTTCATATTTTCTTCTAATAAACTTAGCTGTTTCGTTAAAGTCTCATTCACGACCATGTACATTAATTAAATCTACGCTATATGAAAACTACAAGTATAATCCACAACTTCAATCAGTAAACGTCGAAAATATCATTTTATTTAAACAAGTTAGATATTCATTATCACAGCTAAGTTACTGTTAACTATAAATAAAATCAGTCGTGTAAACTTTTGTGCTAATAACTAGTTATAGGTATGGCATTTCATTAGCTGAATTTAAATACGGCTGCTGTACATTTGTTGCAAGATATTTCATACGTAATATCATATGGTTAAAACATTTAAATTATTCGGAACTTTCCACATGTATCGTTAAGAATAACTTTATTTTGTTACGATTAACAGAAAGGTTTTGCCTTTAGTAATTAGTGAACTTCCATTTAACGCACAAAAATGTTTTTACCGTTTTGGATTAATGCTGCTTCAAGGTTACATGGGAAGGAAGGTCTTTAAAATGTTGGTAACGTTATTGCCATTTTATTATAGGTATTAATTCTGTAGTTGTCACTCATGGATTTTTCTGTGTTTTCTGAACGGTAATAAAACTCTACAATGTCACGCCATTGCTGATGCTCTGTAAGCATTAGAGTAATCGTTAAGCATATGAGGCCAAGTCCAGTATAAGACTAGAGCGGTCCGTTATTTATTTTGTATAAAGATGCAAGTATTCGAGATATTATTGTGATGTAATATCGGATACTGTTATACAAAGTTTTACAATAAAATATCTATTACTGCGCTGTATATAGTTACTTTCTGCTCATTGAAGTTAACTTCATTGAACATGTTGAAGTTAATTTGTTCCTATTCCCGCAATTTCGAAACCTGCCTAAGTAACGTATTGACTGAATTTAAGTTGAATGGGTTGGCAAGTCGGTATAATTGACAGACAGAGTTGACAGGGTTGGCAAGTGTCACCAACGAGACCCAGTCGACTTTTCGTGCCTGTCAACCTGTCGCAATGTCGTGTACATTTAAGTCTATATGAAATCAATAAAGTATGTTTTCATGGGAAAATTGAAATTATGTTATTGTTCTGCTTTTGTTAATCTTGATATAGTGTTGTCTCTGACGTATGCTTCAATTCAGAACATGTTTTATATTCATATAAGGCAGTTCAAGTATTCGATATATTATTGTGATGTAATATCTGATACTGTTATACAAAGTTGTACAATTCAATATCGATTACTGCTGTTTATTATTTAACTTTACAAAATTACACACTGTATTAGATCAGTTGCGCACATTATATGAAACAGGTAGAGCTAATACAAAACATAACGGAGCCAATATGAGAAAAGCAGGGCTAATACAGATTTCAAGCATTTTGATTGGTTCAAAAGAGAAAGCCAATATGGAGACGTCACATCCGTAAGATTTTTATTGACGCCATTTTGTTTTACATAAAATTTATACGTTACAATAGTTTTCAAATTTTGACAAAAATATTATCTAACATGTTCATGTTATAACAAAGTAAGACTGGGCGGACTTACGATGTCGATGTACGTCTTTGCAGATTACAACGATACTTTCGGTTTATTCGTTATTGAGTACAAACAAGTTCCTGCCAGAAGTTCTGACAATTTTCAAGGAAAATATAGAGAAATTCTGATTAATTTAAGGATGAGACTTATCTTAAACTGACATTTAGATAGTGTGGATTTTTTTTGTGCAATGATAATAGCGATTCACATGCTTGGAAATGGATGAATAAATGGTTGCAAACACGAACGTCAGTCGTAAATTGCTAACAAATTAACAATTTCGGATAAGAATAGAACGAGGCATGAAATTGTATAATAATCATGTTTTTGGTTGGTTGTATTATCTTGATCAACACATATGTGTACAATATTGTGACTCTATACCAGCAGCCTACAAAGAAATGACTTTAAAGCGGTTTCTATCACAACTCGAATTTTGTGAATACTTACTTTTAGTCACTAGAGAAAATAAATGCGGTAAGTTCCAGTTATTGCTGATTATGTTGAGACATCACAATATCTCTCAAAATTATTCACACATACCTATGTACAGCCCATTCTGTTTTACTTGTTAAAGGCACTCGTTACAGTTTTTCCGGACGGGTCGATATTTACCACAACACCGTGCCAATTTGTAATCGATGTAGCTCACTGTAGTGTTGGTGCTGTCTTCTGCGCATGCCCGGAAGTGATTATCTAATGTCGCGTACGGCAAAAATTCGCAAATTATTGTATGTTCGCATGCATTTAATGTACAAAATGTATAATATACTGACTAAAGGTTATGGTAAGTATCACCATGGTTACAAAATGTATACATTTAAAGTACTTTTAGTTCAAATTGCTTCAGTCCGACATATACTGGAGTCTGTTATTTATACCAGCGCTCCAACTCTACATTGAGTCGCAGCTGTTTCTAATCCCGTACCGTACATTCGTAAACTATAGGTTTTGTTTAAAAAAAGGCGAAAACTTTCATCGTTCTATGCCATCAAAATGCTTCAGAAACACCTTAAAATCCGTCTATTAAGAAATCTGCGGTTTGATAATTATATATATATATTTCTAAGTCATTTGCTCAAACACTGAAAGAGTATTTCGTACCAACCTGCGTTGTATAAATGCCCGCCACACCCCACCTCGTTGTAATTTGATTTAAGCGAAATCTAATATGGTGGCCTATCAATTTTCTTTTTGTTTTAGATTAGGTAGACATAACCAAAGGTATGCACAGAGTTTGATCAAATTCTATTATGTGAAACCCGACAAAATAGCAGAAGTACCAACATAAAACTGACAAAAATTTGCAAAAATAGCCCTTAGGTCTGCTGAACAAGTATTCCTTCTTTTCAAAATCATGTTCTTTTGATTTCTCTGAGCATGTTTCAAAGAGATATATTGTTTTCCGTTATAAAAATGCTTAGACAATCAAATTTATGCTGATTATTGTACTTTACTGAAATTTATTTTAGGATTACAGAAATTTTGAAAAATGTTTAAAATAGCACCATATCTAGGGGCAAATTAAATTGAAACAAAGCTGGTGACCTAGTATTTTTATTTCATTTTTCAATACATTATAACATGATCTTTTAATACAAAACATTTCATCAAAATCTATTAATGAGCTGAAAAAAATTACGAAGTCCTTAAAATGGTAATGCTTAAAACAAAAATTTTCTTCAGTATGCATAACTGATGTAAGGTAACTCAAAGAGTTACCGCCATTATTCGACAGTTGAATAATAAAATCATCATTAATCAAGCGATTTCATATTGGCCTAATTACTTGTCCTTTGGCCTTGGGCCAAAACGGCAACTCTTGGACAAATACAAGGCCAATATGAAATCGCTTGATTAATAACATTTTTATATGTCTCTGCTCCAAATAGTTGATTAATCGTTGATGCTAATTTTTCAACAATTTCATAATGTTAATCTTGTACGTGTATCATTGCGAGTTCGTCAATTATCTGGTCAACATTACATAGTCTATGAATCAAAAAGTATGCGATAGAATGGCTGTATTTTATACCTACAATGCATATTTTCATGTCATCGATTCGGCGGTTCGATGTCTGGTTCTGTCGGTCAACATACTTGTGTATGCGATAGAGGCTGTATTTTTCAACTAATCTTCAGGAATTTTGGTCAGAATGATTACCCTGATGAAATCTAAGCCGAGTTCGAAAATGGATCATCTGGAGTCAAAAACTAGGTCACTAGGTCAAATCAAGGAAAAACCTTGTGTATGCGATAGATGCTGTATTTTTTAATTGATCTTCATGAAATTTTGTCAGAATGATTACCTTGATGAAATCTAGGCCGAGTTCGAAAATGGGTTATCTGGAGTTAAATAGTAAGTCACCAGGTCAAATCAAAGAAAAACCTTGTGTATGCGACAGAGGCTGTATTTTTCAACTGATCTTCATAAATTTTGGTCAGAATGATTGCCTTAATAAAATCTAGGTCAAGTTTGAATATGGGTCATCGGGGATCAAAAACTAGGTCACTAGGTCAAATCAAATAAAAACCTTGTGTATGCAATAGGGGCTGCATTTTACACCGGATCTTCATTAAATGTTATCAGAATGTTTGTCTATATGAAATCTAGATGGAGTTTGAATATGGGTCATCTGGGTAAAATACTAGGTCACCCGGTCAAATTAAAGAAAAAACCTTGTGTATGCAATAGGGGCTGCATTTTACACTGGATTCTCATCAAAATTTAGTCAGAATGATTGCCTTGACGAAATCTAGGTCAACTTAGAATATGGGTCATCTATGTCAAAAACTAGGTCACTAGGTCAAATCAAAGAAAAACCTTTGTATATATAATAAGGACTGTATTTTTCAATTGATCTTCATGAAATTTGGTCAGAATGCTAGCCTTGATGAAATAAAAGTCAAGTTTGAATATGGGTCATCTGGGGTCAAAAACTAGGATACATCAAGGAAAAACGTTCTGTATGCGATAGAGGCTGTATTTTTTAATTGAGGTTGAAATTTAGTCAGAATGATTGCCTTGATCAAATCTAGGTCAAATTCGAATGTAGATCATCTTAGCTCAAAAACTAGGTCACTAGGTCAAATTGAAGAAAATGCTTGTTTACACTTAAGAGACCACATTTTTGATCCAATCTTAATGACAATTGGTCAGAATATTTGTTTCCATGAAATCACTATGTCAAACATGTTTACACTGTTATGGTGTGTTTATCAGGTGAGCGACCTAGGGCCATCTTGGCCCTCTTGTTTTGTTTTTTGTTAATCGTAATTTATTGTTGTCTCGGACGCATGCATCAGATCAGAACATGTTTCATATTCATATAAGGAAGTTCATCAAATTTACTGATATTTTGAGGGAGCGAGGTTCGAAACCACATCGGTGAGGGACTAGTGATTTGACGTCAGCGACCCACTAGGCCACGGATGCCCCGACTCGAATAGTTACTTTCTAAATATTTACATTTTCTAAACTGTGTCTATAATAAAATACTTTTCAAATAACTCCAGTTCAATCAACATATTTCTTATAAGAAACTACATTAAATTTTATTAACCAGTGTTAATAAATGATTATTTCACAACATCTGTAAAAATAAAAAAAGGATTTAATTTCAATTTTGATAACATTTTATTTTGAAATTTGTGGGAAAATATGAGAAAAAAGAACATGTATGAAATAATCATATCAAAGGGAAGTAATTCTTAAGAAAATACCCCAACTATATTTAATTGGGTTCATATGAGACATGAGCTTATTATAAAATATTTTGCAGACTGGACAGGAAAATACTAATCTTGACCTTTGCACTAGGGATCTGAGTATTGTCTCATTATGGCGAACAGAGTTATGGACCAGAAAGGAAAGAAAACTCCTATTGACCTTTGATTTCTGACAGTGACCTTGACATTTGAGCTAGGGAAAAGTGTTGCGTAAGACATGTTGATTCATTATGGAAAACATACTTTCTAAATATTTACATTTTCTAAACTGTGTCTATAATAAAATACTTTTCAAATAACTCCAGTTCAATCAACATATTTCTTATAAGAAACTACATTAAATTTTATTAACCACTCTTTCATAAACCGTTTAGAGCTTTTCTGGATGCATATTGAACTTGAATGTGTCCTTAAACGTTCTTTATCAAAAAAGACAAATACTGATTTTATTAATCTTTAAAGATATAAACTATACATTATGTATCAATTTACAATGTACGAAATACATCTTTATTTATACAGTAGTCTTTATGACAGGCATACAACTGTCTGCAGTAATAATTGAAACGTTTGTTAGGGCAAGGCTGAGAAATATTCAGAATCAAACAAGTATTATATAAATCTTTATTTTGCATAGTTCCTTGTCAACTTGAATTCGCTGTGCTTTCGATGACTAGCCAAACTAATAGAAAACCTTTCACGCAGAGGAAATGCATAAAGATTCAGTTTTACGGAAGTGGTACTTTTCCGTTGATAACTACGTCATCAGAATATAAAAGATATCCATTCAAGTACACATTGGTGACTTAGGCATCAATACAAGTAAAAAAAAATCTAAAACTCAAATAAACGTAATCTCGGAATTATAATTGACTTCAATCAATGGATAGCAATTAGATTTTCTGTATATTTAAACAGGACTTCATCGGTCAAATTATGAACAGTAAGATACAGAAATTGTATCTAAATGACATGTGTTTTCTAGAGCATTATCGGTAAGATTGAATTTTTAAATGATTCACGATATGTATATTATTGCTTTTACCTGTATAAATCAAAATTTGTATAGCAAATGAGTTATTTAGTGATACATAAATCAGATCTCAAATGTCAGAGACTAAGGAAACTAATCAACGCTCCAAAAGACATCAAATTATTTCATCAAATTAATGTAGAAATTACAGTTCATTCCCCTTCTGAATGCCCTAGGCACGTTCCAGCTATGGGACAATATAATTATACTTCAGTACAATAAAAGGAGAATAATTTCTTAAACAAGCCAGTCACAGATCTGATGAAATACATAAATATTCAAGTACAGCAGTGAAAAAAGTACAGAAACTTTAGGAATGTTTGTTCCAAATAGCATACCTTTGACCTACAGAAATGTTACGGAATATTATATGTTATAATTTGACAAAATGGTGATGAATGTAATCGTGTAATTATAAGAGCCGCGCCATGAGAAAACCAACATAGTGGGTTTGCGACCAGCATGGATCCAGACCAGCCTGCGCATCCGCGCAGTCTGGTCAGGCTCCATGCTGTTCGCTAACAGTTTCTCCAATTCCAATAGGCTTTAAAAGCGAACAGCATGGAGCCTGACCAGACTGCGCGGATGCGCAGGCTGGTCTGGATCCATGCTGGTCGCAAACCCACTATGTTGGTTTTCTTATGGCGCGGCTCATAAATATATCGCGAATTTTCTATATTACGTTGCTTTGTTGGATTTTTGTATGTTATGGCATTCACAGATTGAAGTAATTTTTTATTTTATCAAGGCTATCGATTCATCTTGCCTGATAATATTGTTTTTCCTTTGTTTATTTCCTTTGTAGACCGTAGTACGGTGCCCCTAAAGTAACATGTTACACACTTTTTTTCCATTTAGGTAATGTGAGACTTTTTTTATTTCGTTTAAACGAAATCATTTCGTTAAAACGAAATAACGAAATAACTGTAATATGTCACTTTATGGGCTACCTTTGTTACTTATATAACATTGTTATTTAGTGCAATTGGTTTTTGCTGTGTTTGTGTTCAAGCTAAAACATAACAGTAAGATTCCATATAAAATCTTAATTTAAGTTGCAAAAACATTCTACTATATTAGGTTATATTCATTTTGAATAGTAAAAGTTTATTATCATGCAGTGCCCGCTTTATTTCGGGGCTCCATGAAATAAACTGTTTGTTCTTGTTTCATCAATCTAAAAATATTGTAGGATCTCAATACCATTCACAGTAGAAAGTAAAATCAGAACCTACAACTTGCAATGAACAATACCAATGCTAAACAAAACCCTTCAGCTGTGCACGCATGAATATGTAAAACAGATGCAAAGACAAAGTAAAAACTTTCAGACAACAAGGACAAACCAAATGAATGGAGTAAAACAAAGAAGCATCGCCTTTGAACAGTCAATGGCAAAAACTATGCAGAATCCGCAGTGGTTTCGAGTTTCATTAGGGTATACAATCTCTATTTTTGAGAGTTCAAATTTCATGTACATAGTCCTTTCATCAAATTTATATGATTCAGGTAGATCAACAGTTGTTATTTGTCCCTTTAATGGAACTATATTAGTCTTTTAAAATCCGTCAATTTCATTTAATTTTAACAGAGTTGCAGAATGCCTGTAGAAAAGATAAGTGAATATATCTCACTAAAGCATTATAAAACGAAAGGTAAATAGTCAACAGGAAAACCCACGCCCCAAGAACACAGCTTACAAAATTAACCACAACACTGGAAGTGTAGTCTATATGAATACGTACATGATACATATATACAAAATTACAAAGTAAAAGATACAGAAAACAAGGAACGAACCATGAGGCACGCCTTTGAATAGGCAGGGGCAAGTACACTACTGGGGAGTAACCTGACCTAACTCTTAACCCACACATCTTCCAAAATCGTTTTACATACTGAAGTGAAATACAGATACAATTAAAATTGGCACGCTAATTTAGTATGCATTTTACGTGTATTCGACATAACACATACTTAATCAAAAAGTTAGAAAGATCATTTAAAGGCATAGAATGCAGCCAGGACCAATTATAAAAGCAGTATAGATTTGACAGAGGTAATGAACGAAACAACTCCCAACACACTTCTTAACATCGTAAGTGTAACTCTTATATACAGACACATTGACCCAAAATTATTGTTCTGTATGGTGTCATTTACAACAGAATGAATACTTTAAAATCGTTGTCATTTACTAGCATTGTATACAAATCATTTCATTTGAGCAAATAGATCAATTGTAAAATCAACGATTCGTAACAAGAACTATAATTAGAAAGTACCTAAATATTAGGACACTGATTACCCTTGTAGATGTAGTGCGCACTATACATGTTACGTTTTATGTCGTGTTCAAACGTTAAATATATCTAGTTTTGTACTTAGTCTAATATCTGTAAATGTTAGTAGGAGTACCGGTAGCCATTCTCATGTCGCTTCAGTCTCAGTCACACTACACCGTATAGCGTTAACGGACGTCCAACGTATTAAAAAAATTCATCCGTTCGTGTCCGTTCGCATGCGTTTCATTTCCGTTCTTATGCGGCGCCTGCACTCCTTGTCCGGTGAGGTTTGTTCCATCCGGTGGAAAGTTTTGAGCATCTTCAAAATTTATAACGTACACTACCGGACAAAGTTGTCCGTTAGATGTACGGAGCAATGCGCTGGTATGTGTTTTGTTCGTTACTCATGCGTTCCTTATTCTGTACTTGTCCGGTTCGCATCCGTTTTTGTCCCGTGGACCTGATTCACGGCCGGACTACTACCGGAATGCAATGGATATAACGTATGTTCAACGGACGATAACTGACAAGAACGTTTTGTCAGTTTCTCATGCGTTGCGCTTACGTTTTTCGCGATACAAGTCCGTTACTAGTACGGTGATATCCGTTAATTGAAAGTTGTTAGTCCTATATATGTGCGTTAATCATGCGGTCATTGTACGTTTTATGCGCCTCATACACCGATCGCAAGAGTACCGAGCAGGAGAGGGGATGCCTTTCGTCACCGCATAACTCTCTGTCGCAATTTTTCTATATTTTTCTATACGGTGTAGTGTGACTGACCCAATACGCATATGCTTGCTTTCTAGTTTTATAGAAACCAAAGTGAGTTGATAAGCTTTTGTAAAAGTAATTTCCATTTCGAATAAGGTTTTACCCCTAATTTTTCTCGTCATTGAAATTGTACAGACACTCAACAAATTTCCTAATTGGTCAGTTTATATTGTATTACTATTTTGTTAATAATGCATGTATTCACACGAAATTTCACATACCGACATTTGAATACGTACTGCAGCTAATTAATGATTTATTTTTGGCGACTCACAGCCAAAGTAACCGCATTAGGCGTTTTGACTGACATTACATATCTTGCACGTGCAGGGCACGTGCACCAACATACACGTGTTCATTTACACTTTTGGCATTACTGATGAAAGTCCTACTAGAAAAACACATATCATGGTGAAATTGACACAAAAGCAACGCGATCGAGCTGTCGGAATGTTGCTAGCCGGGACACATTTACGACACGTGTGTAATTATTTTTGCAATTTCAAAGGAATTTTGATATGATTTGTTTGTAGCTGTTACTTTGATGGTTATTTCCATTTTTAACCTTATTTCCGTTTACAAGAACCTTCAGTCGTTGTATATGTACCATCCACGCTCTTTTGGCAAAATTTAACCCAAGGACAATTCATTGAAGTGATCGATTTTGAGTTTTGTTGTAAAATTCCGAGAGCCCGGGCGCATTGCTCTTGTGTCAATTTCACAATGATATGTGTTTTTCTAGTAGGAATTTCGTCAGTAATGCCAAAAATGTTCACTAACAAGTGCATATTGGTGCGCATGCTCTGTACGTGCAAAATATGCAATATTGGTCAAAACGCCTAATGCGGTTACGCTGGCCGTGAGTGGGCCAAAAATAAATCAATAATTAGCTGCAGTACCTATTCAAATGTCGGTATGTGAAATAAAATTCTTGTAAATACATGCATAATTAACAAAATAGTAATGCAATATAAACTGACCAATTAGGAATTTTGTTAAGTGTATAACTAGAGTACTATACACATACAGACGTTTTAGCCTTATAATAAATCAGACTCTAATTGTTTGGAAAAACAGTGATTAGGTACAACTAGAAATCAACAAAAAGGAAAAAGAAAGCAGTCAAAAACATAAATTGCAGGATTCGTGTTTTGTCATAGCAAAACAATAGCTTGAAAAAACAACTACTATACCAGTACATTTTCATTTCAGAAAAACAACAATAAGAAATGACTGTTTTTACAATACTGATATTTGCGATGTCTAAATGAGCCTTTATCTAAATGTCCATAGCGCGAGACGTGATTCTATGAAACGGTAATGATGCAATTAACTACGACTGGACAACAATAATCATGGAAAGGAATGAATTGATAAGACTTCCGTTCTTAATGATTAATTTCCTATTCCTAAAAGGTTTTTGATTTGGTTCTGCTAGCCGCCGTAAAGAACGGATAATGAAGATGTTAGGTAACAGTACGAATACATTTCTTCATTTTGTTTTATTTTATATTTCAAAAAAAGGTTTTTACTTTCCAACAAAAACATGCCAAGCAGTGCGCTCACTTTGGAGCCAGGACGTCCGTATGCAAGCACGCTTACGATAACTTACATACTAAACCAACACAATGGTAACCAATTACAGAGCAGTAATGTGTGCAAATATGATTTTCAGCTATTTATCATTGAAAATGGAAAATGATTTATTGTCGGCTCTTTCACTGAATAGATGAACGGTCGTCGACACGGAATGGGTTTATATTCCCGCTATGGGTATTAATTGTCACATAAGATTGCTCATGCTTGGTATTATGACTTGCATAGATAGATAACAAGTGTCCCCATCTATTTAAGAAAATATATGTAGCAGAAATACGATTTAATATATATGGACACGACGTAGAGGTTATACGCCTGTGGAATAATTTCACGAGGACGGAGCTTTATTGATTTGTTCTACATGGCATTTATCCTGCAAAAAATGACTACAACAACAGTAACTGTTTAAAACTCTAATTTATTAATTAATGGTTTGGCATATATTTGTCATGGCTGGATTACTGTAATACAAGATAATGAAAATTTTTGCAAATCAACTTCCCCGTCTACGGCAGAAAGTGTTTTATGATAGTTAAATCGCCGACAATTCAAAAGGCCCCGGTTACGGTGGCTTATATTTATGTCATGCGTCCTGTGTTCAATCTTGAAAACGGCATACTGATTCCAGCCACGACGATGATGTTCAAGAGATAAGACCTGAAATCAGAAAACAAAAGCACAAGAAACGGGCAGGGTGGGAGGGTATTTAAAGAAATTCTTTGTAAATGTTTGAATTAAAGTAAGAAACTGCTTTGTACCTCTCTCTCTGAGAATCAATGTGGAAAAGAACGAAGGTGCGAGAATCACCCGCTTATATAGGAGCTATACTTAGCAGGTCACGTGACCATAAATGATGTCATTTTTGCCGGATAAAGCGTTTAACCTTTAGACGGTTAAGCGGAATATTATCCTGCAAAAAATGACTACAACAACAGTAACTGTTTAAAATTCTAATTTTATTAATTAATGGTTTGGCATATATTTGTCATGGCTGGATTACTGTAATACAAGATAATGAAAATTTTTGCAAATCAACTTCCCCGTCTACGGCAGAAAGTGTTTTATGATAGTTAAATCGCCAAAAGGTGAGATGAAATCGAGCCTTCCGCCAAGCAGACTATCATGAAACAATTAATCAGTAATCCAGCTATGACAAGTAAGGGAAAACAGCCTGACCTGCGAACAAAAACGAATAGACAGCACCAGATAGGGTGCTTACCATAACATTATATCCTAAATTTGACAGATGGCAATCGTCTGCTGAGAAGTATATAGATCACAAGTTATATCTAGGTATTTAATATATGCACCTCCACACTTATGAAATATTTTCCTAAACAACTGTTAATTCTGGTACACATTCTTTTAGCAATTAAATTGTCGTCTATATATCTCCAAGTTCGACGTGGAAGTATTTGTGACCAAACAATCTTTGTGTTTGGTAATGCGTTTTTAATATAATCTTGTAAAAAATGTTTGAGGCTCCAAGTCAATTCTAAAGTAGAAATAATCCTAAATCATTCCCACCACAGTGGATAATCAACATTACCGGTGGAGCATGAAAATTGAGAAGGTATTCTATTGTCTCTCTTAATTCGGAAATCTTCATACCGCTAATGTATTCCCAAATTATTCTGTATCCTAAACTATCGAGTCCTAAATTTGGACCCTCAGGCCGAAATAGGGATTGCTGGTGTGCCCCTCTGACGAGCGAGTCACCCACTATCCAGATCTCGGGATATCTCACTGAAAAGTAACTTTTATGTTAAAAATAGTGCACATGTATAAAATGGTATCCATAAATTATATTCATTAGGATGCAGCGCCAAAACACATAGTACTTATAACAAGAATGGACGAGATATCGTTTGTAATCAATGTACTGAAGATATTGTTTCGGGGTATTTTAATCTGTCAACAGTATTAAAATAGTGCCTTTAATCTAATGGACATAAGAAACTGAAAGCCAAATATTTGTTGCCGGCATTCACATTACAGCATATGGCAACTAAATCATACATTATAATTTGAAAGACAATATTGAAACTATAAAGGAAAATTCCTGTCTCACTGAATGCTCTATAGGTCTAGAAATTTAATTTTGTAGAGAGAGCTTGAGAGCCAAAAGTTGTTGCCGGCCTTCACATTACAGCATACGACAACTTAAAAAATTTAGTTTTGAAAAAGAATTACAACAAAAAACAAACTTTGTTTTGCATATATCATAAACTGTCTTTCGCCTCCTTAATTCTTAACTCAGCAGTTCAAATATAACTTTCAAAAGCTTGGACATTCACAAGCAGTTAAACTAAAATAAGGCATATCTTATAACTGATGTCCAGTATAATCTTTATTCAAATTACAAATCAACTAACTCAAACTCTGTTTATCGGATATACGATTTATACGCGTTTGAATGCCATCTTCCACGATATTTTATTTCCGAAATTGGCACACCGGACATAAACATTGACGATGCACTCCCTATCCTAAATGAATGTGCTTTGAAGTTAGTTTTTTCTAGACCAATGTGTCCTAAGAGCTTTTCTTAGCACAGCATTAAATTGAAATGTTGTCAAAGGAGCCCCATCGAAATGACAGAAAAGGGGTTCAGAGCTGTTATTTCTATGTGATAAAAATGCAGATATATATTCGTAGTATGTACTGGTTTTAGAATCAATCGCAATGTCTAAAACTGTACCCGAACATCTTTGATCAGTTTTCGATGCCCTTAGATATAGCCTTATCATCTCATTGCCCATGACGATATCTTGGCGTCTGAGGACTATTTTTTTAGAGTTTTTATTTGGTAGAGCAAATTCACTTAAGCGAAGGAGTGCTATAAATGCCAATGAAAAGCAGGCGGAAAATAGCATTGCTTCATACTGAGATCGACACACGAATTTTAGGGCACTAATAAGCTTTTCTAGGACTGAATGAGTGATGGGTTGTCTACAATCCCACCTCTTCCTTTTTCTATGTAGACCTTCAAGCATGGCCTTGATCATGAAGTTCTTTGTGTTATCAGTATATCCATTAATTTTGTTAACATAGCTTATTGCCGCTATGTGACCGCTAACTGTTGAATAAGAGTATTGATGCAGAGATAGGTAAGCGATATATTCTGATAAGATTTCGGCTGATGGCGGAAATGAAATTTCTGACCCAAATTCAGCAGCAAATGCAGAGAAGAAATTTAAGTAGTGATTGTAGTTCTTTTTGGTGTTTTCAGACAGAGATGCTGATAGAAGATCTTCTATTTCGGATTGAAGATCTCCAGGCATATAGATGGAATCGGACATGGCTCTTGAGCCGCATCTTGCGGAAGTGCGGCCTTTAGCTTTTCCCACTGAAATCGACTAATAGAATCAGCAATTGTATTGCGTTTACCGGCAATATGTTTACATTTAACTTGAATGTTGTTTTGCAAGAGCATCAGCATCAGTTTTCGTACTAAATGCATAACATTCTTGTTTTTTGAAGATTTCCTATTAATAATCTCAACAAGGGCAAGGTTGTCCGATCTCAAAAGAATTTTTTTGTTTTGCATAACTTCGCCCCAAATGAAGAAAGATATCAAAATTGGAACTAATTCGAGATAAGTTATATCCTTAAATGTGTGACTTTCCAATGACAAGGCCATTTGAAAACGGCCCATGAACCTTTGAAATAGCAACCACAGCCGAGGTTTCTATTGCCCGAAGCATCAGTAAATAGTTCAAGTGTATCGTCATCTTGCCAGTCTAAATCGCTAAATATGCGGGTGCCATTGAATTTTTGAAGAAAAATTAGCCAAGTCAAAGCATCATCTCTCATATTTTGCGTTATTCTTACAAAATGGTACGGTTTTTTTGCATATGACATGGCGTCATAAAAACGACGTAAAAATGCACGACCTGTAGGTATGGCCTTGCAAATAAAATTCAGTAGTCCGACAACTGATTGTAGCTGTTTCAATGTTATTTTATTTTTATTTCTTATTAATGGCTGTAGTTGATCAATTGCCTTTTTTATCTTATCTTGCGGTACCCTAATAACCTGATTTTTAGAATCTATTTCGAGACCCAAATAAGTCAAAGACTGTACAGGACCGACCCATTTTTCTTCGCAAAGCGGCACGCCAATATCATCACATAGATATTGAAAACTTGACATTAAATGCACGCATTTTGAGTCGGACGAGTCTGCAAAAAAGAAATCATCTAACAAATGATCTATATTTTTGGATCCCGACTGTTGTTGTACAGACCACTGAACGAAATTTGCAAACTTTTCAAATATAAAACAGGAACAGCAAGCGCCTTGAGGCAATGTCTTCTGGATCCAGTAACCATCATCTGATTTAATACCTAAAAGTTCAAAATCACCTGGCCAGATGGGGCATAGGTTGAAAGCAGACTTTATATCTGCCTTACCCATAAAGGCGCCGACACCTAGCCTGTGTACCATATTTACAGCATTATCGAACTGTGAATATTGTACTTTACAAAAATCATTGTGTATAAATTCATTGACGCTTAGACCTTCCGGATGGGAAAGATTTGTAATCAATCTCCAGCCGCCTGATTTTTTGGGAACCAATCCTACAGGATTGACGCGCAAGTTAGATAGGGGAAGAATAAGAAACGGGCCTATGATTCTACCAGCTTCTTTTTCTTCGAACAATTTACATGATAATATAGATTTGTGTTGTACAGCAGACGACAAATTCTCTGAACGAACGGGAATTCTTGGACCAGCGTAATTAAGTTTAAAACCTAAACAAAAACCCTCCAATAAAAATGCTGCATCTTTAGTAAGTGGATAACTTGTCAATTTTTCTTCTAATACAGTTGTTTTAATTGGGGTTCTGGCTAGGTCCCATAAATCTTGGGCCTTGATGACGTGGGAACGAATGTCGTGAGTCGGGCCTGAAATGAAGACCATTCATTGGTGAATTTCGGGCTTGTGCAAATCTAAATGGGACTACTTGCCTGGGAGAACGGACATTCCCAAAATTGTGACGATATCTGATGTACTGAGTTTGCTGACAGTATAGCGCAGGATGGTCACCAAAACATTTGAGACATTTATGAGTGTACAAGCATGGCTTGTCTGAACAAAAACCATTATTATTGAAATTAAAGCACTTCCTCTGACTGAACTGTGCTTGTACATTCTGTATAGGCTGCACGTGTAACATCCATAGAACTGGATCAATAGTCTCCCATCTTAAATTTATATCAATTGACATTTTCAACCTAAATTTTGAATCATAAGTTGACCAACCTATGTGCTTTGATGCTGCATACCTGATGTTTACTAAGTATTGGAAAAGATTTTGAACCTGATGTGGATATTTTTTAATATAAATTGACATGAAAACAATAAATGCGTCTGACCAATTCTCTATTTTCTCTAAATTTGTAACAGACTTATTTTCGACAGTCGTCAAAAACACCTCCCCGTTTAATACTTGTACTTTTTGCTTACTTCCGGAATTGCCTGGGTCTTTTTTAATTAAAACTTGTAAATCAATATATTGATTATCCCAAATTTTTTGTTTAATTGTTATTGGCACATGAGCTGATAATAGGCCATCTGAATTACAAATAAGTCACCTTGATGATTCTGTGAAGGTAGCGGGATTGCCGCTTGGACACCTGATAATCCACTCGTCCCTGCACCTTCCTGGTTGACGGGCTGAACAAATCCCCAGTTACACCCCTCGTCCCTGCATCTTCCAGGTTGACGGGCTGAACATCTCCTCCACCTGATTGTTTCCTTTCCGTTTTTGAGCGACTTGGTGTGACAAAGATGTATTCTTTCTTTTTGCAGGCATCGTTCCTCATAAAACAGAAATGGAAATAATTGTTTAGTATATTAAATGAATCAATTATGTTTATTTTAATTTTACAATAAAATAAAAACCATTAATCGCGCTAAAACAAAGAAATATAGCGATTTATAATCAACCTGTGCTAAAAACCACCTCCGAATAAAGACACAGCTATAAACTTGTTTCGAAATGTCACCATGTAACAATAATAGGACAGACTTTACTGTAATATGGACATTTGAAATTACCCTTAAAAACAGTAGCGGCATACGAAATCCGCAACTCCGGGTTAGGAGTCCACAGCTCTACTTGTACACACAGTGCCTTCTTTGATTAAATTACAAATGAAAATATATCTAGTTGTATAGAAGCTATAAAGATACTATATTGACTTATATGCAATGGTCATCCGAATTGCGCACTGTCCGAATACAGAAGTAACGGACGGGATCAATCATCTGCTATTAATTAGTGGCCTCTAAATATTCGTGACTGGCTGTTTAAGACAGATATGACATCCTAGAAAGCCATGTTTATGCGATATGCAGATATCACAAAGATCAACATACAATAAACTTATTTCAAAACATGTAGCATCACTAAAGGTTCGAAATGATTCACATTATTTGCGGCTAGTTTATATAGCATTTCATCTTGTCAAAATAACATTGAAATGTACTTACTTGCACTATGATATCCACGTGTTGCTGACGTAATAAAATGAAAAACGTCATTACAAATTTATTTGAATTAAAAATTAAAGATTAAAATCAGCAAATTTGTTATGATTTTCTTTATGCTAAATCAAATAGATGTAAAGTATACAGTGTATTCATAAATTCTTTCAGGTGCTGGTCACGTGGACGTAACATATTTTTAGACAATTCAAAGTATTTCTATTTAAACCTGCAAAATTTATACATTATTAATAAACTAAGTTTGTCGTCTAAATTTGTGAGGATATCTTGAAGTTATTAGAAATTGTTTAAAGAAATATTTAAAGAAATTCTTTGTAAATGTTTGAATTAAAGTAAGAAACTGCTTTGTACCTCTCTCTCTGAGAATCAATGTGGAAAAGAACGAAGGTGCGAGAATCACCCGCTTATATAGGAGCTATACTTAGCAGGTCACGTGACCATAAATGATGTCATTTTTGCCGGATAAAGCGTTTAACCTTTAGACGGTTAAGCGGAATATTAACTCATTCAGTTTTGTATATTCATGTAAAATGTATTTCAAATAACTCATACTCCAATCTGTTATATTTTTTGAATCGTTGACGTTACACTCATGCTTAATCACCATAATTCCCACCATATCCAAAAGTCACATGATTAATCGACTCCAAAACATGTTACAAAACAAACTTTAATCGTTTCAAATATTTAAATAACTTAATAAGTTTTGTTTGATTGTTTTTATTTTAATAACTCAGATGCCATAATGTTTAATATGGTATGCAAAGCGTGAAAATTTAAGTCATCACTTTGAGCCACGTTAATTTTGCCTCAAGTTATCTCGCCTCGCGTGTCCATACGCTTCATACGGCTTTAATATGTGTCTAAGTTTACATACTATTATAGTCTTTTTAAAAAAATGGCTTCGTTAAATTTTCATAAATAACATACCGTTGTTAACTTGATGCATAAAAAATATATCTATTAAGAATATATAATGATAAAATATAATAGATATACCGTAAACAATTCCAGACCTTCTCTTATTATGTGTCCAAATAGAGATAAAATTGTATGATTTGATTCCAGAAACTAACTTAATATGATTAAGAAAGTATTATTTCTACCTTATAAACAATAACATGTAATGACAACTGTATTCAATGACAAATCTATGTATGGGATGCAAGAACCAAGCAGAACAATAGTAGACTCGGTTTGATTGAGTCTATTCATGAGATGTAATGGAAAATGCAACCCCCTCACGCCCCCAACACCGGCTAAAGTGGAATTCTATTACATCGATAGAATGGATTTCATGATCCCAAAGAAACAGAAAATATAACAACACTGGAAACTTTTTACGACCACCACACGTCACTTAAAGATTACCACCTCCAATACGAAAGGTTAAAGGTTTGATTCCGATTGGAGACCGTATCGATGCCGCCGGTTGGTGAGCCACAAAGTAAATAATGAGCACTAATTGCTTATCTGTCTGAAGATAGCAATTGTGAGGTCTGTTAAGGTGAAAAATATGTCTTGCAAACCCTTTCAAAATTCAATTCAGTTCAATTTATTTTATTATATTGTAACGTAAACATGTACTGCTTCTTGTTACATACAAATATATTAACATAATAATAGTGACAAGCTTACACAACACAAATATCATCATGATAAATATCATATACATTAGAAAATAAGTTGAAGCTTTCACTTCGTAATGAAATATAATAGAATATGCATTCAATACGTGAGGTTGAAACTCTAAGTATGTAATTTATATTTGATGGAAGTAAAAATTTCTTAAATTAAGAACAACATAACATGAAACATAATATATGCTGGCAATATGTAAGCTAAAGAATAATCATTGTATGTATCATTAGTAGATATTGTTATATTATATACAGACAATATCGTACACAATATTAGGAAACTATGCAACAGCGATTACATTCGACTGACGTAACAAGAAGCGTGATATACAAACTTTCCGAGTAATTCCATATAATTACACCTTTACTATTCCTACCTGTCATGTTTTTCTACACCTACGCATACATGTAGCATTTTGTTACATGCAAAAGTGTACTATTTTCACCATAACTACTGACTTATACTTCATTTTATTCATGGAATGTTAAAAGTACACTATGTTTAATAAATATTCTGACGAAAATGTAAGAAGCAGTGCAGTAGGGTTAAAGCATATATAAAAGAATATATCCTTATTGTCTCTCTTCTGAAAAAAAAATGACGTTTTGTCAAAAACCGTTTTTCATTTTCCACTCAAATACTTTTTTTTGTTGTTGTTTGTTTGTTGTTTTCTTTTAAGGAATTAGAAATCAGAAATTAGTTTCAGAAGTGATTTAATGTGTTTGTCGTTGAAGATTTTAGGTTCTCTCTTGTTTATATAAAATATACACTTGACATTTAAACTTTTGTAACGACACAGATAGGCCGGTTTTTAATTCGTTGGTTTAATTATAACCATGTTCATAGATTAACAGAAATAATAGATCAATTTTTGAATGTGAATACCTATTTATGAACATGTCTATGAAAACTCTAATATCATTTTCGTGTTTTATTCTAATATTTACTTCGCCCTAACTTTTTCCATTGCAGAACGACATGTGACGTCATCTGATGAAATGGTTTTGAATGTATTCAATAATGGTGAGGCATTAACAATCGTACAAAGGAACATATTAATATGGTTTCCGTTTATCGCGATCTTTAATGATCCATTTCCTCTTCTAAAAGGATATTGAGTTATATTATGCTGATTATCAAATACACGGTGATTGACGGTGTATGATGTCCTAAGATTGCGTTTGTACTTTATTTCATGTTACATACATTGACTGTCAAGTTTGCAAAAACGAATGTTGAAAATCAACAGCAAGCAATGGTGTCTTACCACAAACAGATTATTTAACTGTTGAAGGTACTGATTGACGTGCTTGATCAAAATGTACAAGAACAAAATTTTGAATGAGTAAGGTTTAAATTTTGAATCATTTACGTCTATATATTGTGTTATTATTTTTATTGTTTTTAACAAGCTGTCTTAATATAATATTATAGACTCTTTTGTTTATAAAAATTAGCACTGTAAAATAATGCTTGGCATAGCTGGTTGATAATAGTACATACTTATATAAGAGCATTTTAAGTGTAACAATGCCTACAGAAGTTTACAATTTGGGTCTTTTCACAACAGACATGGCGTGTTAAAATGAATATTTCTTTTCTAAAAATAATTTTCTGCTGAAGGCACTTGATTGATTAGTAAGGAAATTGTTAAATATGTGGACTTGTTCCTGTGGAAAAGTAATTCATTAGAACATGTATCGTTGTAAACTAACATAAAAAGACCCTACCTTTCCTGTTTCGGAAGTAAAGTCTGGTTAAGGTCTACTGCAGAATGTAACCGGAAGTCCTTAATGATCAGTTTATTATCAGCTGGAAGCATAGATGCCAAAAATCTTTTAATGGCTTATTTTATATTTAACTCATTTCTGTGTATAACTTTATCAATAAGTATAATTTAAGTTTTACGGGAACGTGCTACACTTTTATATATGATATACTGGAATGTACAATAATGTTTCTATTGTATCGGACATACCTTATAAAATATATGAAGTGATTTATTAGGATTGTTTTCTCAGTATATGCAAAAAAAAATGTTCATGTTACGAAACGTAGATCGGTAAATTATTCCGTCTAAAATTCTGAAAAATAAGATAAGGTAATATTCTGTTTAATGCTTGCTTTTAGTAAGATTATTATACGTAACTTTACAATTCTCTTGGAGTCTTGACTCACGCAATATTTCTTAGTAACAAAAATAGTGTGCGTTACTTGATGTTCGGAATTATCAAAAACGGTTTATTTAAGAGCAAGTCTGATTGGACTGCTGAAAGTTTTGTTTCAAACTTACTATTAATTAACTATAACTGAAATTTTCAACTGGTTAATTAAATTTTCGTCGGTGTCGCTGGTGTCACTGTTCATTACACATGTATTCATCACTCTTATCGCTTTTTTACCCTTTGTTAAACGCATTGCTATATGTGTCTCAAATGAAACAACATTTGTTATTAAAAAGATGTATACAAGAAAACTGTACTCTTGAGACTATGTAATACCTATATATAAAATCTGGTAGATCAATTACACGCTATGTGCAAATAATTAACGTTACGTATTGCTAGTTGTTTAAACTTCTTACAAGAATCGTCTAGACCAGTAATCAGGAACATACAGATCTTCCTTAGTAAGCTTACGGCACGCATTACACATTCTGTTTAATTAGAAATAGTCTGAGAGTTTGGCTGTTTTTGGATTTAAATAGAAACAACAGTCAATTCAGTTTAAATCGGTAATATTTTACCCTGCTATACTCTTTCTCTAATCAATAAATTCATTATTTCAATCATGCATCTGTTTAAACAGTTCTAGATCAGTATTTTGCCTGAAAGAAAATTATCGAAGTACACTAAAACTGCCCTTAATTAGAATACTTATTTATGAAACAGGAGGGTCATGATGACCCTGGATGGCTCACCTGAGTAATATCAGCTACATGTTTCAAATGTCAAACTGATGCTAAAATATAAAGAAAATAGGTCAGTTGGTCACATTCAAGGTCACTGAGAGTCAGTTTTAAGATCGGTGTGCAAAACTGTATATGTCATCCAAATTTCAAGACTATATCTTAAAAACAAAAAGTAGGTCAGATGGTTAAGGTCAAAGTCAAGTGACCTCTAATTACTTGGGGTCATCAGATAATTATAATTAACAGTCTAGGAAATAAGATCAGAAAATATTTGAAGTATTATTTCCTATATAATTTACATTAAAAGTGACTCCCGGTGTGGGACCTTTCTTCATCCAAGGGGCATAATTTGAACAATATTGGTAGCAGACCACCAGGCAATGCTACATACCAAATATTAAAGGCCTAGGTCTTGTGGTTTAAGACAAGCGGATTTTTAAAGTTTTTTCTTACATAAGTCTATGTAAAATTTGGGACCCCAGGCTGGGGCCTCTTTTCATCCCAGGGGCATAATAGAAATAATCTTGGTAGAGGACTACCGGATGATATTACAAACCAAATATCAAAGCCCTAAGCCCTGTGGTTTTCGACAAGAAGATTTTCAAAGTTTTTCCCTAAATAAGTATTTGTAAACCATGTGACCTCCGGGGCGGGCTATATTTAACCCTAGGGGGATAATTTGAACTATCTTTGTAGAGGATCACTAGATGATGCTACATGCCAAATATAAAAGCCCTATGACCTGTGGTTTTTGACAAGAAGATTTTTTTTTTCCCTTTTGGTTGCCACGGCAACCAGAGTTCTGTATGGAATTCAATTCTTTGAACAATTTTTAAAGAAGACCACCCAATGAACATTATGGGTGGACAGATTAGCTCAGTGGTTTGCACGTCTGTCACTCTCTTAAAATATTTGTGGTATTGAATGTCGTAACGTGTCTTTTCTTATTACACAGTAAACTATGTGGTTTTAATGTATAACATGATATGGTTCAACATCAAAAACATTGTAAAATACTTAACTTTAAATTTCTGGATTAACGTTTAGGTGAACATTTGACATTTTGAAATTTGTACATCACTAAATTACCAAATCATAAAAAGAAAAAATTGTCTACAAGAAAATTGAAAAGAATATGATACATGTGTATTATTCTACAAAACGATTGTATGCATTCAACTCAAAAAGTTTACATTTACTGCAACAACATATAAACAGCAGTGACGTAACGACATCGGGGACTACACGGTTCAGGCTCACGTCATTAACAAAAAAAAAAACACGAACAAAATGATGTCATTCAAAAATGCTTTCAAAATTTCAAAAAGAACATTAGATTATATCTTTATAGTAACTATTTTTGGTTGCGGGTTTATCCCGTACCGTTTATATAACTTCTTTTGCCATGTGGGTCCGAAAATCAGCCGACATTCAATCTTTTTTTTCATTTCTGCATAAAAATTTGGGTTCCTTCATTAGCTCTGTGCCCAAACCCCACAGAGAAGTATCTAAAAAACCCATATGGCAGATCAGAATAGTTTTGCACTATGTCAAAGATAATATTGATTAAATGCATGCACTTACACCAGGCATATAATGAACATACTATTGTGTTATAATATGAAATAAGGCAAAGCCTCAAAGCGAGCTCAAAGAAATCGGATTTAGCGAAATTATTATGCATCATTTATTTGTCACAAAGAAACTATTCCCTACTCACAAGAATTCAGGAGAACCCATTCACTTGAAAAAGTCTACATTTAATGTCACCATACCTGTAACAGTGAATATCATATGTTGTAAAAGTTATGGGAAGCCAGTGTCACGGTGAAGTCGTTTCTTTCTGCTTATTAATGACATTTTTTCCATTTTCTGGCCGATGCTTGATCTTTTAAATGATTTTTTTTTTCAAACAACTGGAAAGCATTCTTTCATTATTTCATTATTGTTGAGTGATGAATATTTTTAAGCAATTGAATGAAGTTCTGTATTCACTCATGGAAAGAAGTACTTCCTGTGAGCACCTATCCGTTAGGGTGTGCTTTTCAAGAACTTCCGACGAAACTTTTCAAATCCATCACTAAGTGTGGAAGTATACTTGCGTTACCGTAAAGCTCGATTCTCGAGCTCGCTATGAAGACATTTATACAAATGCAAACCATCAAAGAAAGAAGCAGAAAAAAAGAGAAAAAAAAGAAGAAAATCTGAAAAAAAAAACTCATGAGGATTCGAACCCACAAAACGATTTGCTTATATCCAATTGTTATCTGCATTTTACCCGACTGAGCTATGTATATTTAAAATGAAGAAATACTAATATTTATGTGTCAAGTATTGTCCGTAAGTATTGACCTGGCACTCATGAATATTCCGTATGTTTCCGTAAATTAATTAACCCAAACAATGATATTGCTATTGAAAAGCGAATTATATACCATCATGTATCATGTGCAGATATAGCTGTGCGGACAAAGCGTTTTGCCACTAATCTCAGGGTTGAGTGTTCGAGTCCTCTGACTGACCAAATTATTTTTTTATGATTTTATCTGTAAAAGACGGAAACTTGTCACACTTGTCATGTTTTATCAACGAAATACTCTACTATCGATTACCATTCTTCTACATACATAAAACCGTTCTACAAAATGTCGTTTAAAAACTTCAGGACCGGACAAGCACGGACAATTCAAAGAACTGTTGTTAGCGATACAAAATGCAATGTGTCATAAAAAATATATAATCAAGAACAAATACAAACACAAGGAATTATATTTTAAAAAAATGGTTAGAAAAGGGAAATTTGAACCCATTTGGGAACGTGTTTTCAAGTCGGGGAGCTTACCACTACACCATGTGCGTTGGTTCTCTAAATTGATTTTTTTTTGATAAATCTAGAATTTTAGGAACGAATATCACGTGAAATAACGAAAACGCCCGAAAATATTGGCGAAGATTAATGAGTGCCAGGTCAATACTTACGGACAATAATGTGCAAGCTTTGTTAATTGTTATTTCATCAGTTATTATGAAACAGACACGTCCTCGCATTTCAGCGGGAATCACGTTATTATTGGGGATTAGTAGAGAAGAGTTGTTGTTGCTGCTGTAGTTTAATAGCGTGGACCTTAGACCCTGTTACAACACAATGGTTTCTAGGTATTTTAACAGTTAAAAGATGTTAATCAGTACACGTTTTGGAACCTTTCTTCTGCTGTTTCATCTAACTGAAACATCGGGGATATTTCATTGTAAGGCTAAGAACGATGTATAACACTATATGTTTAGAAATACGGACATTAATTATAACAGTGTTGTAGTTGTAACGCTGTAAAATTTTATGTATGGGATAAATGTTTCTGTATTGAATTTGTTGATTATTCTCTCGGTCTTATTTGTTAATACAGACTGTAGATGTATACCGAATCATTTTAAGGGTTTATCGAAATTTATGCCTATTATACCATGTAACTGGTAGCGTGGCCGAGCGGTCTAAGGCGCTGGTTTAAGGCACCAGTCTCTCCGGAGGCGTGGGTTCGAATTCCACCGCTGCCATGCATACGATTTTGTTATTCTTTCGGGGATGGTGTGTGTTATTATGTTATTGGTGGACGATCAGAGAGCTAAAGTGTTAAATGTGTGCTTATTGAGAGCAACTGAAAATAATCCCTTATAAACAGATCCTGAATGAATATTGTAAACACATTTTTTTCTGTTAAAATGTCGTCGAAGACAAGAAACAGCCGTTATACCTGTTACTGTGTGAAGACTGCTGATCATACGATTTAAGGGGGAATGGTACTTTGTCAAAATTTAAGATTTGCTAATAGTCGTAATACCCAAAAAAAAACTTGAAGATATTTCAAATTTGTATCATCATCTTTTAGAGCGGGTAAACATGGTATGACGTTACCATGACGTCGCAAACATGGCCCCTTTTCGCGCTTTTGAGTCCGTTAATGGTAGCACCCAAAATGGTATAAAAAAACCGATACTACAACCCTATTGTTGGCGTCATGCATTAGATTATATATCAACGACAGAATAAAGCAATTCTTGTGATCATTAACATGAAAAGGTATTTTCTATCCGATTTTCGAAGGAGGTGCGAAAAAAAGACTTTTGGTGTTTAAGAAAATTCAGGAAAAAAATCGCTTCCATTTTGCAAAAGAATGGCCCGTGGAATTTTTGCCAATTTTTTGTATGTAAAAATTCATTATGTTGTTAATAGGTGCAAATTAGAAAAAAGTTCACCGAAGGTTTTTCTAGTACAACCGATTGAATTAGACATTGTGACGCAAAAAAACGCGTTTTAAAAATTTGACGAAAGCACGTAAATATTTATATTATTAGCCTTATTTTTACACCAGTGGCTGCATAGATGGTGCTCTCCATACATATGTGGAACTATGCTTTCTAGCGCCTGTATTAATTCAGCTTCTCCTTTTTGTTTGTTTTGATTGACAGCGTATGTGAAATTTTTAATGAATGATGATTTCACTTTTTTGGTTAATGATGGACAGGCTCGACTAATCTTTTCAAGTTTATTTCCTACGATCCGTTTTGTATGTGCTGGATCTGAAAATTTGACAATGTCAGAATTAACTTTCTCCCTTGTTTATTTCGTTGCTGCAGAGTCATCGTCCTTTATAATATGTTTGTACATCAGTCCAGAATTGCTTGCCTCTTCATGCAATTGAGCACGAATATCGGGCTCCATAGCTTTTACAGAATTGCTCCAATTTTTTGGCATCTGTGAAGTTGACCATATTTCTTTTCTACATCCGCAACGTTTACTTAAAGGACAATTAACACAGATCGTTTATTTTAAATAATTATTCTGAAAAAAATACAGCTGGCCAGTGTGGGGGTCGAACCCACGACATTCGCGTTATTAGCACGACGCTCTAACCGACTGAGCTAACCGGCCACGTTCACCATCATGAGATTAAGAGTTTTAATGTATAAGATAATAAATACATATATGTATAGTTGTATAAACCATTACCAACTTCGTATTGTTCAATATACTGGAAGGAGGTAGCGTGGCCGAGCGGTCTAAAGCGCTGTTTTTAGGCACCAGTCTCTTCGGAGGCGTGGGTTCGAATCCCACCGCTGTTCCATTTATTTTTCAAAATACTCAGTAAAAACGGCTCAACACGGCTTATATTTTACTTAGCAGAACTGCCTTGTTATCCTGAAGTAACTGACAACTTCTCCACATGAAACTTTGCTTAAATCACTTGTAGACATTAGACAAGGGCTCTAAATGCGGAGAAAATTTTCTTCCGCCCAGAACCGGAAACGTTGGTATTTGAGATGGTGAGCTTTCGGGTTCATTGCAGGTGTTGGTGTTTTTAAATTGCAGTTGTATTGTACTTTATAAAGCATAAATTATACATCAGTGTTTACAACAGTGTTAATTATGCTGGGATTTTAGTTAAAGGTAGGTCATATCATGGCGATTTTCCAGCTTCCGTGGTGGAGAAAGATCCCCGGGTGCCGATCCGGACGTTTTTCAGACACGTAGGCAACAGGATAGAATAAATGCCTTCCTTAAGCTAGAGCGTGATGGCTTTCTCACATTAAACAATGCTACATCCAAAGTGGAGTTATTGTTTAAGCTGGTATGTTTAAAAAATTGTATCAACTTGATAAGTCTTAAAGTTGTTTTGTACTGTGTTGCAATTTAAAACAACTTTTACCTTGTCGTTTTTTTATTTATTTTGTATTATTTATGTAATTTCCTCAAGCTCAAACAGAAGTAGTATAGGGGCCTCTTTGGCCTCACGACTGCGCATGCGCGGCCATCTTGGATCTATGACGTCATGCGCAGCGGCCATTTTGGATTCTAATTTTAGAATGACATCATCTTCCTATTTTAAGAATGACCTCACTCTGCTATTTATATCTCCCAGAAGTATATAGAGCTGACTTATATACCTATCTAGGGCGTGTTCGCGCACATTGAGGGTCAGGTGCTCAGCCTAGACGGGGAGATATCATGAAAACAAAATATTTCAAGAAAATCAAATAAATATTAATTATATTTGAACATATAGATTTATCTATAACCTAAATGAATAAATACATTGTATGGTAAACAAATAACTTATTAATGATAATTTAAAGCAAAATATTTATTATATTTTTAATTAAAACCATTAATCGTTATTTAAGGTATTAAAAACATTAAGCTTTATTTAAGATAGCTACGTTAGAAATAGCGTTAACTGAAAATTAAAGACTACATTTTGCTTACGATGTTTCCTCCTTGGCGTCTACTGACAAAATGACTCCAATCATAAGCGTATTATCCCTAAATGCGCATGCTCGGACCTATTTTTCATAATGACTTCATAAGCTATATTTAGATAAGGTCATGAGTGCATCAAACGTGATCATAGTCAGAATGTCTAGCGTGTGTTGATTTAAGGCCTGATGGACAGACAATAAAGAGTAAACATGTCAAAGTTAATCCCTTTAAAGTCGCCACAATGTCTGGCGTGTATTTATTTAAGAGCGGATGCGTGAACAATAGCCTATTCAACTGTCAAATTTAATCCCTTTAAAGTCGCCACAATGTCTGGCTTATGTTGACTTATGGACGGATGCATTAACAAAGGCCTGTTGATCTGTCCAAGTTAATCCGTGTATTGAGTACGGGAAGGGAGGCGACATCAGGCCTGGGTCACATATGGACCGAAGTGCCTCTTTCATACCATCAATGATATGATGTTAAAGAATATTTTTCTTAAACAATTGCCAACATTTTTTATGACCATCCAGAGTTTTATAACCAGTAAAGGACTTTTTAAGAAAGTTGTTAAAATCATCAAAATAAGACGTTTTAGGGTCCATTTTTACATTTTGGGTATCTGACAGTTTTGAAAAGCCCAAAGAGTGCACTTTACCATAAACTAGGTGCCAACCGGAAATGAAGTCATTTAAATTTCAAAGTCATCGTACAGACTCGGGACTGGTACAGTTAGAAAGATCTTTTCGAGTAGGTTCAGAAAATATGTACAATTACGTGTCTATCTCTATCCGTTTTCCAGATATTGAGGTTTAAACCAGAATCATTCATCAGGAAACACCTGGCTTCATGCCTTTATTATTAAAGATAACCTAGGCATGTTGGGTATCTAACCGAAGGTCTCGACTAGTACTATAAGTTGGTACACTCAAACCGGAAGTGAAATCAATCACGCGTAAAATTCACATTTCCTGCATGTCCCTAGACTCGAACCTACACAAGCACAAGCACACGCGTACACACGAGAACACACACACACATACACGCACACGCACATACACACACAGACACACACGCACACACACATACACGCACACGCGCAATCACACACACACAAGCACACCCACACGCGCATACATGCATGCACGCACACACGTACGCGCCATTAAACAATATATGTAACATCATCAAAATATTCAAAATTATCAAAATCTTTCGTGCCTATTACCCTAGTACACAGATTGTGTCTGCAACTTCATTAACAGGTATCACAATAATATCTTCCTTTGTAACTTTACATTTGTCATCTTTAGTTATTACAACAACATCATAGTCTCCGAAATTGAACATGCCAGTTCCACTACGGTGTAGATACTCCAACACATTACACAATATTTCATATATATAATTTGGAACATTTTTCCAGAATTTTGAATTAACAGAGTATACACTTCAATATAATCGTACAAGTCTATGCATGAAATTCAACCTTCAGCGGATATTAAGTATTAATATTTTTTGACTTGAGATCGGCTTAAGATAATGTATGAAAGAGAACTGGCCAATGTTGACACTAATATTTTGAAAACTGTAAAAAGGGGATTAAATTTCGGTCAATTTTATGACGTTTAGGAGAAACTTATAAAAACGAGTATTTTGTGTTATAAAACTTTATAGTCCTTTAGGATACTGTCTTAAGTACAGATAGGTTCTAAAAAGCTTATTTCGACCATTCTAGGAAACGTCAAGAGTTTCAATGAACAGAAATACAGTTAACATTGAACAATCAGTTTTCCCCATTTCGTGACACATTTTCTATTCATCAATTCCTGAGATGTTAATTTCATGTGATAAAATTTCATAAAAATCTTTCATTTACATCCCCCATTCTCGATTCGATTTTCAACCGTTATCGCGTTATGACGTAACAGCGATTTTTAAACCTTTCTTAAACTTTGCAATAAACTCTTGAAACAGATAGCATTGGAAAGATCTCGTCGCATAGGTTCAGAAAATGTATAGATATTTACCTCTATCTAGATCCGTTCTCAAGATATTGGCGTTTAAAGATTGAAGTGACGTCACCTTTTGAGCGGTAAATTCAAATTTCGCAACCAAAATTTTCAAAATGTAATTTCTCCTCTATTTGTGGACCGATTTTAATGATCTTGGTGTCAAACCAAAACGCTTGACGAGAACTAAGTGTTAGTAGCATACAACCGGAAATGAAATCACTCATGCGTAAAATATCGATTTTCTCCTTTATTACTCAACCGACTATACCCATGTTAGGTATCCTACGAAAGGTTTTGACTAGTACTATTCTATTGTTTGCACTAAAAGAATATGGGGTCACTCACGCGTAAAATGCGTCAAAGTTAGCTTACCTGATCCATACACTTTGAGATCAAAAATGACAATGAACGAATTCACAGGGTCATTTAGAACTGCTAGAAACGCTTATTGCGAGGCATGATATCAATTTGTGAAGCGATGTTGGAGAAATAAAACACAATAAAGGAATATGTTGTTTTATTTGTGTACACCACAACACCTACTGACGCTTCTTCTTTTCTTTCAAATCAAATTCAAACGTATGGGTTATAAATAACAAAGACAAATTGTTCTTTTAATCTTTTATTGCCAAAGCTTGTATCACTAATACAGGTTACATATATCATCTAAAATAAGACAAAATAAAGTCATCATTCAACTTCTTGCAATACACATCAAACGGTTTTACAATGTCCTTCATTTTTCGTCCAGAACATCGGTTCATAATGTAATATACGCAATACAGCCCGCATAGTTTGAATCTGTATCCTGTATTTGACTGAAGTTCATCCAGTAACGCTTCTTTAACACTTGCTCAAAATGAACTTTGTAGTGCGCTGGTCTATTACCTAGTGAATCGAAATATTCGTCGTGTCCCCTTTTTGGAAAATAAAAGGCCACCCAATGTTTTCCTGATCCCTGGCTCGTGTCTGTATTTGAGATGACGTATTGTCCTCTACGTATCTGAAGTTGATCCGCAGCACATATTGTCACAGGGTATTCTTTTAACATTTCCTCGAGTTCATAGTTACTCATTTTAAAATGTATAGGTGTTCCAATCCATAGTATCTTGGGTCATATTTTGGCGATATTTCTTACGTCGTGGGCTGTCTAAATCACGACTCATAGGTGTGTCCAATGTATTCCTATGTCGCTTTAGATCACTATGCTTTCGTGACCGTCTTATTTCCGACCTAGCAATATCAACCGCTTGGGCTACGGGTGTCACAAGTTTTACTACGGGGAGATCTTCCCCTTTTTGTTCTTGTGCTTCTCTTTCTTGTTTCTCTTTTAGTTCAGCCATTTTTCTAAGATGAGCACCGCTACCCACGATGTAACGGCCCATATGATCAGGATACACATACCCGTCCCTCAAGTCTTGAAGTGTTGTATCCATTTTTCCGGTCCGGTTTATCCGGTACCCATTTTTCTTGTTTATAATCGTATACCTCTATGGTACCATTTTGCATGATGAAAAGTTAAATGCACGCCAATCCTTCTTACAACGTTCATTCATCATCATCCGATCCTTCATCGTCATAAACTTTCTTTATTATCATCTATTGAATATTCTTCTTTGCTTTTATGATCGGGCCACAACTCATCAAATAGGTCTTTTCTAAGGGCAATGGGTTGCCGAACAGATTCTTTTACAGTCATGCCGTGCTGACTTCTTAGTTTCTTAGCCGACTGTAAGAATCTGCTGCTGAGTAGGGTCGTTTTGTAGCTCAAAAAGTCAATTAGAAATCGGCATAATTTGTCTCAGTCTCTTTCTTAATTGAGGCAATTCATCATTAGAAGTGCGACGGTACGCTTCTTTAAAAGGAGCCCTTGTTCTGTATAGTTGTTAAATTTAGCTTTAATTGTTCTTTAATAGATTGTCTGAGAGGATCCTGAAAACGCTTATCCCATATCTCACGGCGTGGTCGCTGTTCTATAATATCAACTTTTCTACGTTTACCTGGAGGTCCCTTGATCAAAGATCGTTTCTTTACAAAAGTATCATTATATCTATTTTCTGTTTCATCATCACTATCATCATCATCATGGTCATCAGAATCCTCCCCCTCATCTTCAACCTTGTCATCATTTTTATCAGATAAGTATCCTTCACCATTGAAATAGTCTTCTTGTTTATATTCATCATCTGTTCGTTTTCTCTTTTCTGGAGTGTTTGCCTCGAAAATGTTTTCACGTAAACGGTGTTGTTATTGGGTGCTGGATTTTAAGTCTATTACCAAATAACCGTGAGGTCTTGATGTCGCTCGTTCAAACCGTTTCATAAAGATGTTACTAGACGAAGGATATATTCTTCTTGCCAATGTAGCCACTTGCTGTCTATCAATAGGATTATTAAATAGCACCAGATACTGCGTATTCAAAGCGATATCTCTGCAGGCTTTACCTTGAGGAAACAAATTTTGGGTGAGATAAACGACAGATATGTTCCTGTGGTGACTGCCCTTCGTAAAGAGATCAGCAATTCTTTGGTCGCATTTAGCTTCAGTCATCAGGTCGTCAAAGACCAACAGGTTCCTTTGACTAACATTTATATATTGGGAAATCATTCAAGTAGTCTGGAATACCGTGTACAAATTCGACACCGGGGATTTCACGCTGAAGTTCATCATACAACGGTTGCCATTGTCCAAAACACCATATGATACGCTGAGGCTGAGGTCTTACAAGATTTGATGATATCAGTTTTCTCGTCCATTCAGTTTTTCCACTACCACTTGGTCCTGAAACGACCATAGAAAATGGATGTTGAAACGCCGTTTCTCTTGAGATGTCCCATGTTTGTAATGGCGGTGAAAAACTGTCAGTTGCTTCGTCATTTCCGTGGACATAACGTTGATGTCTCCGCATGTTGTCAATCCGGGAGAAAGACTGATGGCAAACAGGACACTGATGCATTTGTGAAACCGATGTAAGTATCTTTTATCAAAAAGACACTGCTTTATTCTGTTTGCCATTCTTACGCTTTCTTTGGGCAAAGGAGAAGGAAGAGGAGGAGGAGGAGGAGGAGGAAGAGGAGGAGGAGGAGGAGGAGGGGAAGAGGAGGTGGTGGAGAAGGAGGAGGAGGTGGAGGAGGTGGAGGAGTGGAGGAGGAAGAGATGGAGGAGGAGGAGGAGGAGATGGAGGAGGAGTGGAGGAGGAGGAGGAGGTGGAGGAGGAGGAGGAGTGGCGGAGGAGGAGGAGGAGGAGGAGGTGGAGGAGGAGGAGGAGGAGGAGGAGGTGGAGGAGGAGGAGGAGGAGGAGGAGGAGGTGGAGGAGGAGGAGGAGGAGGAGGAGGAGATGTGGAGGAGGAGTTGTTGGTATATACAGTAACTCGTAACACCTTCAATCATGGTTAAATTTACTTTACGGCTTATATATGACGTGTGATCCCTAAGTGATCAATCAGAATGCGTCATATCATCAGCCAATCAGAGCATTGCTATAAGTTATACTGACTAATCAGAACGTTGCTTTGGCTCTATTTATTTTTCTTTATCCTGTGAATTCGTTCATTGTCATTTTTGATCTCAAAGTGTATGGATCAGGTAAGCTTACTTCGACGCATTTTACGCGTGAGTGACCCCATATTCTTTTAGTGCAAACAATGGAATAGTACTAGTCAAAACCTTTCGTAGGATACCTAACACGGGTATAGTCGGTTGAGTAATAAAGGAGAAAATCGATATTTTACGCATGAGTGATTTCATTTCCGGGTTTTATGCTACCAACACTTAGTTCTCGTCAAGCGTTTTGGTTTGACACCAAGATCATTAAAATCGGTCCACAAATAGAGAGAAATTACATTTTGAAAATTTTGGTTGCGAAATTTGAATTTACCGCTCAAAAGGTGACGTCACTTCAATCTTTAAACGCCAATATCTTGAGAACGGATCTAGATAGAGGTAATATCTATACATTTTCTGAACCTATGCGACGAGATCTTTCCAATGCTATCTGTTTCAAGAGTTTATGCAAAGTTTAAGAAAGGTTTAAAAAAACGCTGTTACGTCATAACGCGATAACGGTTGAAAATCGAATCGAGAATGGGGGATGTAAATGAAAGATTTTTATGAATTCTATCACATGAAATTAACATCTCAGAATTGATGAATAGAAAATGTGTCACGAAATGGGGAAAACTGATTGTTCAATGTTAACTGTATTTCTGTTCATTGAAACTCTTGACGATTTCCTAGAATGGTCGAAATAGGCTTTCTAGAACCTATCTGTACTTAAGACAGTATCCTAAAGGACTATAAAAGTTTTATAACACAAAATACTCGTTTTTATAAGTTTCTCTTAACGTCATAAAATTGACCGAAATTTAATCCGCTTTTACAGTTTTCAAGTATTAGTGTCAACATTGGCCCGTTCTCTTTCATACATTATCTTAAGCCGATCTCAAGTCAAAAAATATTAATACTTAATATCCGCTGAAGGTTGAATTTCATGCATAGACTTGTACGATTATATTGAAGTGTATACTCTGTTAATTCAAAATTCTGGAAAAATGTTCCAAATTATATATATGAAATATTGTGTAATGTGTTGGAGTATCTACACCGTAGTGGAACTGGCATGTTCAATTTCGGAGACTATGATGTTGTTGTAATAACTAAAGATGACAAATGTAAAGTTACAAAGGAAGATATTATTGTGATACCTGTTAATGAAGTTGCAGACACAATCTGTGTACTAGGGTAATAGGCACGAAAGATTTTGATAATTTGAATATTTGATGATGTTACATATATTGTTTAATGGCGCGTACGTGTGTGCGTGCATGCATGTATGCGCGTGTGGTTTTGCTTTTTGTGTGTGTGATTGCGCGTGTGCGTGTATGTGTGTGTGCGTGTGTGTCTGTGTGTGTATGTGCGTGTGCGTGTATGTGTGTGTGTGTTCTCGTGTGTACGCGTGTGCTTGTGCTTGTGCTTGTGTAGGTTCGAGTCTAGGGACATGCAGGAAATGTGAATTTTACGCGTGATTGATTTCACTTCCGGTTTGAGTGTACCAACTTATAGTACTAGTCGAGACCTTCGGTTAGATACCCAACATGCCTAGGTTATCTTTAATAATAAAGGCATGAAGCCAGGTGTTTCCGGATGAATGATTCTGGTTTAAACCTCAATATCTGGAAAACGGTTAGAGATAGACACGTAATTGTACATATTTTCTGAACCTACTCGAAAAGATCTTTCTAACGGTACCAGTCCCGAGTCTGTACGATGACTTTGAAATTTTAATGACTTCATTTCCGGTTGGCACCTAGTTTATGGTAAAGTGCACTCTTTGGGCTTTTCAAAACTGTCAGATATCCAAAATGTAAAAATGGACCCTAAAACGTCTTATTTTGATGATTTTAACAACTTTCTTAAAAAGTCCTTTACTGGTTATAAAACTCTGGATGGTCATAAAAAATGTTGGCAATTGTTTAAGAAAAATATTCTTTAACATCATATCATTGATGGTATGAAAGAGGCACTTCGGTCCATATGTGACCCAGGCCTGATGTCGCCTCCCTTCCCGTACTCAATACACGGATTAACTTGGACAGATCAACAGGCCTTTGTTAATGCATCCGTCCATAAGTCAACATAAGCCAGACATTGTGGCGACTTTAAAGGGATTAAATTTGACAGTTGAATAGGCTATTGTTCACGCATCCGCTCTTAAATAAATACACGCCAGACATTGTGGCGACTTTAAAGGGATTAACTTTGACATGTTTACTTTTTATTGTCTGTCCATCCGGCCTTAAATCAACACACGCTAGACATTCTGACTATGATCACGTTTGATGCACTCATGACCTTATCTAAATATAGCTGATGAAGTCATTATGAAAAATAGGTCCGAGCATGCGCATTTAGGGATAATACGCCTATGATTGGAGTCATTTTGTCAGTAGACGCCAAGGAGGAAACATCGTAAGCAAAATGTAGTCTTTAATTTTCAGTTAACGCTATTTCTAACGTAGCTATCTTAAATAAAGCTTAATGTTTTTAATATCTTAAATAACGCTTAATGGTTTTAATTAAAAATATAATAAATATTTTGCTTTAAATTATCATTAATAAGTTATTTGTTTATCATACAATGTATTTATTCATTTAGGTTATAGATAAATCTATATGTTCAAATATAATTAATATTTATTTGATTTTCTTGAAATATTTTGTTTTCATGATATCTCCCCGTCTAGGGCTGAGCACCTGACCCTCAATGTGCGCGAACACGCCCTAGATAGGTATATAAGTCAGCTCTATATACTTCTGGGAGATATAAATAGCAGAGTGAGGTCATTCTTAAAATAGGAAGATGATGTCATTCTAAAATTAGAATCCAAAATGGCCGCTGCGCATGACGTCATAGATCCAAGATGGCCGCCGCGCATGCGCAGTCGTGAGGCCAAAGAGGCCCCTATACTACTAACAGAGACAAACTTCAAAGTGAAAACGTAAACTTTCAGTGAAGAAAACGTTTGCAGAGAATTCATTATACCAATAATTTTGATAAAAGAACCTCATAGTATTGGTAAACAATTACAAAACACAAAATGAAACTGTCGAGGATATTTTTTCTGGGGAGCCTCAAGTAAAAGGATTTAATCGGACAGAAATTTAGCTCCAGCGCCGAGTCCTTTAAGTTTTAAATTTTGCTCCCTACATTCAAAATAACCATGAGACAGAAGTAACACCTACTTACATTTCTTCCATAATATGTAAACTAAAGAGTAAAGGTGAAATAAAAATCTTTTACCGCATGTATTTTCAAAGATGTCTAACCCTGCACCTTTCTGTATTAGAGGTAAAGTTCACTTTAAACAGCAAGAAATGGCTTATTATATGAATCATTTCCGTTTTTGTACAGTAAATCAATATTAAGTCTTGAAACTTTAAGACAGTTTAACTTGCTATAAAGTAAAAACAGTTTGGTCCTAGTGCGGCTTGAACCTACGCCCTCCGGAAAATTAGTAAAAGTAGGTTTGTGGCATGGCACTGAATACTCTTCAAAAGGAGGTATGCTATTACGAGTCCATTACCTTAAATAATGTGGGTAATCATTGTACTACATACTGTTCATGCCAATAAGGTATTAGTTTCTTCATACGTTATTTTTATTTATGTCTTTCAGTTACATACTTAGGATGCATTTTACATTCTTATATTGGAGGATTATATGTTAGACTGGCTATAACCATGTTATCCGCTTTAACTTTTAGCGTATCTGAATTAGTGTACACATAACTTCGACCTTATTAGGAACTGGTTGTGTTTGCAAATAACTCTATTTGTCAAATACATCAGTATGTCCACTATATTCTAGCCTTAAACAAGTAAACAAGGATTTATGTTTGATGATCTATGTTTAAGATTTTTATACAAACTCAAATTAAAACAGAATTACCCGCAAACGCAGCATCATGTTTAGAACAATCTGTAGGTCACATGACAGTGTAAACAAGTGAATGAAGTATTGCCATGCAATACAAAGTCCCCTACTGGAAGGCACCTAATTTTCTCTACTGCAGTATAACATAATGAACTGATATCTGTCAATGATGTATAAACAATATTGTACTACATATACAATATGTTATAACAACACACTTAGATTAAAATGTGCACATATAAAACCCACAGTTGTTTTCATATTGAATTTTTTTGGCTGATTATAAAAATGTTATCATGTCAGTTATTCATAGTAACAACAAAGGGAAATTAATCTTTAAAAAAAAAATCTGTATAATATAAGTCCATAAGAAACTCTTTACCAGGTAGAGATAGGTCAAAATACACCTAAAAATTGGATGTAACATGCATACTGTACCACAGAAAAGTGGTCTCGACTTTTCTCTACCGCCAGTAATAAAAAAGTTACAATAAAATCTATAAAATCTATTTATAGTAACAACAAAGGGACGTAATTCTAAAAACAAGGGTGCCTTATGGTAGCGAACATTTGGTCCAAGTTACATTAAATCCCTCCATGCATGAAGAAGAAATGTTCCGTACAAAGTCATTCTTGAATTTGACCTTTGACCTCTAAATATGACCTTGACCTTAGACCTAGGGACCTGGTTCTTGCGCATGACATGTTGTCTCATCCAGGGGAATATTTGTGCCAACTGATATCTGAATCCTGCTTTGCATGACAAAGTTACAGACCGGACAGGAAAAAAATCCCCTTGACCTTTGATCTCAAAGTGTGACCTTGACCTTTAAGCTAGGGTACTTGGTGTTGCACATGACACGTCGTCTCATCATGAAAAACATTTATGCCAAGTAATATTGTAATCCCTTGATGGATGACAGAGTTCTGGATCGGACTGGGAAAAAACCCTACTGACATTTGACCTCCAATTGTGACCTTGACCTTTGAGCTAAGGGTCTGGGCTTTGTGCACGAATGTTGTCTCATCATGGGAAACATTGTGCCAAGTAATATTAAAATCCCTTCATGGATGGCAGAGTTATGGACGGAACAGGAAAAAAACTCTGTTGAACTTTGACCCTAATTGTGACCTTGACCTTTGAGCTAGGGGTCCGGGATTTGCGCATGACACATTGTCTCATCATGGGGAACACTTGTGCTAAGTGATATTAAAATCCCTTAATGAATGTCAGAGTTATGGACCGGACACGAAACAGACCCTGTTCATGCTATGTTAACATTTGACTGCTAAGTGTGACCTTGACCTTTGAGCTAGGGGTCTGAAAGTTGTGCATGACACATCGTCTTATTATGAGGTACATTTGTGCCAAGTAATATTAAAATCCCTTCATAGATGGAAGAGTTATGGACCGGACAGGAAAAAAGCCTTGTTGACTTTTGACCTCCAATTGTGATCTTGACCTTTAAGCTAGGGGTCAAGGTTTTGCGCATGACACGTCGTGTCCTCATGGGGAACATTTGTGCCAAGTAAAACTAAAATCCCTTCAAGGATGGGAGAGTTGTGGACCAGACAGGAAAAAAGCCCTGTTGACCTTTGACCTCCAATTGTGACCTTGACCTTTGAGCTAGGGGTTCGGATTTTGCACATGACACGTCGTCTCATCATGGGAAACATTTGTGCCAAGTAATATTAAAATCCCTTCATGGATGACAGAGTTATCGACCGGACACGAAATTGCGGACGGACGGACGGACGGACGGAATGACGGAAAAGTGCATTCCTATAGTCCCCGAAACTGGTTTTCAACCAGTAGGGGACTAATAAAAGTGCCCACTAACCCACGTGAAGGAAAAGAAATCCATTGATGTAAAACGCAATGGACTCTTAACGTATGTACTCTATGACTTTGAAAATTGCAGAGCAACAATACAACTAAGGGCCAGGCGAAACTCTTAGCGGACTTTCAAAACTGTACATAATTGAGTCAACATCAACCCGTCCAAGCACACAACATGCGGTATTAGTCATAACTGCTATATTAAAACAAATATAAATATTTTGATAACTATAACTGGAAAATTGCCAGAAAAAAAGGAACTTTTAAGTTTGACTTATATGTCTTCTTACTTTTAATGTCAGCCATTATAAAACATCTTTGCTGTCATGACAATTTTCTGTCATTTAGTACAAGGATAAAGAAAATTTAGCAGCAGGAAATCAGTTCAGTAAGTACTGAAAGCATGATTAATCTATAGGTTAGGCACTAAATCAACACAATTGAAACCAATTACAAGACAATAATTTGTGCAAATATGATTTTCATCTACTTGTCACGGCAAATGGAAAAACGATTTATTGTCGGCAATTTCAGAACGAACTGAAAAATCGTTTGCAGATACGAAAAAAGATAATTGAGCCGCGCCATGTGAAAACCAACATAGTGGCTTTGCGACCAGCATGGATCCAGACCAGTCTGCGCATCCGCGCACTCTGGTCAGGATCCATGCTGTTCGTTAACGGTTTCTCTAAATGCAATAGGCTTTAAAAGCGAACAGCATGGATCCTTACCAGACTGCGCGGATGCGCAGGCTGGTCTTGATCCATGCTGGTCGCAAAGCCACTATGTTGGTTTTCTCATGGCGCGGCTCATATGATCCCGTTGAGAACATTCAGTCGTCGCAAAGGTTGTTTACTAATGGCTGATATTGTGATTTCCCATTTACATTTGACCATAATTACAAGTTATACATATTAATTTTAGCAAATACCTTTTTAGTACAGTATCAAACTTTTGTTTTGAATATAATGTCTTCACAAAAATATATTGTAAATGTATAAAAATATTCATACTTTTTTGAAAGCTTTAGTTTTTTGTATATGACCTGCTATAAACAATTATCATCGCTGTCAGTGCGAATGTTTTCTGCTTCTTCCCGTAAATCAAGTGTATGCAATAAAGCGATATTAAACGTTTTAATGTTATATTTATATTGAGAATACTAATGGTAACATTTGTTAGTAAATTTAATGTTATCAATTTACGTGTAATTTTAATGCAGTGATTCTTTAGTTCAATGTTTTTTTTTTCTGAACTACAGTTGTATTTTAAAATTTTATTGTCTCCCTTTAACTTTGGATGAGATTAAAGTATTTGATTTAATATCACCCTTTTCATAAATAACTAGTGAGTTATTTCAGTATTTTTTTTTTCTATTTGAAGTATCTAGAATTGATTTTTCAATCTATCATTTATTACATGTGTTTCAAGTATCCAAATTTTTATTCCTTAACTTACACGTTGAGCAAAAATGAGTTTTAGTGACAATTATTATCTCCCCTTTTTGAATAGCACGGTAACTATTCTTGCCTGCCTCAGAAGTTTCGTGCGTATACACAGGGATATTCTTGAGATGCATTTTACATAATTTTCATAACGTTCATGTGACGTTTGCCGCAACGTCTTTTTATGACGTTTCCTGTATTTTATTGTTATCACGTTACGTCATTGTATAATTTAAAAACGCAAATGCCTGAGGATATGTACAATTGAAAGCGCTTGCAGTGTAAAACTAATTTATAGAAAAAACTCAAAAGTCTACTCTTGTTTTTTCCTGGAAATTGAATATTCGCCCTATTCTTTTCCATTGAAAATTATGACGTTCATTTCGTATGAACAGCAAAAGGAAAGGCACGAAAGTTACGTAATCGCTGCTTAGTGATAACCGACCGCTGTTTTGACGACGTCCGCATATAGTCAGGGAGAACGTTCCTTATATGACGTCGCAGTTGTTCCGTCTGGTGAACAGAATGGCCGGGAAGCTTATTTAATGTTAAATGCAACAAAAGGTGTGCAATTTATAATATTATCTTGTTTAAAAATGGAAAGGAAATATAAAGTAAATATAAGAAATGAAACTTTTTTTTTTCGGTGTTCATGCAAAATGCTAGCGATTCATGTTTAATTTGCCGATCCTATTCTGTCGTTCATTTCACATGAACGATTCATGAATTTGTCGATCCTATTCTGTCGTTCATTTCGCATGAGCACCGAAAAAAATCATTTCATTCTTAAATATACACACAAATACACCGAGTACTGATAATGACCTTCGACATGACAGTTCTGCAAAGACAAAGATGCTTCGGTGTGGTAAAAACTTATACGCTACTTCGTGACAATTGCACTCTAGGGACAATGTTGTTCTATGTCTCTTTGAATGTCTTAACAATGTAAATAGCGCATTAGATGATATATAATCTAGACATCTTTAGTAGTGACGGCGCTCTATTTTCTTTTTATATGGAATTGAACATATTTAATCTTACAGTGAACACACTAAAATGCCTTATACCTTTTACGGGGTAAGTTTCTTTAACGGATGTGCTACTTTGTTTATAATCAACAACTGTATAATATTATAATATTGTTGCTTATATAGACTTCAATTCTCGTTAACGCTTGGAAAAAAGTTGGCAATTGGGGTGATATACATCATAATGGAAATCTCTTGGACACAGCATTTAGCTACTTGAGTTGGTAACAAATCTTTTTATTATATATAATAAGCTGTTTTCGTTGTTGTTGGTTCGAACATGTGGAAATGTATAATGTCAGATAAATACAGCTATTTATTTTGGTGCTCATTGCAATTAATTGAAATGTAGATCTATGTCAAGCTGCAAGCTTTACTGAAATATTTTAAATATAATTTTAGACGCTACAGTGAAGGCTTGATGTGTTGCACATGTCATTGACTAATAGAGTTTATTTGTGCGTTCAATTCTTCAAACGGAGTTTCTTATAGACTTTATTTGATCAATTATCTGACTTTCAGTACATTAGTTAATAGTGAGAAAAAAGTCAATGTCTGCTATATGCGATGTTTGCGATAGATTAACAAGATATCATACACAAGGAAGTACATATTCATTTTCATGCGTCTACAATTCATTCCAACATTTATAACCTCTCGGTAGTGCCATCTCCTGTTTCTGTGTCTCACAAGTTAGCACAGTCTGTGCGTTATGACCCTACTAGAACAAGAGAGATATGTTGGAATTCGAACCCGGACCCTTAAAGCGACAGCGAGGCTGAACTAATTGTGAAGTTACTTAATGCTTTATCACACATGTCATACAATAAAAATGTTGCATATTGAACGTTTAAATAAAAGCCGTTACCACGGCAACTGTTATTTGCACCATCAATTTTTCTATGGTTGGAGGAGGAGGGCATAGTAAGTAGCATAGCATCGATTTCTGTCTAGCCGAAACATAATAAGATAATATATTTATTGCCCTTGCCTAACACAAGCGGTTTCATGAGAATATCTGAAGAATTTTTCTTATCATTACAGGAACGGTATTTTTTGCATATTTGCTATATGCCTTGCAATAGCATACAATTCCGATTTATTAACCAAAGAAACACACCCTTATCTCCTTTTGCTTTCTAGTTGCAAACAAAGTATGGAGAAGATTTCTCGAGAATTTTTGTTATTGTCAAAAGTTCCAGATTGTCGGAACGGACGGAATGATGCGATGCAAACTTAAAGTTCAATAACAAATTGAAGAGACTTTTTAACATGATTTCTTAGTGTAACATAAGATAACGAACTATTCAAAAATTACTATTCAGTTACTTTTGCTATACAAACTTGAATTATATTTCATATATTTTTGTAACATATTTTCTTTAAATGAGTTTTAATGAGCTGTAATATGTTACTGATCAATTTCCATAGTAATCACAACGGGTTGGGCCTCAATTACAGCAGTAGGTGTGGTAATAATTAAATAATTGCTTTTTCACTTTACTTAAGGAAAACGTATATAATTACTATTAAGGTTACTAGAAGTTTTTACCCAGTAACTGGGGTCTTTAACATGTTTAACTAGCACAATACCCTGCTGCAGTCACAGATATAACAATTGTACAATATATAGATATATCAAACTTATCTGATTAATAAAATTGAATAAATTTGATACAATGCCCGTTTTGTTCAAAATAAAACAAATAAATTCAATAATCATCCCCTGCACTGCATACACTTATGCTGATTTTTCTCTCTGTATCACCTTATTTGGGTTATCAAACAATAAGATGTAGGTCAGGTTCTGTTATTTTCTTACCTTGCCTAAAATTATTGCCAAAATATCTACTTAGTTTTTTTTAACATTATCATAGAATTCTAAAGCAGAAATATTTTCCTAAAAACATTCCAACAATGAAAACATAAACCATAAAGAGCACGTATTTAAAATGCAATACAAATTTCTTGTCACACAGTATGTCTCAGGTTTCTATAACCATAATCAGAGAAATATTCGACTTTCAATAAACAATCATCTGCAACTTGATTTTATTTACTTCACAACAGCGGGTGTTAAGTGCTGTGTGGCGGCCGTAAAAAGTCGCCCCGACTTCATCTCAGTGTTGTTATATTTTCTGGTCCTTCGGGATCATTGATTTCAACTCATTTAGATTTGACGATTGAATACTGCTTAAGCCGGTGCTAGGGGGCGTGGGCAGTGTTGCATTTTCCATTACCGCTCATGAACAGACTCAATCAAACCGAGTCTGCAATTTTCACTGTTTGCCTTGTTCTCGGTGCTTCCGAGGGATCTACTTTCCAGATTTTATTTGATATACATGGTATAATAATATTATCTGTGTTCGTTTTATTTAACTAAACAAATGTTTGATAAATTTAACGTAGGTTTCTATACAGCGGATATGCAAAATGCTGTCCTTACCTGTTCTACTATTAACAAACATTTTAATGAATTCTCACATTTTTGTTGGGTTACTATATAGCTGCAAGTTTCTAATGCATAACTTAAAATAGATAAAAATACGAAAAAGAGTTAAGGCATAAATCATAATTGTAATAATTAACTAGCAACATTTTCCAAAGAGTTGCTTTGGATGAAATGTGAAATTACCCTTGAAAATTTACTTGAAAACAGTACCCAAAACTTTATTCGCAATTTCTCGTTTATTTTCTGTTGTAATCAAGTTCTTCATGCCGGAAAATCACGCCACATTTTCTAAATACAAAACAGCTTATTAAAGTATTGACTCCTGAGCTCATGTTTTACAGTAAGTATATAACAGATCTAAATTTTAATCCACTTCCTCAGAGAAATATCTAAAAATAGTAGTAAAATGAGTATATTTTCATCTGTAGTTGGACAAAAACTTTTATTCTGAAATTGTTCATCATTTTCCACAAGAGAGAGATCTCTAAAATCGAATCATTTCCCCTACCTATTAACTGAAAAACATGTTCATGACTCTTTAATGTCCCATCTATCAAATTTCAATCTTTTACACGAAAAACAAAGTGGATTTCGAAAATCTCATTCAATAGAAACTGCACTTACAGTCATGACTGATTCGTGGTTAAAAGCAATAAATGATGGTTATTTAGTAGGAGCCGTAATGATAGACTTTAGAAAAGCATTTGATCTTGTTGATCACGATATTCTTTTGAAAAAATGGAACTCTATAAATGTAATGATTTATTTATCAAATGGTTCAAATCATATTTATCATATCGTCATCAGTTAGTACAAATTAATAACGCATTATCAAGTAGTTGTAATAAAATTACATGCGGCGTGCCACAGGGGTCTATTTTAGGGCCTCTGTTATTTCTTTTATTTATAAATGACTTGCCGCTCACAGTTGGAAATATAGTATCATCTACAGATCTATATGCAGATGATACAACTTTATACGATATACAAAATGACAAAACTGTTTTGGAAGCAAATCTTAATTCCGCACTATCTGTTTTATAAATATGGTGCAAAGAGAATGGTATGCAACTCAATACCGAGAAAACAAAAGTGATGTTTATAACAACGCAACAAAGGCGGCGATTACTTGAAAATAAGGAATTAACTGTTTTGTATAAAAAAGTTATGCTAAAACAAATTCCAAGTGAAAAACTCCTTGGTATTTACATACAGCATGATCTTAAGTGGGATTCACATTTGAAAGTAATTTGCAAAAAGATATCCTCTTACATTTGGTTACTGCTTAGGATAAGGGAATTTCTTAATATAAACTATAGAATCTTTTTTTATAAAGCTTATATTCAACCGCATATAGATTATTGCTGTATAATATGGGGAAGTACAATTAATAAAAATATTCAGAATAGTTTTAGATTACAAAAACGTGCATGTAGAGCTATTTTAGGATCAAGTTACTCAGACTTCAGTCAAGCTCTAAATTGTCCGAACATGCAACGGTTTGATCAGCGACTGTGTTATCAGAAGGCATGTTTTATGTCCAAATTAGCAAATTATCTGTTACCAAATTATGTATGTGAAATGTACAATCAAAAGGAAATTACAAGTGACACCTCTTTAATTTTACGATCAAACACGAGCAGAAATGTTCATATACCTAGTACGCAATCACAACTGTTCAAACGAAGTTTACTGTATTCAGGTCCAGTTGTTTGGAATACCTTACCTGTAGATATTAAAGCGTCCAGCTCACTACAATGTTTCAAGCAAAATGTAGTAAATGGATAAATATGCCATGAAATATGTATGTAATGTTGATTATGAAATATCAATGTTATTTTTATTTTTGTTATACATTTGTATTTTACTTTCTAATGGGGTACATATGATATTATTTTATGTTTTCATTTGAACCATATTTGTAAATATTTGTACTATAAGAGGGCCTCGTGTAAGATTAGCGCCAGCTAAATGAGTCACCCTCTAATTTACTTATTTACTTACTTACTTACCTGATTTGGGTTCGAAATTTCGCTTGCAAGGTTTAATTATTTCATGTGAGGAAGCCATTCAAGTGGTTTACATAAGATATGTGGTTATACGCGGCCTGTAATAATACGCGGAGGCCTGAGGTCTTCCTTAACCATCAATCGCTGTAATGTTACCTCAAGGCTAAAATTGTGTCCATGTGAAGCAAAATCAGACTATAAAATATATCAATCAATATATCTATAAAGCGGATAACAAGAGATATCTTTAAAAATGATGGTCGGCGAGTTGTAATAAGGAAAGAAGTTTATGAATTTTTCATCTAACATTCATCTTTCATCTAACATTTTTCAAATTGCAAAACTTAACACCACACTTTAACAATTTAAATGGTTCTCTTTTAATTTTTCGCAAAGGCTTCGTAGGGTTGCAATTTTGTTTCGTTTATCCTTAGACTAATAATTACAGCAGTAGTTTGATGAAAATTCATGAAGTGGTGCATGAGAAGAGGTCATTAAACGTGTTTATATTTTTAGCTAAATTGGTCCCTATCCCCATTTGTAACAAAATAGCAGGAGACCTTACGATATTGCTACACATCGTGTTTGATAAAAATCCATTACATTTTAGTGGTTAATGCGAAGAAAGGCATATCTACTTTTAGCTATAGTGGTCCCTAATAGGGCCCAAGTTCCTATATAAATAAATTTGAAAGAGGACCTTATAATGATGCTCCAGACCAAGTATGACAAAGATCCACCAAGCTGTTTATGAGACGCTGTATAAAGGCATTTCTAGTTTTAGCTCTAGCAGCCCCTAAAAGGGGTTAAATGTCCCAGCTGAACAAAGTTGGCTGCGGGCCTAATAAAGATGCTACAAATCAAGTTTGATTAGAATACATGAGATAAAATCAATTAAAGGATTTTTTTATTTATTACTTTTATTTATTTCTAAAATAAGCCAACTGATCCCGCTTTAACAAATGCATATTCGCTATTCATGAATCTTTGGACAATGAAGTCACACCTATAAAAAAGTGAAGGTCAAGCAAAACATACAATTGTAATTATTTCAATATTTCTGTTTCATAAGCAAAGTTTGACCGTAGTCATATCACATAGATAAACTGTATGCAGCGTACCTTCATTTCAGTGCAATGAGATTTAGTCATTATATAGCATATATATAATAAAACAGATTTCAACTGAGTTCAATATTTGCATACCATACTAAAGAAAAATATTCATATATAATAAATCAATTAAATAATTTATAACAAATATATCAAAGCAAACAAGTACTCATTTTAATATGCAATCTGAATAAGTCACAAAAGCAAGAAACCTTTTCATATACAGACGACAATTGTAACAAGGAAAATTTTTTAAAAAGCACTTCTCTACATAAAAGACTCTTATCACACCCTTATTCATGTGATACGCAGACCGTATTCAGCTCTTTCTTTAATTTGATATATGTTGGTATTTGAACAGGTTTTTATCATATTTATTAGACTTACTTATCATTTTGAGATATAATATCAATATTCTTGCTAAATATACTGAGCCAAAGTTAGCTTTAAAACTGTGAACAGCGTCGTTTAGGATAAACGCTTTGTCTACATTTTACTCAGCGTAGCACAATCAACAGAGTGAAAGAAATTGACACTTTCGTCCAATCAGGCAGAGTGTTGCATAAATCTTCCATTTTGATAAATTATCTATAATGCGTTTTCAAGTAGTTTGATTTGCAAACTAAAGTCACGTGGCATAGGTAACGAAAACGAATTTAGACGGCGTCGCCGAAAAAAATGTCGGTAAAATTACCTCTCTTTGTATCAGACCGACTGCCTATTTGAGGAAATAAAGATTATGTACAGCACAATTTTACTCAAGACATTTGATTTTTATTTTACACTTACACGAGCACTTTTGTTAAACTTCTTCTACCTAACAACGTCAAAAGAGAAACAAACGAAACGTGCGTGTAGGCGTTAAATTACACTAACATACTACTGTATTTGACTTTACAAACGAATCTGGAATCACCTGCCAATACTGAATTCTACATCAGACAGTTTTCATAATATGTATTCATTTCTTCAAATTTCGACAAGTATCTAGACATTGTAACTGACATCATTTCGGGTCATGTTCGCAGCAGTTATATCCATCGAATGTTTTAATAAAAGGTCTGATATCCAAGGTTATAGTTAATTGAAGAAGATAAATCTCGCGCACGCATTTATATACGTCGTATTAGAAGGTCGTGTTCCACACACTTTTGTCTGGATCAATCATTTGAGCATTAATTTGCAGTATTTTAGCTCTCTATATTCGTACCAAATTAATCAGTAAGTACGTAAGTTTAGTCATGCTACCATCCTGTACAAATATAAAGAAAAGGTGACGTTAAGTTAGATGACCAAATTTTGAATATAGTATAAATTGTTTGGATGGAAATAGTTTTGTTGACATGCATAACCAGCTGGCGTATTCTTTCTTGTGGAGGATTATTATAGGATTGAACAGAAATTCTTTACTACACATAGCGAGCGAACATTGCAAAAGTACGAAGAATTCCAAATACCTGGCCAAATGCGGATTCGCGTCCTTGCATTGTGTATAAAGCTTAAGAAATATTTTATAACAAGAGAGTGCTTTAACACTATTTATGCACGATAGGCGGTTATACGTCGGGCATAGTAATTTCACTTGGGCGCAGCAAAACTTTGACGTCACCTCACGTTAACGTGACGTCATTCTAGCGTAAGTGTCTTTTAACAGAGACAAGCGTATTAGAATAATAAATATTAATTGCAAAAGTTTAAACCCCATTACAGAAAGAGAGCAAGTGAGTCAGACATGGTGTGAATATGCTTCTATATTATAATGCTTATGGTGAGATTACGTAATAAAATCTGTAATAAAATCCCTGAGCAATAACAGACTCGGTTTAATTGAGTCTTTTCTTGAGAAGAAATATATATTGCAACACCGCTCACGCCCCCTAGCACCAGCTTAAGTGAAATTCTATTACATAGATACTGAATGGACTACATGATCCCCAATGACCAGAAAAAATAAAAAGACTGAATCCAAGTAGGGAGACTATTTACGGCCACCAAATGGCACTTAAAGACTGCTGTTAATAAAGTCTGGAAGAAGATCCCCTGGAAGCATAGAATGCAACCAAGCTAAAAAGTAGCAGACAGACTCGGTTTGATTGAGTCTGTTCATGAAAGGTACCCCCCAAACCACACAGAGCACCATCAATACTCAAAACTCACGGTCGTCTGCTGAGATGCGTATGTTTGTAGACTCGTAATGATATTTGAAATTTAATTGTGTTATGCATGTATTGTATGCACTTTAACGAGATGTATTGGTATATGATACATCTTCAAAGTTATTACTCTATGATTGTGCAGTTGCACACAATGCAATTTTATTTATACTGCGATTTTGCAGCTTAAATTGAGTAGAACACGCGGGGTGCTTCTCCGGAACTTATTTCAGGAACATGCTTGCAGAAAATATAACAACACTGAAACTAGGCCGGTAGATCAATGGTCAAGATCACAAATGACGCTCAAAGGTCAAATGTGACCCTCATATTTCGTGTTTGGAGCATAACGTAATAATAATTCAAGGTATTGACTTTAATTTATGGTAAATAGGTACGTGGCAAAAAGGCAATATGCATAGTGCATAAACCACGTTTGTAGGTCAAAACTGTCTGTCATATTTTCCAGAGCGTAATTTGATGACCATTCAAGGTATTGACCTCAAACTTGGCATACAGGTAGGTGATGATGAGACGAATTCACAGAGCATAAATTTGTTCTGTTGTTCAAAGATTACGGTCACGAATTGAGTTCAAATCTATCCCTTGTACTTTGTGTCAGGAGCACCACTTCAAGACTAGTCAATGTATTTACTTTAAACTTTGAATGCAGCTGGGCGATGTTAAGGCGATTTGAGGAGTGCAGCAATCCCCACGTCCACCACCCCCACCCCCCCCCTTTCCCCGCCCCCACACTTCCGATCCCCAACCACTAAACAAAACCTCTTTTATATTGATGTGCCTTAGAATTCAAGTCCATGAACTTGGTCGGTAGGTCAAAGGTCAAGGTCACAAATTGATTTGAAATGTTATATTTTGTATTTTGTGTCTGGAGAACAACTTCAAATTATTCAAGGTGTTGAAACAAAATCGGATGGTGATAAAGGGACTTTAGGAGTGCAACAATCTACAGTTATACCACCCTACATCCCCAAACCTACCCTCTTTTCCATACACAAACATCAATCATTTTCAATTTCTTGATTCTTAGTATTCAATCAACTCTGAGGTACTAACCCCTACCCCACCCCCACCCCACCCACTGCCACATTTCATCCCCTCCCCCACATACCCAAGTTTAATATTTCTTTAAATTTTACTTCCTCCTCCCCTGATCTAAAACTGTAGGCGTATATTTCTACGCTTTGCGGAGCTTTTATTCTTCTTATATAAAGTAATTGTGTTCTTTGATATCAACATTTAGAACTGATTTTAAAACATCATGCAAAGTAAAAAGCATGATTTTATCGCACATTGAATCATACAGTTTCTTTAACCATAATCTTTGTGACTAGGAAAACCTTTTAGAACGAAGAATATGATCACTAATTGTCCTGTTTAACGGAAGCAATATTAATCAACTCGTTTTACGTCAATTAACTCAAACCCTGGCTAAATTAATCGTTTACCGTTTAATAGAACATCGTCGCGTGCTATTGTGTGTTTAAAAATTCTTGGCGTCAACTAGCCTATGTAGAACACTAATTACTCCTCCTCTAAACAAAAGATTTGTGTTCATAATGGATATTCATTATTTAAACATTTTTACAAAGGATCATCTGCTGTTACTTATGCTGGAACTAAGACAAAGACACAATATTCTAAGTAATTGTTCCTTCCATAATATATGACAACTAAATATAAATAGTACACTCAGTTGCTTGGACTATACATGTATAGTTAACCTGGAGTCATTTTCCTTATTATTGATGTTACTTTTCAGTGTCATTTAGAGATGATGTATTTCATTTTCATACTTCTCAACAACCAGTCTACAATCACTCAATTTTATTGCGTTCTATACTCCCACACGGTATTGCAAATCAGAACTAAAGTATTTTTATTCAATTTATTATGAAAACCTGTAGTTTTTATTTCAAAATGCTTATAAATGCTTGTTTGTCTCATATAGGTATTTGCATGTATCATGCCCAATAGTTTTGCTAACGGTTTTACCAATTTATTTTTTAAAGGTGTAGTGCATGACATATTGGTAACAGTAACATTTTCATCCAATGCAACTATAGACTGACATGATATATTGATGCCGTGTTCATCCTTTATAAACGTGATGTATAAGTACCATGGTCATCTTTAACAAGCATGGACTGTCATGACATATTGGTACCATGGTTACAATAACAGTATATTTCTCTTTCTAAAAACAAACAGCACAAAACAAGATTTCAGTGTCACTAACAAAGTGATTGTAAGTATATTGTCTTATACAATTGCTAGCAATACATCAAAAGGTCGCCAAGAACCAGGCGGGCATGAATGAAATAATATGTTCAATTATGATTTGCATCCACTTGGCATGGGAATTGTTAATTGTAAAATTGATGAGCGATTTCCGAAAGTAGCTGAAATATTTTCCTGAATGTAAAACAGTTGAACATTAAATTGTCACATGTATGAATTCCTATTGGGGTAATAGGTCGTACAGATATCACTATGTATTGAAATTATAAATGGCATTCGAGGACTGATTTAAATCAGTTTAAGTTTTGCACGAATTAATCATCTTTTTCCAAGTACATTATTTAAAACATTCAGCGATATATGTCATGACAGTAGATACTGTTCGTACATCTGAGTTCAGTGTTTACGTCGTGTATTTCTTGTAACTCTCTTGAAATATAAAACACATTTTCGAGGGCTTAGAGTGAAACTGGTCTGCCTGTACACAGAAACAGAAGCAGATAGAATAGTTTCGCTCTAAACCCCCGAGTTATTCGTTGACCCACTTCGGACAACAAATTGTTACGCAATAGTCTTATAATTACTGTGACAACACTATTAATAGCAATCATTTGTACTGAGATTGCTGCAGTCGTTTCAAATTAAATAAGTTAGTAGATTAATTTTAATACATCAAGTATGCCACTCCAGAACTGAATTAACATGCTTATGCTTAATCACGGGATAGAAGGACTCTCTGCATGGATTATATTCAGATTTATTATTTTATCTAGAATGAAAGAGAAAGTTCAAAATCTATTTTATTTTTAACATTAAGCATCATTTATGAAACGCATTGTTTTAATATTCTTAATATATGTCATGATTTGGATACTGCTAATATAACAACATTTCTTTGTATATATTTTAGCTTACTTGAATTTTATAGTTTTGAGACATATTTTAGCTTACTTGAATTGCATGTTACAAAACAAACGATCATATCATTTGCGATCATATCATTTGCTTGCTTGATAGTTTGTGAAAACAGCACTAGAGGGTCTATCAAATGTCTACAGACATGCCTCTCTGGAACAGATACTATTCAGTTGTGTGTGAGACTTTTGTTGTGAAGAACGATGACTGTGGTACGTTAAATGACACATGATCTATCAATTTGACAACAACTACATTTTTATAGACTCGGACAAACCAGACTAATAATCGTGTGATATTCATATATAATACTCTCCGTGTTTCTGATTAGTTAAATACTTCCTGATTTCCCTCTGGCCTATACATGCATTTATCTCATGTACTCGTCAATCAAATATCAATTTTATAGTGTTGTACCTTCAGAACGGTAGCTAGAATCAATCAGTTTTTCTCACGACTTTCGACAGAGCTGTCCGTTCATCATCATACATTTATTAAAGGGTATTTCAGGATTCCAGTCTCCCCAAAACGGAACAAGACATGAAGTATCACTCACAATCTTAATTACAATATACTGACAAAAGTGTACCTTTTATTACTACAGCAATATTAGTCCCATCACATTTCGAGTTGCAATTGTAAAAGATACTACATTAAATGTTCCTGAATATTTTTGTTATAAATCAGCTGCCAAGATTTTGGGTAAGCCGCATCATATCCTTAGCATTTTTATGCTAAATTGACTCTGCTGAGTGCTCAATTTTCTTCAAACAAATTATGAAAATGGAGTCATCTCTTGTTAAGAAATCTAGTTCAATGAATTACTCTTAATGTTACGCAATCACATTGAAGTTGTTCAAAAGGTATTAGCAAAATTGCTTCTTGTGTAGTAACTTTTCAAGGTATCAATTATTTAGTTGAAACTTAAGCTTGATTGAGAGTCATCATAAGTGAACAACTGAAAACGTTTGTCTGCAAAATTCTTCACACACCTCCATTCACCGTCAAAAACAAATCAAAATTCTCCTGAGAAGAGGAAATTGATCATTAACAATCGTATTAACCGGAAGCAGAATTAATTCGTTCCTTTTTACGATTATTTTTGTCTAGTCGCTGTTTATTTCAGTGTTTAACGTCGCTAGTTATTGGGTAATACAAAAAGGAACTGATTACGCAAATGTAAGGGAAGTACAGACACGCCTTTTATATTATTATTGCAAAAGAATTATTTGTTAATCGTTAAACAATTTGAAAAGCTTTTATTTCGTATTTCCGCTTTTCAATGTCCTTGGGAGCTTTCATTCTGGTAATAAGACTTTTGAGTATTTTGAAATCGCGGAAAACAGTGAATACTCGGATAATGCCACGGTACTGTTTAGTTTTTCAGTTTGTTTAAGGATCTCCTGGGCCGAGTGGTTCAATGGTTAAGTCGCTGCCTTTCAATCACCGACATGGGTATGAAATTTTACCTGGTATGTAGAATTCTTCACTGTGAATAATTCGTCAAGTTAGTTTACGGAAAGCCATTGATATCAGCCCAGGTGCAGGCCATGCCTGAAATAATATCTTAAGGTATTCATCAAGAAGCAACAACTAGGACTAAAGTTCTCTCAATGTGACACTCTATCAAACAGAAATGTAACTGTTTGTTTCGGGGCGATTTAACTGTAATTCGAATGTAGATATAAACACGAAAAGACCATTTGAGACAAACAGTGAGACAATGATCTTTCCTCCTTCTAGAATGGCCTCCGTTGCCGAGTGATTAAGGTCGCTGACTTCAAATCACTTGCCCCTCATCGATGTGGGTTCGAACCTCACTCGGGCCGTTAAATTCTTCATGTGAGGAAGCCATCCAACTGGCTTACGGAAATTCGGTGGTTCTACCCAGGTGCCCGCTCGTGATGAAATAAAGCTGGAAAGTCGCCATATGACCTATAAATTGTGTCGGTGCGACGTTTAATCCAACAAAATAAATAAATAAGTTCTATAACGGCTCAAAATAGATAATTAGTACTTTAGCATATAGTATGTCAACATTACCAATCAATTATTATTTTTTCTGTGTCCGCTGTATTGAAGGACTGTTGGCATGATTCAAAGTTTCATTCAAAGAGAAATACACCGCTCGCTCGAGCATCGATGACTCGAGTACCCGGGCTCGCTCGAGCAATTCATTTGGTCCCAGCCGATTTCCTTCTATTTTCTATGTGATATTACCATGGCTGGGTCGAGCATCGATAACTCGATCGCTCGAGCATGACACCTGGTCCCTGTGTATTAATTTACACTTTGTTGCTTCCGGCTAACTCGAGCAGAGGTGTCAAAATTTTTCACACCTTCGGCGGTCTGAATGTATCGGTTAATTAAACATTTTCACACACCGTGAGAATTGCGTAGTCTATTCCCAGACTATCTTTATTGTTTGTTTGTCGGTATATTTGATCTTATGATCAGATTAATTATTGATAAAAGCTTAAAGAAAAGTTTTATTGATCAAATATCGATCAATAGCGCTCTCTCGTATTCTATAAATAGAACACACCGCAGAGATACCATAATGCAACGCGCGAATTGCGGACAAGGGACCGTTGTTTATATATAACGTATATATACTAAATTTTTATATTAACCTTTTGAACAGTAAACTTCGAAGAGAATTTAAAAAGGTAAAATACGGAAAATTCACTTTGCCTGCACAAAATTCCTTGAAAAACCTGCTAAATAAAGGAATCAATAAAGCATATACATTGTATATTGAAATAAACGTAGGAAATAAATAGGCATATTATTTTAGCGTTTCGTTAGACCGGGGCCATTAAAAAGATGTTCAAATAATTTTTTTTAAAAAGTACAGTACATTGCATACAAATTACTCAATATTCTGCAAATTACATCAATAAAGTATAGCATCAGAAGGACTGGCTTAAAGTCTTTATCACAAATATACAATATTTTCGGATTAGAAACACCAGCGGTCGAAAAAGTAAGTGCAAGATAATAATTTTGATTCATGATTTTCAAAGCATATATCAGCACAATCATTAACACATGTACTTCTTTCCATACATTTGGTTCACACAACACCGCGCTGAGCCTCAATACAAGGTACTTGAAAGCGTGGTCCATTAAATACTTCATAATTGAAAAAATATATGACAGGACATAGGTAGAACTGTATGGTGTTGCATTAAATTAGCACCATGTTTTATCAGATCACATCTAAATATCATTGCTAAAAGTCAAATATCTATACATGTCACACTAAGGTGTCATTTGTAACATATCATTATACTGATGCATTTCACAGAGATGTTAATTGTTTCAATGAAGAACTATAGATCTAAGTTATTAAATATTGCTGACTTTCAGTTATACATATTGTTCATGACATTTCGAAATTGCAATCGGATTACTAGGATGTGATCATGTGATATCATATATTTACATTTTGCAAAAAACGCAGAATAGTGATAAATGTTTGAACCCTTGCGAATGAGGTAAATAGCAAATGGATATAATTATATTGATATATGACCGTAACTGGAATGTGTAAAACAAATAGTAGAACAACATCATCCTTTCATATACTGATGACAATTCGATGTGTTATTACTGACGTGGATTTTAAAAATTCAAAACTGTGCTGTCAACATTTTTAAGAATTTCTTACTGTTCAGTATTTAGGCGTAGTATATAGAAATTGAAAGCTATGTGATACACGTTCGTTTGATATGCATCAACTTTAAAATACACGAGGAGATAAATCCAAAATCTGTGAATTACTGATGCTAATATACAGGAAAAGCACCGATTGTTTGTCCGCACATCGAGACCTGCGCTATTTTTAGATAGCAGACATTGTCAGTGACGTCACAGATCCTTACATACGAGACAGCGCTATTACTGATAACTTGAAGCATCTTTTCTGCGGGATCGAGAAGATATAGTTATGAGATCTTAGTATTTTAATCAGCAGTTGTTTGCACGCAAATGAAGGAAATAATATAGCCGTTTCATAAAATTGAAACGATAATTATGATATGCACTTGTTGATGAATAAAAATAAAATAAATAAATCTAAGTTGTTTCTTCACATGTGCCATTTACAAATTACATATTGTAACGTCTATCAATAGATAACATTTGTAATACATTTGCTTTTGAAAATGTCACAAGTATGTTATTATGTTATTATTACGCATCACCGTTTGCTCTGCAAACGGTCCCGATGACAATTGGTAAAACAAACTTTAGTTTTCTTCGTATGTTGGTCAATGTTTGGGTCGCTCGAAACCATGGATAACTCGAGCATTTTGCTCATCCCCTTGCGACCTCGAGCGAGCGGTGTTTTACTGTACTTTTCTTATTTTGCATAAATTCTCAAATGTGTACTCCATTATGACTGATATATCTGTATGCTATAATGTTGACTCCATACAAATGATACATGACCGCATGAATATTACAGGAAGGGTGATGAACAGCACTATGTCTACGATAGACTATCAAATGTCTGCATGCACGTCTAACGAAAACAGAAAGTATTCTGTTCTTGTGTGCATATTTTGTTGTCTTGATTGATATCTGTGATACGTGAAGGATGTATCATCCATCATATAGACAACAATTACATTTGAGTCGTGTCATGAGAAAACCAACATAGTGGGTTTGCGACCAGCATGGATCCAGACCAGCCTGCGCATCCGCGCAGTCTGGTCAGGATCCTTGCTGTTCGCTAGCAGTGTCTCTAATTACATTAGGCTTTGAAAGCGAACAGCATGGATCCTGACCAGACTGCGCGGATGCGCAGGCTGGTCTGGATCCATGCTGGTCGCAAACCCACTATGTTGGTTTTCTCATGGCACGGCTCATTTATACAAACGCAAACGTTGTACGGTTATTAATATAATATTGAACATACAGCTGTCTTAACGTTCTTTACTCCAGTTCGCCATTGACGCATTGATACCAACATATCTGATTAAACGTTTATAGTAAATGTCTTACATTTTACTAAATACGTATGCAAAACTGACAGGGATAAGAAAGTATGAAATCGAATGAAATTATATGTTATACACAAACGTGTTGTCTGCACGGAGAATGTGCAAAATGAACATAAACTAAAATCATCATTGTATACCAGCTCGAGCTGCTGTGAGTTTATAGCAATTTAATATCTGTAAACACATACGTAATTAAGATTTGTTTTGTTTCTCAATATTTTATGTGATATATGTTTACAAAACAAGTATACAAAGCAAAAATGTATAACTGATGTTGTGTTTATCAGACGTTAAAAAGGTCTTCCATATTTTTATTTAATTGCTTTTGACATTTGACAGAAACACCTCCCTGTCATTAATATTCATATTTATTTAGTTTTTTACAATATCCATTTGGAACAAGAAAACAGGAAACGCATGTCGGCTATCTTTTCCGTTTTATTTGAAAATCTTCATAAGTAAATCACAGATAAAGTTTATTTTGCATATTTCAACGACAATTTTTTTTCATTGTTTTTGGCTTACACGCAAAACCTAATCCAAAACCTTTTAAGAAAGGGAAATCGACCATTTACGATCGTATTAACCGGAACTTGTTATTAATTTGTTCCTTTTTAACGGTTATGACTGTCTGGCCGCAGTTCGTGTCAAAAGATTACATCGCGTGCAATAGGGTAATATAATACATGTCACCCTTACTGTGCAAATATTAGAACAATATTAGACATTTTTGTGCCATTTGAACTGATAAAGTATTCGTGTCACTTCGGTCTGGTATTAAGATGAAAACGCAAAGAAAATTATTGTCCGTATTATTAAAATCTCCGAAGTTAAAATTTGATTGTCGTGGAATTATTGTGTTTTTATTGATTGGATATTAACATCTGACCAGTATAAAACTTACCTTATTCAGCTTACACGAGACTGTATACTAATATTCTATACAAGGGGTCATGCTAACCAGTGTTTCATAGATCAAACAGATAGATCAAACAGGTATGACAAGACACATTTCTTCAAATAAACTTTGAAACTTGGGTTGCAAATGTAGAGGAGAAACTTTATAGATCTTAAACAAATCACCGAGTGTCACTCAAAACCATTTCTACGAAATGGTGGAAAATAGAACTAAAAGTTGTTGCCAACAAATTGTTTCCATCTATATACATAATAATATGGAATAATAGCGGCCATTTCAGGCGATTCCGATTTATTTGAACAATATTGGCAGAAGAAATCATATAATTATTTCTGTCACTTTTTCCAAATACAGTAAGTAGTTTCTTACAAAATGATTTTCAAGTCTCACAAAATGCAGATATGTCATATGGAAAATTCACCACGAAACCAAGCGGATGTTTTCTTCAAACAAGCAAATAACAGTCTAGGGAGAAGATTACCCGAGAAATATTTATTTTTTAAGTTTTTGCTATATACATGTTAGGAAAAGTGACTAATCTATCTGTTGCTATGTGTTTTGACGAATCAAAATCATTTCAACATTCTTATGCATTTACACGTTTCCCCATTTCTATGTGGAGTGCTGTATGGGTGATTGCATTTGAACATGGCATTTTCTGTTGGACTTTTGTCTATTTTGTTCCTTACTTAAAATGGTTGTTCTCTTTGATATGTAGATTAAAAACTGATTTTAAAACATCATGTAAAGTAAAAGGTGTGATTTTATCGTATATTGAATCATACAGCTTCCTTCACAATGTACTTGGTGACTAGCAAAACCTTTTAGAACGAAGAGCATGATCATTAATTGTCCTATTTAACGTAAGAAATATCAATCAGTTCCTTGCATGGTTATTAATTCAATCCCTGGTTAAATTAATCTTTGACCGTTTAAAAGAAATACGTCGCGTGCTATTGCGAGTTTAAAAAAGCTAGGCGTCAAACAGCCAGTGTAGGACAATAATAATACCTCTAAACAAAAGAGTTTTTACTGGAAAGGATATGAATCATACCTAGATATTTAAATGGAATTATCTGCTGTTTCCAAAGCTGGAACAAAGACAAACACACAAGATTCTAAGTACATCTGTCATCCGCTGTGCTTCCTACTACAGGCGCCTTTAAAGATATATTTTCAGATATTGTTAGGATACATCAGTATTGTTTATATAACAACGAACAGGTAATAAGACACTCTGATGCTTGGACTACACATGTGGAGTCATTGTCCCTAGCATTGTTGCTACTTTTCAGTGGAATTTAGAGATAATGTATTTCATTTTCATACTTTTTATCAACCAGTCTGCAATCACATAGTTTTATGGCATTTTATACTCCCATAAGGTATTGTAAAGGTATTTCTGTACAATGACACGTTCAATGGCGTTGTATATAATAATAATAATAATAATAATAATAATAATAATAATAATAATAAGTCTATTTAAACAAACAGTCATGACCGCTCCCTGCCCTCTGAGGCCATTTTACCCCTATTGCCGAATACCAGTGCTTAGAGCCTTACATGGTACGCCCAGACGGGCTGTATATAGAGGTTCAAACCCGACTTATTATTTTAAAATACTACACACTACCTTACCAGCAAGTACAAATTTAACAAACCTTGAAAATATGTATGTTGCAATGTACAACCTTCTACACCTGCTGTTATCGAATATAAAACAATTATCAAAAAAATTAAAACAATGCCATGAAGTCTCTGAAATACAGTGTCTTAAGATTTTGTAATGTTTCAAGTGATTTACTTTTGCGTAGTTCTAACGACAGTTCATTTAATTCTATCATTAAATGTTTTGCACTTGTTCTATGGAACAACATAACGACATTCAGAATTATTTGACGATTTGAAACTTTGTCTACTAGGACCATACTATGTAAGCAATTCTGTTAAATACATAATAAAATGCTCATGTATGTTTGCCTCATGTAAATATTCGTATGTTACATGCGCAATAGTTTCGCTAGCGGTTTTATCAACTTTATCTATACGGACAGCCTTTAAAAACCTAGTGTATATTTTAAAATAGGATGTCTTTTATTGCCTCACTTGATATATTGTTAATATTTTCATCCTATACAAGCATAGACTGATGTCATGTTTATCCTTTACAAGCATAGACTGATGTCATGTTTATCCTATACAAGCATAGACTGATGTTATGTTTATCCTTTACAAGGGTGATGTATTGGTACAATGATGACCTTTTACAAGCATGGACTGTCATGGCATACTGGTACCATGGTCACCCTAGCAGTATATTTCTCTTTTTAAACCGAAACATAAAATAAGATTTCAGTGTCACAGAAGAATGATTGTAAATAAAGTGTATAACATAACTGCAAGCAATTCACCGAAAGGCCACCAAGAACCAGGCGGATATAAATCAAACAATATGTACAACTATGATTTTCATCTAATTGTGTGTTTGTTCGGATTTAACGTATTTTTCAACAATTTTTTCAGTCATATTAACGACGATGTCTACTTGTAGCAGTGAACACAATGCCCAACTTTATAGTGCTGCCTCACTGGAATATCACGCCGTATACACGTGGCGTGTTATCCCACCCAGTCACATTATACTGACACCGGGCTTACCAGTCCTAGCACTATCCTCTTAATACTGAGCGCCAAGCGAGGAAGCTGCTAGTACTATTTTTACGTCTTTGATATGACGCGGACAGGGATCGAACCCACGACCTCCAGCTCTCGAAGCGGACGCTCTACCAATAGGCTACCGAGGCGGTCTTTTATTCAATTGGCGCGGGAATCGTTAAATGATTAATTAATTAGCGATGCCCAAACGAAGCTGACAAACTTTCCTGGAAGTAAAACATGAAAGGGAAAATTTCATATTATCTTTATTTCCAAAATATTAAGCACCATAAAACAAATTATTGTAATATTCTTTAATATATTTCATTATTTTGATACTGTTACATTTGACATGCATTTATATCAAGTACTCGTCAATCAAATATTAATTTTGTAGTGTTATACCTCCCGAACGTCAGCTAAAATCAGTCAGTTTCTTTGGAGATTTCACGACTTCCATAGAGCTGTGCCTTTTGTTTAGTGGTATTTCAAGAATCTAGCCTCTCCAAAACAAAACCAGAAGTAAAGTATCACAATTTTAATAGCAATATTTTTACAAAAGTGTACCTTTCATTATAACAGTAACATGAGTCCCATCACATGTTGCTTTTGTATCGTATTATGTTTCTGAATATTTTTGTTATGCATCAGCTTCCAAGATTTTGGTTATTTTTCATGCTAAATTTACACTGCTAAGTGCCAAATTTTCTTCAAACAAAATATGAAAATAAGAGTGGTTATTTCTTAAGAAATTTAGAAACATATTTGTTTATCAATATATTACCTGTGATATAACACAATCACCTTGCAATTGTTCAAAACGTAAAAGCAAAAGTACGTTTGTGTAGTAATTTTTCAAGATATCGAGTATTTTATTAAAGCACAGTTTAAGCTTGATTGAAAGTCATAACAACTGAAAACTTTTGTCTGCTAAATTCATCAAACACATTCACTCACCGTATTGAGCTGACTGACAAAAACAAATCAGAATTATTCTGAGAAAAAGAAATCGATCATCAACAATCGTATTAACCGGAAGCAGTATTAATTTGTTCCTTTATACGAATACTTTTTGTCTAGTCGCTGTTGATTTCAGTGAATAGCCTCAAGTGTTATTGAGTAATAGATAAAGCGACAGTCAGACTACGCAAATGTAACGGAAGTACAGACACGCCTATCATATTGTTATTTCAAGAAAATTATCTGTTAATCATTAAACGATTTGGAAAGCTTTTATCTTGGGTTACCTCTTAATAATATAAAGTACCCGGGACTGGTGCTAAGACTAAAACACAACAGCATGTATGTTGCTGCGTGAATCTGAAATTTTGTATTTTTTTAATTACGGATTAACAATGAATACCCGGATGATGCCCCGGTCCTGTTTCCTGAATGATATCCGCGGTCGAGTGGTTCAGTGATGAAGTCACTGACTTCCAATCACTGACATGGGTAGGAAACCTCACGTGGGGTGTAGAATGCTTCATGTGAAGAATTCATCAAGATGGCCAGGTTATATCAGCCGAAGGTGACGGCCATGCCTGAAATAAGGTCTTAAGGTCTTCCTCGGAAATCAAAGGCCGGAAATGTCGTCATATGACATAGATTGTGTCGATGTGGCAATGATCCAAAAAAGAAAAAAATCACTGTTTGCTCCGAAGCGAATTAACTGTAATTCAGATAACAACATAAAAAGGTTAAAAGGGAGAAGCAGTGAGACGGTGCTCTTTCTTGTAATAAGGGTTCAAGTATATATTATTAGTAATTTAACATACAGTATCTCAATATAACCAATCCATTACCTGGTACACGGGTTCACTAATCTAGCCAAATACTGTGCGCTGGTATCACCTGGAAAAACTATAGACTCACCATTAAAAATATAAAAGGACAGAAACCGCAACGAAAACACAGATAGAAGGAAGGACACATAGTTAATTATAATGGCGAAATCCGAACACCGCCTTATAAAAAATTTCTTTGGTAACTAACTTAGTGGGTCTACATCATTTGAAATCTATGAAACGACAACAGAAAATAGGTGTCATGATCTGAACACTTATCAAATTGACCACGTTTTAGATTGCACGGTTGGAACGACGGAAAATACGAGAGGGATATATTAATAATGAAATTATATTTATTATAAAATGCCCGGAATAGAGAGCCTATGCAGCCCAAAACTTCAGTCGAATTACTTTTGATTAGTTCTGGATTTGGAGCAAAATCTGTTATGTATATTTTATCATTATTACATGTTAATATATGATGTTATCGATTACATACTCGCAAACAAACAGTTATTTCAACATTTCCTCCAGCAATTCATTAAATGTAACGTTTATTGTCAACAATTCTTCTCAAACGTAGGCCTTTAATTTCAATATATAATTTATTTCAATATATGAAACACCATAAAGATGAATTCTAGGTTTGCGCGTTTGACACCATTACGTAAACGTTTTATATAACGTCAATGTTACTTTACGTTAGCTTTTTGAAATTTAATGTTGTTTCCTGGAAACATTGGTCAATTTATTAATCTTTTAATGGTCTGAGGCGTTAAACAGACATCCAATATAACTTCCTGAGAACCGAACTACTGTATATTGGAATAAGACTTACAGAAAAAGGAGTTTCATGGGCGGTAAACACGCTTCATTTCGCACAGAAACATTTCCACATATTATCTTTATTCATTATTCTTATTTTTTCCCCAATATTTTAAATAAGGTTTATCTAAAGGTATCAGTGAATAAACTAACAAAAATGAGAACGCATATTAAATTTTTCATTTTTATTTTTAAATATGGCTATTAACGTCTTGTCATGCCTTATTTATTATTTACCGTCTCACAGAATGCCATTTCATGTAATCAAGTGGCACAGAAAACGTTAGTCACACTTTAAAAATAAAAATGACATCGGTCAAATAAATAAGACTGATCTTGATTGAATGACACGTGTATGTTGTATTCAAACAACCGCTTTTTTAGAAACGAGCTATTTCCATTTATTTTAGTAGTTTCTAATCTAATCAATCAAATCTATTATCTAATATGCTCGTTAAGCTCGTCAAAAACTGAACAATATACATAACATGTATCTACCATACATTGCATTCAACAGTAATGAAGGACTGTCGGCTTAATTCAAATTTTCATTTAAAGAGAAAACACCAAGTTTTCTGATTCAGCATAATTTCTCAAATACGTTCCCCATTATAACTGATATATCTGTATGGCAAAATGTCGAAACCTTCATACAAATGATACATGACCGCATGGTTATTACAAGTAGGGTGATCAACAGCAGCAGAGGGACTATCAGATGTCTGCAGGCATGTCTAACGATAACAGAAAGTATTCTGTTTTTGTGTGCATATTTTGTTACCTTGATTGATAGCTGTAATACGTGAAGAAAGCATGATCTATCATCTAGACAACAACTACATTTATACAAACGCCTACAACTCTAAAGTTAATAATACAATGATGAGTATACAGCTGCATTAACGTATTTACGATGGATGTTTCATGTGTAATGATACTGATCTCCCTCCGTCCCTGTTTTGCACTAATCATTAACTTTAATACTCCATTTCACCATTGATACATTAATACTAAACACATACTGACGCATGTGTATAATAGATGTCCTACATTTTACTGTATACGTATGCAAAACTGTGGTAGGAAAAAGAAAGAAATGTATGGTGGCTGATTTCTGTCAACTTCGCCTTTCCGCTTTGTCGCCTGCGATAAAGCGAAAAGGCGAGATTTTTGGTATTGACGCGTTGTCGCCTTTTCGCTTTGGCGCGGGCGCCAGAAAGAAAAGGCGAGATTTCTGGTTTTTGCGCGTTGTCGTCTTTTCGCTTTGTCTCGGGCGGCGGAGCGAAAAGGCGAGATTTAGAACTCGACAAGCGAAAAACCACAACGCGACAAGGCGAAATAGCGAGATTTTTAACGCGTCGTAAACGGCGCGTAAAAAATCTCACTATTTCGTTTTGTCGCCCGGGACAAAGCGAAAAGGCGACAACGCGCCAAAAGAAAAATCTCGCCTTTTCGCTTTGTCGCCTTCCTGTAGCGCATGCGCACACCATTGTTATGAGATCTTTAGTTTAATCATATTTTATTGCTTTCTGTTTCAAAGATATACACACACTAGTACATACATTTTTAACACATAACAAAAAACAAAAGGGTCGGGCAACGAGTTATTTTAACATCAGCATACAGTCATTCCCACAGAAAGAATGTTATACTCTACTAAACAGATTTAATGTGAGCAAGTTACTTGAGAGAAAAAACAACAACAACAAACAAACAAACAAATTACAATGACACAAAAGAAAAAAAGCAAATCAAAGAATACATTTCTGTAATGGAGCTACTATATTGTTTCTTGAAGCTGCCTCCTCATCCAAACCGTTCCAAAAGAAACCCATACTTGATATAAATTGATACTTATAAGAACTTATATAAACTTATATAAAGTCATACTTTGTTCAAGCCCCGTGTGGTTCTGGGACGATCTATGTATGAAAAGAATTGGAACCACTGCCTTACCCTTGCATGATCGTAAGAGGCGACTAATAGGGTCTTAACACTTGGTTTTACAGTAACTCTTATGATTCCAGCAGGTATGCGAATTTTGATTCCATACCTCATGTTTTTATTTCGATGTAAATGAGATGTTTAACCAAAATTTGTAGTCCTGTTTGGCGCCATATAACCTATACTGTGTTGGTGCGCCGTGAAACCCAAATAAATAAAATAAACAAGCAAATAAGAATATACGTAGACAATTTCATTCATAAAAACAAATGTATATAAAAGGTAATCAAATAGAAATAAAAAGAAAGGTATAGAAGGTTATTGAATGCACTGCTAAAATTATTATACTATTTTCTTCTTCTGTTTGTTCTTCTTTTCCAAAGAATAATATATTTGTGTTTAAAGGATGAAATTGTTTTGTTAATTGAAATAATCGAAGTCTTCCCTCAGAGTTTTTTTTACGAATAAAGAAATAATGTTCTGCATTTTCTTCTCCGTTTCCGCATTCACAAAAAGGATTCATTTCGTAAGTGATTATTGTAAAGATCGTAGTTAAGTATGCTATATTTAATTCTTAATCGAACATAATAAACTGCTTTTTCTCTTTGGTACAATGGGAGGCTTAAAAAATTATTTCATTTTTGCTATAAATATGTTTAAGGAGGGCGATTCTCTAACTGAAGGTTCTAATTCATTCCATAACTGATGATGGTATACAGATTTTGAGAATATTTCTGTATGGCGTGCTGAGGTCACAAGGCTGTCATTATTACGAAAATTATATGGCACTGTTTCGTTTACTTGAAGTGTGAAACTTTAAATAGACTAATAGTGTTATGAGATGTGACAGAATGTATATTCTATACAGCGCATGCGCTACAGGAAGGCAACAAAGCGAAATAGAGAGAATTTTAAAAATCTCGTCTTTTCGCCTTGTCGCTTTGGCGACAACCAGCCAAAAGAAAAATCTCGCTTTTTAGTTTAAACATATTTTATTTCAAACAAATTGATATGATTACAACAGAGATATTAACATTAACAACGATACAATCAATTTGAAAAGGGATACGACCGAAAGCCTAGCTTATAGAGGTCTTCTATTGAAGTGTAATTACTTATACATCTGACGGTCAAGTATATAATGTTTGAAATATGATTTTAACAATAACAAAGACATTTTCATAAGAAGTATGAAAGGAATGACGATGAGAATTGATTTGGATTAACGAATGCTGGAAGCAGATGCTATATGTTGTGTCATAGAAAGCGTCTACTGTCCTTTATGAAATCTTGAACAGCGATGAATATTTCAGTGTTAGTGTTTTCACTAGGATTTGGATCACCGTGCAACAACGTATAGAGCGTGACTGTACATAGGTTAGAGATTTTTTGGAACAACAAAGCTCTGATATTTGTGTAAAGTGGACATTCAAAAAAGAAATGATAGTTACTTTCTATAAGGCCACAATGACAGAGAGGTGAGGGAGAAATATTTTTGCTATGTAAGTGTTGGTTTAGGCAACTGCACTCGTTGCGTAACCGAGCATGATGAATTTGCCATTTCCTCGTTCCTATATAGAAATGTGCAGGTGTTTTGCGAATGTTACCACGGATTCTGTGTTTGAACGAAGATAAAGAAGGGGAATTTTGCAACTGAGGAGATAAATCATTCCATTCTCTTAAAGCCGATGGAAGAAAAGAATTACGTATAGTAAAGTGCCGAACGAGTACGTAGTTCCTGAATGTCGGCGGCATTTCTCAAGTTGTATGTAGCTGTTTCTCCCACAGTTATCTCGCTTTTTCGCCTTCCTGTAGCACATGCACACGCCATTGTTATGAGATATGACAGAATGTATATTTTATATAGCGCGCGCGCTACAGGAAGGCGAGAAAGCGAAAAGGCAAGATTTCTGGTATTGGCGGGTTGTCGCCTTTTCGCTTTGTCCCGGGCGACAAGGCGAAGCGGCGCGTTAAAAATCTCGCCATTTCGCCTTGCGATTTTACAGCACCATAATATCTGTATACACATACGTTCTTAAGATTTTTTTGTTTTGTCAATATTTTATGTGCTATATGCTAAAAAAAACAAGTATCCAAAGCAAACATGTAAAACTAAATTAGACAGAAACACCCCCCTGTCATTAAACCTTAAATATTTGTGTCTTTCCACGCATTTTATTATTTCATTCAACTCGTTTAATAAATTTAATATGAAAAGACACTCATGTAATATCCTCTATATTAAAATTTTCACGTTATCCATTTGGAACAACACAGGTCGGTTATCTTTTGTATTTTAATTGAAAATCTTCATAAGTAAATCTCAGAAAAAATTGTTTTGCATACTTTATATTTATAGTATTTGGCATACAAGCAAAACCTAATACAAAAACATTCTAAGAAAAGGAAATCGACCATTTACGATCGTATTAACCGGAAGTTGCTATCAATTTGTTCCTTTTTAATGGTTATGTCTGTCTGGTCGCGGTTCGTGTCAAACGGTTACTTTACGTGTTATAGCGTAATAGAAAACATGTCACCAAGAGTGTGCAAATAGTAGAACAATACAAAAACGCCTGTGCTATTAGTGTAATTAGAAAACCGTTTGTATATTTGAACACGAATAGAACATCTTAACGTACCGTTTCCGCTCATAAAGTACTCGGGACAATTCGTTCTGATACTGAAACAACTAAAAAAATGTAATCACTTAAAGCTTCTGAAGATAAAACTTGGTTGTTGCATTGTTCAGAGAATATCTGACCAGTATTAAGTTGATCTTATTCAATTTATACCCGAAACTCTATATTCTATACAAAAGTGCCATGATTACCCTGTATTGCTCACCTGTATTACTCATCAGCTTTTCATAGCTCTTACAGGAAAACTTGGCTGTGGATTCAGAGGAGAAACGAAATAAAATTTAATTTAAGAGTCATATGGTGAATTAGATTAACCCCCTTTTTAATGACAAGATATCTTTAAACATATTACTGAGTTTAACTAAAAATAAATCTACGTAATTATCTAAAATACAACTAACAGTTGTTGACGACAAGCTGGTTTTATTTCATCTATTAGTATATACATAATAATATGGAAACTAGCGGACACATTGGGCAAATCCGATCTATTTGAACAATCGTAGACGTAAAACAAGAGCACCGCCATGCGGGTGCTGACGTTCATCTGATTTTTTTTGTATAATAGAAATATTGTCCTACCCATGATTTTCTAAGTTTAAAAAGGGCCATCATTTTTGCAAAAAGCAGGATAGAGTTATGTTTCTTGATGTACAGTGTCAGTTTATGATGATGAAAAACTGTTTCAAGTTTTAAAGCAATAGCTTTGATAGTTTAAGAGAAAAAGTTGACCTAAACATAAAACTTAACCAAGAAATCTGATATTTTCTAAGTCCAAAAGGGGCCATAAATCTTGCTGAGAAAAGCTGACTTAAACATAATACTCAACCAAGAAAACTGATTTTCTAAGTCCAAAAATGGCAATAATTATTGCAAAAAGCAGGTTATGTTTCTTGCTGTACAGGGTCAGCTTATGATGGTGAACAAGTGCTGCAAGTTTCAAAGCAATAGCTTTGATAGTTTAAGAGAAAAAGTTGACCTTAACATAAAATTAACCAAGAAATCTGATATTTTCTAAGTCCAAAAGGGGCCATAAATCTTGCAAACAGCAGAATGGAGTTATGTTTCTTGCTGTACAGGGTCAGCTTATGATGGTGAACAAGTGTTGCAAGTTTTAAAGCAATAGCTTTGATAGTTTAGGAGAAAAGCTGACCTAAACATAAAACTTAACCAAGAGAACTGTTTTTCTAAGTCCAAAGGGGGCAATAATTCTTGCAAAAAGCAGGATGGAGTTATATTTCTTGATGTACAGGGTCAGCTTATGATGGTAAACAAGTGTTGCAAGTTTCAAAGCAATAGCTTTGATGGTTTAGAAGAAAAGTTGACCTAAACATAAAACTTAACCAAGAAATCTTATATTTTCTAAGTACAAAATGGGCCATAAATCTTGCAAAAAGCAGGATGGAGTTATGTTTCTTGTTGTACAGGGTCAGCTTATGATGGCGAACAAGTGTTCCAAGTTTCAAAGCAATAGCTTTGATAGTTTAGGAGAAAAGCTGACCTAAACATAAAACTTAACCAGGCAACGCAGACGCCGACGCCTGCACCGACGCCGACGCCGACGCCGATCAAGTGATGACAATAACTCATCATTTCTTTTTTTTTTCAAAAAATCAGATGAGCTAAAAATTATTCCTGAGAAATTTCTCGAAATAAACAGTTTCTAGTAAAGAGATATTTAACTTTCCCACAATGTAGATACTTGATAGAGAAAATTCACCATGAACTCAAGTTATTTTTCAAACGAACAAAATAACAGTGTAGGGAGAAGAGTATCCGAGGAATAATTGTGTGAAATTATTCTAAAATTATTCTAAAATTGGACATATGCTTCTTTTAGAAGATGATATTTGAAGTTTAGCTCTGGCCGAGACTTTTTGTAGGAATCTTAGGATGGGGATGTAAGATCTTTAAGATTTTTTTATGTATTCCGACGGCTATGTTAGTTTGAGAAATAAGTCTTGGTGCAGAGTCACCCAAGTTTCATTTGTATAAAAAAATATATATAAATCGACCGACAGTTTCTGACAGGACGAGTTTTTAAATTTTCCATAATGTGCATGTTAGGAAAGTTTGGTGGATTGGTGTTTTGACGAATCAAAATCATTTCAACATTCTTAGTAAAGGTTTACCATGGTAACATTTGTGTGATTTTTGTTTTTAAAATTGAACCAGAGACTCAATACAATTTAATTAGTCTTGTATAAGAGTCAACCAAAGATCATTTGTATGAAATCATTTTAAATGGGATCAGCTCCTGACGAGAAAAATTCAAAATATCCTGTATATACTTTTATATATTGAAAAGTGGCCATGCACCTTGGCATCCATGTTTTCTAACAAACCACATAAAACTTAAGGTAGTTCTACACGTTTGGATCGAAATTCTTTCTACAATGTAGAATTGGATTAACCTCTGATTTTTCAAAACTCCAGAATATACATAGAAAATTAAGCAAAAAAAAAAGATAGGGTCGTGTGCTTGATATTATTGCTGCACTGATTTGAAAAATAGGGACCTCACGCAATATTTCATAATGGGAGTCTATGGGAAAATCATAATTTTCATAACATTTTCACGAATAGAAAATTTTCTACAATGTAGATTTTGATGAAACTTCTCACAGTTGTAAGTAAAGGCATGGCCTATAATTTGATGAAATAAAATGTATAGGTCCGTGTGCTAATTTTTGAGATCTTTGACCATGATTAAAGTAAACCGGAAATTTCGCGCTAATTTTAAGACATTATTTTAAATTATATAACATGTGATATGTTTTAATATCATGTTTTGACTTTAGAAATATGGCAACAGTGCCATTGTAATAAATGTACTCGCAGGTTGCGATTAATTCATAAAATGGTTTTCATTTCCGTACCCCGAATCCAGTCTTTATTCTACGTTTTCAGGAAAAATGACGTTACGCCATTACTTCCGGTTTATCTAACGTGCAGAACTACATTAAACGGTATCGGTTGATAGATGATCTGCATGGAACACTTCTGTGCAATAATTTAGGTAAAGGTGTCTTTTGAATATTTTTCTATAATATTAGTACCGGCTGCCAGCATTGAACAACTTCGGAAGAAGGTCACCCAAGAAACAATCAGATATTTCAAACTTATTGTTTTAGTAGACATGTCATTTGAACTAACAGTATTCTGTTATTAATAAGCTAAAATTGAAACACGAACCCTAGTTATAATAAGATTAATAAACCCGTATTGCACGAACAATCAGTGCATGAATGTACGATTAACGCCTTTGAATGGTTGTTTCTTCAAAAAGGACAAAACATGGTGAGTGAAACGTGTTGTAAGCTTGCCTAATTCACACATACCTTAAGTCAAGTTTTCTTACAAAACAGAGTTAATGGAATGGTTCCAGAATGGTTCCAGATTTTTAGCTAAATTCGATTTTAGATAACTGTCATGTCTGACGTTTAACACTATATATCCCATAAATATTCCATGCCTACTAGACCAGGCTCAAAGAGATATGGGTTGTTTTGAGCTAGTATGTTTAGAATGTAAAATAATGGAATACAAAGGCGAAGAGCCTACATCTTTTTGAAAATATTTTAATTTACAATGGTCAAGTCAGTCAGAATACAAAAGAAAAATATAAAGACAAATGTGGCTGCTAATTATAGCGAGCTCGAAGAGCAGGCCCAAAGTGCCTGCTCGAGAATCGAGCTTTACGGTAACGCAAGTATACTTTCACACTTGGTGATGGATTTGAAAAGTTTCGTCGAAAGTGCTTAAAAATCGCACCCTAGCGGATAGGTGCACACAGGAAATACTTCGTTCCGCAGTGAATACAGAACTTCATTCAATTGCTAAAATTATTCATCACTCAACAATAATGAAAGAAAGATTTCCAGTTGTTTGAAAAAAATAACATTTTCATTTAAAAGATCAAGCATCGGCCAGAAAATGGAAAAATGTCAAATAAGCAGAACGCCACGGGAACGCGGTAATGACGTCACCGTAACACCGGCTTCCCATAAATTTTGCAACGTATGATATTAAATGTTACAGTTATGGTGACATAACATAACGTTATAATTTATTGACATGTTTTATTGTTGTCTTTTTTTTCATATGGTAAATAATGTTAACAGACTCATAAATATACGACACTTGACCAGCATCATGAATTTTTTTTTTTTTTTTTTTTTTTTTTGCCGCTGTCGTTACCTATAATGTAGAATAGCAACCAAAAGCCTGCATTTGTTTAATATTTGAATTAAATTTAAATTATCGTAATTAATGTTAATAAGGTGATATATATGAAATTTGAAAATGATTGATTTGAATCTTAAAATAACGAAATAGTAATCATTTATGTGTCAACCGCGCTGATTTCAATGACGATAATAGCCGTAATAATTGCGAAAATAAGCCATATCGTTAAAACCTTTTTTTTTTAAATATCTTCTTTTACTTTCGTAAAGACTATATCAGTAAATGCCTCTATGTGAAAAATCAATCATTTTTATCTTTTAGTAACGAGAATAACGTGAATTATTAACGAAAATAACGGGAATTATGTGTCAGGTTACGCCGCCGATTTTATTCCATTTACATTTCGGCCTATTTATATTTATTATTTGGAAGAATATTGATAAATGAATACAAATAGTGCGCTTGATATGTATGATATCAAAGCAAATACTGGTTAAAGACTGTGGAAAAAGTCGGGCTAGTGTTCCATGTCAGTACACCGTCAACAAATTTCATCGAGTTGCGAGCAGAATTGCTGATAATTAAAAAGTAAACACTATAAAACATAGAAAAGACAATCTTAAGTTCCGTGCTCTACTTAATTTTGAGCAGCATACCTATAATCATGGATGGCAGCTCGATTTTTGTTTATAACAAAAAATAGCCGGTGCCGACGCAAAGAAACCGCCAATGTAGCAGATTTCGCAAAGAGTGCGTCGATATGGATATGTACTGTGAATAGGAGAAGGCATCCTGAATATACATGCCATCTAGGGAAGGTTTGAATCCATGGAGATGTTATCAAAAGTTATGGCATCAGAATCTTGCGGGCATGCAGTAATTTCAATAGCAACCACCACGTCCCCGCAAATCAGGAGAGATGGTTTTTTTTTTTGTTTGTTTTTTTTTTTTTTTTTGCTTTTTCCTGAAATCCGACCTCACTATAGGCATACAGACACTAAATAGAAAAATGGCCGGAAAAAAAACATTGGACCAATGATACGTACTTATGATTATTGTAGTCTGTCCTATAGCTGCCTTATTGAAGCCGCTGATTGAGACTCCATTGCCTCTTACTCCTGTGAATTCTTGCCTCGAATGGTTTGTCATGTGGTGATTGCGTTCAGCTGGTTAAGGTCAATATAGTTCTCGCAGTGACCCGGTGTCAGTGTAATGTGACTGGGTGGGGTATCATGCCACGTGTCTACGGCGTGATATTCCAGTGAGGCAGCATTATAAAGTCGGGTATTGTGCTCACTGCTACAAGTAGACACCGTCGTTTATATTACTGAAAAATTGTTGAAAAAGACGTTAAACCCGAACACACACACACACACACACACACACATACACGCAGTGACCAATCTTTTAAGGTAATAGCCAGAGTAGTAGCCCACTACTACTGCAGTTTGAAATTAGCATTACGAACGGACATGTTATAAGAATCGAGATCAATTAAACAAGATTAAGGTAAATATTTGTGTAGCACTGTCATCATTTAAAAGAAAAGCGTAAGTCGTAACTTCAAATTAAAAATTCGTTGCATACAAGTAATCAGCACTTACCAGAAATCTTTTAAAGTGTTACGAAAGATTTCAACTGTTAATGCTATGGATGAAAATAAGCACAAACAATTAGTCGACCTGTGCTTATATCTGGCTAGTCAATACTGTTTGTTGACACACGTTGTTTTGACATTGCATTTACGTGTATGAAATTAACTGCTATAAATCATTGTGGTATTCTATTATTGAATGGATTCAATTATCCTAAAGAGCCAAAACTTAGTCTTTTATACGGCCTCCACACGACACTTCAAGACTTCTGTTGAATTATCTTACAAAATCTATAAGATTATCCTTTGAAAGTATAGAGTGCAACCAAGCACAGTAACAGCGGACTAGGTTGGATACAACCTGCTCATCAGAGGTAATAAAATTGCAACACCACTCAAGCTCCCAAAACATCGCCTTTATACTGATATTGAATGGACTTCATGGACCCCCAAAGGACTAAAAAGCACATGTTCCAACGACACAACGTAGGTCCTATTGCGACTGCTCAGCGGGAAGTTATTTTAGGCTCGGGCGTGCACCTAGGCTTACATAACTAGCAGAGAACGCACTGACGTGAGTGGCACATGACAATACAGCAATGAGCCTTTTAATAAAGTATCAAAACTCAACTTAAACTTAATGAAGAATTGGCAAGAACCTGGTAAAGAGGAAAGCATCAAAAGGAAAGAACATAAAAACAGTAGATTAATTACCGTCGTCTTTCAAGCGAGTTTCGTTATCTCTCATTATAGTTCAAGAGTTCACATAACATTGAAACTTCCGGAAAAGAGACAGCGGTCACGCAAGATCATAGAACTGATATTAAACAAACATTGCTTTTTCCATCAGCATTAGCCAACATAAGAGTAAATGTAAATTATTAAATGCCACGGTTCTAAGGATTGTCTTTCAAGTGGCTGCAGACAATAGTTTGACTTTGTGCGAAGTAATCAAAAATAAACGATTTCAATATAGAACCTGTATATGCCGACTCATTTTCAAAAGAAAAATACACACGTGTACGTAAAGGCCAACAATAGTTAAAGGTTAAAATGAACGTGTTTGTGAATTGTATTCATTAGATTCAAACAAAACACAAACACTAAGTCTTGCTTAATGCACTGTAGCCAATCAGGTTAGAAGGTACGCGGTGACAAAAGAGAGAAATTTCAGTGTCTTGGATTGTATAACAACCTTCTATCTTCATTACAATGTTCAAATTATCGCATCCACAACAGCTAAACAAATTAATGTTTTTCATATGTATACCGGAACACTGACATTTCACATATCCCTGGACAAAATATGTATCAGTGGCATATTGTAAATGAAATTAAAACATAGTTGAAAATAAAGCTTCAATTTTACTTTGTCGATTTAGTAAACAAGGTAAGTTTTTTGTAAATGCCAGCGATCCGTTTATTGTTCTTTCTCAAGAGAATGAACACTTATGGTGGGAATTTGACTCTTGACTGAATAGTTAATGGATACAAGAGTACTGTCAAAGGAATCCGCCATCTTGGACTTATGCATAGTCATTACAAATAGCATCTATGCCAATCCAATGTGTGTTCAAGCGTCTTTCAGTCAATCTATTGTGAAATGTAAGTCATTAACAGCAGACAAATTCGTATAAAGTATAAACCCATGATTTGAATATTTGAGACTGTAGAATAGAAATTAATGTAATGAATATTCATGACCCGTGAAATGAGCATGTAATTAAATATTTCCTGGTCAAATGCTTAAGTTTCTATAGCTTCAAATATATTGAATATCTAGACCTTTTTCTTGCGTTTCGTAAATGCATATATGCAATTTTTTTGTGAATATATGCAGGTGCTCGCGTGTGTTAATCACGTCATGCAAACATCCGGTCAAATGAACATAAACTAGCCATACAGATTTTCATCACTTTCATATTAAAAATCTGTAACATGATGCTAGAAATAGATTTTCTGACTAGATATGATATTGCATATGCGTTAGAAGGAGTTTATTCCTTAGCTAAATCTTGTTTTGCTAATGTTCAACATAATTGAGACTGAAAGATTTGTAAATTACATAATGCAGGTATACCATCGATAAATGCGAAAAAAGGGGAAATAACTTCCAGATAGAAAGAGTCGGTTTGGGAATTTTTATTGCAATAACTAGTTCTAAGAAGGCAGTCGTGATAATCTCTGTTACAACATTATAAGCGCGATACCGTAAAAATGATATTTTACTTTTAAATGCCCTGCTTACTAAGCAGTCTAATTTCGACTAGTTCAAACGCCATAACCAGAGGGAAAAACACTATCTGCGTGATTTTAAAAGTTTGTCAAGATAATATACCTATAACCAGTCTGACTAAGTTTGGTGGACATATAAGTATTCCTTAAGTTATTAATCGGAAACTTAATTTTCGTAATTTAAAATAATTTAATCGTCATAACTTGAGAATGACTTGTAGTATCCGGCTAGTTATAGCATTTGTCCAAGATATCATGCCCATAAACATTGTGAACATGTCTGGCGCACTTAATAAGAACTACTGAAGTTAAAAAGCGGAAACTGTCCCTTCTTGCAATTTGTAGTAACTCAATGGCCGTTACTCTTGAGCCGCTCTGCAGCCCGGTTGGTGATCGAGATTTGCCAAATCATTTTGTTTATAAACTTTATAAGGTTTGTGAACACTGGATAAGGACTTCAAAAGTTAGAAAACGGATATTGTCTTTTTTTTTTTTTTTTTTTTTGAATTTTGAATTTTGAGTAATTCAAGGCCCATAACTCCGAAGAAACTTTGAGGATTCAGCTGATTGTCGAACGAGGCCCCGATTTTGTGTCCATAGACCTGACTAGCATTGGATAATAACTGTTCAATTTAGACAATAGACAGCTTTAGTGTATGCCGCCCGCTATACATGTAAACATCCCAGTTCACAGCATTATTAAAATGCAAAAGGAAAATGCACGTTCAAGTTACGCAGCTACCCTACACCTGTGTATTTATGTATATTTAGATAATTGATGTAATAAAGCAGAGACAAAGTAAAACATGCAGATAAGACAGACAACACAAAAATATAAAAAAATGAACACAGTAGACATCTCTCTAGAACGTTCAGTGCCTGACGAGATACTTGATTATATAAAGTAAAACATATAAAAAGGGCCAATCTAAAGTATAATTACACCAATATATTGAAAAACTTGTATGAAGTCGGAGCAGCAACCGCCCAACTCTTACGGTCACGACAAAGCAAGTTGAAAGATAATTCCAGTTTTAATCCAGTCAATTTTTTTCGTTCTGTATTTTTCTCCATTGATCTTAATGCATTGGATTTTGATCAGTTTATTTCTGTAATTCCAGTTTAGTTCAGTTAGATTTGTTCATTTTGTATTTTATTCTTTGGTCAGATTACGTCAAAAGAAATTTAAGTCTTCTGAATACAGAAAATGTTTCGTTCAAATTACATTCTGTATTTAATTTTCACTGAAATCATGTAGAAATAGGAGAGGAGTTTCGGAAAATAATGGACGTTTTCAACTACTTTGAAATTTCTTTTTATTGTTAAATAATTTGTAAACAAATCATGACGTCTTCCTTAAAGAAGGAGGTTTTTTTAGACTTTTTTTAAATCTGGGTTGAAGCTGTAAAATGCGTTGTTAAAAACAATAAAAGGTAACGGCATATTTCCTTGGAGCACATCGCACAGCAAATACAGACAGATTCATATTTGCAGAAAAACGCAAAAAAAAAAAAGAAAATGTAGCGGCAAGTTAAAGCAAAAAGCAAGTAACAAGTACGGTTAAATCATATGCAATATAAAACGAAGGTGGAGAAGGGAAAGTATCATGGAGCATTTATACCAAACATGCACTGCAATTGCGAACTGTATTATCTTTAGATAATTTTTCTAACATATTTTACAAATACATGTATATCATGAAAATAAGCATTATACTTAATTTTCAGTAGTTTATAAACAACACACCTTTTATAATCAAGTTTAAGAAGTCGGTATTGCCAAGATATGGAGGGGTATTAAACGTTTCTTAAAGTGTAAATATGGGTGTATAATTAAATTATTCTATATTCTACAGTCAAACAAGTTTATTATAGGAATAAGTTATGAAACTAATACATATATGATATTAGATTATTGAACATTGCTCTGTACAATACGGTGATATATTTGAACGAGAACCCAGCTAAGAAAACAATACTGGACGAGCCGCTAGGCGAGTTCAATATGATTTTCCCAGCTGGGCATGATTTCAAATATAAATAACCTTTTAATTCTAAATCTACGCACATGCGTCTAATACGGTAATATATTGTACGGTCACGTGTTGCAAATAAACGTTCACGATTGGATAAATAAAATAGATATAGAATAAAAAGAATTATCGAATATATTGCCAAGATATTGCGGATCTGTTAGACGTTTCTAGCAGTGCTTATATAGGTGTATAGGCTACAGTCCAAGAATTTTGTCAAACGAATAAATTCTGTTTTCTGAAGCTTATATAAGTTAATACATTGCAATATCACTTGAAAATTTAGTTAAGTTCAGAGCCTGCAAATTAAAGAACATAATGACAAATACATGTTGCACCATTAAAATACGCTTGCATTCATTTGTACGTGTTGTTATTATATGGTTCCCAATTTATCACACACGATGATCAAGATTTTCTATTGATACTTCCTGTTTATTGATCTTTTAATTTTTATTTAAAATATTGAGGAAACTCTTCTGTGTATAAACATGAAAACAATCTGTTGAATAGGAGTTTAAAGTATCTAATTATTTCACGCATGTGCTACCGTACAATGAACATTGTCATTAATTGGAAAAAAATATGAAAATATCAAATAACACTGATTTACTGTTCTAATAAACATCTGTTTTTGTAATTTAAAGATTTACATAATCAGGAAACTCAGAAACCTATTGGATATTTATGAATTTAATATTTTATAATGAAAAGTTAATCACAATACTTACATCACTTTCAGCTTCCGTTACACTTGTTTTGCAATCGTAAGATCAAGCTTTTGCTTCTTTGTTTCTATAAAAAGTCATAATTTGAGTTAATTCTTAAAAGTGTTATGTTCGCGTGCTAGGAAGTGCGCAAGACATCTCTTTTTTTTCTCTTCCCCCCCCCCCCCCCCCCACCCCCCACAACACACACACACACACAACGTATCGAAACATAAAACTTCCGTGTTTTAATTTTAGAAGCTAATATGTTATGTGCTAACTACACCGTGTTGGCCTCTAACGTGACCTTTTTGCAGTTTACTGTATGCATATCTTTGAGTATAAAAAATGTTTGCACTTAATGTAATTGCGGAGTATTATTCCCCTTTTTTCCATCAACATTGACAACCATGACAGTAAACGTAAATATTAAGTACCAAGGTTCTCTGGGCCGTCTTCCATGTGGCCGCACACAATAGTGTGACCTTGTGTGAAGTTCTATTTAACTTAAGTATACTCTAGTAGTGTGGGAACTTATTCTATAAAACTTTATTTACAAAGTATGTTATTTTAATTAAGTTTACTTTATTTCCTCTATAAAAGAGAAAAGTGGAATACCATAGGATGCTCAACATGAAATAAAAGAAAATGTTGCAGGCTCAGTTAAACTGAGCATTGTAATGATGCACAAAGTGCAATTCCATGAAAAGCGGCTTATGGTTCCTAGTTAAAACTTTGATGCCAAAAGAAAAGATCGCTTTTAATATGTTAGCAATTTATAGTACTGGAAAGGAAAACATACATACAGAACAATATTGGAAGAGTATGTCTTCGTATTATTCTATAATCTGTACGATAAACCGTGGAGAATCCGTTAATCAAGCAATGTCTGGCTCATACAATTTATTTACATTTTACATACATTTCTTTTAACTACCTTGAAATATATCACACATTTATGATCCATCTTTTGACAACAAATAGTTAAGCGATAGTCATAATTACAGTGATAGTCACGTATAGCATCAGTTATATTGACATTGCTGCAATTGTTTCAAGTACATTACTTTTACACACATCCGTATACCGTTGACAAGCTGTCTCTATCTAAATTGAAAAATATTTCAAACGTAAATCATTTTCAGCATTAAGCACCATTTATCACACAAATTCAATTTAATATTCTTGATAAATATCATGGTTTGGATACTGTTTATCCAACTAAATTTCTTTATTTGTACGTCTTTTGTGGCTTACTTGAAATTGATAGTTTTGGGAACATTTTTTTTTCTACAATATGATCATTATGCCGTGCATAGTACAAAACAGACGATCATATTGCTTACTTGATAGTTTGCGAAAACAGCACCAGAGGAACTATCATATGTCTGCAGACATGCCTCTCTGAAACGGATATAATTCAGCTGTGTGTGAGACTTTTGTTGTCAAGAACGATGACTGTGGTACATTAAATGACACATGATCTATCAGTTTGACGACAATGACATTTTTACAGACTGGGACATTTTAAGGTTATTGAACAGACTAGTAATCGTGTGATATTCTCCGTGCTTTTAATTAGTAAAATACTTCCTGATTTCCCTCTGGCCTATACATGCATTTATATCATGTATTCGTCAATGAAATATCAAGTTAGTAGTTTTATACCTCCCGAACTTTAGCTAAAATTCATCAGACGTTTTGATAGGTCACGACTTCCCATAGACCTATCTATTTATTAAATGTTATTTGAAGAATCCAGCTTCCCAGAATGAAACCCTATAGTATTGAAATATCGCAATCTTAATAACAGATTTATAAGTGTGTATTTCATTACAGAAACATGAGTCCCATTATTTTTCGTGGTACTGCGATAAAAAATATGATATTAATATGTGTCGGAATAGTTTTGTTATACATCAACTTAAAAGATTTTGAGTAAGCCGCATCTTGCATTTAGCATTTTCCTTCTAACTTTATTCTGCTAAATTCATAAATAAATAGAGTCGTCTTTATTAAGTATTTGTTTTGTTTATTTGTGATATTTAGTTTTAAATAAATTACTTGTGATGTTATACAATCACCTTACAGTTGTTTAAAACGTAATGCAAACCTTTTTTTTTTTTGTATAGCAACTTTTCAAGTTATCAAACTTTTCAAGTTATCAATTTAGTTTTTACTGATTGAGAGTCAGTATTAGTAAACAACTGAAAACTTTTGTCTACACAATTCACAAAACACCTTAATTCACCGTGTTTAGCTGACTAACAAGAACAAATCAAAATTCTTCTGAGAAGAATAAATCGATCCTTAACAATCGTATAAACCGGAAGTAGTATTAATTCCTTCCGTTTGTCCAGTCGCGGTTGATTTCAGTAAATAAACTCGCGTGTTATTGAGTAATAGAAAAAGTATCAGTTCGATGACGCAAATATATGTAAAGGAAGTACAAACACGCCTATCACATTATTATTGCGAGAGAAATATTTGTTAATCAGGAAACGATTTAGAAAGCTTTCATCTCATGTTTCCGCTTATAAAGTACTCGGGACTTTTCAAGACAAAACACAAGAAATATGTATTTTTCTGTGTGAATCTCAAAGTTTGCATATTTGAAATCGCGGAAAACTATGAATACTGAGATAATTCCACGATACTTTTCAGTTTTTAACTGTTTGCTGAGATATCTCCGCGGCCGAGTGGTTCAATGGTTAAGTCGCTGCCTTCCACTCACCACTTTCTAATCTAGTCAATTACTGCACTGGCATCATCTGGGGAAAAACTATTGACCCTCACCATTAAAACCTCAAGAATCGCGCAAAAATAATGCCAAAGCATAAATACAGATTGAAGAAAGGACATTATAAGTAATTATAATGGCGAAATCAAATCATCATTTAATAACTGTCTTTGATAAGTCAGTCATCTTAAGGATGATAAATGTAACTTGATCATATGAAATCTATGATACTAGTACAAAACATATGTGTCAAAAATTAAAATAGATTATTAAATACTTAAATTTATGATTTGTACAATTGTTTGAAACAATATATAAGTAAATGAATTCATACATCAGTCTGCAATTATAGACATGCATTCACATTCGTCCACTGTATTGAAGGACTGTTGGCATGAGTCAAAATTTCATTTTAAAAAAAAATACACTTTTGTATTTTGCAAAATTTCTCAAATGTATACCTCTTTATCACTGATACATCTGTATGCCATACTGTTGATTCTGTCCATACAAATGATACATGACCGCATGAATATTACAGGGTGATGAAACAGTAGCAGAGGGACTATACACTGTCTGCAGGCATAACAACATAACATAACGATAACAGAAACTATTTTGTTTTAGTGTGCATATTTTGTTGTCTTGACTGATATCTGTGATACACGAAGGATGAATCATCTATCATATAGACAACAATTACATTTATACAAACGCAAGCATTGTACGGTTATTAATGCGATGGTGAACATACAGCTTAAGGACTGGTTGAACACTATAACAGTAAGACGGTTTTAGATGTAAAGACTTAAGCTAAAGAACATTAAGCACAGAAATGGTCACAGGATAAGTATATTGTTAGTGCCTAAATTGAGAATATACAGGATGTTTAAAAACGGTATTTGACTGTGAAGTGTTTGTCAAGATAAACTTAAGCAAGAATGAGCGTTCACATTTGTGTTAGTTTAGGTCTGGTATATTACCACTAAGTATTGAAACAGGGAGATATGTTGGTGACCCCCCCCCCCCCCCCCCCCCCCCCCACCTCTTCCCCCGAAAAAAAGACTGTGTGAATTTTGTGATCTAGGCACAACGGAAGATAAAAAACACTTTCTTTCAGACTGTCATTTATATAGGGAGATAAGAGCAAATATATTCGGTGATCTTATAGCTAGCGATACATTTATTGGCATGCTAAGTGACATTGTTGTGTAATTACCCTAGAAAGACCGCTAAATTTGCATATAAAGCCTATAACCGTAGGCGAACGGTGTTGTATTCATGAACATTCCTCTCATTTTATCATACTGTGCATGGTAACAGTTGTAATTTGATATTGTTAAGTCTGCTATTATTTTCTTGGTTGCATTCTATGCTTCAATAGGACCTTCTTACAGATTTTATCATATGAAGACTTGTTGTGTTACTTCATGTGAGGCTGACTCGGTAAAACCAGGTTTCAAGTATTTTCCTCTTTGAAATATTTATTCTGTGACATAAATAATCCACAAGATTTGCTGCAATCATTCAAATCATTACAGCATGTCAAGACTAACGGCTTCTCACAGTAGCACAAGGTATTTGTAAACTTATATATAATAAATGTGAATAGCATATACGTTAAACTTTGGATCAAAACAGGTCCCACTGAAATTACATAAAGTGATAGTCAGTGCTTGATGTATATGTAACATTGCCAGGGCGATAGTATATAATTACAGATATCAATGTGCAATTTTTATCCTTTTATTTGTTTTATAAAACAAGAAAATATTTCCATACATACGTTGTTACGTAGGATCCGTACGGACACTGATAAATAATACAATGTCTGTAACGCACTTCTAGAAGATGTTTATTTATGGCAGTTAACATTGTAAATTCTCTTTTCTTTTTACACAATAAACGAATCTTGTAAATGTACAAAATTAATATAAAATTAAGATTAACAGAGTTTTAAATAGTTTCTAATTCTTGTTGTAGGTACTTAGGTTTTTATAGGAATATCAGTTTTAAAAGAGCAGAGAGTAATGAATGTTCTTCGTAAAACAAAGAAGATATACAGGGTTGTTTTTGTAGCATGGTTATTGCTATTTGATCTTTTGCTAGTTGTTTTAATCAGAAGTTTAAAAAGTGCTCTTTTTTAATAAATCACTTTAACATTGGATAGAAACACGTCCCCTGTCATTAAACATACGTCAATATCTATATTAATGATTCACGTCATTCATTTGAAACCGGAAATTCAATTAAAACGGAGAGTGGTTTAACCTTTCCGTTTTAATTGAAAATCTTCATAAAGGTATATTTTGCATATTTCATGGACCAGTTTAATTCCTTTTATTTGGCTTAGAAGCAAAACCTAATCAAACCCATTTAAAGAAAAGGAAATCGACCATTTACGATCGTATTAACCGGAAGCTGTTATTAATTTGTTCATTTTTATAAATGTCTAGTCGCGGTACGTTACAAAAGATTACTTCGCGTGTAATACTGTAAAAGAAAACATGTCAACCAGACTGTGCAAATATTAGGACAATACAGAAACACCTATGATTTTAATGTTATTAGCAAAAAAGTAATTCGGAACACGTTTAGAAAATCTTTATGTGTTGTTTCCGCTCATAAAGTACTCGGGACATTTCGTTCTGTTACCAAGACGAAAACACAAAAAAAATGTAAACTTAAAATCTCTGAAATTAAAACTTGATTGTCGTCATAATATCTAAGATCACCCAAGAAACAATCAGACCTTTTTAAGTTATTGTTTTAGAGGAGATGTCACTTGAACGGTGAGTATTCTGTAAAGCTAAAAAGATGAAAAATGAACTCCAGTTATATTAATGTTAATAAAGCCGTATTGGATGAACAATCTGTACGTGAATGAAGAGTTACCTCCTTGAAATGGTTATTTCTTAAAAAGGACAAAAGATAAAAGGTAATGGCAGATTTCTCGGAAGCACAGAGCACCACAAACACAGCCACAGAGCCACGCATATGCAAAGTATGCCCACAACAAAAATAAGCTGTAACGGAAATATATAGACGGGTTGCTTAAAAATCCAAGAAGTATATTTTGATTTGATGCAAAAAGTAGATGCTCTATATAGCAACAAAAATGTAAAATGTACTTGGTAACCAGTCACCAGTCGATGAATGCATATACGAGGATCCTCGTATTAGGAAATGTGAAATGTATTAAAATGTTTATCCTGTATGTGGGAAGCTCTTCTAAACGGATGGAAATCATCTAAAGGATTATATAGGATAATAAATGCCATATCAACTTCCGCAGTCTTCGTGTATACAAGCATGAAAAATTATCTCCAGGGTTCAACAAGTCAGATATCTATGAAAATACCTACATAGAGATCGCGTGCACGTAATATGATGAAAGTGATAAAAACAAACACACCTTTTCCATCAACACTGGTGACTGTGGAGCTGCACATTACTAACAAATACCACAAATCGCGCCCCAAGCACCAGCTTTAGCTGAATTCTATTACAGTAAAATTGAATTTCTCCATGATCCAAAAGGACCAGAGTATAAAACAACACTGAGTCCACAATGACTATTATGTAATTTTCACAAGCTCACTTAAATTCGGATAAGACACTAATATATTTCTCTTGAAATCAACGGCATGCGTAAAATACGTGTACGCATAATTTCTCTTCTGTTGCAATTCGATGTAAAAATAATCAAAAGTAATATCGAAGTAACTCTATATAATTTGCCTGAATATGTCTCCTGCAGAATATTGCGAAAGTGGGTGCGTATTAAATTTGTGAAAACTTGTGGGTCAACTATTTGTACTAGATCACAATATTTCCTGGTAGACGTAAGGAGTGTTACACATTTCATTAATCAGATGAACAGCCTCGTTGACTGATCAATGACCATAATAAGGGTCAAAGTTGTCGTGTGCCTAGTGGTCAATATTTTGATTACCCATCCTAATTTTTGCAATTATAGCTTTTCCCCTCAATCCTGTAAAATCAACGGAAGAACTGGCATTTTGTCATGCAACTTTCCTGGTCGTGCCTTTCATAGTTATGTTCTTTGTGATCTGGTGTAAGACAAGCAACTGAGTACAAATGGTGTACTAATAACTCGCACTGACCTTTTTGTATGTTGTTTTTGTTCCTGCTCTAAAGCATGGATTAGATCTGACTGAAAAAAGAAGAAGTAAAAGAAGTAAAAGATATGGAAAGTTAAAAACAGTAGATTAATTACCGCAGTCTTTCAAACAAGTTTTATTACCTGTCATCATGGGTCAAGAGTTCAGAAAACATTGAAAGTATCGGAAAAGAGACATCGAGCACGCTAACATGTTTGTTTTCCATCAGACTTCGCAACCCTGACACTAAACATAACTAGAAAATACCTGGAGAATATACTCCACGTGAACGCATACATGATTTCAATTTAATCACCTGTATATGTCTACTCATTTAAAAAAAAACACTGTACGTATATTTTAGTCCAACAACGTCAACAGGTTGAAAGGGCGTTTTCATTGTAAATGTTATATATCGGGTTCAAACAAAACGTAAGAAGCTGCTTAATGTACTATAGCTAATACCGGCCAGGCTTGAAGGACGGATAAATTTCAGGGTCGATGATATAATTTATCATCCGTATATGCCTTTAAAACCTGTTTGCTGGTGTTGGGTTCGAATCAAGTTCTACGCAAGCTGAGCTACCAAGTTTCAAGCTTGGTTGCCTAAAATTACAATGTAGGAGCCCAGGTGGCTTCCATGTTTCGAATGTTCATTCGAATCACCGGAAAGTCAATAAACATTGCCTAAGTTGAATTCATCATGGCTGCCGTAATGTTTCGTTCAAGCGTTTCAAAAGTGAATAGATTTTACAAAGCCGTAAAATTTGATTTTATTTATTTTTGCTTCTAAAATCAATTTTAATGAAATAAGATAAGAAAATATGTTTTTTCTAGGCCGGTTATATTAGCTGTGTGATAGACAGAATAACAAACACCTGTCGTTTGATATCAATGTTATCAGGTTCAGCAGATATGAGCGGAAAGGGTGAACATAGCAGCCTCGACCAGACAACATTGGTATCAAAAGACAAAAGTTATTCTCTGATGAACAGGTCCTTTAAGAATTTACTTCTACACAAAAAGAAATGGCACTCAGGCTGCGGTCATGTGTTGTAAATTGTAATTTAACGGTGTATACCTACAAATGATGACGCATTCATGAATACTACGCATTTACTTTAGACAAACAAAAAAAAGCTTAGATTGATTGCAGTCACTATGCAAGCAATCATTTGTATCAGAACTGCACAGATTATTGTAAAAATGAAGACATGTTCTTCAAATATTGCTATGTTTGCCTGTTTTCCTTAACAATACTATAAATTTCTGACATGTAAAAAGCGATCTTTATTGTTTAGCATTAAAGCAATTAGTACATAGGTACAAAGATTATATTGGAAATAAAGTAGACTTAATTAAAAGAACATTCTTTGTTAATAAAGTTTTATAGAATACGTTCCCATAATACTAGTCACAGTGTATCGGTCAGCACGCAATCAACACGGGGGTTCTGTGAACACACAAAGTGAGGTACATTTTGTATAAATCAATGCTTACATTACGTCAACTATTGAGTGACAAGGAGTGACAATTTATCCTGTCACTTGCAGTATTTTCGACCCGATATCAGGGTGCCGTATATCTTTCTTGATATACCGTCAGTTGATCATGTGACCAGTGATATACGGTCAGTTGATCATGTGACCTTATGATCGATATAGTTGTCATAAGAAATTTTGCAACGAAACCATCATCATTGTGTTGGAAATGTCCGAACTAAGAAAATGAGTGGTCAAATAATGAGTTTTTATTCAAAAACGAAGAAGTTAGTGCGATTTTGCCGGTAATCACGTCATTATATAAGTGACGTCATTACGAATATGACGTCATTAAAGCGGTTGTCGCACACTTATTTTTGTAAAATAAATTGCCAAATATCGGAAAATGAAGTAATGACAAGATAAATAGAATAATAGGTTAGTGCCTAAGATGGAGAAAGTTTATCTGGCTCGGCTCCGGACGTTATCAGGTTCGCCTTCGGCTCACCCGATAACCTCCTCCACCTCGCCAGATAACCTTTCTCATCTACGGCACTAACCTATTATTCTCTATTAAACAATCATAACAGACAATTAGATTACATGATATTCATTTATAGACGATACAGGCTCTTTTGGTGAATTAAACGTTGATGATTTATAATTATACATCCCCTGTACACATACTACTGCTTTATTGGTTGTAATTTAATACATTTGTTGAAACCCTGCATAACTGCATTAAAAGTTATTGTCTTCTATGTTTGCCGATTTGTGCTTTAGAATGTTTCGTTCTACTAGTTATTTAAGATTCTTTCACTGGTTGTAGGTGCAGATGGGAATTTCCGGCCTCGATGGTAACTGTTTAGACGGTAACGAGGCTCCAGCTGAGTGACCGCCTAAACAGTTACCCGAGAGCCGGATATTCCCATCTGCACCTATAACCAGTGACAAAATCTTTTTCTTGCATACCGATATCAAGAAATAATAATAAAAATAAAATCAATCGAACGGCTTTCTTTCTTAAACTATTTCTTATAGCAGCGTATTTAAACAAAGCGCGGGAAAGCAACGTCCGTAAACAGGAAAGACGTCATGACGTTTCAAAGACAAATAACAATGTTTAGTTCCCGCTTTGTTTTATTAGTTGCAGCGTAACATTATGAATTTTTGATAAAATAACATATTTTGAATCGAGAAATGTACTACCAGGAACAAAGAGGAACTGTCAAGGTACTGGATCTTTTTTCCGTTTTTTTTTTTTTTAAATTAAATATAAATCACTACATAAATCTTCTACATATATGTAGTTCATAATACGTCATTTACAGCACGAGAGTCATCTTACACCCCGGGGTGTAAGATGGATTTTTCCAGCACCGGCAAAAATACCGGAAATCCCCGTCTGGTATGCAAGAACATTTGATCTTTAACCGCTTTTACATACTTTTAGCTTATGTTGCCTATAATAGATAACAGGTTCTTCCCGCAGTAGCTCTACTACATACAGATGAAACAATTTTCATGTCACTATGGAGAAAACGTTATTTCAGTTACAAAATTCGTTTCATTTCAATGTCTATGCAATATTTGAAGAATGTTTGTGTAAGAGGACCTTATGTGAGTTGACTATAGCCAAATTCGATGGCTGTTTAATAATAACTTATACTTTTTCTGTCAAAAGCCGCATGTTGTGTAAAGTGCAATGTGAAATGTACCTATATTATCTTCGTTAGATAAAATTGCGGTCCTTCTTAATTATGTGTACACGATGCACTTATAGACAATATACTAACTTATTACATACTCATTTACAAACTCCTTTAAGATTAAATGGAACCTGAAACGTCAATATTTTTCATTCTAATATGCTTATCTCTGTTAAAACACTCTTAGCTAGAATGACGTCACGTTAACGTGCAGTGACGTCAAAGATTTTGTTGCGACCAAGAAAGAGCGCTTCTATATTTTATCTACTGTTTTAGATTAAGGGCATATTAGAATCGAAATAATTTATAGCACAACCGTGTTTTAACACTATTTATACACTCGGGTGGTAATACGTCGTACAAATAATTTCACCCGACGTATACCCATCCATCGTGCATAAATAGTGTTAAAGCACAAATGATTTCTTAAATATTGACGTTCAAATTCATATCGGGTGCGTGACGTCATTTGTGACGTAAGTTTCATGTATGCTGTCGCGTTTAAAAGTTCTTTTACGACGATATTTTCAATTTCACTCAGTTTTAATAACAAATTTGTTTAAGTGTAGATGCGTATGTAATAAAAAGGTTCTATCAAATTTTTAGTTTATTTCAACAAGCATGAAGGCCCATATACACAATATTTACATAGCTAAGCTAATACAATACATGCATACAGTTTGTACTTGTGTGATACCCAGCTGACATTTTATTAAATATAATACACAAATAATACAGTAATTATTCAGTTCGTCACATATTATACAAATTTCATTTTACCTATTGTCACTATATTCCGCTCTTAACTTAAATGCATAATATATGTACATTGCCAAGTTTCTTATAATATTAACATTGGTACTTGACATCAAAATACAAAATTTATTAACATTTGGGTTTCTAAAATATTTTTCTTGCAGATATTTTTGTCGTATATTTCTATATATTGGACAAATAAGTATAAAATGGTACTCGTCTTCAACACAATTTTTACAATAAAAACATAATCTATCATTTTTAGGTATACCCAAATGTCTTCCTTTTTCTATTAATAGTTGGTGAGATGATGATCTTAGAGAGACGATACTTGATCTAAACTTAACTATATCTATAGCATCTACATATGCTTCGACATCAAAATTTGTCTTAAATACATGGTAATATGTTAATTTTCTATTCTCAGCACATTTTGTGTTCCACATTTGCAGATACTGGTCTTTTAGACGTTGCAAATAGGTATATATGAAAACATTTTGATTGTTTACTTTTTGACTTTCCCAAATATATCCAAATCCATTACTGTACAAATTACGTTTAATAACACTGGCCCAGTTACTGTATCCAAGGGAATCTAATTTTAATAACATGATATAGCATTTTTTCACATATCGACAGTCAGGCATTTCTAAAATCTTGATCCAGTACTTAATACATCTTTTTTGTGCTACAATATACATAGGATATCGACCACAGTCTCCCATAATAGCTTCATTACATGCTTTAAGGGAAGCATTTAATAACCGTTTACATGCATATATATGTACTCTTTCAGTATTTTCCATCATATGGATTCCCCATAACTCAGACCCATAAAGTAGTACAGGTACAACTTTAGTATCAAATATCTTAAAATATGTTTTGTGTGACATAGGTAATACATTATTCAAACTCTGCAAGAGGGAAACAATAACCCTTTTAGCTTTTGAAGCCATACAATCAGCCATTTTAAACAATGACATACGGCATGTGAATTGTAAACCTACATACATAAAAGAATTTTGTGTTTCAATACGAGTACCGTCATAAAACCATTTTTCATTTTTTGACAACTGACCACCGTTTTTAAATACAACTACTTTTGTCTTGCTAATATTAACAGACAGATGCCAATCTATACAATATTGATGCACAGCATTTAATTGTTTCTGTAATCCTACCACTGTGTCGGAAAAAAGGGCAACATCATCTGCAAACATTAATGTAAACACTTCAACCACATCTGGACTCAAATGAACACCATGTGACCCACAATTTTCTACTACTGATGCTAATTCATTGATAAATAAACAAAATAAGATTGGACTCAGCTTACATCCTTGTCTTAGTCCAATAGGGCAGTCAAATATATTTGAACAGACAGATCCGTTTCTTACACAAGCCTTAACTGTATTGTATACTGCTTGTATAGATTTGAATAAATGACCTTTTATACCACTTTGATTTAAGGCTTGGTAAAGTTTTGTTCTGTGTACAGAATCAAATGCCTTTTTAAAGTCGATAAAGGCTACATAAAGACTTTTACCTTTTTTACACAAGTATTTGCTTATCATAGAATATAGAATAAAACCATTATCAACTGTGGAATAACCAGAACGGAAACCGGCCTGGCTCTCCGTAATTTTATCATATGCATTTACATAGAAGGTTATACGTTTATTCAAAATACTTACATATATTTTACTAAATAAATCGACCAGTGATATGCCCCTATAATTGTCAGGTTCATTTAAACTACCCTTTTTATGTACAGGTATTAAGATATAGTGTGTCCAAGCACTAGGGAATTCTCCTGATTTAAATATTCTATTGAACAATTTTCTCAGATATGGCAAAATGACATCAATTCCATATATAAAATGTTTAGCTATCAAATTACCAGAGGAGGCTTTCCTTGGATTTATATCATGTATGGCATCTTTAATTTCTTCATCAGTTATATCGCTGTTAAATAGAATATCTTCGACACTGTCATATATATTGGTATCATATTCAACTTCTTGTACATAAACACCATCTTCAGAACTAAATACATTTTTAAAATGATTGAACCATTCATTTATGGAAATATTAGGTTCAGCCACATTTTTATTCGTCAGAAGTTTTAATTTTTTCCAAAATAATTTCGGATCATTCACTGATGAGTCCAGACTTTGTAAACTACGTTTGAAATATGCTTTCTTTTTTCTCTCTACAGACAGCTCTATACTCATTTCTACATGAAATGTAAACATTTAATTCACTTACATTCTTACTTACTCTGAAGCTTCGTAGTAACTTGTTACATCTGGTTTTTAACTTTGAACATTTTGAATCAAACCATTTCTGTCTGTCCTTATTGATGTAAACATTTTTCTGCTCTCTAAACTTCTCTGTACAATTGATTATTACATTTTCAAAACTTGAAATTATATCATCTATACTAACTGCTATATCATCAATGTTTGAATCAATAATATCAAATATATAATTGAATACGCCCTCTGTTAACACTGATTTATAATCAGCAGCATTTTCACTATTAATATTGAATTTGTTTGTTTTGATTGCGTCTGTTTTGACTTTATTTAGACACATTCTAGAAGCTAAACTTTGTATACTAAGGCATATTGGTAAATGATCACTGTCAGTCCTAGTTTCAATGTTAAAATGTAATATTGCATCAAATATGCCGCTTGTGCCTATGAAATAATCTACTGTACTACATCCATTTGATCCTAAATATGTATAATCTCCAATATCCTTATCTGTCCCAAGTCTACCATTTACTATCAACAACCTATAACTTTTGCAAAAAGCTAGTAAGTCTCTGCCATATGAATTTAGTTTACTGTCTCTGTTAGCTCTAAATGTAGGTATGTTATCATCAATAATATCAAGAAATTGTTGTAATACAGGAATATTGTCATTAGTACTTAAATAGTCATTCTCATTCCCTGTTCTTGCATTTAGATCTCCGCAAATCAAAATTTCACTGTTAACAAACAAATGCATATTTTCAATAATAAAAAGGTTATAAGATTTCATCGAGAAATGTGCACTCGTTCTTTCGCGGAATAATACTGCGCTCCTAAAGTCGCGCAACATTTCCGCAGCAGAACTCATGCATATTTCTCGATACAAATCTAATAACCTATAACTATGGTACTTCGAAAGGATGGAATCCCGGTGTGAATATACTATTTTTTCTACAAATAAGCAAAAAAAATTATTGTTTTTGTGAAAATATAATTCCCGACGGCTTGTCATAAAGCATTTGATGGCGGCTGATTTCTGCCATTTCGTGTTGGCGGGGCGAAAACACGACAGCACGAAAACACGACAAATTTTAAACGAAAACACGATGTTTAGAGGGCGCCGATACGACATATATATTTGTCGAGTTTTCGTGTTGGCGGGTATGATTATGTCGTGTTGGCGCCCTTTATTTGTCGTGCTGTCGTGTGTTCGTGTTTTCTCCCCGCCGACACGAAAACACAAAAACACGAATACATTATTTGTCGAGTGTTCATGTTTTCGCCCCGCCAACACGAACATACGAATACACGACAAATACATTATTTGTCTTGTTTCCATGTTTTCGCCCCGTCGACACGAAAACACGACAAATATCTTACTTGTCGAGTTTTTGTGTTTTCGTTTTGGTGTCTTCCGTTCGACATGCGCACAACAATTACTGAACTAAACACAACATAACTGCACGCAAACATATGCCAAAACAACTAGAGAATATAAGTTTAAGAATAAAAATTGACTTGTATTCTATGTATACTTCGGCCGAGTTTTCGCCCCGCCAACATACCAATACGAAATGGCAGAAATCAGCCACCATACAATTGTCCAGTAATTTTAGAAGGTAGTATGCGGAAAATAGTGTGGCCGCTGCGGACTATGTGTTGTATGCGACTGCAAATTTTTAATTGTTAATAGTTTTGTTCAATGATATAATACTACTGCTACTTGTACACTTATTTGAAAGACCTTTAGATAAATATATACCCAAAATTTCCATTCGCGCCCGTAAAAGTTGCATAGAATTATAACATGTAAGTAGCCCATTATTTGATAGTATGAAAACTTGGTTAAACATATTTTAGGAACTTTCAAAGTGATTAGCTTTGAGGCACTAGTTTTAAACCAACTGCTATTCTTCTTCCAACTCCTGTAAGTATATCGATAATTCAAAACTCTGTTAAGTTACAGTGGAACCTGAAACCTGAACCTGCATAGTTTTCAATACTGACGGTCAAATTTCATATCGGGTGCGTGACGTCATTTGTGTTTTCAGTTTCATGCGTGTCATCGCGTTTAGAAGTTTTTGACGTCGATATTTTTAGTTCAGCAACGGCTAAATAAAAATTATCGTTTGTGTAATACCTATAAGTGTAATATGTGTATGTAACAAAAAGATTATTAGATGTGCCTTGAAAAATATGCACTCGTTCTTTCGCAGAATAATATTTCGCTCCTAAAGTCGCGTAATATTTCCGCTGCAGAACTTGTGCATTTTCACGATACAAAATTAATAATCTATAAATATGTAGAGCGGTTATGTAAATTTAATATCAGTTTGTAGCATAATGGAATCATGAATGTCGGTTTGCAATTCACTTTTATATTTGGTTATTTTAAAAGTAGGATGTATCATGTGAAATGCGATCGTCTTGTCTTCTACCAAATTCGTTGCAGCGTTTCCTAGAAATTCTGATTTATTTTGCATGTACCAGACAATTTTAAGCTGTAACATTAAGCAGACTTTAATATCCTTTTTTCCGACGAAATACAGAAAATCTAGTTTTAATTTCAAATTAAATTTATGAATTGAAAGTATTATATCAATATATATCTGCAGAAATGGCAGACTGTGGTCTTATTCTGTGGCAGAATTAAACCCATTAATTTGATTTTTAAAAAAGGATGATTTTGTGTGCTGCTATGTTTCTTCTATAAAATGAAGTGTACGGAAAAAGGATAGACATATTGTCAATGACTCTAGACATTACACCATAAGTGTGGGTATATCTAATTATAGGTCTTTAACGTAACCTTACACTCTTCGAGGTCACTTTGAAAGTTTAACTGCTGATATAAAATGTCAGATTTTCTTGAATGGTTTGACGAGATAATAGTATATTTGTACTGCCACTTTAATCCAAACTTACCATATAATTTTGTTAGTTTTTGCTTAAGATGGAAATATACGTGTACTGCATTTAAATATTATGTACACAGCACTTCTGTGTACGCGTACACCCGTAGTGTATACATGTACCCTTCGGCCAAATGTATCTCAGAATAATTTAGTGATTGCTTAAATTTCTAAACAGCAGACGAATTTGCTTTGCTTAGTTTTATACATAATACTCAGTATTTGTTCTAAATGAATAATTAATTTGATTTAAAACTACTTAGTATTGTACATGCCATTATGATAGTTCTGTTTTGAACACTACAATAAGTTAACTGTAAAATGTTAATAATTAATCACTCCTTTGACGATAATAAATGTACAGTTCATCTTTAAATTCTAATTTTGGTGTAATATCAATAAACTTGCAGATGTTTAATTGGCAATAACTCTAGGAAACATACCGGTACAGAGTCTTATATAGGCTATATATATTCATTTAATTTAGTTAAGCAAACCCTGATGGAAATGAAAATATTAGAAATAGTAGTTATACAACGCACGGTTATTAGATTGACATTTTGTTTTTGAATATACGAGACACCCTTTTAATAACAAAAGAAACGTTTTTGCTGTGGATGTTTAGGATGCTCTGTGCTTCCGGGAAATCTACCCTTATCTTTTATATTTGCTAGATAGGATAGGTAAAATACTCTTTTGTTTTAATGGGTTTAAATTCTTTTTTGCAGATCCGCGCAAGATCTAAAGAGAGAAATGTCAAATTCTTTCACCAGAAACAAATATGCATATTTTCTAAGTACTAATGATGGTACTTCTAAATTTGTCGGAACTGGAAAGTTTCTTAGATTTGTTTTGACTTGTAGCGATATTGTGATAGGCTTTGTTACAACATAAGCGCGATACCGTAAATTACTTTCGACTTTTAATATAACCTACTTGTAAGATAGAGGAAACTGTCCATTTTCTCAATTTAGACTAATTCAAAGGCCATGACGCTATCCCACTGATAACCATTGTGTGCCAAAATAATATGGCCATAAACATTTTAAGTTTTGGAACACATAAGAATTGTTTAAGTTATTACGCGAAAACTGTCTATTTTCGCAATCTTAAATAATTCAAGGGTCATAACTCAAGAGTGACTTGTAATAACCGGCTGGTTATAGAAATTTGTCCGAAATATCATGCCCATAATTTGTGAACTTATTGTGAAGTTAATGTTAAGGAACGGACACTTCACCTCTTGCGTGTTTTAGTAGTGGTCATAACTCTGTGTAATCCAGATGGTAATCGAACTTGGTCACACTGGAAAGGTCAGTGCCAAAAAACTACTAGTATTATGCTCAACACCCGAGTCATAATCATACAAAAGCATCATAGTGACTGCAAAGTTCCTACGTCTCAATTCTTACTTCGATTATGCTTCAAACTTTAACAGTTAACACTTCAAATTTACTGTTCATAGTTCATACTTTATAGTTCACACTTGATATTTTATTCTTCGTACTGCAGTAGAAGTGACAAGAGACAAATCGTCAACAGCGAAAGGAAAATGAGCATATCTGATTGAATTCACGCTCGTTTGAAAAGTTCAAATGATATCAATAACGAATTCAAATGGTCTCAATAACGCTTGAAAACAATATTTTAATCCAGCTCCTGCTGATGTCGCCAAATTACGTATTTTCCGTTTGCAATTTCGTCATTCTCCGTTTTTTACGGAAACCCATGTGCGCGTTCAGCTATATCTACGTCCGTAGAATGCCGAAGTTGCATAACGAGATTACGTAATTATACGGAAATTATCGAGTACCATTACAAGGTTTCAAAAATAGAAGTCATTATTCATACTCATATTATTATTGATCCTATTACCTCGGAACTGAACATAAAACGTCACCATTGACTTTTTTTTAAATGCATGCAGTTCCACTTCACATTTTATTCTGTATTACGAGTATATAACAAAAATCAATGTGTGCATTCAAATCCAGCCCGGACAACATAACTGAAACACACAATACGACAGATGAATTTTAGTCTGCTTGTCTAATGAGTTATTGTCAAGTAATTTCGGAATGAAATAACTGGGAAATTAGGGAAATTAATAATCCCATTGCGGACACCAATTTGTTGCCTGTCTATTAGTTGCTATTGTGATTTCCAAGTGACAGTTATTTCGCAATTGCTTCTATGATTAATCCATGTGATGGTAATAATAAATGAAATCGGTACATTTATTTGAAACTCTCGATTAGTAGACATGCTTTAGATAAACATTTAAACCCAACTTGCTCTCGCATGACTTTATTTCATCCAAGGACGGTAACAAAAGCCGACTAACATATGGAAGGACAATAAACTAAGGTGCTCCGTTGGGGCTCTCGCGTCATATTTATTACATTAGGTAATGTTGAAACCACGGAACTATGATGGCGAATAATCGAAATTATTCGTGGTCTCCTGATCATTGTTTCAACATTTCATCGTCGTAGTTTCTTTGTTTCGACTTTTAATAATGATAAAATATGTAAGCCATCGAACCAAACTTCGCTTGTATTAATACTGACTTTTAGTTCAGCCCCGCGTTCAAAGTCAGTAGTATCAATATGTTCCATTTAGTATATTCTTTATAAAAATAATCTGTTGATGATTCGTTCATATTTTTAATTTCGACTGACATAACTGGCGTCAACTGAGGGCGACATTACGTTGGTGAAGGCCGAAACAAAGACGGTGAGAAGTCGAAGCGACGAAACTACGATGGTAAAAAGTTGCTACCTTGATGAAAAATTGGCAAATTACGGTTAAAAGTTGGCAGGCAACCACTGACGAAATGTCGAATTTCGAATTACGAATTAACATAAATAAATATGTGCTACTGTTGAAACTGGCATACTTTAAATGACAAAAAAAAATGTATACAGAAGAAATTTGAAGAACTAACTACTTTCCAGCATTTGGTTATTTGTGTGCGAAATTGAAACTGGCAAGCTGGTACATTTATGTAATGTTTGCTAGACTCTGTTTTATGTACAATTAGTAAGTATTCCAAACAGTCAATCAATTCTGAATTAATCACTGGTAACAAGTACGCCCAAAGGAGCTTCTTGCAGATTTTATTTGTTACTCGAATGATAAACTTCGAACAATCTACTATCTACCATCATTACGGAATTTTATGTAGAGAGTTTTGGTATTTATGGTCTACCCGGCTATTAGTTCAAATCCCAGCTTTTGTCGGATGTCCTTTAAAACAGTTTATAACATGGAGTTAAATGCATCAGTACATTCACCCGCTCCCTTCCATTACAACTATATTAGTGAAATTATCAGTGTGCTTAATAGTATAAACCATTGTAATGCATGATGTCGTAAACAATCTTAGTTTATCGTAAACTTTTTTTATTTACGGATCATATCGATTTTAAACGTGGTCATTCGGTTAATAAATATTCTTTGACCGCTCGCTAAGGTTAGTTTTATGTTAATTATATTTCCGATTGAATGGCCAGTTGTGATATTTTTAGCCTAGTCACGTTGTATAGCACGCTAAAATTGTAAACATATTCATGTAGATATATAAGTTATAAAATATATTATAAAATACCAAAATACCCTTACACAACAAGATTTAGCCTTCCTCATAAATACGATAGATAGAGTAAAGGTAAGCCACATTTTTGCTTCATTTTATTTATTTATTTATTTTTTCTTTTGATGTATGCATTTTCAAATATTTCAATTCATATCAAATAGTAAAAAGTAAATATGTTTTAATTGTTCTGTCATTTCATCAGTTGTTGCAACAAGTCGATTCATATCGATTAAGAGAATAATCAAAATTTGAATATGTTTAAATGTCAAGATAAATGTGCATCGCTTATTTTTTTTAAGCTTGCTGAAGTTAAGAACTTATGAAATATTGTTATAAGGATCAAAACATGTTTTGTAGTTTGTCGCATTTAAAATCGGTTATTATGGCTGCTGTATATACTTCTTGCAATCTGCTGTGCCCTGAATACCCTATTCCGACCACCAGCTTTTTATTAACACATAAGTACGCATGTATTTCATATCTTCCTAATTTGCCGTTTTAAAATCAGGTTCTAAACTCTAAATTAAAACTAAATATATCTGTCCTTAAATTCAGAGAGCGTCACAATGTCGGGCAGAGATTCGCCGCCATCACGTTCTACAGTCGTCACAATGTTGGACGATACTGAGACGAGTAAAGTTTCTAATGGTGGATCGATAACAGACTGCTCATCAGAACCCAACCCACAGAAGATTGACTTGGAAAACAGTAATTTCATTTTTATACTTCACCTGTAATTAGTGGGAACAAATGTAGCAGAATATCCAACCATACTGAGCAAAATTTGTCAAGAGTCGTGACATTATATGCCTGATTACTCTGCTGTGCTATATGGAGAGAGGTTATTACAAAGAACGGTAGAGAAATTCATAATTATGATGTAACAAAATTACATGCTAAATTAGTCCGCTGCAATTAAGCGATGGAATTTGGACCTCTTCGATATTTCAGAGTAGCGGGAAATTATATGTTTTCGCAATCCTCATCATACAAAAGTAGTTCATGTTCAGTAACTTAGAAGACAACGCTTTAGTCGTCCATTTCTTTAAAGAATGTTCTTGATATAAGTACAAAAAAGTTACAGTGCTTAATATTCCTATTTAGTAATACATGTTTATTTTGAAAAAGGGGCGTTATGTTGCATGGTACATTGGAAACATTTTAAAGAATAATTTTAGCTCTGTGTTTTGCATTATGTCTTTTTACTTCTACTATTATGAAATAGATGTTACATAAAATACATCTTTATTTTACAAAACTACAGAAAAGACCGGAAGCACACAGGAAACGAAGAGGGTGTTGATAGTTGGAGCGGGTGCTGCCGGCACTGCAGCCGCTTATAGCCTTGGCAAAAATCCCGATAAGTTTGAAGTGGAAATCTGGGAGAGGGGCTCCGTTCCAGGTAAGTTTTATATCTAGAATGTGTGTAAAATGTTAGCCGCTATCACGGATGTCATGATAAGTTAAAAGAACTTTTACTAATTTATAATTCACTTACACTACATCTATTCGGATAGAGACCGCTAATATAGTAACTATGCTGCTTGAACCCGGCCCGGACCTTCTTGCAATGACGCCATCAACTTGAAGATGATTTACAGAAGGTCAGTGGTTCTGTTGAGTATTCGCCTTTATACTAAATAATACCGGAGGCACATAGAGTCTGCCTCTTCTAATTAAGCCGCAGTATGACATGAACTATGTCTGTGTGACTGAAATTGAGACAGGAAAAAAAGCGCCCGAAGAGGCCTTAAGATAAAAGAACTGTTATATTGGACTTTTGATAACTATGTTTCAGAGACTTTTTGTTTGGCAATAAGCAACGTTTTTTTTGGCAAATGATATTGTAAATTCGTTCATTAAATTAATGGAAGATGTTTATATAACTACTACAAATACATATAATTATATACCCAAACTGCGAAATGCAGTAATAATTATTATGTAAAATAATGTAGAGAACTAAGACAGACTTTTCCAGGTCAACATTCTACATATTTTCCGCGATAAAAGAAAAACACTTCTCCGTACTGAGGCGGTCATGAATGGATTTATCCTGTAAAAGATTTTATCTACTTGTGAAAATTCTCACTAAGGTTTTATCTCTGTTTTACACTCTATGAATTCGCAATTAATACTTGAATAAAGACCATTTGTAGAGAGGTTAAAGTAAGACGTTGTGTCTTTATGACGGTGATAACACTACGAGGTCTCATTAATTACACCATCTCTCTGTAATAATTAGCAAATTTGCGCACGAACGAGGACAGAAATGGTTTTATTGAGACAAACTACCATTTCTAAGAGAAGAAGCAAAAATTATACAGACTCAACAGCACTTTTTCTCGTTTCCATGCCAACGTAATTACATGGCTTCAGTCACAAATAATGTTCACAAATAATAAAAAAGTAATTGATTTTCATATATTCATACATGGTATTTTATAGCATTTTTGTGATAGCATTTATGCAAATGGAAAGTTATTTTGACAAGTGAATAATAATAATATCATATTTGGCATGGTCTTGCTATTCGTTCGGATTCATCTACACACTCACACATTTACACATTCAAATAAATAATTAATTAATTAAGTGTTTGTTACCGCTATGTTACTTATGTATCAGTTTTTTCTTATAATTTAAATCTGGGTTATCAAAGGTAGTTTGTATTGACAGGTGGGGTCGCAGCCACAGCCAGTTTGGAGAAGCAGAGGGGTACCTTTGTCAACTATGGTGTACAAGGCGGTACACCTACATATAGGAATACCTTAAACATACTACAAGAAAATAATCTCGAAACACATCCAGTTCACATGATGATCTCGTTCGGTAAGGAGAAAACAGCTTGGACAAATTACGCGGATTCAGACCTTACACAACGACTGAGCAAAGACATCGGAAAATTTGAGAAAACTTTGAAGTTGATTCATCGGTTTGAGCCGATCTTTATATTCCTACCTATAGCAAAGGTTTTGAAATGGTTTGGGTACTCGGAAGAATTCATGAACGAAATGGTTTTCCCACTAACAGCGTTGTTCTTTGGAACTGGAAACCAGACACCAAACGTGTCGTCTGCAATAATGGCACGTGTTTTCCTTGATGACGATTTAAGATTATTTGACTATGATACAAAGAGACTTTTGAGCCAGACTCCGGAAATGTTTGCGTTTCCAAATTTAGAGAAAATGTATGAGACTATAATATCTAGTTCCGGTGCGAAATTTTTCCGCAACAGGCCCGTTGAATCAGTGAAGCGAACGCGCGGGAAAGTATATGTTAGAGATAAAGAAGGCAAGACTGAAGTGTTTGATGAGATCATTTTTGCTTGTGATGCAGAAACTGCGCTTAAACTGCTAGAAGATCCCAGTTACATGGAACGTAAAACACTTGGAAACGTAAAATATTTCAATGACCTTATAATTACACACGAAGACGAGGAATATATGAATGATCACTATGAACTGCATAAAGACACAGATCAGTACCTCGTACGCACGGACCCAGAAGATCCGTCAAAGATCGAAATGTCTTTTGATCTATCTAACTATCAACCACAATTGAAGAAAATTCGTGACCAGAAAGGCCACGTCTTTCAGACAATATACCTTGATGATGAGTGTTCGGATATGTGGACCTTGAACAAAGTAAATCCCGAGAAAATCATGCTGAAACATTGGTGGCGCCAATTTTCGCACACTTGGCGCCATTTTGCATTTACTGTTCCGCTAATGAGGTATATTCAGGGGAAAAGGCATACATATTACTGCGGATCCTATACCCTGGTCAATACTCATGAGGTGGCCGTTATGTCCGGGTTCTCCGCTGCGTACAGGATCGGTTCACCATACCCATTCGACCACGACAGTCTTGCCAAAAAGCAGTTCGACCATTACTTGATGGTCATACATGGACGTCCGAGAAAAACGGGATGTAATTGTTCAACAATAAAGTCATTTTTTCTGGCAATTCTGATGGCTATTTTCGCCTTTCTTTCACTTATGATTGGCGCATGCGTAAACAGAAAAAGGGAAGATGTCAGACCAGGGTAATAATTATTTTTCTCTATTTTAGTAATTTCTAAGCATTTGTAACAGAATTTTTAAACCAGTTCATCTCATGCTAAATCAAAGGTTATTTATTGTATGTAAACTATGCTTTCTATATAATGAATTGTAAACACAATTGCCTGAATTGAAAACACTGACTTCGATTTCATGTCAGTTGTAAACGTACCGTTGTCAAGCAAAAAATTGAACCTTTTAAATATTATGTTAATGTTTTGATCATTTTCAGGAAAGGATACGGACAGTCAGTTTATAATGGACTTGAGGGGTGGCCAAAACATTGAGTATCAGCACAGTGGCATGCAGGCGCACCATATTTCATACAGGATATAATAAGGCTGAACACTTTTATATGTCTGAATCAACCAAAGCTGTTTGATATTTTCGCGAAAACCGATGGGACTTATCATGACTTAATATATTGACTTCTCGGCAGTCGGACCGGATCATACTAGCTTGCAAATAAATGAAAGGATTCCTGAAATCATTTGTACATCTGTCGTTACAGCTCCGTCGACAACTTTTGTGCAAACATACTGGAGACTTCATGCACAGAACGTAAAAGGACAAACATTCAAGAAAAGAGAAAAAAGCTTAATAACACAAGAGTTATTGCCCTTGAATTAGTCAAATTTTCATTCATTGACCACATTTCTTTTAAGTCTTCATTAACCTTACAAAGAATTCATATTGTCACAAGATTGCAGACAGGTTCAATAATGGACAAAGGGCCGCCGATGTCATCAGAGCAGTGGTCTATAAAATAACCAAACACCGTTTCACAAATTATAAAAACATTTCAGGGCACGTAACTTGAGCAGTCGTCATTGTCGTGCACCAAATGTAATTGACCAATGGATCTGAGGAATGGTTTGTTACGGGCAAGATAGCTTTAAATAATAGCAGAATTTTAACCTTTGAATCAGTCAAAATAACATATATTATATATTAAACAGAGACATCGTGTCTCGGACAACCGCTATGCTCCACACACATAAAATATGTACTGCCGCAAAATGACATATATGTTGAATATTGGTCAAGATTGCTGATATATTGTCAGAACCATAGCCCTTGCTATGGTGAAAATGCTGTATTTAACTTTGAAAGCACATTATAAGAGGCTACATTTCTTGAGCGGCTTCACAATGTATTTTCTCACTAGTTACGGACAGATTTTAACGAAAACACTACAGTCACCCTAAATGCAACATATAATACTGTATATAACGACGCATGTTACAGTTTAACACATATTTTTGCATAAAAACTACTTCGCTACCGGATCCGAACGTGTCTTGTTGGGAGAAAAAAAAACATGTAATGTATTTACAAGGCTCTTTACGTGCAGTTAATTCATGATTTTTATTTTTGAAATGCTGTGTAAGGGGCGGATGTGTTTTCTTGCGCTGTTTACTCTCTGTGTGTTTACTCTCCTTCGAGTTTGACTTTAGGAAAAAGTTTGTCGGTAACAGTGAATGTATTGAACCGCATGTAACTTTTGCTTATTTTTAGGAATCATATCATCGATTTTGGGAAGTATCAATAAATGTTTTTATTTAATATATAACAAAAAAACATGTAAATTTTGCAAGCAGGTCAACACATTGAAAACAGTTCGTACTCAAAATAATTTTGATAGTTTTATAATTAATATTCCTTAAATTTTGTTCCTGTGTACCAAATTTTAAGTCATATGCAAAAGTATGGTTAATGTCATGTTTATGACAACGAGGAATAAATTGTGGGCTTCTGCAGACACAAGACACGCGTATTATGGATCCATATAGTTTTGCGACGTATTGTAAAAACGTATGTTTACAGGATTGAGAACAATGAAAATACTGTTCAATTTTGTTGTCTTTATTTGTTTTAACAATGCCATTAGAAAGAGTCACATGTCGTCTAGTATCTTCAGCCAACAATGCCAGAGAGGTCTTCATTCATGCTGAAAGACAAGTTTCTAATTAGTCAATACCATCTTTATTGTACCTAAAGTAATATTCAGTGCAAAATTCCCAACGAAGATTTATTTGGAATACCATATTTTGGTATTATATTTCTATAACAGTCCAGGCGTTATTCGTTTTTAACATACGTCATAAGATTTTCTAAATGACACTTATCAATGGGTGTTATCAATTAGTGGTTGGTCCTCTCCGCCGATGTGCTGGTAAATGTCTTAGGATGTGTTCTTCGGTATAATAAAACAAACAACAAAAGTCTGCTTGGGTGCTATCATTCTCGCATACCAAGAATCGGTTGACTATGACGAACAACTGATGGATGCAAATGATGTAAATGATATCAGCATTCTAAAAATAATAATATCATCGGCTAGCGACTCTGGTATTATCAACTTTCTCAGGTTGACAATATCCATTTTTACACTCGTTGGTCTGTGTTCTTTATAATATTAGATGTATATCACAGTTACCATAAAACAGTTTTCCTCCTGAGGTTTCCAACAACGATATACACTTTTTAGTGGAATATTTTCATACTTACTCGGCGTATGATTTCCGCACTTAAACGTTTTCTGAATTTCGCGTAAGAGATGTAGTTAGTATAGATTTATGCAATAAGTGTGTGTAATCGTATGATAATATCAAACTCAATCAGCTCTGTCTTCTTTTTTACATTTTAGAAAAAAGTTGACGCAAATTGAAAGTCTTTTGCGTGTTCGGTCGACGGCAACTTCAAGCCCGTATTCAGAAAAAAAGACGATGACGAAATTTGTGAACCGTTTATGAATTCAGCAGAATAATATAACCCTAATTTAGGAACGCCGCTCCTGCCTACAAACTGTAATAATAAACTTTAAGATAAGATAGTATAAGGATATTTCTAAACACAAGTATTTATTTTGTTTGTTTGTGTTGGGTTTAACGCCGTTTTTCAACAGTATTTCAGTCATGTAACGGCGGGCAGTTAACCTAACCAGTGTTCCTGGATTCTGTACCAGTACAAACATGTTCTCCGCAAGTAACTGCCAACTTGCCCACATGAATCAGAGGTGGAGGACGAATGATTTCAGACACAATGTCGTTTATCAAATCGTCATGGAGAACACACGCCCCGTCCGAGAAGAAGTATTTATTTACGTCTTCTTTAACTATTGAAAGTTACGAAATAGCTATTGCATTTACGTTATACGTACTTTCGTTCACAAATAGGTGGGAAAGTACGATCGCACGGGTAGTCCTGCCACAAATAATCACCAGAGTGTATAACAGCACAGTCTTCACCGGTAGACCCAGCTGGCTCGCCGGGATGCCAATCCGTGTATGTCACTACTTCATTGTCATCATACCATCGCCAAACCCCTTCAATGTCAATGTCTTGGAGACCAATCCAGGAAGTACTGGCTAGAGAAGACATCAGTTGATCAGAGTAAAGTACTCTCATGTTCTAGTATAAGCCTACCTCGCGCGAAGCAAATGGTAACCATAAAATCATTGTATTGCACCCGTAATGATTATCGGCAAGTTCCGTTTGATTACGTTTTATACGTGTGCAATTTCGGTAAATGGACCACCGACGAATGCTGAAGTAGGATACCTATATAATACGTAACCGGGCGGAAATTGCCGAGTGGCATTACGGGTAAAACACCTTAATGCCGAGCATCATTATCAATGGAATTTAGAATAATATTCTAAAACTATGAAAATTAGGAAATATTTCTTTAATTTAGGCAAAAATGCAAACAAAAATGTACAGACGATATCTGATTGTTTAGACAGACGTCTGGGTATATTTTACACGGTGGGGAAACCAAGAATGCAACGTCATCAAAAAGCAGCGCAAATGAGCTGGCCACACAAAATTTACGTCGATTCAGGTCAGAAAAGTCTTGTAACTTTTTTATTACTGCAGCTTTCGACTCGAGATAAAGAGCACCGTACCCGGCCTGGAGTATACTATTCTGCGGTAGTGTTCCATATTGTACGTATAGCTTGGTTTTTGCTCGAAAACGCGAACAGTTGGCAAAAAGGTATGAGCTGTACCACACTTTTGTCTAAGAAAGTGAGTTTTGACCGCATTTTCGTGAAATGAGGACAGATTTGAAGCTCATTTAATATCAGTGACTAGCATAATAGTCAACCATTGCTTTATTTTGCTATTTGCAAGGATATCTGACGATATTTTATTCAAATCAAACACCGTTATTAAAATGAGAACATCCACACTGACGACTTTGTTGGAGAACATCCACACTCTTAATTACCATTATTGCAGTAATGCTTCCTAAAAGCTGTGTCTTAGGCAGTCAAGCTACGTTGTTCAACAACAAATGTCGTCTATACATACAACAAGCAGTTCATACCATTTACCGCAAGTCTGTAGACCAGTTAAAATAGATCTGCCAAATTTTATAGCAATGGCTGAGCACATGTTATGCTAACATTAATCTCTGTGTAAAGTGTGGCATAAGGACACGGTGTTCAGATTGATTGCATCTTAGGAAAAACATTATTTTAAGATAGCAAGACAAATTCGCATAACAGTCCTGCACACAAAGTTTAAAAGCAAATAGAGGATTGGAATAGTTATTGTATTGTTTTGTTTAGAACTATATCCATCCCAAAGTGCATAAAAGACGGATAGTTAGTACTTTAACTAAATATTATAACTGTTAGATATTTTAAATCTTATTTCAGCAAATGGAAGTCTCTTTCAAATATCAAATACAATCCAACCTTATACATAAAAAGGTCATACCAAAGACGTGAAAAATGGTACCAGTAGCTCCCTTGCTTGGCGTTCAGCATTAAAAGGGAAACTGGCCTCTTCTCTCATACCCTCGTGGCGATTGATCCCATCAGGAATGAGGGGTCGAGAGTGATTAATATAAGTTATAGAACTTCCTTCAAAATCGACCTAAAATGAATTCTGTATAAACTAAAATAAAGGCAAACATAAAAACACGGTTTTATACATTTGATTTAATCACATGTAAGACCGTAGCTTATATTTTTGACTGAGAATATTCATTAAAAGCTTCATTGGGGACAATTTACTTTTGAAAAGATGATTTCCTATAGGCACATATTACAAAAAGTTACTTAAGGTCAAAACATTTTGTTCAGCAGAAAAAGCACATGACACTATCAATTTACATTTGCCAAAAGTTGCAAGTTTATTCTATAATTTGGAAAAATCGGGAGTTTAATCAAATTTCAAATCAGTGAAGAAAACAAAAATGGATCCGAACTACCTTAAGCATCATACGGGAAAGATTTTCATGTAACACCTTAAACTTTCGTCAGTATTTATACACCTTTCCATACTCCTCACATCCTTGGTTTTCTCTCTCCGCTGTGACTGTCTTAATAAGTGTTCCCGCAGAGCAGGTTTTCCGGCTGAAGCTTAGCCCCTAATATCGCACTTCAATCAAATGTTGATTTATTAAAATGAATTGCCCATAATTTGAAATGTTCTGCAATACCATTGGACAAAAATAATTTCAATCACTAAATACTGTTACAACTGTATTAATAATTTACTAGTTGCGGACACATATTCACATTAGCAGATCTTAATTTCAAACTGTTTAATAGAGCTTGAGCCGTATTCTTCGTTAATAGTAGTTCAGCCAGGAAAATTGTAAGGGTGTTTCAGTATAAGTTTGTGGTTTGGTAAAAGAAATTTACATAGACTTTGTTATCTCGCATATGTAATTGGTGCTAAAATAATTTAAATGGGATGAGAAGTTTTATTTTTCTAATTATTGGCTAACCTGTTTAGTATTTAAAATTATTTTTTGTTTACAAATTTAAGCTCTGCGTACAGTATATGTGACTTACCGGGTTAATAAACGACTGAAAGTAAATCTTGATTTACCAAAATTAATTTCCCCATAATTCCAAAAATACTGCAATGACATTGGAGAAAAGTAATTTCAAACACTAAAAAGGTGGAAAAAAGATTTATGTTTTCTTTTCCATTTTTATATTTTATATTATATTATATATAACACGATCTTATTCATGTAGAATCTACTCTACTGAATATTTATATAGATCAAATGCCCTACGGATTTCAAAAATATTTTCAAATTGACATTATTAAATTTATGTCATAAAAAGAAACAAATATCTATCTATCTTCCATATAGTCAAACCCCTGCTGGGGACCTAGACTTTGCGCGTCAACTAGCAAGAATGTTAAAATGAGTAAAAAAGTAGTAGTAAAAAGAAAGAAAGAAGGAGAATGGTTAAAAACAGGTTAAAAATAGGGTAGGTGTATTTAAGGTGAGATGTGCTCAATCTGGCTTACAGTCTGACTGAACACTGGCCCAGACGAGTTGACAACATCTGAGGGCAAGGCATTCCAATGATATACTGTTCTAGGGAAGAATGAAAATTTATGATAGTTGGATGAAGGTGAAACTTGAACGAATGCCTGGGAATGAGTGGTTCTGGTTCTGGAAGATCTAGTGTTGGGTGTTAGGTAGTCCGGTAGTGGGATGGCGATCTGGTTATGCAAGATGTTATAAAACATAACCGGTCTTATTTGGTCGGGCCCTGCAGCTTTATGGGGATTAAGGTTGCTAAGAAGTTTTTCGATACCTTGTGTTGAAATATCAATATCAGGCATAGGTTTGTGTGGGCTGTACGTTTCTTTTCCTGGGATCTCTTTACCTATATCTGCGATATCCTGGACCTTCATATCAGTCAAAGATTTCACAGAGAGAGGAGATTTTGAAGTAAAAACTGACTGATACTGCCATCTGAAACAAAATAACGAATGACGCGCAGATTGAATGCAGTGAAACTTATCACTTTTACTTTACTTTTTCACATGTCAGATTTTAAAACAAAAACGGTTTTGTCTTGATTTTTCTAAATAGTGCATGATAATAGTGTGGATGTTCTCCAACAAAGTCGTCAGTGTGGATGTTCTCATTTTAATAACGGTGTTTGTTTTGAATAAAATATCGTAAGATATCCTTGAAAATAGCAAAATAAAGCAATGGTTGACTATTATGCTAGTCACTGATATTAAATGAGCTTCAAATCTGTCCTCATTTCACGAAAATGCGGTCAAAACTCACTTTCTTAGACAAAAGTGTGGTACAGCTCATACCCTCTTTGCCAACTGTTCGCGTTTTCGAGCAAAAACCAAGCTATACGTACAATATGGAACACTACCGCAGAATAGTATACTCCAGGCCGGGTACGGTGCTCTTTATCTCGAGTCGAAAGCTGCAGTAATAAAAAAGTTACAAGACTTTTCTGACCTGAATCGACGTAAATTTGTGTGTGGTCAGCTCATTTGCGCTTGGTTTTGATGACGTTGCATTCTTGGTTTCCCCACCGTGTTTTAGGTAACAATCCGTTTTCTTTATTTACACACTTGTATTCTGTTTAGTTTTAAGGACACGTCACGGCTGAGATAGTTTAGCATTATTGCAATACACAGTCGGTATTAAAATTGTGTTTCCATTATATATGCTCATTAGATAACTCCTCAATATGTGAAAATATGGGATGTGTTTTGTATAATTGCAACACAGTGAGTTGCTCTAATTAGTGACAAATGACTGAAACAATAGGAATTCGTAAGTGACTTGGATAGACAAAACGACAGTGAGGTAACAATATATGTATTTATTCTAGGTTTAAAGTATTCGAGATTTTACTGTATTGAAATGTTATTGAAGTGTTGGTTGCACAATTATTTCGTGCAAATTTTGTTGGTATATAGCTGAGTTGAATAGTCAGTTAAATCATTCGAGGTTGTCTGCATTGCTTAACACAACACACACTACTTACATGTATACAAGCTGGATCCCTTCCCGCCCACCCATTGGAAGCTTTTTCAAATTTCAATAAAATATTCAAATTTTGAAAAGATATAAATGTTAAAACAAATAACAATGATAATAATGATATTAAAATTGGTCGATATACATGATGTCCATTTTGTATACGGTTGGATTGGCATTTATTTCAATATTTAAAAAGAAATTATACAATAGCCTTGCATAAAGGAAGGCAATCCGAACTATAAAAATAGAAAATTCAATAATAGTTTCAGTTGTAATTGTCAAACTCCTGGCAAATTTTGAAATATTGGAGAAAACAATTATCAAAAGAAAGAAATTAGGAACTAAAAATAAATTATATATTTATGTTCATAAAAGTATGACAGCCACGCCATAAACAAATGTTATACGAGTTTTAACGTTATTATAAGTATTAACTAACAGTACATAGCACGGCATGGAAGTTTCCCTCATGTATTTTATGTTATGTTTGCTTAACTTGCTCGGCTTAATTGTAAGAGCTGATTTAAGTAAAATCTGTACAGTTTTCAACACGATGTTGATAATAATACAGTTTAGTTTATATTTTTACAGACAGTTCCAAGAGTTGAGGAGTTCTTCTGGATACATTATATTGTCGCCTAGATTTCTTGGGATGGATATGTGTTTATAGAGAACTGTTCTTCAATGGACTGACGTACCATGGTCGATACATTTGCCTGTTTAAAGATTCTTTAAAAATAGAAAGATACTTTTTCTTGTAAGAAAGAAAGATAGAGACAGTGTTTTACCAAAAGTGCAAAATCGATTTTATCATAGTCCCATTAAGATATAAATACATTGTAAGAATTCAAATGAATTTATAGGTACTCGTATATTATAAGCTTAATAAAATGATATGTTCGGAAGACATACATTTAATGAATGTACATGCTTTTGGCTAGCAATTGAACTTCTATGGACTACATTATCTTCACTGAGGATAATATTTTTCGGCAATAAATTGTGGGGTGGGGGGTTGTCAGGCCGCCAGAAGATGGTAGCTGGTCTTGAGACTTGGTATCTTTCTACTTCCCCCTCCCACGACGGAGTTAGGGTTGAGTAGCCGCCTCGCAGCACACTGACTGGGGAAGTATATTCATATATGTAAGTTTTCCGTGAAGAAATTAAAGAAAATTGATATTTTATATGATTGAAGTTCAGTTGAACAGGATATGATTATAAAGAAGGTTTATTCAGCTTTTTTGTATAATGTATATAAATATGTGCAGTTTTCGCTCAGTTAAAAACAAAATAGTATTAAAGTTCATGCATGATGTGTTGTGTTAAAGCTTGAAATGTATTAACAATGTGGATATATGACAATGCAGACAACAAATCCTAAAATACATTTATGTATTTGTTCTCCTTTCTTCCCTCGATTTACTTTGATTATGGGATAAATAATTTATTTACGTTTGAGCGTAGCAAATTAGAAAATAAATTCTTTTATTGTTTTAATTTTTGAGTTGTAAGCTACAATATAGAATACCCGTTTTTATGAAAATCAAACTGGAAGTTAGAAATAACAGAAAAAATTAATTAGGTCATGAGTCATCATATATCATCTTACCTTATCTTATCTTATACCTGTCAAAATTTGTCATTAGTTTTCACGAGCTGTCAAAATTATTTTTATCTCTCTATTCTGCAGATGCATTGTTTTTGTAAGTATCTTGGTCGGATATTGTAGTGTGTAACTTACTTTACATTCCACATTAACATTTGTGCTTGAAATTGCTTTGATGAGCTCACCGTCACGTATGAATTTCTATTGTTTTAGTTTATTGTCTGTTATAAAGGTACCAGATCTCAATATTAAGATATAAGAATTGTCCTTTTTTGGTAGACAAGGGAAACTATTTGGTTGAACCATAACATAACGGTGTTTGGAAAGAACTGAATATTCTTTGTTGTTGTTTTTTTTTTTTTTTTTTTTTTTTGTTATTCACCGGAAATTCAAAACGTGACATCATCTTAATAAAGAGCATAAAACTTCACCTTTAGTTTTACGAAGAAAATCTTTGATGAATTTACTTTCAAGTTCTGTATTAATATGAATAAGATGAGCACTGTGTTGTCTGCAGAAATGCTGAAATAAGAATATGTGTCGGTTATTTGTACAATTTTGTCCGAAAATATCTTTTCTCGATTAATAATTACTGTCTTCTTTATACTTGAAATGGCTTGGCCTAACTGTAATAGTTTTAGACAGTTTTCTTATCGATTTTTCTTATCAGCACACTGTAGTGCTCATTTAAAGATACATGGATCACAAAATGCTCATTGTACATTAAATAAATTTTGCAGAGTTTGCATTACTTAATTTCCTTTTGATATTCATTAAAAAACAATATGATTTGCCATAAGTGCTAAAGAGGTTGTATGTATGATTTATTGTTTTGTGTTGAAAAATGACGTAAGCGATATTGAGATTTTATATTTGTACCAGGAAGGTCACGTTATTTTATTTATATTAATTTTCAAGAAATGCTTTAATATGTAAATATTTCATGTTAGAATTTAGACATAAATGATAGTTTCTCAAGAATATTTTTATCAATTGATCTTAACAATTGTAAATACTTATAAACAGACGTACGGATGGAGAATAAGTAAGTTACATATATATTTTCTTCTAATATCAGTATATGCAGGACAAATACATACGAAGTTATATTTATCCTAACACTGTTGCAAATTAAACAATATCTCTCTTCACGTGGTATTCTATTTCTACCGAATTTTCCATGCATATCTATGCAATAGCCTACAGATCTCTACATGTAGGTAAAATGTCTAAGTAAGGTTCATAATAAAATGAGCCGTGCCATGAGAAAACCAACATAGTGGGTTTGCGACCAGCAAGGATCCAGACCAGCCTGCGCATCCGCGCAGTCTGGTCAGGATCCATGCTGTTCGCTAACGGTTTCTCCAATCCCAATAGGCTTTAAAAGCGAACAGCATGGATCCTGACCAGACTGCGCGGATGCGCAGGCTGGTCTGGATCCATGCTGGTCGCAAAGCCACTATGTTGGTTTTCTCATGGCACGGCTCAAATTACGTTTTTAGAAATTTATATATAGAGGTTAAAGTCCCCCCGACAATCACCTTTAACTGTGTCAAATAGTCGCAACTGAAACTCAGGTAAAAACACGGATTGATTTAATGTTGTCAAATGAAAAATCAAAGTTGTCTAAAATCTGTCATCCACTTAATGCGTCCTTGACTACAATAATTTACAGCCTTCTCGTAAACATACTTCAATAGAATATTGTCCAGTATTTAATAATTCTAATATATCTGTTACAAAGGGTACATCTACTTAACTCGCCATATATAGTAGCATTACAAGATGTACTTTGTTAAGCATGAATGCTTCAATGCTAGTTAATTTTGTGCAAAATTTTAAAACATTTCATGTCTGTTTAACAAAATGGATAGTAAATGGACAATTTACTACTTCCAATAGTTCTGCATTTGAGATAATGGATTGGTTAATGCGTTTAGTTTTAAGTTAAGAAATAATAACTCAGTTAAGTCTTAAACTTGATTTATTTCCTTTAGATAGATGTGAATTTCTTATTCATGACCAGATATGTTTGGAATCACACAACAATTTTGTATCGGACAGTATGGGGAGGTGTGTGTGTGTGTGTTTTTCTTTTTTTTGTTGTTGTTTTTGTTTTTTTTGTTTGTTTGTTGTTGTTTTTTTTTTGTTCAGGCTCTCAGACAGCGTTTCAGTGAATATCCCGTTATGTTACAACACTTACTGCTGCCTCTACGAAGGTCTCGTGGAGCTCATAGCCGACATAGTAACATGAGTCCTGAAACCTTGTCCAGCCATCGGCACACACGTTTCCACAGTCTGCCCTACTGTCTGCAAAGTAACTTGAAAGTATAAGCACTTTTCAAAGCCAATCTAATGTTGTTATGCCATGTTATTTCAATATTTTACAAGTTTTAAAGCAGCATTAATTTGTCTGTCTATATAACATGCAAGTAATGATTTTAAAAAAATTGAATTTATCTTTCTTCGAATTTTAAAATCGAATGTACGTACTTAAATCGGCAGATACGTAAATAAATCTGAGTAAACCAAGCAATAATATCCTTTCCATCGTTATAACCCACATACATGAAATTTATAACTAAATAGTCCAAAATGTTAGCCTTATCACCAAATGTGTAGGTCATGTTCATCGTCGCTAAATTAATGCCTTTACATACATACATACATACATTAACAAGTAATCATGATCTTCGGGTGATTTGTCGTGTACTTTATCATTGTTCGAAGTTCAGATATTGCCTTAGAGAAACGAATACTGAAAATATAAGAAGGTTATTATAATAGTAGCTCGATCTGGGATGCTATATTCGACTTGAGTGGATTTTTGCCAGCCTGATCGGATCTTATGAGGAGCGCAAGCGCCGAGTGTGACCCGACCTTGCAAAATCCACGAGAGCCGAGTACAAAATCCCAGATCTAGCTAATGTTATAATGATCAATAATGACCCTTTTATAATTTACCTGTACATTATTAATCGTTGTTTTGTTATTTAAAGAAATCTTCAATGTTTATCGATATCAAAATGGATTTGTGCGCTATTTATAGAACTGTTTCAGGTCATGCATATTAATGAATGTAGTCCGGCAGCATACAGTACGGAATTTAAAAGGAACAATACGGATTTCTATCTGCCTGTTCATATTTAATTGTGAAATAAAAGGGCAGTTTTTTTACACAATATAGTTTTATAATAAAAGCCAATAAAGATCTTTACGCAGACGACTCTACACTATATGAATCCGACTCCGATATTCTCGTATTACAGAATAAACTTCAAACTAACTTGAATGCTAGCAATAAATGGTGCCAAGTAAATAATGTGTCGCTTCACCCCACTAAAAGCAAACTTATGATATTAGCTACGAGCCACAAATTCAACAGTCAAAAGTATTTGTATCTAATGTTAAATATAGCCGACACTGAAACAGAAAATATAACAAATTAATGATTCTTGGTGTTTACGTAGACAATACATTATCGTTGAAGCAACAATTAAACACAGTATATATCAGAACTATTAAATTAAATAATAAAGCGCTCTTCAAGAAGATAAGACATAACTTAAGTTATGATATGAAGATAATTTACTATAACTCATATATATTATCGACACTAGATTATTGTTGCACCGTGTGGGTGACAGGAACTAAGTGCATTAACTCCATATATAAGCTTCGATAAGAATGGTTAAATTAATAAAAAAAACACACAATGAATCAGACAAACCGAACTCTGCATTATTCAATGAACTGAAATGGTTATCGTTTACAAACAGGTGTCACTATCACGCAGCGGTCTTGGTGTACAGAGCTCAGAAAAAAATATTTCACCCAATTTCATATAAAAGAATTGCTCAACTTTTCCAGTAATAACGCAAATAGCCTTTGACAGATTTCAAATAACAATTTAATAACACATAAACAACTACCTAATTACATGAAAGCTTCTTTTTCAAATATCTCTGCATATTACTGGAATAACAAGTAGTTATATATATGGGGTAGCGAGCGCAGTTTGACCCAAATTAATTTTAACCCTTGACCTAAACCGACCAATGCTGACCAATTTCAACAAATTTAAAACAAATTTTAACAAATTATTGTTAAAACCTATAGTAAAATATGATTAAAGATAATTTTAAACACTTCCACCAAATATTTGCCAAAATCCTGCCAAGTGGCAGCAATGTGGCAGTCGCTGCCAACTTGGCAAACTTTTGGCAGAACGTTGGCAAACACAAATTCAACCAATCAAAAGCCTGCCATTTTTCTGCCAAGTGGCAGCAATGTGACAATGTCTGCCAACTTGACAAACTTTTAGCAAACTTTTGGCAGATTATTTTTATTGATAAAATGTAACTTATTTGATCTTATTTTGAATTAGTAAGTATATTATTAGGGTACACATAGTAATTAAATGAAGTTTTAAATAATTTTTAATTAAGCTTTTAATTAAACCTTTAATTCAAAAGTTTGCTTATATCGGCACGTCCATCCGGTATAGATTCATCCGATATGTAGAATCTAATGTAACTATCCTTCATAAGTGAAAATGTTATTTCTGTAGATGTTGAATCGTCATAAGGATGAATGTCAAACATTGTCCCTTGTGTTAAATAAATTTTAATTTTTTTCTTATACATAGATATTAACTGATCAGTGTCAAAGTCCTCAGCTGCCTCAGCTGCTATATTTATTATATTACTGCTAAATTTACCAAAAAATAGATCATCAACACCATCCCGAAACCTATCATTCCACCACCTAAATATAAAATGTGATATTGGGCTTTTAATCGGTTTATCTGGTCCACCTATGGGCCTGGCCCCCGTTAATAAAATCTTAATATCTATTATATAAGTTCCGGTTTTTCTGACTATAAACACACCCTTCAAAAGCACATCTA